>NC_133516.1:12825681-13440909 GCF_049354715.1 Callithrix jacchus | reverse complement strand
CTCTACTATTGTGGGTACCCTATATAAGTGGAATCATAGAGTATTTGTCCTTTAGTGTCTGCACGGGAAGTTTTAAAAGTATGAATCCCCAAGCCCAACCCCAAGCTAATTAAAATAGAATTTCTAGGGGAGGAGCCCAAATCATTGGTGTTATTTTTAAAAGCTCCCTGGTGATTCAAATAGGCACCCTTGAGTCAGAAGATCTAAATCAGGTTTGCATTCAAGAGCCCCTCCCCCATGACAATCACACCTCAGCACCTGCTGGCTGATCCCCAAATTCCTTCAGCTGTGGGTAAAGCTAAGGGTTCTCCTTCTTCAGCTGGAGATGAGAGGCTTAAAATGACTGATTCAGGCAGGTATCACAGAGACTGAAACTCATCTGCTAAATATTAATCTACCAGTCAACAAGGATAAGTGATTATTATCAGCCATCTGCTCAGAGTAGCAGATGATAAGTGATGCTGATTTGGGAGATGGGGAGAGGCAGACACACTGGAACCCATGGCCACTTTTTTGGGAGTGGTGATAAAGGTTAGTCCTGTTTACCTTCAGGTACCTTATGGACAAAATAGGAGTTGGGAGGAATTTACGACCAGCACATCTGTGCATTCGCCTTGTTCACTGGAATGTGGCCACTCAAACATGTGGTTCCCATCAACTGTATTTTTGCATGACTCTTGAATTCCCCCCCACCATCACTTTTTTTCATTTAACTGCACTGACTTCATTACAAAGGAACTTCACTTACGCAGGTTCTAACTGAGGCATGACCAGTGCCTTACTCAAGCGAGAGCTCCTTCTGTTCCTTGTTTCTGCAGAATTAGAAATATATAGAGAATGATCAGATAGATAGATGACAGGTAGATAAATAGGTAGGTAGATAGACAGATAAACAGACAGGCAAATGTATACAGAATAATAGGGAAGATCCACACCAAATCATGACATTGGTTCTCCCAATGGAGGAAGGGAGGTATAGGAATGGGATTAGAAGAATTTGAATGTTTTATTTACATAGTTTTTTAAAACCCTGGAAACAAGCAGGACAAAACGCTAACACTTGTTCACTCTGGGTTGGCATTTGTTGTGTTATATTTACTCTTTTTACTTGTCTTTGTGCTTTTTGGTATCTTTAAAAGTTGTCAGTATTGGCCGGGCATGGTGGCTCACGCCTATAATCTCAGTGCTTTGGGAGGCCGATGTGGGCAGATCACCTGAGGTCAGGAGTTCAACACCAGCCTGGCCAACATGGTGAAACCCTGTCTTATTTATTTTTTAAAAATTTTTTTAAAGAAAAAAAAAAACGTTGTCAGTATTACCTATATATGCAAATAAATAATCACACACATAAATATACATGTATAAAGAAATATTTTGGCCAGGCCTTGTGACTCATGCCTGTAATCTCAACACTTGGGAAGGCTAAGGCAGGCAGATTGCTTGAGCCCAGGAGTTTGAGACAGGACTGAGCACCATGGTGAAGTCCCATCTCTACAAAAAATACAAAAATTTGTAGGGTGTGGTGGCACACGCCTGTGGTCCCAGCTACTCCAGAGGCTGAGGTGGGAGGATTGCTTGGGCCAAGGAGGTAGAGGTTGCAGTGAGCCATGCCAGTGCCACTGCACTCCAGCCTGGGTGACAAAGTGAGATCCTGTCTCATAAAGAAAGAAAAAAGAAAGAAAGAGAGAGAGAAACGGAAATACTTTGATGACTGAGAAGAGCACTTACAAAGAGTTTTGTGTTAATAATTTTGCCATAAAATAAAATTAATAAAATTTCAGAACATTTGAAAAATACAAAAAAGTGGAGGCGGAAATCACCACATTTTGATGTCTTCATACCCTAGTCTGTTCTCCACGCATTAAATAATTGTGTCATTGATTTCAAATTTTCAGATAGTCTCTGATTACAAAAATAATACTTATCCATTGCAAAATACAGAAAAAGATGGATAAGAAAAGATACATTACCCATCACCACCTTAGCTGGAATGCCCCACTGCGGTTCATCGTGGCAAAAAAACAAAATCGGATTCTGGCTAGGAAAACAATTATTGAATGTTACGATTTGAATGTGTCCCCTCCAAAATTCAGCTGTTGCTAATGTGACACTATTAGGAGATGGGGCCTTTAAGAGGTGACGAGGCCATGATACTCCTTGCAAATGAGATTAAGAGTCCTTATAAAGGTGCTTGCCAGAGGAACACTTCTGCTTTTCCACCGTGTGGGTGAGGGAATGTGTTCTCTTTCCGGGTCCACTAGGGGGCGTAGTTTTAAGAGCAAGAATTTTCCAGCGCCATGCCCCCCTCCCATCCATCTCCATCTGAGAGATTTAATGGTTTACGTTTGAATTTCACGGGCGCAGGAAGAAACTAAGTCAATCACTCCAGCGGAAGTTTAAAGGAACTCCCCTCATTGGCCAGGCATCTTAGAGAAGGTGGGGGTTCCTCCCAGGTTAAAAGTTCCCTTCTCCCACACCCCTTCAGACTCCGTGTTTGGGTCCCCTTCCACAAACACTCCCTTCGTGGAAGCCATCTTTCTTGCTCCTGGATTTCCCCTCTGGAGTCACCTTTCACACGCTCTTGTAGAAGCCTGTCTTCCCCTCCTAAACTCCATCTCTCTCTCTATTCCCTTTCACTCAGTGTGGAAGCTGCTTTCCTCTCCTGGATTCCATCTTTCTGGATTCTCTCACTCAGTGTGTGAGTTAGCTGTTTCTTTCTCCTTCCCCTGTTTCTCTCTCTCTAAATAAATCACTTTCTACAAACACTTTTGAGTCCGGCATTTACTGTTCACTGCACTGTGGTCCCCTCTCTCATTCTTGAGAGGGCAGGAGACTGAGAACCTGGAGAAACGTCCTCTCAGGGGAGCTGAGGGCACCCTGAACCCCAGTATTACATGGGCACACGAGGTTTCTTCTCTTGTCTTTCCACCTTCTGCCTGTGTCACATGGCAGTGCCTTGATCTTGGACTTTCCAGCCCAAAGAACTGTAAGAAATAAATTTCCATTCTTTATAAATTACCCAGTCTCAGGTATTCTGTTATAGCAGCGCAAAACAGACCAAAACACTGAAAATATTAAAAATAACATATACCATCAATGGGGGATTATCAGGGTCTTTGCTTTTATTGAGCTCCTCCTTTGTTTTTTACGTGTTTTTTGATGGAGTGACTCGTACATTCAGTCAGATATTGCATGGCTGGCCCCAATGCCAATTTAATCTTGGATTAAATGTTGCTTTCTTAGACATCTACTCTGATGGTTTAATCTGAAAGAGCTACTATTTCAATAGCCTTAATTTAAGTGTTTTGGCAGGGAGGAGGGAATTTGTCATCATTTATCATTCTCAGCCACTTTTTATTTTCTAATTGTGTATTTATTGGTTTCTTGCCTATCTTTTTCATTATTGTATCCTCAGGGCCTAGAACAATGTCTGGAATTGGGAAGTTTTATTATTGGATTAATAAATAAATCAGTATCCTTTAGTGATCCTGCCTACTTGGGATTATGGAAGTGTCTTTCTTTACCTACCACTGGTCACAGCCCTAAGAAAACAACCTGGTGGAGCACCTCGATTTTGTCTACACCTCTTCCTTTCTACCTCCCCTGTAGCAGCAATTCTATGTCTCTGTGTTAATGAAAACCACTTGCCATAGCCAGTGGAGAAGAGAGAGAGAAGGGCAGAGAGAGTATTTAAAGAAATAGCTGAAAACATCCCAAATTTGATGACAGACATGAATATAAATATCCAAGAAGTTCAACAAGTAGGATGAACTCAGAGATCCACATTAAGGTATATTATAATCAAATCAACAAAAGCCAAAGACAAAGAGAGACTCTTTAAAGTAGCAAGAGAGAAGCAACTTGTCATATTCAAGGGATCCTCAATAAGATTACTAGCAGATTTCTCATCCACTTTGAATAGATATATTCAAAGTGCTAAAAGAAAAAAGCCTGCCAACCAAGAATCCTACAGCTCACAAACTGTCCTTTAAAAGTGAGGAGAAACTGTGACACTGCCGGATAAACAAAAACTGAGGTAGCTCATTACCAGTAGAACTGCTGTGCAAAAAATGCTCAAGGAGTCCTGAATGTGGACGTGAAAGGACACCAGAAAGTGACCTGAAGCATATGAAGAAAAACAGATCTCAGCAAAGGTAAATGCATGGCAATTATAAAAGCTAGTGTTACTGTAACTTCAATCTGCAACTCCACATTTTGTGTTCTACATGATTTAAGAAACTAATCCATTAGAAAACAAATGTTAAAGGTAGTATTAGGATAACCTTTGTTCCACATTTTGTTTTCTACTAGATTTAAGAGACTGATGCATTTTAAAGCACAGTATTCTATTTTTTTTGACACACAACTTTATGACATTAATAACTAGAAGTGAGGAATGGATCTATATAGGAGCAGAATTTTTGTATGTTATTGAAAATGGTATAAATTCTAATTAGATTGTTTTAACTTTAGGATGTTAAATGTAATCACCAGGGTAACCACAAAGAAAATTGCTGAAAAATAGATGCAAAAGGATATAAGAGGAGAATTAAAACATTTTACTACAAAAAGTCAACTGAAAATAAAACTAATGCTAAGAATGAGACACAAAAAAGCTGTAATACATATAGCAAACAAATAGTAAAATGGCAGAAGCAATGCTTATTTTATCAGTAATTACATTAAATGATAATGGATTAAACTCTTCCATCAAGACAGAGTGAACCTGGGCAATATAGCGGGATCTCATCTCTACAAAAAAATAACACAAAAGAAAAAGCCAGGTGTGATGATGTATGCCTGTAGTCCTGGCTACTTGGAAGGCTGAGGGGGAGAATCACTTGAGCCCAGAAGTTTGAGGTTGCACGAGCTGTGATTGTGCCACTGCACTCCAGTCTGGGCAACAGAGCAAGACCCTGCCTCAAACAAACAAACACAGAGATTGACAGAATGGGTTTTTTTTAAAAACATGATCCAACTATATGTTGTCTGCAAGAGACTCATGTTGGATCCAGACACAAATAGGTTCAAAGAGAAAAGATATGCCATGAAAATTATAATCAAAATTGGGTAGGAGCATTTACACTAATATCAGAAAAAATAAACTTTAAATCAAAAAAGTATACAAGAGACAAAGAAGAATATAATATATTAATAAAAGGTTTGATATAGCAAGAAGATAAAACAATTATAAACATTTATGCACTTCATCACAGATCCTCAAAATATATGAAGCAAAAATGGACAGAATTGAAGGGAGGGGTACAGAGTTCTGCAATAACAGCTGAAGACTTCAGTACCCCTCTCTCAGTAATGGATGGAACAATCAGACAGAAGACAAGTAAGGAAACAGAGGACCTAAACAGCACAATAAGCCAACTAGATCTGATAGGCATACATGGAGTACGCTGCACACCACAGAATACTCATTCTTCTCAAGTGTATTCTCCAGAATAAACCATATCTCAGGTCACAAATGAAGTCTCGGTCTACTTAAAAAGATAGATCCCACAGAAAGTGTCCTCTCCAGTCACAAGGGGAGGAAGTTGGAAATCAGTAACAGAAGAAAAACAGAAATTCACAAATTTGTGGAAATTAAATGACACACTCTTAAACAATGTATTAGTCAGCTGAGGCTGCTGTAACAAAATGCCGTAAACTGAGTGGCTTAAACAGCATTTATTTCTTACAGATCTGGAGGCTCCGAAGTCCAAATCAAGATGCTGGCACATTCAGTTCCTGGTGAGGGTTCTATTCCTGGTTTTGCGACGGCTGTCTTCTCACAGTATCCTCACTCGATTGAGAGAGAGAGCTCTGGTCTCTCGTCCTCATTTTATAAGGACACTAATCCCCAGATAGGGACCACACCTCCATGATGTCATCTAACCCCAATTACCTTCCAAAGGCCTTGTCTGTATATATCGTCACCTTAGGGTTAGAGTTTTAATATGAATTGGACATTGCGGGAGAGGACACAAATATCCAGTTCATAACATTGTGACATTCCAACCCCTAGCTTTCCACAATTCATGTCCTTCTTAGGTGGCAAATACATTCATTCCATCCCAACCTCCCTGGAAAGTCTTAACTCATTCTAGTGTCACTTCTAAAATCCAAAGTCTAATCTAATTTGTTCATTTGGTTTTTTTTTGTTTGTTTTTGGTTTTCTTTTGAGACAGTCTCCCTCTGTCACCCAGGCTGGAGTGCAGTGGTGCAATCCTGGCTCACTGTAACCTCCACCTCTTGGGTTCAAGCTATTCTCCTGCCTCAGCCTCCGAAGTAGCTGGGATTACAGGTGTGTACCAGCACACAAGGGTAATTTTTGCATTTTTAATAGAGACGGGGGTTTCACCATGTTGGCCAGGCTGGTCTCAAACTCCTGACCTCAGGTTATGTACCCACCTTGGCCTCCCAAAGTGCTGGGATTACAGGCATAAACTACAACAAAGTCTAAATCTAAATATTATCTAAACTACATATGGGTGAGAGCCAGGTACAACTCACCCTGAGGCGAAGTTCCTCTCTAGCTATGAATCTGTGAAACTAGATATGTTCTGTGCTTCAAATATATGGTGGTGGGACATACATAAGACTGACATTCCCATTTCAAAAGGGATCAAGTAGAAGGAAGAAAGGGGTGACGGGGCCCAAGCAAGTCCAAAGCCCAACCCAAAAAAGTGGCTATGGTACCAACTTTTGAAATCAAGGAGGCAGCTCTGATGATATCTGAATCACCTATGGGGGTCATTTTTCTCGTGTGTTCAAGAATCACAGCGAAACAGTTCTATTGTCTAGTCCTGTAAGATTTAAGGGCTGGGCACAGTGGCTCACACCTGTAATCCCAGCACTGTGGGAGGCTGAGACAGGCAGATCACGAGGTCAGGAGTTCAAGATCAGCCAGTCCAACATAGTGAAACCCTTTCTCTACTAAAGAAACAAAACATTAGCTGAACATGATGGCAGGTGCCTGTAATCCCAGCTACTTGGAGGCTAAGGCAGGAGAATTGCTTGAACCTGGGGGGGCAAAGGTTGCAGTGAGCCAGGATCGCACCATTGCACTCCAGCCTGGGTGACAGGACAAGACACCACCTCAAAAATTAAAATTAAAATTAAAAAATAAAGGTTTAAGAAGTCCATCAGCTTTCCTTCCTCTTTATTTCGTCTCATGTCTGTCCCATTCAGTTCAAACTGACAGTGTCTCCATTGGGGTGGCCTGTTAGGTCTTCAGTTCATATCCACACCAATCTCCTTATTCAAAGGACCATCTGGCCACACCCTTACTGTTCTCTTCAGAACACACACTTTCATATCTGACAACGCGAACAGGCAGAGAATTTTCCAAATCTTGAAGTACTAGTTTCTTTTTGCTTAACAATTTTTTCAATTTATTTCTCTCTTTTCATGTTTTACTGCCAGGATTCAGGAGAAATCAAGCCACACCTTCAACATGTCGCTTAGAAGTCTCAACTAAGCGCCCAGTTCCATCACTTACAAGTTCTACCGTCCACAACACACTAGAACACGGACATAATCCAACCAAGTTCCCGGCTCATGATAAGCTTATAATAAACATAGTCTTTCCTCCACTGTGCAGTGACGTGTTGCTCACTTCTGTCTGAGACTGCATCGGAATGGCCTTTACCCTCCATATTTCCACCGACATTCTGTTCATAAGTATTGATGGGTTCTCCAGGAAGACGGAAGCTCTCACTATAGCCCTCCCCTTCTTTCTGAGTCCTCAGAATCGCCTTTGAAAGCCAGGTCATGGCAATCTTGGCTTTTTTTTTTTTTTTTAAGCACATACCTAAAAACTCTTCCAGCCTCTACCCATTGTCCAGTTCCAAAGGCACTTCCACATTTTTAGGTACAGTTACGCAGTCACGCATTGTTTACTGACAGGGATGTGTTCTGAGAAACGCATCGTTGGACAATCTCGTTGTTGTGTAAACATCACAGAGTGTACTTACACAAGCTTAGATGGCATAGCCTCGTACACATCTAGACTCTATGGCATGATCTATTACTCCTGGCCTACAAATCAGTATAGCATGTTACCGCACTGCATAATGTGGGCAACTAGAACACAATGGTAAGTATTTGTGTATCTAAACACATTTAAACATAGAAAAGGCACATTAAAAGTATAGTACTGTCCAGGCGTGGTGGCTCACGCCTGTAATCCCAGCACTTTGGGAGGCCAGGCGGGCGGATCACGAGGTCAGGAGTTCAAGACCAGCCTGGCCAACATGGTGAAACCCTGTCCCTACTAAAAATACAAAAATTAAGCCAGGCGTAGTGGCTCAAGCCTGTAATCCCAGCACTTTGGGAGGCTGAGGTGGGTGGATCACGAGGTCAAGAGATCGAGACCATCCTGGTCAACATGGTGAAACCCCGTCTCTACTAAAAATACAAAAAATTAGCTGGGCATGGTGGTGTGTGCCTGTGATCCCAGCTACTCAGGAGGCTGAGGGAGGAGAATTGCCTGAACTGAGACCTGAGAAGTGGAGGCTGCAGTGACCCACTAGATTAACACTTTCTTATATGTAGGGCACAATTTTAGCCTGTTTCTCTTTTGAAATTTTTAAACTGTAATTTTAATAAATACACAATGTTTAATTTTTATTCATTAACAACTTAAAATTTTTAAATATAATTAAATATGTTACTGTTTTTCGTTATGACTCTTGTTTTGGTAACATTCAAAGAAATACTTAACTTCAGGATCATAGAAATTCAGCAAGGACTGATAGTAATAACAATAGGAAGGTCATTCATAATCACGTCACTATTCACGATGTATCTCGTAAACTTTACATACATCATCCCATTTGATTCTCATAACAAACCTATGATGTCATTGTTATTCCCATTCTACAGATCAGGAAGCCGAGACTCAGGAAGATGAAATACATTCCCCACAGTCATCACGATGGACTGGAGTTTTGCTTTGCATAATCCAGGCTTTGTCGGATGAGCAGACCCGGGTCCACGTCCTGGCTCTGCAGTGGCAGCTGGGAGATGCTGCACTTTGTGTATGTCCCTGCACCGCTCCAAACCTTCGTTTCACTGTAAAATTTCACCTGATAACACCTCCCTCCTAGAGTTGTGGAGGAATTCAAATGAGAGAAAAGTATGTGCTGTGTCAAGCACCGAGAGAAAGTCAGCCTGAGAGAGTCAGCCCCACTCCTCTTTGCTGGAGCTCCTTCACTCTCTCCATCTCCTGGGGTAGGGCACCGTGGCAGAGGGGCTGGCGGAAGAAAGGCTGAACCAGCATCTGTGAAACTGACGTCTGCAGTGAAGCGCAGAGATTGAAATCCTGGGCCTAGCTGATGTAAGTGAGGAGCAGAGCAGGGTGGCTGAAACACCGTATCTCTTAAAGTGGTCCCACCCTGGGTGGCTCAGGTGTCTGCCCCAAGACATATTCCCTTCTGTGTGTGGGAGGCAGGGGTGGGGCTCATCAGCCTGACCTCTCCATCAGAGGCACCCTCCTGCCTGTGAGGATGCCAGTCGTGTATGTGTGAGGATGGCCCCAAGACACACTAAAGCCATGGGCACCAGCAGCGTTCTTCCTCCTTTACTCAACTATTCAGTGCTGGTGACTCCGGCCCTGGCACAGGAACAGAGCCTCTTCACACTCCCTCTGCCCCCAGGGAGAAGTGAGGACACAGGTGGTGGCAGCCGGTGCCACTAGAAGGTGTGGTGAAGGTAGTCATCACCTGGCTGGCATTCTACCCGTTATTCTACCCATGTGGAGTAAATCGGCTGATGATGGTAGACTAGGAGGATACGCAGCGGCCATTCATGTCCAAGGACAGCCAGCAGCACATCACCAGGGATGGGTTCTTTATGCTCAGTGGCGTGGAGGACATCCTAAGCCAGTCACGTCAGGCACGGCAGAATATGAGGCTCTGGGCTCCTATGTGCTGGCACTACTGGTGGCAGCCCACATTGAGAACAGGGGTACCCTGGAGATCCATGTGCACGTGCTCATCGTACCCACCTTCCTGGTCACCCTGGTGCTCACCATCGAGGTGTGGGTGCCTGATCAGCAGCTGCTCTGGGTGCTCAAGACCTGGATGGGGCTGGTGCCCAGCGAATGGACGCTGCAGCTGCGTGTCCTGATGTACGTGCCTCCCCCCAGCTTAATCACTCTAGGTTGTAACTGCAGTTCTGACTGTATAACTCTGTGCTTCTCCCCTTACATATACTCCCTAGTGGGAGAGAGAGTGCTGGGTATGCAGGTAAATGACACTTATTTTTAAAGATTAAAAAATAATATTTATTACAGGAAAAAAACAAGCCCATTCAAAAGTGGGCAAAGGATATGAACAGATACTTTACGAAAGAAGACATATATGAGGCCAACAATCATATGAAAAAATGCTCATCGTCACTGGTCATCAGAGAGATGCAAATCAAAACCACATTGAGATACCATCTCACGCCAGTTAGAATGGCGATCATTAAAAAATCTGGAGACAACAGATGCTGGAGAGGATGTGGAGAAAAAGGAACACTTTTACACTGTTGGTGGGAGTGTAAGTTAGTTCAACCATTGTGGAAGACAGTGTGGCGATTCCTCAAGGCCTTAGAAATAGAAATTCCATTTGACCCAGCAATCCCATTACTGGGTATATATCCAAAAGACCATAAATCGTTCTACTATAAGGACACATGTACACGAATGTTCATTGCAGCACTGTTTACAATAGCAAAGACCTGGAATCAACCCAAATGCCCATTGATAATAGACTGGATTGGAAAAATGTGGCACATATACACCATGGAATATCATGCAGCAATCAGAAATGATGAGTTTGTGTCGTTTGTAGGGACATGGATGAATCTGGAAAACATCATCCTCAGCAAACTGACACAAGAACAGAAAATGAAACACCGCATATTCTCACTCATAGGTGGGTGATGAAAAATGAGAACACATGGACACAGAAAGGGGAGTACTAAACAGTGGGGTCTATTGGGGGAAAAGGGGAGGACTAGTGGGAGGGGGAGGTGGGGAGGGATAGCCTGGGGAGAAATGCCAAATGTGGGTGAAGGGGAGAAGAAAAGCAAAGCACACTGCCATGTGTGTACCTACGCAACTGTCTTGCATGCTCTGCTCATGTACCCCAAAACCTAAAATCCAATAAAAAATTAAAAAAAAAATAATAATAATAATAATATTTAGCATCCAACAGCCTCACTCAGGGTGTACATGGAGCCTTCCCTTTTTCCCACTATGAAGTTCTCCACTCCTCTGTCTGCCTGGGATTCTCTATCAAAACACAAGTGATGGTGGCTGCCTCCCTTGCTACAGAAAGCTCCAAATCTGTCACCTTTGCTTGTTCTCATTTGGTTGGTCTTCATTTGTTTCCAGTAATTCAGTTCTTCCCTTTATTGGTCTAAGTAGGTACTCAATATTTATTAAGCACCTGTTACATGCCAGACTCCATGCTAGGCCGTGAGAATAATGAAGTGACCCAGATGCGAGGGTCCCTGACTTTAAGCTGCTCACAGTCCAGTGGGAGGAGAAAGGGGAATAAACATTAAGCCCAGCACAGTCTGAAAAGGGCTGTGACGACGGTCAGCTAACCAGACTTGGAAGTCAGGGAACGTGTCTGAGGAAAGCGATGCTTCCACCGGGATCTGAAGCGTGAGTACGGCCAGATGAAGTGGAGAAAAATTCGGGGGAGAGGGAAAGGGCCATGGGCAAGTTACCAGGCCACAGAGAGCATGAACGTTCAAGAATATGAACATAAGTGAGACCTTGGACTTGGCGTTTGAGCTGGGAGTGGTGAGCCATGGAAAAGCAGACAAGAGTCACTGTCCTTCCGGGTCACATGAAGTAACTTTGCACTTATCCTGAAGTAACTGTCAAATACCCATTTTGGAAGATGGCTTCATGTGGAATGAGGCCAGGAGCAGAGCAAACGTAGAAACAGGGGGACCAGTGTGGACGCTGACAGGTGATGGTGGCCAGCTAAGGGGACAGAGGGGACTGCATGGACTGGAGAGCTGATTGAGATGGCTCCTGACAGGAGGCTGGGGTTTGAGACTGGTGGGGTGAACGAGTGGGGGAATGAGCCACAGGCTGGGCAGCTGGGAGGAAAGTGGACACAGTCACCGAGATCATGAAAACCAGGGCAGGGAGGTAGAGGGCAAGAGATGAATTCTGGATGGAGAGAAGTTTGAGGTGTCCTGGAAGCAGCTAGGTGTATGAGAAGAGCTCCAGAGAAAGGGATGGGTAGAGAGGGAAATTGGGGTGTCATGAACACGTGAATGGGCATTAAAGCCATGGTAGTGGGGACCCAAGGGAGGGTGCAAGGAGGAGGGCTTAGAACTCTGGGTGGTACCCACATGTAACTGGGAAAAGAAAGAGAGGCACTTAGGAGCAGACCAAGGAGGAGCAGCCAGGTGTGCAGAGGAAAGCCAGGAACATGTTTTAACACAGATACTAAAGATTGGCCCGTTCCAGGACCGGGAGTAGCCAGCTCAGCCTTCCTCCTTATTTCCCCTTCCTCCTTCCTTTCCTACCCTGCGAAGGGAACAGCGCTTTGCTCAAGGCTCGTGAAGCTGCTCCGGCTTTGCCCCATGGTGCTGCCCAAGCTTCATTAACCAAGTGCCAGCCTCAGCACTGTCTGCAGAACACTGGACCGGATGCCACTACAGTGAGACTGTCACCCAGGCTGAAAGAGAGAAGAAGAGAAAAATGAATGAAAAGAAGATATGACCGTTCTTAAAGACTTTCCCTGAGTCTTACCCAACTAAGGTTTTTGCCAAAATCTTAAAGTGAGACTGAGGTTAATCCCGGACCACACTGAGCATTGTTCTTGTCTGATGAGCCTATGTGATGTAGTCAGCTATTTAGTTCTTCGGCCCTGGTTATCCAGGGTCTATCATACACCAGATGGAAGATGAAAATCCAATTCCCTCTCTGCCCACCAAGGCCAACGAGCCATAGTCACGGCCCCCAGCCCTCAAAGCCTCACCCAGGCCTGGGTCTGAAATCCCCACAGGTTTCTCTCTCCCCCTCCCCCTCTCTCTCCTTTCCTCTGTCTCCCCGCACCCCCTGTCCCTCCTCTCCCGCTCCCTAGGTACTGCTGAGGGCCACCTTCTGGCTACACTGGGAGCCCACATATATTTGCCCCCTTCCCCCTCCCCCCCCTCACTGCCCAAGGTGTCCTCGGTAATCAGCCGTTTTCTCCGACAACGCAGAGCGCATCCCGCACTCAATCGGGAGCCCTTTCTCTTCGCACTGTGTGCCAACCCCATCCTCCTGACGAAACCAGTTCCTAACTTCCCCCTGGCGAGCCTCTGGTGGAAGTCGCAGATCCGAAGACCTCTCTCTCGGACTGACGGACAGCCGCAGGGCGCTCTCACGCTTTCCAAAGCCACCCTGTCCAGGCGCGCCCGACAGAACCTGGGGCACAGAGACTGCGAGAGAGACTTCATTTTCACTTTTTTTTTTTTGTTTGTACTTTTGACTGTTTTCCCGTGCATGGACAAAAGAAAGGATAGGAGTAATGCTACTGATTATTTGTTTACTTATTTATTTGAGACAGAGTTTCGCTCTTGTCGCGCCGGCCGGAGTGCAGTGGCGCAATCCCAGCTCACTGCAACCTCCGCCTCCCAGGTTCAAGCCATTCTCCTGCCTCAGCCTCCCGAGTAGCTGGGACTACAGGTGTTCGCCACGAGGCCCGGCTAATATTTGTATTTTTCGTAGAGATGGGGTTTCACCATGTTGGTCAGGCTGGTCTCGAACCCCTCACCTCAGGTGATCCACCCACCTCAGCTTCCCAAAGTCCTGGAATTACAGGCACCGTACCTGGCCTATTGATTATTTTTAAATTTGAAAGCAAAATAAAAGTTTGCCAAGGGCACGGAATTAGCCAGTATACTGGTGAGTGCAAGGAGCCCAGTTCTGTCCCCCGCAGAGTTCGCTACACTCCATGGCCGGCCTATTGTTAAAAAGGGTGTTCTGGCCTGAAAGTAGCTGGGGAGCTGCCCGCGTCCCTCTCCCCTAAGGTACTGAGGCGGAGGCTGTGGACGCGGAGCCCGCCTCTATCCAGCGGAGCGGGCTGCGGGGTGCGCACGCGGAGCCCTGGAGGAGCCAACACAGCAACGGTGCGAGCGCGCGATTTCCTGAGCTGGCGCCCTTGGGAGGAGCACGGGCCACCCCGCCGCCAGGACAGCGCCGCACCTTTTGTTCCAGCCCTGGACCCCAACTTGAGGCTTGGGAGAGGACCCCCCAGGACTTGGCGCACCCGCCAGTCCTGGGGCTGCTGCTGTCCTCAGAGCCTAGGGAGGTACCGGGTCTGGGAGGCTGCGCGCTGCGCTCCGCGTGGGTGCCCTAGCAAGGCCCCAGCACTGCTGCGCCTTCTTCCTTCACGTGGGCGAGAGGGAGAGCCGCAGGGAGGGCCGACGGGTACTTAATGCTCAGAGATATTGGAAAAGGAGGAAGGAAAACAGATGAATCACTGAGGGATGGGCTGATTCAGTCATTTGTGCGTGGGGTAAATATTTATTTAGCATTTTCTACGCTCTTGAGAGGCAACAGCAAACCAAACAAACGTCCCTGCCCTCACGGACCTGGGGTGGAGGTGTGGTTTGATAAAAATAAACAATGAACGTATTAAATCATATATTAATGGTTAGCCCTAAGTAATCTGCACTGCCTCCTCCCACACTCTTAAAAGCAACACTTCTTTGACCAACAGCTCTTCATCCTGCGCCCAGACACAGCAGTGGCAATGGTATGCCGAGATGGAGAGGGTGTGTCGTTGGGAAACAATGCTTACATATGTAGCTCAATTTCTTCCCATTTATGAGGTAGCATTTATCTTCATCATTGGGGCTTCTCATCCTAAGTACCTATTCCTCCCTTTTAAAGCAGCTAGTTTTTAAAAAGTGAGAAAGTATGTCAGTTTCATTCCGCAAGGTCATAAAAACACTTGTCCCCTCATTTAACAGTTCCTGCAACTCGATTGAGATGCCAGAAGTGCTGGCAGAAGAAAAAGCACACATCTGAAAAACAAACGGGCATAACAAGACCTAATGCCCAGACAAAGGGGATCCAAGCCAGAGTTGGGGCATGAGACCCGCCTGGAGTAGTCCCGCCCTACTCATTTTTCTTGAGCTGCAAAGCAGAATAGTTTGTTCTGTATTCAGTTTGAGGACAATTTGGGCATGGGAAGGGCAAGGTGATTTAATACTAACCAATCATTTAAGTGGCATCCTCAAGCAAAACCTACCTTCACAACCAGGATTTCTCTGCAAATGTGGCAATCTACCTAAATCTACTGATTTAGGATTTAGCCCTAGGCAGGGTCATGATCAGAAAATTGTTCCTGATCCTACCAGATTCAACACCCACTTTTTTTTGTAGCAAATGCTTCATAAAGCCCATTTATTATGTTGAAATGAAATTTATAGATAATACAATCTATCTACATACATAACTGCAAAAACACCATTGCATCTATCAACGCCTCCCAGCCAAAGACCCTCAGGAACACACTTGCTGCTGACCTAGTTCAGTTTATGGCACATTGCAAGAAGGGAGAATGCACAGCACCGGGAAATGCAGACGCCTTTTAAGAGCGTATTAGAAAGGACTTACTATAGGAATTAGGGTTTGCGGGGGCAGCTTTTGGAAAGATTCGTGGAAGTGGTGCTTTGCTTTGGATTGGATGCTGTCAAGAAGTAGGAGTAGTTCTAGGGTTCGGTGGTTTTAATTAACTTCATCTAGAAGGAGGGAAGACTAGAGCCAGGCTAAAGCTGTCAATGTAAAAATGCAGCAGTCACTCCTATTAGCCAGGATAGAGGGAGGTTCGGTCACTGTGGTTTGGAGAATGTTCATGTTTTGTCTATGTTCAGACGTGAGTAGGGAAGGTTCTTGTTTTTATCTGGAGCCATCCCCATCAGGGTGGCCTCATCCGATACTGGCATTCTGTGGAATTGTTTGCATGCAACAGAAAAGTCCTAGAAGTGAGTGCCAAGCCAGCTCCCGGGTGTCAGGGACGGCTTTTGCTCACACCCTAACTGTCGTAAAAGGAGAAAGGAAATGATCATAATAAAATAAGATGCAGGTTCACATGGAAATGATCCAGCACAACTTTGCTAGAACACATAACAGATCATATGGTTGCATGAGTCAGTTTGGACTTAGAAGTAAGAATATTGGAAGCATTTCCTCACAAAAATACAGAAGAATGAAAGGCAAGAGATTCCAGTTAACATCAATTAAAATTAGCGTTTGGATACATAAACTCATACCAGGCTCATCAGCCTATAAACCAAAGAAGGAATGACCTTAACAGAAACAGGAATAACACACCAAGCAAATTACAGTTCATCAAAGAGGAAAAGTAAGAAAGAATAATATTTTCAGAATAGCGTTGGCCTCATTTATAAGAGTGATGTTGAAAACGTCCCTCTGTCTGATGTGGAACAGGTAACGATGAAATACCTCAGCAATCATATCTCCCTTTTTGAAGTTCCAATACTCATTCAAGATATTCATTCTGCTACTTTAAAAGGCCTGGAAGACCATATTCAGTAACCTACCAGATAATGAATTTTTTTTTTTTTTTTTTTTTTTTTTTGAGACGGAGTTTTGCTCTTGTTACCCAGGCTGGAGTGCAATGGCGCCATCTCGGCTCACCACAACCTCCACCTCCTGGGTTCAGGCAATTCTCCTGCCTCAGCCTCCTGAGTAGCTGGGATTACAGGCACGCGCCACCGCACCCGGCCCGATAATGAATATTTTAATGTGATGTGGTGCATCCCAGGTCCCTGCCTTGCATCAGTTCTCAAACCTGAAAGCAGACTAAAGGGATGATAGCACTTGCCCTACAGCGTGGGTGTTAAGATTAGAGATCATGTTTGGAATGTGCATAGCGTATGAGGCTCTGAAAGCTAGCCATTGTCATCAGTTTGGTCTGCGTGCACAGGGAAAGAGAGGGTGAGTGCCTGCGTGAGTCTGCCAGATGGCATTGAGGGTACTGGATTGAATGCGTGTGATCATGTGTGCAGGAGAATCCAAGCCACAGCTGTTGCAGGTAATAGTGCAGGCTCAGTACTGGGGGGATAATAGGGGACACAGAGGACAAGCTTTGAAGTAACTGAATTGATGCAGGCACAGTGGCTCCTGGCTGTAATCCCAACACTTTGGGAAACTGAGATGAGAAGGTTACTTGAGGCCAGGAGTTCAAGACCAGCCTGGGCAACATGGTGAAACCCTACCTCTAGAAAAAAATACAAAACTTAGCTGGGCACAGTGGTGCATGCCTGTAGTCCCAGCTACTTGGGAGGCTAAGGCAGGAGAATTGCTTGGGCCCAGGAGGCAGAGGTTGCTGTGAGCTGAGATCGTGCCACTGCACTCTAATATGGGCCACAGGAGTGGAAGGAAGGAAGGAAGGAAGGAAGGAAGGAAGGAAGGAAGGAAGGAAGGAAGGAAGGAAGGAGAGAGAGAGAAAGAAGAAAGAAGGAAGGAAGAAAGAAAGAAAGATAGATGGGGGAGGAAGGGAGGGAATCTATAAGGAACTTAAACAGTTCAACAAACAAAAAACAAACCCATTAAAAAGTGGGCAAAAGACATGAACAGACACTTCTCAAAAGATACATTCAAGCAGCCAACGAGCAAATGAAATAATGCTCTACCTCACTGATCATCAGAGAAATGCAAATCAAAACCACAGTGAGATACCATCTCACGCCAGATGGCAATTATTAAATGGCTGTTATTAAAAAATCAAAAAACAACAGATGCCAGCAAAGCTACAGAGAACAGGGAACACTTATACACGGCTGGTGGGAATGTAAATTAGTTCAGTCACTGTGGAAAGCAATTCGGAGATTTCTAAGAGAACTTAGAATTACCATTTAACCCAGCAATCTCATTATTGGGTATATATTAAAAAGAAAAATGGTTCCACCAAAAAGACATGTGTTCACATGTTCATCACAGCACTGTCACAACAGCAAAGAGTGGAGCCAACCTAGATGCTTATCAATAGTGGACTGGATCAAGAAAATATGGCATATATATATATAAGGAATTGTAATATATAACATTTATTATAATTATATTCCATGTAATCTTAATTATGTTATATAATTATATAATGTTAATAATATATAATATATATTCTATTCTATATGATATATGTTATATATCATATAAAGGAAAGTACCATATATATATACACACACACACACACACGCACACACACATGCACACACACACACAGGAATACTATGCAGCCATAAAAAAGAACAAAATCATGTTTTTTACAGCAACATTGATGCAGCTGGAGGTCATTATCCTAAGCAAACGCAGGCAGGAACAGAAAAATAAGTACCACCTGCTCTCACTTCTAAGTCAGAGTTAAACATTGGGTAATCATGGAGATAAAGATGGCAACAATAGACACTGGGGACCGCTGGGTGGGGAGGGAGAGGGTGGGGGAAGGGTTGAAAAACTATTGGGTACTAGGCTCAGTACCTGGGTGATGAGGTACTGAGCATCACAAACCTCAGCATCACATAACATACCCTGGTAACAGACCTGCACATGTTCCCCCCCCAAATCAAAAATAAAAGTCGAAAAATCTTAAGTAAAAATGAAATACAGTAACTGAATTGGGACTTGCTCGGTTGGATGTGTGGACGCTGGTATACAATATGCTTCAATGTGGTTACCTCTGTGCCTTTCATAGTCCGGACCTCCTGAAAGACCTTCTTTAAATCAACATTGAAATAATGCAACTGTACGTTGTACAGATCATGGCAACTCTGAAAATCTGGATAAACAATGAAGAATTCAAAATAAACAAAATAACATACAATTTTCACAAAATGTTTGTCTGCCCAGGGCGCCAAACATCTGGTGCCAATTTTTCTTGATGGCCTGCAAACCCACGTTGCCAACAAATTCTAGTCGAGGCTCAATCTGTAGCATGTACCATATAATGACAACAGGAAAGGGAGTTACTTTTTCTGTGAAATACATTCTAACGGCTTTGCATGCTGTCAACGCCTTTGTATACATTGTCAGCGATGTTGAAAATACATTTTCATTGTGGCTTTTTTCATTTCTTAGCCTTATCCACGTGAGCAGGAGCGCTTCCCCATCCCACCGGGAGAGCTCATCCACTGGTAATGAAATCGCGCTCATTACACAGCTGATAGTCACGTTGGTTTTTCTTAGCACAGTATCATCAGAATTCAATAAAAAAAAAACTCGGTTGGATTTTTTTCCTATCATTCTAATAACCTATAAACCACTGGTAATTTGAGTTTTTCTACATTATACTGCTCACCATATTTTGCAATCATTTATTTTATGCTGAAAGAAACAGCAATAACTTGGCTGGGTACGGTGGCTCCCACCTGTAATCCCAGCACTTTGGGAGGCCAAGGCTGGCAGATCACAAGGTCAGGAGATGGAGACCCTCCTGGCTAACACAGTGAAACCCCATCTCTACTAAAAATACAAAAAATTAGCTGGGTGTGGTGTCAGGCACCTATAATCCCAGGTACTTGGGAGGCTGAAGCAGAAGAATCGCTTGAACTCAGGAGGCAGAGGTTGCAGTGAGCTGAGATCATGCCACTGCACTCCAGCCTGGCAACATAGGGAGACTCCGTCTCAAAAAAAACAATAGCAACAACTTTACCTTCTACTCAGAAATTTTTCTTTAACATTTCGTGGTTATTCTAGCTTTCGAACTTTAAATCTCAGAAGAATGGTATGCTGCCACCTTCATACATGGATTTCTTTATACAATCCTTGTTTTTTATCTTCTTGTAGTCACTGTTTATTTTAAAAGAAGTATAGAGTAGGCCTATTGACAACTCTCCACATGTGGGAAGATACAAAACCAAATTTTTAGCATTCAGCTGAATATTGCTCACCCTTTTCCTCTGTATTTGACATTTTGTCATAGAGGTGAAATCAGTATATTCCTATGTAGATGTAGTCACCATGAAGAGGGCAGTTATACAGCAGACAAATTTGATGATTCCAATAATATGAGCAGAATCGCCATCCGTGACTTTTCAAAATGGTGAGCTCTTGACAAAGTTTCAAATAAAGCCCAGCGCCATCTTTCCTGGATTTACGCACTTGATGCCTCCTAGGAAAGTTGGTACTTATTAAATCTTGACAAAAAAAAAAAAAAAAATCCCACTTTGTATTAACTTATAAAATGGAATCCGTTCTAGGCTCAAATAATTAGAAGCAGGTTTTTCACCTATATAATTCTAGGTTCAGTTAGATTTTAGAATTGGATTGTCATAAATAGGTTTCTTGTATTTATTTATTTATGAATTTTTGAGACGGAGTCTTGCTCTGTTGCTTAGGCTGGAGTTCAGTGGCACAATCTCAGCTCACTGCAACCTCCACCTCCCAAGTTCAAGCGATTCTCCTGCCTCAGCTTCCCAAGTAGCTAGGGCTACCAGTGCATGCCACCACAGCTGGCTAACTTTGGAATTTTTAGTAGAGATAGGGTTTCACCATGTTGGCCAGGCTGGTCTCAAACTCCTGACCTCCAGTGATCTGCCCGCCTCGGCCTCCCAAAGTGCGGAAATGAACAGCATGAACCACCATGTCTGGCCAGGCTTGTTGTATTTAAAAGTCCTGAGGGGCCAGGAGTGATGGCTCACGTCTATAATCCCAGCACTTTGGGAGGCAGAGGCGGGCAGATCTTTTGAGGTCAGGAGTCCGAGACCAGCCTGGCCAACATGACAAAACCCCATCTCTGCTAAAGATATGAAAATTAGCCGGGTGTGGTGGTGCCCACCTATAATCCCAGCTACTCGGGAGACTGAGGTGAGAGAATTACTTGCACCTGGAAGGCAGAGGTTGTGGTGAGCCGGGATCACGCCATTGCACCCCAGCTTGTGCAACAGAGCAAGACTTCATATCAAAAAAATAAAATAAATAAATATAAAATTCCTGAGGGACCCAGAAGAAATCTTTGCTGTACTAGTCTACATGTGTTGACCCACTGAATGCCAGCAGGAACCCCTGTTCATTATGACAAAAAGCCAGGCAAATCTCCAAAACACCTCTGGAGCAGGATCGTCCTGCAGAGAACCATTCGTTTTTATGAAGACACAGCCACACTTCTGTAGTTTACAATCTGAGTTATACCTGATTCACACAAAAATATAGAGTCACATAAAAGTGATCAGAGTTGTTTTAAGGCCTCAATGAGGCTCAGGCCCTTTTGCTTCTGGAGGCCCCACCCCAATTATATCAAGCATATTAAAATGCACCTTCATCCTACAATAGATACAATAATAGCCAGGCTTGTTATGGGCCAGGCACCATTCTAAGTGCCTTACAATAACTCTTTGAAGCAGGCACTATTATTATTCCCATTTTACAGATACAGAAACAGGCACAAGAGGTTCGGTGACTTAACCAGAACCACACGGTGGTGAAGCCAAAATAGAAAGCTTCGATATTCTGACACGAACATATGATGGCCTATATAACTCTTGTAGAGTTTATACTTAAGGATAAAGTATAATTTATGGAGCTCGTTGCCTTGGAGATGACTTGGCCTTTGTCAATTTTAATTGCAGAGTTTTTATTTGTATTTTGAGTCCATCATTTAATTTGAGGTGTCAAACATTATCTTAAGGCCCTTGAAAGGCCCCGGCCCCCAGTACCGTTACCCGTAACAGCATCGCCTCAGCTTCTCCACATGCATTCAATCCAGCACCTCCACACATCGGGGACACCCACGGAGGCACTCACTTTTTCTATTTTTTAATGTGTATGTGTGTGTGTGTGCGCGTGTGTGTGTGTGCGTGCGTGTGTGTGTGCATGCGTGTGCATGCGTCCGTGTGTGTGTGCGTGTGTGTGCGTGTACCAAAATAATGACAATGACCAGCTTTTAGAGCACTATGATTCATGCAAACATTACCTCTAATTTTAGCACCCACTCTGTCAGATGTTGTTATCTTAATTTTTATATAAGGTAACCGGTGTCAGATGACTGAGTGAATTTTCCAATGTTTCACGCCTAGGAAATGGTGGGGTTGGGCCGGGCGTGGTGGCTCATGCCTGTAATCCCAGCACTTTTGGAGGCCAAGGCAGGCAGATCACGAAGTCAGGAGATCGAGACCATCCTGGCTAACATGGTGAAACCACATTAGGTCTTACCAGCAGCTACGGTAGTAACGTCCCCAGCAAAACTCATGTGAAAACTTAATCCCCAATGTGGCAGCATTGAGAGGTGGAGCCCTTACAAGGTGAATAGATCATGAGGACTCTGGCCTTGTGAATGGATTAATCCATTCATGGCTTGATGGATTATCGTGGGAGGGGACTCGTGGCTTTGTGAGAAGAGGAAGTGAGATGGGAGCTGGCATGCTCAGCACCCTCACTTATGAGATGCCCTGCACCGCCCTGGGACTCTGTGGAGGGTCACCACCAGCAAGAAGACCCTCACCAGATGTGGCCCTTCAGTTTTGAACTTGGCCTCCAGAACTGCAAGAAATAAATTTATTTTCTTTATAAACTATCTGTTTCACCCGGCGTGGTGGCTTACACCTATAATCCCAGTACTTTGGGAAGCTGAGGTGGGAGAATCACCTGAGGTTAGGAATTCAAGACCAGCCTGACCAACATGGAGAAACCCCTGTCTCTACTTAAAAAGAAAAAATAGCTGGTCATGGTGGCACATGCCTGTAATCCCAGCTATTTGGGAGGCTTAGGCAGGAGAATCGCTTGAAACTGGGAGGTGGAGGTGGCAGTGAGCTGAGATTGTCGCATCCGAGCAAGTTAGAAGGAAAGTGCCACACTCTGAGTTCCAAATTAAGAGTCCTTTATTTGCTGGCAACTGAGAGACGGGTTCCAAAGTAAGAGTCCTTTATTTGCTGGCAACAGAGAGGCTAACATTCAAAATTCTCTCTGCCCCCCGAGGAAGGGACTTGATTTTTTTTTTTTAAACCTTGCTTAAGAAAGGGGAGGAGGAGCCTAGCTGAAGCAGAATTTTACAGAAGCAGAACAAGCAAGTTAGGGGATGAGGCTGGTAACTAGGAGGCAGGAGGCTCCCATGATTGGTGATTAGCTAAGGAGGGTATACACAAGTGGTTCCCATGATTGCTGGTTACCAAGGGGAAGCATTCCGTACTTTCCATACAATCAATCACAGGGGTATTCACAACAGCAAGTGGGCTTGTCAAGCAGGATATGGTTACAATGGTTATATGTTTCTGTAGCTCTAAGTACAACACGACCCAGCACAGGAAAATGACCCAGATATTCACTCAAAGGAGAAATGGAGGGAAGGGTGAGGTGGAGGTTAAGACGGAGTATGTCTGGCTCTCAGCCAAATGGAGTTTGTCTGGCTAACAGAGGGTAGGTTAGCACAAGATCACACCATTGCACTCCAGCCTGAGCAACAAGAGCGAAATGCCATCTCAAAAAAAAAAAAAAAAAAAAAAAAAATTACCTGTTTCAGGTGTTTTGTTACAAGCAACAGGAAACAGACGAACACACCGGCTCTGCCTTCCTGGGTGATCTTCCTTTCTGAATTACGCACTTGAAACAGACGCATCTTATTGATGTAATTGATATGTCTGTAAAAAGTTATGACAAAATGAAAGTTAATTTAACAAGACAATAAAATGAATTCTAAGCTGGTGAACACAGCGGGGCTTTGGCAGAGATTCTCACTCTGCAAACTGCCTAAAGTGGATCAGAAACTAAAACCACTCCTTGTTTCTCCTGACCATGCCCTCTTCTTAGAGATTCCTTCTCCCACAACCCTGGGGGCCATGACTGGACAAGGTCACCTCTCATGCTGGTCCCTAATATGAGGATGCAAAAGGTATGGGTTGTGCATGTTACCAACTGGTTCTCTCTCACAAGACAGAGATAAACTCCATGGGGCCCTTCACCTATAGATCTCAGAGAGTGAGGCAGAAGCAGCCAGATTTTATTGGGCCTGAGGCAAAATAGAGAAAGGAAAGAATAGAGACCCAGGCAGAGGGAATACTGGAGTGACCTGGCAGAGCCAGAGAGACAAGTATGCACAGGGGCCACAACGAGAGAAAGGAACTTGCTGCCTGCCCTGCCAGTTCCCTAATCCTCCCAAGGCCCCCTTTTTTCCTATGCTTAGGTTCCATGGAGTCTGCCAGTATCCTTATACAATAATTCCTTTCCTGCAGCCAAAGCTCCCTGCATCCCCTGCTGAGCCCACTGCAGCTCTATGTCCCAAAAGGACCAGCCCATCAGTGACAGCCCCCAGTCTCCCAAGCTGGTGGGTCTCGGCTCTAAAGGAAGCTGCCCCAGGACCTGTCGTCTGGTCACCCACGAGTCACAAACACCTACCCCCAGGCCCTTAACTGGGTGTGGGCTCTGCTTCACGGCCCCTGCAGTTGGCCCCGAGACTCTGCCTAGTGTCTTTACAGACTAGCCCCATGTGGACCACAGCCCGCTTTGCTCAAGCTAAACCCTGCCCACTGAGTGGCTGGATCTGCTCCCTGAGGTCCTCCTTTCCATGCGCCCTCTGCCAATTCCAGACTCAGCAGTGAAACAGATGGCGCAAGGCCTGCCCCACCTGTGAGTAGTTCAGAGGTTCCTCTATTGCAGATTAAAAGTAAAATTCTAGGCCCCCTCCTCCCTCCCACCATTGACTGAACAGACACCCTCTTGGCCAAGGGGACTCCAGAAAAACCTTAAAACCAGGTTCCCGGCCATGATGGAATGGGAAGTTGGACACGCCTTATTATACCCCCTCCCTTTTGCAGTTTAGACACAGCAACGGGCAGGCATTAATATTAAAACAGAGATCATAAGATTGACAGAACAGGCTCTTTGTGGCGATAACATACCACATTATAAACAGGACCTAAGGCAATGCCCAGCAAGGGTGAAGTCACACACTCCTAAAGAATATACTGAGGCTGGTGGATCACTTGAGGTCAGGAGTTCAAGACCAGCTTGGCCACCATGGTGAAACCCTGTCTTTACTAAAAGTACAAAAATTAACTGGGCATCGTGGCACATGCCTGTAATTCCAGCTACTCAGGAGGCTAAGGCAGGATAATCACTTGAACCCAGGAGGCAGAGGTTGCTGTGAGCTGAGATCGCGCCACTGCACTCTAGCTTGGGAGACAGGGGGAGACCCTGTCTCAAAAAAAAAAAAAAAAATTCAAAATCTCATTACCTCTACTAGTACTATCCCAATCAAAGCCACTATTATTTCTTATCTAGATTATTGCAATAGCCACCCTAACTACACCTTCTTCTTCCATCCTTGTCCCTCCCCGATCTGTTCTTCACTCATTCAGCCAGAGTGATCTCTTCAAAACATAAGTCAAATAAAATCACTTCTCTCTGCTCGAAATCTTCCAGCAGATCCTCAAAGCACTCAGTGTCGGATGCTACAGTGAGTGGTGTCGAATACTTAGAATAGGGTGCTACTGTGAGTGAAGGGACCTAGTAGGACTGTGATCCACTCATCTTGAGTGGAGAAGTGCTGAGAATAGAGCTGGTGACTCAGCACTAGCTGCTGAGGAGTCCAGAGGAAGAGGCTTTGGAAGTGCGCAGGACCGGAAGTAACCATCTTGAAAAGTCACCACTTCCGGGGAGAGGAAAGCAACTTAGAAGGTAAAGAAACTGGGAGGTAAAGAAAAGAAAGGACCAAATGGAGAGCAAAAATAAATAAATAAAAAGCAGGCGTTGCAATTTTCACATTTGACAAAATAGATTTCAAAGCTACAAGGATACAAGGGTAAAAGAATTAATGTAATAATAAGAGATCTTAACACCCAGATACATAAGACCCATAATGAGATTTAGATTCAATGAGACAGAAAATTGATAACGATATCCGGGACTGGAACTAAGATCCAGAACAAATAAACTCAATAGAGCTCTCCATTTTAAACACACAAAATATACATTATCCACAAAATCTAACGATATATCTAAAGATATACAAAGACTCAAAACAAGGGGATGGAAAAAACTCACCAACCAAATGGAGAGCAAAAATAAATAAATAAAAAGCAGGAGTTGCAATTCTCACACTTAATAAAATAGATTTCAAAGCTACAAGGATGCAAGGGTAAAAGGATTAATGTAATAATAAGAGATCTTAACACCCAGATACATAAGACACATAATGAGATTTAGATTCAACGAGACAACAAATTGATAATGATATCCAGGTCTTGAACTCAGAGCCAGAACAAATAAACACAATAGAGTTCTCCATTTTAAACACATAAAATATGCATTAACAACTTTAAACACTCAAAATATTGATCGGCCATTATTGAAACCCATTTTAGAAATGAAGTAATATTCCTTTTTCCCTCTTTTTCTTTTTTTCCCCTTCTTTTTCTCTAAAAAAAAAAAAAAAAAAAAGAGAGAGAGGAAAAAAAGAAAAGAAAGGAACAAACTGGTGGAAAGCCAGAGTCGAACAAAAACAAAAGAGAATCAGAATCAAAAGACATACCAATCCCTCTGTCACACAAATGCACTATCTAGTCATGAAAATGGAACTCCGCAGCTGGGAGCAGTGGGAGGCCAAGGCAGGTTGATCACCTGAGGTCAGTAGTTCGAGACCAGCCTGGCTAACATGGTGAAACCCCGTTTTGACTAAAAATTTAAAAAATTAACTGGGCGTGTTGGTGCATACCTGTAGTCCCAGCTACTCAGGAGGCTAAGGCAGGAGAATCACTTGAATCCAGGAGGCGGAGGTTGCCGTGAGCCAAGATCATGCCATTGCACTCCAGCTTGGGCAACAAGAGCAAAACTTCATCTCCAAAAAAAAAAAAAATCAAACTCTACAGTACCAACAGAAGAGGGCATTGTTGAATGAAGAATCTTAGCCACTCAAGTCCTTCACCCCCCTCTCACGGAGAAACACTGTTATCGACAGGCCAGAAAAATTCAATATACTTTTAAGTAAACAAAAGTGACAGGTAGCATTTACACAAAGCCACTATGAGAAGAAAACAGATGGCAGAGGCTAGTATCTTCAGCTAATGAATTTCCAACCCTCCAAAACAACTAGAGACAGGAAAATTATGACACAGTATCTAATATGAATTAAATATTATTAAACAGGTATTTAAAGATATAAAAGAACACCAAAATTCAAACAATCGGGACAGAAATGGACAAAAATAACTCATGAAGTGAGTTAATAAAACTCTGGAAAGAAGTAAAAGAAAAAATTAAACCATTTCAGAAATAAAGATTACATCACAAATAAAGATGTCTAAAGGGAAATAGATTCAACTTTAACTAAAATATAATAAGGGACCTAGGCAGGAAAACAAAAACAAATAAAGAGGTGAAAACTAATCAGAGAAAAAAGTGATAACTATAGAAAACAAAAAAATTATATACTGTACATGTAATTGGAATCGACTAAAAGGTGAAACGAAACGATGGGACAGAACTAATATTTAAAACTGTAATCCATTAATGATTGTGGCAATAATCACACAACTATACATTATTTGTCAAAAGCCATCAAATTGTACACTTAAAAGTAGTTAAGTTTGGCCGACTCAATGGCTCATGCCTGTAATCCCAGCATTTTGGTAGGCCAAGATAGGGAGATCACTGAGGTCAGGAGTTCGAGACCAGTCTGGCCAGCATGGGGAAACCCCATCTCTACTAAACATATAAAAATTAGCTAGGTGTGGTGGTGGGTGCCTGTAGTCCCAGCTACTCAGGAGGCTGAGGCAGGAGAATTGCTTGAACCCAGGAGGCAGAGATTGCAGTGAGCTGAGATCACACCACTGCACTCCAGCCTGGATGACAGAGCAAGACTCCATAAAAACAAACAAAAAAACTAGTTAAGGTTATTGAATGTAAATTATACCACTATAAAGCTGATTAAAAATAAAATATAAAGTGTTTAACCATAAAACTTATTATCAAAGAAAACTTTCTGGAATCCAAAAAGGACTAAATCTAGATTTTGAATGCATTCATATACATAAGAAAACTGACCAGAATTGCCACCTTTGAGATGCATCTGAGTAACACTATTATAAACAGAAAGAGAAAAATTCTCTTAGCAAAAATTCCAAATCACATACAAAGTAAAGAAAATCAAGTGGTCATCCTATGTGATAATCTCTAGTGCAAAACTCAAAGAATAGTAAAAGAATCCATAACTGTAAGTTAATGCAAGAAAAATAAATTATAAAAAATATTTTATTCATCTAAAAAAAGCCAAGAAAGGAAGAAAAGAAGGAACATAAAACAGGTGTGTCAAATAACATGCAAATGGAGAGTAATTATAAGCCCGACCTTATCTGGAATAATAGTAAATGTAAATGGACTAAATATTGCAAGTAAAAGACTAATGTTGAGCCAAGTGAGGTGGCTCATACCTGTAATCCCTGCACTTTGGGAGGCTGAGGCGGGCGGATCACCTGAGGTCGAGAGTTCAAGACCAGCCTGATCAACATGGAGAAACCCCGTTTGTACTAAAAATTCAAAATTAGCCTGGTGTGGTGGCACATGCTCATAATATGAGCTACTCGGGAGGCTGAGGCAGGAGAATTGCTTGAACCCAAGAGGCAGAGATTGCGGTGAGCCAAGATCATGCCATGGCACTCTAGCCTGGGCAACAAGAGCGAAATTCCTGTCTAAAAAAAAAAGACTAATGTTATCAAACCAGGTTTATAAAAATACTGCTGATGATGCCAGGCGAGATGGCTCATGCCTGTAATCCTAGCACTTTGGGAGGCTGAGACAGGTGGATCACCTGAGGTCAGCAGTTCGAGACCAGCCTGACCAATATGGTGAAACCCCGTCTTAAAAAAAAAAATACTGCTGATGGCTGGGCTGGGCACTGTGGCTCATGCCTATAATCCCAGCACTTTGAGAGGCCGAGGCAGGAGGATGATCTAATGTCAGTAGTTCAAGATCAGCCTGGCCAACATAGTGAAACCCCATCTCTACTAAAAAATACAAAAATTAGCCGGGTGTGATGGCAGGTGCCTGTAATCCCAGCTATTCGGAAGGCTGAGACAGGGAGAATTGGCTTGAACCTGGGAGGCGGAGGTTGCAGTGAGCCTAGATCATGCCCCAGCACTCCAGCCTGGGTGACAGAGCGAGACTACATATCAAAAAAAAAAAGCACTTATAAGTCAATGTGATTGCCTTTCGATGAAAAAAATTTTTTAAGTATTTATTGCTTACAAAAAAACACACACTAAATAGAAGGACACAGATGGTTGGAAATAAAAGGATGGAAATATTATATTCCACATAAACACTAACACAAAGGTAGTGATACTAATATTAAGCAATGTAGACATTAAGCCATGAAGCTCTAATGGAAACAAGTAAGTTCATTTCATAATGATAAAGTGGCCAATTGAATAGGAAGACATCACAATTGTAAATCTATATGTAGCCAATAACATAGCTTACAGAAGCCGGGCGCGGTGGCTCACGCCTGTAATCCCAGCACTTTGGGAGGCCGAGGAGAGTGGATCAGGAGGTCAAGAGATCAAGACCATCCTGGTCAACATGGTGAAACCCCGTCTCTACTAAAAATACAAAAAATTAGCTGGGCATGGTGGTGCGTGCCTGTAATCCCAGCTACTCAGGAGGCTGAGGCAGGAGAATTGCCTGAACCCAGGAGGCAGAGGTTGCGGTGAGCCGATATCGTGCCATTGCACTCCAGCCTGGGTAACAAGAGTGAAACTCCGTCTCAAAAAAAAAAAAGAAAAGAAAACTAGGCAGAACTAAAGGAGAAAAAGACAAATTCACAGTCATAGAGGAAAATTTTAATACTTCTCTCTCAACATCTTGATAGAAAAGGACTGATAAGGATAGAAAAGTATGAACAGCACACTTAAAAACTTGACCCAATTGATATATATAGAGAGCATTAGACTCAACAATGACAAGATGCTATTGTAGTTTTTCAAGTGAACATGTAAAATGTATTAGCCCTGACCACATGCTAGGCAATAACAGATTTGCCAACATATCTCAACGATAATTAGAATATTTCCAATTGCCTGGAAATTAAGCAATATACTTTTAAATAATCTGTGGGTCTCCAGGCGCAGTGGCGCGTGCATTAGTCCCAGCTACTCAGGAGGCTGAGGTGGGAGGATTGCTTGAGCCCAGGAGTTCTGGGCTGTAGTGTGCTATGCTGGTCAGGTGTCCACACTAAGTTCAGCATCAATATGGTGACCTTCCGGGAGCGGAAAACCACCAGACTGTCTAAGGAGGGGTGAACCGGCCCAGGTCAGAAGTGGAGCAGGTCAAAACTCCCGTGCTGATCAGTAGTGGGATTGCGCCTGTGAATAGTCACTGCACTCCAGCCTGGGCAACATATCGAGACCCTGTCTCTCTTTTTTTTTTTTTTTCTGAGACAGAGTTTCACTCTTGTTACCCAGGCTGGAGTGCAATGGCACGATCTCGGCTCACCACAACCTCCGCCTCCTGGGTTCAGGCAATTCTCCTGCCTCAGCCTCCTGAGTAGCTGGGATTACAGGCATGCGCCACTGTGCCCAGCTAATTTTTTGTATTTTTAGTAGATACGGGGTTTCACCATGTTGACCAGGATGGTTTCGATCTCTTGACCTCGTGATCCACCCACCTTGGCCTCCCAAAGTGCTGGGATTACAGGCTTGAGACCCTGTCTCTTAAAAAAAAAAAAAAAAAATCTATGGGTCAAAGAAGAAATACATCAAAAATTGTAAAATATTTCAAACTGAATGATAATGGAGATGTAACATAGCAAAACTTACATAATTCAGTTAAAGCAGCATTTCAAAGGGAATGTAGAGCCTGGAATGCGCATATTAGGAAAGAAGAAAGGCCAAAAACCAGCCATCTAAGTTTCCAACTCAAAAACTAGTAACAGAATAGCCGTACAAGAGAGAAGACAGAAAATACATACAAGAGCAGAGATCAATGGAGGAAGAACAAGCATAAGAGGAGGAGGAGGAAGGAGGAGGAGGAGGAGGAGGAGGAGGAGGAGGAGAAAGAAGAAAAGAAAAGCAACAAAGCCAAGTGTTTGATGAAAAGATTAGTAAACTCTTGGTAACACTAATCAAGAAAAAGAGAAAAAAATATATACACATAAGAGCAATGAGAGGAATAAAAAGGGGAAAATAACTACAGACCCTACAAACATTAAGAGCTAATAAGAGGATATTGTAAACAACTTTACACCAATATAGTTTGCACTTTGAATAAATTAGGCAACTTTCTGACAAAATTTACCAAAGCTAACAGAAGAAATTAGAAATTCAAAAAGTGCTTTTTCAAAAGTTGTTCAGTAGTTGGCATTTAAAACTTCTTGATGGTTCTAGACATGATAGACTAGTACTGGACTAGACTTCTTGTCATTAAAAACGGTAAAAACTAGATGACATATGCAAATAAAGGTTTTTTTTTTTTTTTTACCTCTATTGGCAACAGGTAGTACAGGACTGTGATCCCTGTGAGAAGAGAATCCGTGTGGGATCCGTGCACTAGACCGTAGTACACAAAGGCAGAGCCCAAGTAGAGCGCGGCGAGCTCACTGAGCTGAGAAGACAGATATTTGATTTTAAGCCTTCTAAAGCATTGAAATTTGTGGGGCAGGATACTGAAAAAGAGAGTTGAACGGAGAAGGAGCTCCAGAAATCAACATAGGAGTCCCCTTAAGTCTTGAGCTAAATACTCAAGCGATCAGAGAATACAGAGACTCATCTCTGCATTTATGTGCAAGGCACGGTAGAGAACAGACATTGGGGAGCCAGGAGTTGCACAGAGGTCCCACAGTACTGGCAGACACAGAAGGTCCAACTAGCCAGGGTAGCTGAGCAGTACAGAATTTGGTCAAACCTCCAGAAAGTCCACGTCTTAGGAATAGAGCGATTCTCTCCTAGGATTATTCCTAGCAAAAGAAAAAATAATCTAAATCAGCCCTAACATAGCTTAAAACAAGTCTTAAAAAAAAAAAACCAACAAGATAATCTACTAGTAAATTGATTACTTGCTAAAACAAACCCCAACACCTTTTAAAGGTAAACCACATAATCCTAGTAACACAGCATCTACAATGTAACACATACAATTTTTTAAAAAGTCACTGAAGAGGTGAAGTAGCAGTAAAATGTAGCCCATAATCAGAAAAAAAAAAAAAGAGTTGAGGAAAACAAACCAAGAAATGATAGAGATGTTGGAATTCACAGACACAGATCTGAAAACATCCATTACAAATATGTTTAAGATTTAAAGGGAAAAGCTGAATAAAGTAAACAAATGAGGAAACTGATTAAATTAATGGAAACTATGGAAAAGGACAAAATGGATATTCTAGAATTGGAAAATACAGTATGAGTTTAAGGGCAGATACTGAATGAGTTTAAGGGCAGATCAGACAATGCAGAAAAAAAGTCCATGAATTTGAAAGGAAAGCAACAGAACTATCCAAAGTAAGAAGAAACAAAAAGACTGCAAACAAATGAACAGGGCCTTAGTGCCCTGTGGGACAACATTAGGCAGCCTAACGTGTATAACTGAAGCCCCAGTAGAACAGGTGAGACACTGTGGCAGAAAAAAAGTCTATCTGAAGAAATATAACGAAAAAATATCACCTCACAGATCCAAGAAACTCAAATGCTAAAAACCAAAGATAAATAAAAATATTGTAAAAGCGATCAGAGAAAAAATGAAACATTTAATGAAAAAAATGTTTAGGACTGGGTGCTGTGGCTCGTGCCTATAATCCCAGCATTCTGGGAGGCCGAGGCAGGTGGATCACTTGAGTCCAGGAGCTTGAGACCAGCCCGGGCAACATGGCGAAACCCTGTCTCTACAAAATATACAAAAATTAGCTGGGTGTGGTGGCACATGCCTGTAGTCCCAGCTACTCAGAAGGCTAATTAGAAAGGGAGGATTCCTTGAACCCTGGAGGTAGAGCCAAAACCATGCCACTGCACTCTAGTCTGGGCTGGAGTGAGTCTCTGCCTGGAAAAAAAAAAAAAAAAAAAGTTTAATAAAACCATGACAGCACACTGACTTCATCATATATAATGCCAACCAGGAAACAATGGAACAGCATCTTCAAAGTACCAAGGCTGAGTGGGGACTGCCAGCCTGTATCTAATTTAATATCCAGTGAAAGTATCCTCCAGTAATAAAGGCAACCACTTCAAAGAACTAGGGATTCTTGGAGAAGTGGCTGATTCTAGGACTCAGATATGGAAAGTACTATGAGCCTAGAACATCTTGTAGAGCCAGAAAGTGCTGATAAATGCAGAGGGAGTGGTTAGATTTGAAAACCACCATTTTACAACCATCAGGATAAGGCCTAGGTCGGGAAAATGGGTGATAAATCAACGGGATAAAGTTTGATGATGAGTAGAGTATTTACAGAGTCCAATTTTTCTCACCCCAAATGGCTTTATTAGTTGCAAGGGAAAAATAAGTGGATAAAGCAGACTGCACGTTGACTGGGTAATCAAGATCAGTATCACCCGTGAAGAGCGCGTGGACACGTGAGTCCCTGAGTGTAGGGCTCTGAAAAAGATGGCATCATGCAGGTGCTGTTTCTGCTGACAGTGCGCAGGCGGAATCTAATCACGAGGACGCTCTGCTTCCTGATATCACGCCATCTTAAAATTAGCCAGTGTTCTTTAGAAAAATGCCGAACCTGCTTAACACAGTTAGATAAATCCAGAGTGTAGAAATTTCCGCAAGACAGCCAGACTGAGCTCTTCAGAAAAGCAATGTCATAAAAAAACCACCAAAACATTGGTAAGAGCCAGGGGAAGGGGGCTGTTCTAGGTCAAAGGAGAGTAAGAAAGATGATGTGGGCGTGGCCGGGCAGAGTTGCTTGTCAGTCATTAGTCTCTGACGGAAGGAAAATGTTCTTTAGCCCTAGGAAGTTTTCTCTTTTTATATTTTGAGAATTCCTGCCCCTCCCCCGTATGTTTCTGTTCCTAGTTTCTGGGATTACTATTAGGCGTTGGAGTCCTGGGAGTGATGATCCTCCATAGATCTTAGGTTTTCTTTCACATTTTCTGTTTTGTTAGTGTTTAAACCAATACCCCAGTGAGTTGTATATCTTTCTTTTTCACAAAAGAGTGAATTAACTGAAAGTAGGAACACCCACTTTTTTATCTTTATATCCCCTTCTCTTGATTTCTAAAGTTCTACAAAGAATAGACACTCAGAATTCTTTTTTGTTTGTATTTTTTTGAGATGGAATCTCCCTTTGTTGTCCAGGCTGGAGTGCAGTGGCACGATCTCGGCTCACTGCTACCTCTACCTCCCGAATTCACGCAATTCTCCTGCCTCAGCCTCCTGAGTGTCGGGGATCACAGGCACCCATCACCACCCCCAGCTAATTTTTTTTTTTTTTTTTTTTCTAATTTAGTAGAGATAGGGTTTCACCATGTTGGCCAGGATGGTCTCGAACTCCTGATCTCATGATCCGCCCACCTTGGCCTCCGAAAGTGCTGAGATTACAGGCATGAGCCACCACGCCCAGCCCAGAATTCCTTTGAATAAGTGGTATCAGTGTCAGTCTCTCCTTCCGTATCTTACCATTTCCTTCCCTCTCATTTTCTCTCCCCTTCTTCCTCTGTTCTCTTACGCATTCTGGAAACACGGAGAACCTCAGTATGCTAGATAAAGGAGTATCAGATAGACGAAGCCCAGTTCTGAGTTCCTCCCTCTGTTCTCTTATGCGTTCTGGAAACACAGAACCTCAGTATGCTAGATAAAGGAGTATCAAATAGACGAAGCCCAGTTCTGAGTTCCAGGAGCTCACAGCTGTGAAGAGAGACCACGTACAGCAACATGGCCTTCCCAGGAGCTTCCTCTCCAAACCTACAGCACAGAACCCAGACGCACCTACACGAGAGCTTGATGCCCTCTATTCTTAAATCTGAATTAACGATAAGTTAAATTTTATGTGTTTCTAGTTCAAACAGCTACTTCTTGTGGTGGTGGTGGTGGTGATGGTTGCTGTTGAGACAGGGTCTCACTCTGTTGCCCAGGCTGGAATGCAGTGGCACAATCATGGCTTGCCGCAGCCTCAGCCTCCCCAGGCTCAGGTGATTCTCCCTCCTCAGCCTCCCTAGCAGCTGGGACTATAGGTGCGCACCACCACACCCTGCTAATTTTTTTCCTTTGAGACAGAGTTTAGTTTAAATGGAGTTTAGTTTAAAAAGGAGTTTTAAACTCCGTCTCAAAAAAAAAAAAATTAGCAGGGTGTGGTGGTGCGCACCTGTAGTCCCGCAAGAGTTTAGATCGCAGTTAACCGCAACCTCCACCTCCCGGGTTCAAGCTATTATCCTGCCTCAGCCTCCAGAGTAGCTGGGATTACAGGCATGCGTCACCATGCCCAGATAATTTTGTATTTTTAGTAGAGACAGGGTTTCTCCGTGTTGGTCAGGCTAGTCTCAAACTCCCGACCCCAAGTGATCTGCCCGACTCAGCCTCCCAGAGTGCTGGGATTACAGGCGTGAGCCACCACACCCGGCCTACCTACTTTTAACTCGTGGAGTTTTCTATAAGGTCAGGGGAGCCTGGGGAAGCAAAAGTTTCCTCCTTGGTAAACGCAGATGGAATTCATATGCTCCCTCCAGCTGCGGTCCCCTCCTTTCCCTGAGAGTTATTCTTTGCAAGGGGAGGCTGCAGCATGCAGATAAGGCCTCATCAGTGACCACTCCTTCCTCAGATCAGAGGTGGGCCTGAGGGTGACAGCGGGGCACTGAGCTGGTGCAGAGAATGCCAAGGAAGGGAACTGGGAGGGTGCGGGGCCTTGCAAACAGTTCCCAAGGGAGCGCCTCCCCCTGGTGGCCAAGAGAGGAAGCAGCGTTGCCCTCTGCCAAGGACAAGGCCAACAAGGAGTTAAGGTTTTTACACACACACACACACACACACACACACCAGCAGACCCTGGACCCTCTGGGCATCAGAACCTGGATAATGAAGCTTAAGTATCAGGACCCCTCCCTGGCACAAGTCGTTTCTAAAGCCGGGGGCAGTCTTAGCAAAATGTTTATTATAAACATGTTTTGTGCAAAATTTGCAAAACTAAGATTTTTCATATTATCTTTCCTAAAGAGGGTCCCACAAATTATATCCGCCTTAGATGCCAAAAAGTCTATATCCGACCCTGATCCGACCCTGATGGTCACATAGGGGCCACTTGGTCAGAGCTCTCTGAATATGTTGTTTGTTTGCTTGTTTTGACGAGAGTAAAACTCCATCTCAAAAAAAAAAGACTGAAAGTAGGGAGGGGCTTTTTAAAAAAAATTTTTTTTAGATAGTCTCACTCTGTCTTCCAAGCTGGAGTGCAGTGGTACAATCTTGGCTCACTGCAACCTTCACCTCCTGGGTTCAAGCGATTCTCCTGTCCCAGCCTCCCGAGTAGCTGGGATTACAAGTGCCCACCAACACACCCAGCTAAGTTTGGTATTTTTAGTAGAGACAGGGTTTCGCCATGTTGGCCAGGCCAGTCTTGAACCCCTGACCTCAGATGATCCACCTGCCTCGGCCTCCCAAAGTGCTGGGATTACAGGCATGAGCCACATGCCCGGCCCTGAACAAGTTTTTTAACTCAAATTCCAGTGCCGGCTCTCACCTGCCTCCTCAGGAGGCTGCACAGAGGACCCTGGGAAAGCAGCCCACACTGGGGTCAGAGACCAGGCTCACAGTTCAGACACATGGAGGTCTACGTCCCACCCCATCACTAGCTGTGTGTTCCTGGTCTCTCTGTGCCTATCTTTCTTCACCTGTAAAATGAGGATAATAATTGTGCATACTGTAGGCTGCTGTGAGAATAGAATCAGACACACACGGTAAGTGCTCTGTTTAGTGGCTGGCCTGTAGGAGGCGCTCCAGGAATGGCAGCTGTGGTAAAGGTTCATAAATAGATACCCTAAACTGGGAATTCCTAACTTAAATTCAACGCTGTATATTAAGTACATATAAAATTGGCAGTATTTCACTGTTTTTCAACCTATAAAAATAGTGGTTTCACGTGATTTCCCCTAATAGAACAAGTGACAAAAATTACTGGGCATGGTAGCTCCTGCTGTAATTCCAATTCTTTGAGAGGCTGAGGTGGGAGGACTGTTTGATGCCAGGGGTTCGAGACCAGCCTGGGCAACACAGTGAGACCCCCCCCCCCCGCCCACTCCACACACACACACAAAATCAATGGGCAGGTGGGATGCAGGTCATTGGGAGTGAGTCTCACTCCTCTAGCTGGAAAAGGGTGAGTCTGTGCTTTGCCTGCAGAGGCTGAGGAAGGTTGTTTGTTCTCCCTGGATCCCCCTCTGTGACCATAAAGAAAACCTTTGTAACCTGATAAAAGGGCCCCTCCCTAGGCCGGCCACGGTGGCTCATGCCTGTAATCCCAGAACTTTAGGAGGCCAAGGTGGGCGGATCACCAGAGGTGATCATGAGCATGTAGTCCCAGCTACTCGGGAGGCTGAGGCAGGAGAATTGCTTGAACTTGGGAGGTGGAGGTTGCACTGAGCTGAGACCCTGCCATCTTACTCCAGCCTGGATGACAAGAGGGAAAACTCCATCGCAAAAAAAAAAAAAAGTGGGTGAAGGATATGAACAAACACTTCTCAAAAGAAGGCATTTATTCAGCCAACAAACATGAAAAAATGTTCATCACCACTGGTCATTAGAAAAATGCAAATCAAAACCACAATGAGATACCATCTCATGCCAGTTAGAATGACAATCATTTAAAAGTCTGGAGCCCACAGATGCTGGAGAGGTTGTGAAGAAATAGGAACACTTTTACACTGATGGTGGGAGTGTAAATTAGTTCAACCATTGTAGAAGACAGTGTGGCGATTCCTCAAGGATCTGGGACCAGAAATACCGTTTGACCCAGCAATCCCATTACTGGGTATATACCCAAAGGATTATAAATCATTCTACTATAAAGACACATGCACGCGTATGTTTATTGCAGCACAGTTTACAAGCAAAGACTTGGAACCAACTCAAATGCCCATGGTGATAGACTGGATAAAGAAAATGTGGCGTATATATACACCATGTATTATGCAGCCATTAAAAAAAAAGAATGAGCTCATGTCCTTTGCAGGGACATGGATGACACTGGAAACTATCATCTTCAGCAAACTAACACAGGAACAGAAAACGAAACGCCACATGTTCTCACTCATAAGTGGGAGTTGAACAATGAGAACACATGGACACAGGGAGGGGAACATCACACACCGGGGCCTGTTGGAGGATGGGGGCAAGGGGAGGGAGAGCATTAGGACAAATACCTAAAGCATGTGAGACTTAAAACCTAGATGATGGGTTGATAGGTGCAGCAAACCACCATGGCAGATGTATGCCTATGTAACAAACCTGCACATTCTGCACATGTATCTCAGAACTTAAGGTAAAAATTTTTTTTAATGACCATACCATTTTGCATACCCTTTAGCAGTATATGACAGTCCTGTTACAATATCTTTGTGTTTATTTTTTAAGTTATCTTGGACATTATAATAAGCATATAACTATATATATATATACACACATATATATATGTGATCAACCACTTCATATTTTTCTTTTTCTTTTTTTTTTTTTTTTTTGAGACAGGGTCTCCCTCTGTCACCCAGGCTGGAGTGCAATGGCGGGATCTTGGCTCTCTGTGACCTCCACCTCTCGGATTCAAGCAATTCTCCTGCCTCAGCCTCTTGAGTAGCTGGGATTACAGGTGCATGCCACCACATCTGGCTAACTTTTGTGTTTTTAGTAGAGATGGGGTTTTACCATGTTGGCCAGGCTGGTCTCAAACTCCAGACCTCAGGTGATCCGCCCACCTCAGCCTCCCAAAGTGCTGGGACTACAGGCATGAGCCATCATGCCTGGCCCAATTAACTTTTTAAAAGAAATAAAACATTACAGACAAGGCTAATGGTCTTACTGACCCCAATCTCCTCCCTTTCCCTTAGGGCAGCAACCACCATCATAAATTTGTAGATACTTTTCCAATGCAATACACAATATAAGAATGTGTACAATGTAATGTAGAAATGCCCTTGTATGGGCTTTAAGTAATAACATACCATATGTAGGGCTCTGCAGCTAGCTATTTTCACTCAGCACTATAAGTTTTGGCCTTCTCCACATTTCCAGAGAAAGAGCCAGTTAATTTCTGCACACTGCTGTGGAACATGTCACTGTACGACTAACTATACCACATTTTTATATAGTGTTTTATTTATAGACAGACTTAAGCAGTAGTTCCAAATTTTTACCATCATGAAACAATGTAATGACAGCACGCATCGCCTTCTGCACACGGGTGAGGATTTCTCCAAGTGTATATCTAGAAGAAGTACAAAATGATAGGATGTGCACATTTTCTATTTTACCAGAATCTGCCAAATTACTCTTTTATTTATAGTCCAATGAGCAGTATACAGCTCTTCCTATTTTCCCTTATCCTCACCAATACTTATTATTTTTAGACTTTTTAGCTTTTCCAGTCTGATAGATAAGAAATCACACCCCACTATAACTTTAATTTGTATGACCCTGATTTCTGCTGAGGCTGATTATCTTTCACAGTCTGCCCGCCATTTGGGATACTTTTTCTGTGAATTTCCTCTTTAAATTTTTTTTTCTATTGCATTTATAGAGTCTTTTCTCATACAAAGCTTTTTAACTTTTATATAGTCAAATTTATAAGCCTCACAAGTGATATATTTTTTAAAGAATTAGTTGAATAGGCCAGGCATGGTGGCTCAAGGCTGTAATCCCAACACTTTGGGAGGCCAAGGAGAAAGAATCCCTTGAGACCAGAAGTTCCAGACCAGCCTGGGCAACACAGCAAGACCCCATCTCTACAAAAAAAAAAAAAAAAAGCTGGGTGTGGTGACATGTGCCTATAGTCCCAGCTACTTGGGAGGCTGAGGTGGGAGGATTGCTTGAGCCTGGGAGGTTGAGGCTGCAGTGAGCTGTATGGCACCACTGCACTCCAACCTGGGCAACAGAGCAAGACCCAGTCTCAAAAAAAAAGGCCAGGCACAGTGGCTCAAGCCTGTAATCCCAGCACTTTGGGAGGCCGAGGCGGGTGGATCACGAGGTCAAGAGATCAAGACCATCCTGGTCAACATGGTGAATCCCCGTCTCTACTAAAAATACAAAAAATTAGTGGGGCATGGTGGTACGTGCCTGTAGTCCCAGCTACTCAGGAGGCTGAGGCAGGAGAATTGCCTGATCCCAGGAGGCAGAGGTTGCAGTGAGCCGAGATCGCGCCATTGCACTCCAGCCTGGGTTACAAGAGCGAAACTCCATCTCAAAAAAAAAAAAGAATAGATGAATATTTCTCAAACTCAAAGAAAACTGGAAGTCCTTGAATTGAGAGGGTGCACCTAGTGTTATGTGGGATGAATACAGCAAGTATCTACTGAGACACAGTGCAGTGAAATTTCAGAACACGACTGAGAGCTTTTTGTGTTTGGGGCAGTGGTCAGGGAGGACTTGGTGCTTGCTTTCTGCAGTGAGACCCAGAAGAGCGACAGAGAGCTCTCTGGGTACTGGGAACATCTATCAGGGAACGAGAAAGGTCTTGCGCATTCTCGGGTCTTGAGCGTCGGTCGGTCGTGGCTACTTTACAGCTCACCAGGCCCCTTGAGACATTCCTGGAATCAGAATTCTGGAGACTCGTTGTGGGAGGGTGGATGGAAAACCTTTGTTGTTACTGTTGTTTGTTTTGTTCAACACAGTCACTAGCAGTGTAGAGTTCACAAAGCGTTGCTGACATATCTGGACGAACCATTGGACGCTAGTTCTGTAGAGTGAAAAATGAGTGAACGTTAGGGCGATTTCCCGGGTTTCAGCCTAATAGATAACTTCCTTACAGACTCTTAACCCTGTGAGACACATGTTATTACGATCAACTGTTTTACAGATGACCAGTCAGTGGGGCAGAGAGTTTAAGTCTGTCCATGGGGGCCACATGACTCCTAAGAGGCAGAAGTGAGCCTGCCTGGTTCCGTCTCCTGGCCTCATTCTTTGGGTAGCACTGCCCCGGCCTGGAACACACACAAAAACAAATGTCATGTTTTCATCTCAGGATCGAATCCATCAGGGAGGTTATCTGACTTCTCTGCTTTTGTTTTTGTTTCTGTGTTTTTGAGACAGTTTCGCTCTTGTTGCCCAGGCCAGAGTATAATAACACAATCTTGGCACATGCAACCTCTGCCTCCCAGGTTCAAGTGATCCTCCTGCCTCAGCCTCCCAAGTAGCTGGGATTACAGGTACTCACCACCACGGCTAATTTTTTTATTTTTAGTGGAGACGGTTTCACCATGTTGGTTAGGATGGTCTCGAGCTCCTGACCTCTGGTGATCCACCCACCTCAGCCTCCCAAATGCTGGGATTACAGGTGTGAGCCACCACGCCCAGCGTCTGACTTCAAGGTAATCAGTGGTAAGAAGTGGCATTTGCTAAGACAACTTGACCTTGATATTCAGACAAACATCCTTCAAGGAATAATCTACAAGCTAGAGAAAGAGCACACTGTGCACCAAGCCCATCAGGTGAGTGGGGCAGTGAGACAAGGACCTACTGTTGTGCATGTCCCAGCGGCCATGCTGCTGAGCCGTAAGTAACCAGTGTGCTATTTCCTTGCATCATAATTATTCAGAACGGGGCACCTTCCCCAGCCTGGATACCAATTTCAGCAGGCCTGAGATTTTTCTGCACATGCTTAGAATAGTCTGTGGTTGCTCTTAGCTGCAAACACAGTCTCAAGTCAGAAATTGGAATGTTATGTGAGGTATTCATCAAAACCCTGAGCTGATTCGCTGTTGTTGTTGTTGTTGAGTGTTTTGTTTTTTTGAGATGGAGTCTTGCACTGTCACCTGGGCTGGAGTGCAGTGGCATGATCTCAGCTCACTGCGACCTCTGCCTCTAGGGTTCAAGCGATTCTCCTGCCTCCTGAGTAACTGGAATTACAGGTGCCCGCCACCACGCCTGGCTAATTTTTTGTACTTTTAGTAGGGACAGGGTTTCACCATCTTGGCCAAGCTGGTCTTGAACTCCTTACCTCATGATCCACCTGCCTTATCCTCCCAAAGTGCTGGGATTACAGGCGTGAGCCACCATGCCCGGCCAACTCTGAGCTTATTTTTCCCTTAAATCCTTCACTCTTCCCCTGCTTGGGCCTGGCCAGCTGGAGACGGTGGAGAGGGCTTGGTCTTCTTTCTCTTTCTATTTGGCCTCCGCAAGCCAGTTCCATAGAGTTGGCTTCAGACTGTCTTGGCAGGCAGATGTTCAATTCTGCCTCCTTCTCTTGGAGTGCTCTTACACCCACTCCACTCAAGTTGCCGGCTGAGTGCTGGCTCAGCCTCTTTCTCCCAAAGTCCTCTGAAATCTGTGAGTGTGTCTCAAATCCAACCTCACTTCAGGTGGTCATGCGAGACCCCATCCTCAGCCCCTGGGTATTCAGCTCCAGCTGCCTCCCATTAGAATCCCTCTGCATGGACTCAAGACATGGAGTCCTTGTAGGCTCCGTCTGCCGTGGGACCTACTTCTGTTCAGAAGAAACGCTCCTGCCTCCCTAACCCAGAAAAAAACTGGGGGTGCAGGCTGGTTCCAGTGAAGTGGCAGCAGCCCCACCAGAGCAGCTGGGGAGCTGTCCTGTCATCCTCCAGATTTCCCAGGTGAAACTGGACCCCAGGCCACCCCAGCCCCCTTGCAGGGGTCTTATGTTAGACTCTTAGAGAAGCTGCCCCACAGACACTCATCCTTACCGAGGGTGAGATAAGGGAGCAGGAGCTCACCTGTCCCCAAGATGGAACCTGCAGCACAGCCTTCTTCAGGGGGGATATCCTCCATACAACACACCCCGTCACCTCTCTGTCTGCATTCTTAGAGTCTCAACGTGGAAAAGGGGTTTCAAAATCTCGGATTCGATTTTCTGGCACTTCTATAGGAAATCTTCCATAAAGTGACTGGAGCTCTCCCTTCAGGTCTTCACCCCTGTGGTGCGTATTGCCGTCTGATGGAAATCTTAGTTTTAAGGCCCCACGCCATTTATATGCATTGACCTTTTCTGCCTTCATGAGCTCAGACAACATTTTCCATTTTTAAGATGAGAAAAGTCCATCTCTGAGGACCCAGAGAGGTAAGGCCAAGGCCTCCCAACCGGCCAGTGATGAAGCTGGGATTCCAACCAGGTCTATCTGGCATCTTCTGGGAGGTGCCTGCCCAAGCCCAAGGATCTGAGAACATATAGAGAAGTGTGTTTCTCATCTGGGGCCCCAGGCCTTGGGTGACCATGAGAGGCTCCGTGCTACTTAGAGCTGATCTATGTCAGCGCCTACAGCTTGTCATTGCCCACCTCCCCACAGGACACATTCCAGGACCTAGTTTCGGAGAGGGGGCTGGGAAGACAAGATGGATAATTCTATGCTTCTGGCAACAACTCCATCTGGCTCTTTCAGCTCGAAAGAGTGCGCCAGGACGGCTGACTCACCTGGTCTAGCATCCAAGCCAAACACTGGGAGGAAAGCGCTCCGTTCAGCCAAGACTCTGGCTGCAGAAGAACGGGGATCCTGTGCCAGGATCGCAGCCATGCCCTTGTCTTGGTGTCTTCTCAGTCTGTGTGGGCCTCCTTTTCTCCATCACTTCTGCGAGCTACGGCAGCAAGACACGCCGGGGCTTCCACAGGTGGCCTGGCGCCACACAGGAAGGTGCTGAGAGGCGCAAGACGGAGCAACTGACTCATGGTCCCCATGAGAGGGGGAGGCTGTGGCACTGGCCAGCTCCCGAGATGGGCTGGGTTTGGTCTCCAGAGAGGTCCAGTCTGGTGGGCATTTCCAACATAAGGGGGTGGGCAAGAAGCCAGGGTTCATCCACAGCAGAATGGCCACCAAACATCCTGATGGAGAACAAACAGTGAGACAGAAAAATATTTACAATATGCAATGCACTGTTAAGTGAAGCACCGGCCACCAGGAGCCCATCTTTGTCAGAACAGGCCTGAAAGGGAAAGGCACAGCCTGGGTGCTTGGCTCCATCGATTCCTGTGGGTTCTTCGAAGGGTCAAATAAGGTTCCAAGGCTGACCCACAGGTGTGGGGTCAGGACAAAGTCCAGCCCCTCCCCCTTGTTGAAGCCAAGCCACTCACCTCCATCTCTCCTATATCCTCTCTCAGGGACCTGCAGGCTGGTCTTCTACATGCTCTAAACACAAAGGGAGTCTTCATACCCCACACCATGTCCCCCAGATGGCTGGGCCTCTCGCTGGGCCACCACCTGCTAAAGGCCCCCCTCAGTGATGCCAGAAGGCCCCACTCCCACCCCACCCCCAGCTTCTGGGTTTGTTTATTTTGACCCTCAGCCTCTCCATCAGAAGGAGGGACTGGATTCTCTCTGTTATGCATATACACTTGCATATGTATTCTTAGAGAAAGTTCTAGAAAGAGACCTAGCACAGTGGCTCACACCTGTAATCCCAGAACTTTGGGAGGCCGAGGTGGGCGGATCACCTGAGGTCAGAAGTTCGAGACCAGTCTGGCCAACATGATGAAACCCCACCTCTACTAAAAAGACAAAATTTGCCAGTGTGGTGGCGTGCACCTGTAATCCCAGCTACTCGGGAGGCTGAGACAGGAGAATCGCTTGAACCCAGGAGGTGGAGGCCTTAGTGAGCCGAGATCATGCCACTGCACTCCAGCCCAGGCAAGAAAGAGCAAGATTCCATCTTGGGGGAAAAAAAGTTCTGGAAAGAAACATGGCAAAATGTTAAGAATGTTTGTGACAAGGGCTTGTATTAAAATACTCTTAATTTCTGTGGGGTTTTTTTTTTTTTTGAGACGGAGTTTCGCTCTTGTTACCCAGGCTGGAGTGCAATGGTGCAATCTTGGCTCACTGCAACCTCTGCCTCCTGGGTTCAGGCAATTCTTCTGCCTCAGCCTCCCGAGTAGCCAGGATTACAAGCATGTGCCACCACGCCCAGCTAATTTTTTGTATTTTTAATAGAGACGGTGTTTCACCATGTTGACCGGGATGGTCTCGATCTCTTGACCTCATGATCCACCCGCCTCGGCATCCCAAAGTGCTGGGATTACAGGCTTGAGCCACCACGCCCAGCCCAATTTCCGTGTTTTTTTTTTACAATAAATGTGTTCCTTCTCTATGTCACCAAAGACATCAAACCCATTGCCCTGAACTGCTTCAAATTCCTATTGCCTTCTCCCCCTCCCTCCCCGAAGCCCACAACTGTCTCTGAACCCACATCCATCCCTCCCTCCAGAATCAGAGACTGAGGCGAACTCTTTGTTCTCACTGCCTCTCACCATGTTCTTGCTCTACCCACTGTGTAAAATTCATCTCCGAATACCTCACAGAGTTGTCAGGAGTAAGACTTGTGAATTATTCGTGTAGTACCTGATCAGTAGAGCTCAGCCAGATGCGGTAGCTCTCGCCTGTAATCCTAACACCTTGGGAGGCCAAGGCGGGTGAATCACCTGCTGGTGATTTTTGGTGGGTAACCTTTATCATGTTCAAAAAGCTTCCTTCTATTCCCAATTTGGTTAAGTTTTACCATGAATGCATATAATTTTTTATCAAGTGGCTTTTTCTGCAACTATTAGGAAGATCATAGATTTCTCCTTTAATTTTTTAATATGATGAGTCATATTAAATAATCCCAGCACTCTGGGATTATTAGCATTTAATACTAGAGTGTAAGAATGTTTATTCTTAGTATTCCAAATACTAGTTTGGGCTAATTAATTCATTTTGCTTGTATTTTATTTTATGACTTTTGTATCTGCATTCATAAGTGAACGTGTCCATTCTCTATTACTATTGAAATGACAATAACTGATGGAAACAACAATAAAATTAGCTGGGTGGTGACGCCTGCCTCCAGGGCAGCTACTCAGGTGGTGAGGCAGGAAGATCACTTGAACCCAGGAGGGCAAGGCAGCAGTGAGCCATGATCGTGCCACTGCACTCCAGCCTGGGTGACAAAGTGAGACCTGGTCTCAAAAATAATAATAATAGGCTGAGCACAGTGGCTCGTGTCTGAAATCCCAGCACTTTGGGAGGCTGAGGCGAGTGGATCACAAGGTCAGGAGTTCAAGACCAGCCTGGCCAACATGGTGAAACCCCATCTCTACTAAAAATACAAAAATTAGCTGGACATGGTGTCTCATGCCTGTAGTCCCAGCTACTCAGGAGGCTGAGGCAGAATTGCTTGAAGCAGGACCTGGGAGGTGGAGGTTGCAGTGAGCCAACATCGTACCACTGCACTTCAGCCTGGGCTACAGAGCAAGACTCTGTCTCAAAAATAATAATAATAAACAGATGGTAGCTGCAACGTCTGTCATTACTTAACCTTAGATGTCACACACCATGATTTTCTGCACCACCCTACTGGTTACACAGATAAGCCCTATTTCTTGTGGAAAGGTATGACACAAGGGAATAAGCACCAGGAAGTGAGGATCACTGGGGCCATACCCAAAGCTGGCTCCCACATACACTCTGAAGAGTTATTTGAGTTTTAAAAACATGTATAGGTATATCTTTAATAAAAGTGAGAAGTTTAAAAGAGTTTTTGGCCAAGCATAGTGGCTCACACCTGTAAATCCCAGCACTTTGGGAGGCCGAAGTGGGTGGATCACCTGAGGTCAGGAGTTCGAGGCCAGCCTAACCAACATGGTGAAACCCCGTCTCTACTAAAAATGCAAAATTAGCCGGGCATGGTGACAGGTGCCTATAGTCTCAGGTCAAAACATGAGAATAGCTTGAACTCGGGAGGCGGAGGTTGCAGGGAGCCAAGATCATGCCACTGCACTCCAGTCTGGGTGACAGAGTGAGATTCAGTCTCAGAAGAATAAAAATAAAAACGTTTCTGTTATAGCCAATGCTCATTTAGATTTATCAACATGTTTTATCTATATCTATGCTTAACATTGTTTCACATGCTCTTCCTTTTTTTTCTGGTTCAATTTTCTTCCTGAAGTACATATCCTATAATAATTCTTTCCATGAGGGGTTGCACTTTATACATATGGAAATGACCACTTTTGTCTTAAATTTCAACTCTAAGTTAGCTGGGTATAAAAATCCAGTTGGCATTTTGAAGATACTACTCCCTCATCATCTCTGGCCTCAGTCTTTGCTGAGGCCCAGAAGTTACTTTTTAAGTAATCTGTCTTTTTCTCACCTCTATTGTCAAGTTTTACTCTCTTTGCCCTTGATGTTCTGCAATTTCCCCAAGGAAATTTCCCGGCTACTATTTCCTCATATATTGTTTCACAGCCATTCCCTTTATTCTCTTCCTCTGAAACTCCTATTAGACATACATAGTCCTTCATACAAGCTGTCCCTCATGTCTCATAACTGTTTTTATATTTTTTCATCTTTGTCTCTGTGTATTGCATTCATGTTAATTCCTAGTGTCTTCTAACTTACTAAATCTCTTTTTGTGTCTAGTCTAGTTTATTCTGTCTGCTGAGCTTTTTTTTTTTTTTTTTTTTGGGGGGTGGAGTCTCACTGTCACCAGGCTGTAGTTCAGTGGTGCGATCTCGGCTCACTGATCTTTGCCTCTGGAGTTCAAGTGATTCTCCTGCCTCAGCCTCCCAAGTGGCTGGGACTACAGGCACGTGCCACCACACCCAGCTAATTTTTATATTTTTATAGAGACAGGGTTTCACCATGTTGGCCAGGATGGTCTCAATCTCCTGACCTTGTGATCCACCTGCCTCAGCCTCCCAAAGTGCTGGGATTACAGGTGTGAGCCACCACACTCAGTCGCTTTTTTCTAAATGAATAAACTTTTTATTTCTAAGATCTCAAATTGATTCTTTTCACATCTACCTGCTCTTGTTTCATTCCGATCTGCCTTCGTTCATGTCTTGTTCATTTCCAATGGATATTAAGCCTTCTTTTGCCATTCTTGGCATCCTAAACATTGTTAATTCTTTGTAAGACTTTCACAAAGTTAATTTAATTGGGAGTGAATTCATATTCCACATGGTGATTTTGTTGGCTGTTCTTTTTTCTTTTCTTTTCTTTTCTTTTTTTCTAAAGATGGGGTTTCACCATATTAGCCAGGCTGGTCTTGAACATCTGACCTCTCTTGTCTCAGCCTCCCAAAGTTTTGGGATTGCAGGCATAAGCCGCATGCCCAGCCTTGTTGACTGTTTGTCTTACCATTGTGTCTCCTCTATTTTGGCTCGCAACTTTACAGTGAGTTGGAGTTTGTTTTTACAAACTTTTACAAAAGTTTCTGCTTTGTTTTTACATCTGTTTTTTTTTTTCACTCTGTCTCTAACTATCCTGAACTAGGACCCCAGGCCCTGTTGAGAATCAGGTCTTACAACAGCATTGCAGGGCTCCACTCTGTTGTGGTATGAGGACATCACAGCTACAAGCATGTGGCCAGAGGGTGCCTTGGCTCAGCACCTAGTCAAGACTCTGTCCTCATCTTCCCACCGCTCAAGCCCCAAGCTATTTGTGGACAGCTGGCTTTTTTTCCCCTGTGATTCTTTTCACAAGCAGAGGGAACATCCCCCCAGCCCTGACTTCCACATGCCTGGCTGTTGGCCCCGGTGTGGCACGGAGCACTTCAGCTCCCTTACCAGGAGCTCTGCGTCTGGCAGCTACTGCTGTTTCCAGACCCAAGGCCAGCAGGCCCCTGGCCCCACTCACCAATTTGCATTTCTGGTCTGCTTCTGGTACACAAAGACACCCATTTTAGTTAGGGTCCAACTATGTCCTTTTGCTATCACTGTTTCTATTTTGTTTCTGACTGCTGTGTGTGGAACAGAGAGGCGGCCATGGCACAAGCTCACTGCGTCGTCTCAGCTGCAAGTCCAGCACTGAACCGTGTGGGTGCCGAACCTATAAGAAGTCCCACAACTCCTTTCATTCATGTAAAAGAGGAGGAGTGGTTTCATAAAAACCTAGTAGGCTTTATTGTTATTTATTTATTTATTATCTTTTGAGACAGAGTCTCACTCTGTTGCCCAGGCTGCACTGCAGTGGCAGGATCTCAGCTCGCTGCAGCCTCCATCTCCTGGGTTCAAGCGATTCTCCTGCCTCAGCCTCCTGAGTAGCTGAGATTACAGACACATGCCATCATGCTAATTTTTGTATTTTTAGTAGAGAGAGGGTCTCACCACATTGGCCAGGCTGGTCTCAAACTCCTGACCTCAAATGATTCGCCCGCCTCAGCCTCCCAAAGTGCTGGGATTACAGGTGTGAGCCACTGCGCCCGGCCCACCCAGGAGGCTTTTATGCTTCACTATGAATTTCCTCTCAGGATAACAGACTGAGTCCCTGTGGCCCCCAGTCACACACACACCTTGAAGGTTATTCTTTAAAAGGGGAGGCCATGGCTGGGCATGGTGGCTCACTCCTGTAATCCCAGCACTTTGGGATGCCAATCACCTGAGGTCAGGAGTTCAAGACCCACCTGGCCAACATGGTGAAATCCCGACTGAACTAAAAATACAAAAATTAGCGGGGCGAGGTGGTGAACACCTGTAATCCCAGCTACTTGGGAGGCTGAGGCAGGAGAATTGCTTGAATCTGGGAGGCACAGGTTGCAGCAAGATGAGATTGTGCCACTGCACTCTAGCCTGGGCAACAGTGAGACCGTCTCAAAAAAAAAAAAGGTAAAAGAAAATAAAGGGGCAGCCACAGGATGCAGACAAGACCTGACCAGCAACCACTCCTCCCTCCTCAGAGCAGAGCGGGGCTTGAGGGTAACGGCGGGTAGCAGCAGGTGCTGGGTACCATGGAAGGCGCCTGTGGGGTGCGGCGTCGCTGCAGACAGTTCCCAGGGGAGCGCCTCCCCCTGGTGGCCGTCAGAGGAAGCGGCGGTGCTCTCTGCCAAGGACAAGGCCACAAGGAGTGAAGATTTTCCACACACAGCCAATCCTGCAGATCGGGACCTGCGGGCATGGCACTGGCAGCCTAAAGGTCCCACTTAAACAGGGCCCAGGGCAGAATTCTCTCTACTGTCCTCCTGCTGTGCCAGGACTGAGCCCACTCTGCTTGGGTCTGTGTAAAGGCAGCTCCTTCCTGCCTGGCCCTTCTGAGCCTCCAGACACCATTGGATGGCATGCGCCTGTAGCCCCAGCTACTAGGGAGGCTGAGGCAGGAGAATCGTTTGAACCCAGGAGGCGGAGGTTGCAGTGAGCTGAGATCAAGCCACTGCACTCCAGTCTGGCAAGAGAGTGAGATTGCCACCACTGGGTCCAGAGCACTGACTGCAGAGACCACTGGGTCCGCAGACCTCTTTGATGGATTTTTAAACTTGAATGTCCAGACCCTTCTTGAGGCCACAGAGGACTGACAGGGACAGTCTATGGAGGAGTCCAGAGCCCAGATTTGAGGATTAGAGAGACCTGAGTCTGAATCCCACCTGTCACTCATTAGCTGTGTGTCTTTAGGCAAGTTACTTACCCTCTTTGTCCCTGTTTCTTCACCTGTAAAATAAGAGTAAGAACTGGATATACCTTAAGGGATTGCTGTGAGAACAGAGCCGGATAGCAAGGTCAATCCTCCCTCTTCCCTCCTCATGGGTCCTGCTTTGGGGATGCTTGGGCTCCTACTGCCTCTTCCTGTGCCCTTCTTGGAACCTGCAGGCTTCCATCAGTCTCCTCTGGGCCTTGGGAAACAGGGATGGTTTTTTTATTTTGAAACAGAGTTTTGCTCTGTCACCCAGGCTGGAGTGCAGTGGTGCAATCTCGGCTCACTGCAACGTCTGCCTCCTGGGTTCAAGTGATTCTCCTGCCTCAGCCTCCTGAGTAGCTGGGACTACAGGCATGCATCAGCATACCAGGCTCATTTTTGTATTTTTAGTAAATACAGGGTTTCACCATGTTGGCCAAGCTGGTCTCCGTCTCCTGACCTCATGATCCACCCGTCTTGGCCTCCCAAAGTGCTGGGATTACAGGTGTAAGCCACCGCTCCTGGCCGGGGCATTTCTTGAGGAGGAGCCAGGCCCAGATGGAGTCACACTGCAGAGGCCCCACGTGGGGGCCAAAGTCCTCAGGCCCTGAAGGTGTCCCTGAGAATCACAAACGCACAATCACTGTGGCTGCTGGGGCCCATCCAGTGGCCTGCAGGTCCCATCCTTACAGGGAACACACTCAGAATTCTGGAGCCTCTGCCAGAGGCACAGTTCAAACACGGCAGAGCTGAGCCTGTAGCTGGTCTGTCAGTCACACTGAAGTTATGGGGCACCTGCCCTGTATTTGGCACTGGGGATTCTAAGGGAAGGGATGTGTCTCTGCCTTCAAGGCATCTGCAGCACAGTGGGGGCTGCAGACCCCCCTGACATGACTCACCGCTCTAGTGAGATTCCGAAGGTACAGCCCAAGCTCAAATCAGGGTCCGCCCAGGAGAGTCAGGGACGGCACCCGGAATGGGGGCTTCTGGCTGGGCACTTGAATGCGGAGTAAGAGCTTGCCAGGAGGACAGACTTTTTCGATTCATTCAATACATCTTCACTGGACACCTGTCGCCCTCCCTGCAGCTGCACTATGGATTCCGTGGTGGAGAAGAGGAGCCGTTCCTGCTGTCCTGGCCTTGGCCTGGCACTAACCGCAGGGCTATGGTGCTCTCCTGCTGAACATAAACAGTTTCACAGAACATCAACCTCAGACAAGGCCACTCTGTGGCTGTCATGGAACCAGACAGAAACAAGCCCAAACCCTGCAAGTCCTTTCCGACCCCACCCCCCACTGATACACCCACAGTGCCCCATGGCGTGCGTTCCCCTTCACTGCAACCAGCAATAAACCCACAGTGTTCCACTACAGGTGGGTTCCTGGTGGTCTTTGGGTGGAGGGCAATTGACAGTGATGGCCAAGAGGCAGGATTTGAGTGGAGACCGAATGAAATGAAGAGCACGCCACGCCGAGTGTCAGGCAGGACATTCCAGGCAGAGGGAGCAGCCGGCGTAAAGGGTCTGAGGACGGACTATGACAGGCAGATTTGAAACCTGCAAATAGGCCAACCCAGCTGGAGTAGGAAAGGCAGAGCGGGTATTCCAGGCAGAGGGAACAGGCTGTGAAAACCTAATGCTAAGGAAAGTAGGTCCCTGCCGACACTGCTGGCAGCTCCACGCCGTTGAAATAGAGAGCTAATGTCGTTTGTCTTGGAGAAGAGAGATGAATATGCAGGAACTAGGCAATGAAGGCCTTTCATCAGATTTTTAGCAAAGTCACCACGAACCCAAATGCTCTCCGGAGCACCCATGATGGCATTTTCCTTTGATATGGTAATAGAGTAAGCTGATCAACACGTCTTCATTTTGAGCAGGGCCTATCAAAGGGAACCACACAGGAACTGCGCTTGCTGGAGACAATCCCTTCCCGAGAGCACTGAGAGGCTAGAGACAGTCCCTTCCCTAGAGCACTAAGAGGCTAGGGACAGTCCCTTCCCTAGAGCACTAAGAGGCTAGGGACAGTCCCTTCCCTAGAGCACTAAGAGGCTGGGGACAATCCCTTCCCTAGAGCACTAAGAGGGGAGCGAAAAGATGCCCGTGCCCCTGGCTTTGGGGCAACGCTGCCAGCTCACCCCATGGTTGTGTAGCTTCCTGATCCACCCAGGGAAAGCCTGCCCCTTTGGTTTAGGTCTAATAGGATTACCTAGACCAAGCATTTGTGTGGTCCACTGTGACTTAGTAGTGAGAGAGATCGAATTCATTTCAACACCAGCTGCAGTTTATGCCCCAGAAAGGATACAAAAAAAGAGTCTGCCTTCTAGTTACTGGCAACATAAACTGGAAATTCCCTGAAGAGGCTCAAGGCTGCAGGCTGCAGGTGTGAAGAAAGACACACTCACACACACACACACACACACACACACCACACACACACACCAGCATTGAGCCTTTTTTTTTTTTTTTTTTGAGACAGAGTCTTGCTCTGTGGCCCAGGCTGGAGGACAGTGGCTCAATCTTGGCTCACCACAACCCCCGCCTCCCAGGTTCAAGTGATTCTCCTGCCTCAGCCTCCTAAGTGGCTGGGATTACAGGTGTGTATCACCACACTCAGCTAATTTTTGTATTTTTAGTAGAGACGGGGGTTTCGCCATGTTGGTCAGGCTGGTCTTGAACTCCTGACCTTGTGATCAACCCGCCTCAGCCTCCCAAAGTGCTGGGATTACAGGTGTGAGCCACCGCGCCTGGCCGGTATTGAGCTTTAACTCCAAACCAAACCCAGTCATCAGCGTTCCTAACTGCTCAGCAATTACGGTTTCCCAGTGAGAAAGAACTAAAGGTCATGCAAGGTGATACCTAAGCATTGTTTAAGCATTGCCATTTAACAGAGAAACAAAGTAAGCTTTGGAGTCTGTCTGCTGCTAGCTGTCCTGAAATTTCTGTTTCGTTAAAACTAATAGAATCAAGTACAGTCTAGTCCATGAGGGGAGTAAGCCCTGATTTGGGCCATAGCCCAAAACGCCATTCACAAGGTTTCCATGGTTTACCCTACTGCCCATGGGGCACTGTGGAAGTATTTTGAACAAGAAGAGGACATCATCAGATTCTGACGTTAGAAGGATCTCTTCCTTAGCTTAACAGTGGTAAACTGAGCATACACATTTATCCACACTCCTTTCTGGAATGCTTTTTTTTTTTTTCAGATAAAAATATCCATGGCCAGACACTTGTAATCCCAGCACTTTGGGAGTCTGAGGCACGTGGATCGTGAGGTCAGGAGTTCAAGACCAGCCTGGCCAACATGGTGAAACCCCGTCTCTACTAAAAATACAAAGAACAAAAAAATTAGCCAGGCGTGATGGCAGGTGACTGTAATCCCAGCTACTCAGGAGGCTGAGACACAGAATTGCTTGAACCTGGGAGGCAGAAGTTACAGTGAGCCAAGATCACAACACTGCACTCCAGCCTGGGCAACAGAGCAAGACTCTATCTAAGAAAAAAAAAATAGAAAATTCATAAGGAAAAGGAGAAAAGAAGAGGCACCAATAACAACATTTTGAAACCAGAAAGCAGCTAGACAAATGGCAACCAACGTAGCAAAGCAAAGCAACTCAATCCTGAACCACGAAGGCGGTAAAGAGCCAATTCTGTTTAGACCCCAGGACCACAAGGAGTTCAGGGATTAGTGGCACCATGTCCTCTAGAAGCAGGGAAGAGGAGGCCGGTAAAGATGGAGCCAGCAACAGGACTGGGCCCTCCCCGCACCTCATCTTCTCCCACTCCTTCTGCAAGCGTGGCTGTTTTTTTTCTAAAAATGTAAGATCGAGGATCTCTGAACTAGCACATCAAGCAGGGTGAGGGCAGGGCCACCACACCAAAATGGGATCAAACAGGAGTTGCAGGTGGAAGACTGGACCGTGCCCCATCCCCAGCCTCTTCCGTGTCTTCTCCCCAATACCACCAGCCAGGTTTCTAACCCCTGCCCCGACTGGAAGAGCCATCTGCAGGAACCCGACTAGTCCATGAAGAAAGCCCTGGAGAATCTGATATCCACACTCCCCATTAAGCAGCCCAGCCCAGCCCGGCCCGGCCCAGGACATCCTGCAGCAAAGCTTGACACCAAGCATCCTCCCTTCATCCTCACATGCACACTCAAGTAAGCAGGAAAGCAGTCAGCTCTGTGCTAGAAAGCCTCTAGGAAGCAGTAAACTAGGGTGAGTGGGGGGAGCTGGAGAGGAAGGATGGGAAGAGACTACTGCTTTTGGTAAAATGTCGTTTTGAGTTACTTGACTTTTTAAACTAGATGCAGCCAGATTTACGTGGCTCATGCCTGTAATTCTAACACTTTGGGAGACCAAAGTAGGCGGATCACCTGAGGTCAGAAGTTTGAGACCAGCCCGGTCCATCTCTACTAAAAATACAAAAATTAGCCAGGCGCAGTGGTGGACGCCTATAGTCCCAGCTACTAGGGAGGCTGAGGCAGAAGACTTACTTGAACCCAGGAGGCAGAGGTTATAGTGAGTCGAGACACCATTGCACTCCAGCGCAGGCAACAGAGTGAGATCCTGTCTCAAAAAACAAAGCAGCCGGGCGCAGTGGCTCACACCCGTAACCCTTTGGGAGGCTGAGGCTGAGGCAAAATCTGTTTATACTGAAACAATATAGGCCTTTTTGCATCTGCAATTCCCTGACACCAAGTATTTAAGGCTAGTTCTTTCAGGATTCCACACTGCATCATCTGCGGTGTAGCTCCTGAGAACTGGCTTCCATGGCTCCCTCAAAGGTGGTGATGGTGATTCCTTGATAATGATTACCAGTGCAAGGTCGGGAGTTCAAGACAAGCCTGACCAACATGGTGAAACCTTGTTTTTACTAAAAATACAAAAATTAGCTGGGCATGGTGGCATTCGCCTGTAGTCCCAGCTACTCGGGAGGCTGAGGCGGGAGAATCACTTGAACCTGGGAGGCTGAGGTTCCAGTGAACCGAGATTGCACCACTGCACTCCAGCCTGGGTGATGAGCGAGACTCCTTCTCAAAAAATAATAATAATACTAATAGCATGTACATATGTACCTCCTATTTGTCCTATTTCTCCAGAGAACACCGGCAAATGCAAGCTCCAGATGAGGCAGAACTGGTTGGACATGGTGACTAAATGACTTTGGGGGATAAGGAACAGGGGAGCCAAGGACAAGACCCTGGCTTACAGCCTGACACCTGGCTGGGGCTGTTCACCTGGTCTCAAGAGACTGACCCATGTGTCTTTTCCCACCAGTCTCTTCTCCTGACTTGTGACTTTTCCTCCCCAACGCCAGGTCTCTTATGCCCTACATACCTCTTGTCCCCTGTGTCTACGTGGTGCATGGGGCCAGGCTGGCATGCAGGCACAGGATGCGGAGTCTTGATTCCCAAGGGCAGGCAGTGACCATTCCCTCAAGGCCAGGATGGATGGAACTGCCCACAGGGGTGACAGGTAGGGGGTCTACAGTCTCTCAAGTACTTCCCAGGGCAAAAGCACTCGGAGGATCTGCAGGCCCTGGGCAGATATATTTTGTGGACTCCTGTAAAGAATTTCATTTTGTAACACATTACAAAAAGTCAAATGAGCGATACACGTTGATTAAAGAGGTCCTTTTCTGTTTGTTTATTGTCCAGTCAATGAACATTGAAGATTCTTCTTTTCCTGTTGAGTCCAGGAACCATCTCTTCACATTTGTTATTTTATTTATTTATTTATTTTTGAGACAGAATCTTGCTCTGTGGCCCAGGCTGGAGTGCAATGGCACGATCTTGGCTCACTGCAACCTCTGTCTCCCAGGTTCAAGCCATGCTCATGCCTCAGCCTCCCAAGCAGCTGGGATTCTAGACATGCACCACCACACCCAGCTAATTTTTCTTTTTTTTTTTTTGAGAAGGATGCTCACTCTTGTTGCCCAGGCCGGAGTGCAATGACACAATCTCGGCTCACCACAACATCCGCTTCCCAGGTTCAAGCGATTCTCCTGCCTCAGCCTCCGGAGTAGCTGAGATTACAGGCATGTACCACCACGCCTGGCTAATTTTGTATTTTTAATAGACGGAGTTTCTCCATATTGGTCAGGCTGGTCTCGAACTCCCAAACTCAGGTGATCCACCTGCCTCAGCCTCCCAAACTGTTGGGATTACAGGTGTGAGCCACTGCTTCTGGCTTTTTTTTTTTTTTTTTTTTTTTGAGATAAAGTCTCACTCTGTCACCAGGCTGGAGTGCAGTGATGCGATCTCAGTTCACTGCAACGTCCGTCTCCCAGGTTCAAGCGATTCTCCTGCCTCAGCCTCCCATGTAGCTGGTACTACAAGTGCCCGCCACCACATCTGGCTAATTTTTTGTATTTCAGTAGAGATGGGGTTTCACCATGTTGGCCAGGATGGTCTAGATCTCCTGACCTTGTGATCTGCCTGCCTCGGCCTCCCAAGAAAGAAATCACCACGCATGAGGAAGTGTCCAGACTCAGCACCTCAGAGTGACAGTCAGAGACAGCAGAAAAATCAAGGTGCCCTGGGAGGCTGCTCCTGAATCCTACACACTCACCTCCCTCCTGGAAGGCAAAGATCGGGGGTTAATGGGGCAGGAGGTGTGGGGAGCAATGGTCTCATGAGGAATCCATTCAGCCACATTCCCTTGGAATACCACTTTACTTCTGTGTACCTTGTTTTCCTCATCTGCAAAATAGGGATGGGATGGCAATGCTAACAAGCTCCTGCCATCGATCCTCCCACGGTCCTACAGGGGACCGCGTGTATGTTACGCTCTCATCACGGTGCTCTCAGTTCAGGAGACTCAGTACATGGTCATGATGCTGATGGAGGAGAAGGAGGCTTGCCTCCCTGCAGAAGGCCGCGGAGTAAAACCCAGTTGGCAGGGGGAGGACCACCATTAGGAGCTCAAGGAATTCTGCTATGAAACACATGCACCCACTTCCCCCTTTAAAAAGCTGAATGGGCCAGGCATGGTGGCTCACACCTGTAATCCCAGCACTTTGGGAGGACGAGGCAGATGGATCACCTGAGGTCTGGAGTTCAAAACCAGCCTGACCAACATGGCAAAATCCCATCTCTACTAAAATTAAAAAAAAAAAAAAAATTAGCCAGGGGTAGTGATGCATGCTCGTAATCCCAGCTATTCAGGAGGCTAAGGCAGGAGAATCACCTGGATCCGGGAGGTGGAAGTTGCAGTGAGACGAGATCGCACCACTGCTCTCCAGCCTGAGCAGCAAGAGCGAAATTCTGTCTCAATTAAAAAAAAAAAAATGCTGAACCGAACTAGGAGGACTGTGGGTCCCATGAGTCTGGGGATAGGTGACAAAGATCTCAAGGTAGTGGTGACAGAGTGAGCATTGCCCCACTACCCAAGGACCAGTTTCTCCAGCACATCACTGGTGTGAAACAAAGAGGGAGAGAAACTGTATCAGAATGAAAAGATTCGAGAACCATAATGAGAACAAAAGATGCAGTTTGACGGCCAAAGGCACTTAAAAAATTCTAAAATTAAACACAGAATTGCCATATGATCCAGCAATTCCACTTCTGATATCTATCCAAAGAACCGAAGGCAGGGACTCAAATAGATACTTGTACACTAACAATCACAGCAGCCTGAGACACAAGAGCCAAAAGGCAGAAACAACCCAAATGTTCATCAACAGGTGAACGGAGAAACAGAATGTGCACGCTGCAGTCAGCCCTCTCCGTCTCCACGGATTTCCCACCCAGGGATTCAGGCAACCACACATCAAAAATATTTGAAGACAGCTGAGTACGGTGGCTCAGGCCTGCAATCCCAGCACTTTGGGAGGCCAAGGCGGGCAGATCAGTTGAGGTCAGGAGATCTGGCCAGCCTGGCCAACATAGTGAAATCCCATCTCTACTAAAAATACAAAAATTAGCCGGGTGTGGGGGCGCATGCCTGTAATCCCAGCTACTAGCTACTCAGGAGGCTGAGAGAGGAGAATCATTTGAACATGGGAGGCAGAGGTTGCAGTGAGCCCAGATTGCACCACTGCACTCCAGCCTGGGCAACAGAGTGAGACTACATCTCAAAAAATATATATATACACACCCACACACACACACCCACACATATATATTTCAGACTAAATAAAATTAAACATTAACAACATATAACAGTAAATAATGATACAACATAATATTTACATAGTTTTATAGCGTATTAGGTATTATAAGTAATCTATAGAGGAATTAAAGTTATATAGAGGATTATGTGTATGTTGTATGCAAATACTGCACCATGTTATATCAGAGACTCAAACATCCTTGGATTTTGACATCTACGGGGATCCTGGAACCAGTCCCTCATGGGTACTAAGGAATGATTGTACGTAAAACGGAATATTATTTAGCCATAAGAAGGAAGGAGATTTTGATGCATACTACCACACGAATGAGCCTTGAAAACATTATGCTAAGTGAAGCAAACTCCACACAAATGACAAATATTGGTGATCCTACTTATATAAGGGCTCCAGGATACAGAGTAAGTGAGTGTATAAAGACAGAAAGTAGAATCAAGATTATAGAGGTTACCAGGGGCTGGACGGGGTGGGGTGGGAAGTTTTTTTAATGAATACAGAGTTTCTGTTTGGGATGATGAAAATTCCAGAAATGGATAGTTGTGAGGGCTGCACAGCATTGTTAAGGTACTTAATGCCACTGAATTATACACCTACCTAAACGTGGTTTCAAAGGTAAATGTTCTGTTATATATATTTTATCACAAAAAAGAAACTTCATTTAATCCACCTCTTGAAAAATATTAAAGGAGGCCGAACATGGGGACTCACGCCTGTAATCCCAGCACTTTGGGAGGCTGAGGTGGGCGGATCACCTGAGGTCGGGAGTTCAAGACCAGCCTGACTAACATGGAGAAACCCCGTCTCTACTAAAACTGTAAAATTAGCCAGGTGTGGTGGCGTGTGCCTGTAGTCTCAGCTACTCGGGAGGCTGAGGCAGGAGAACCTTTTGAACCCAGGTGGTGGAGGTTGAGGTGAGCTGAGATCACACCACTGCACTCCAGCCTGGGCAACAAGAATGAAACTCTGTTGAGAGAGAGAGAGAGAGAGAGAGAGAGAGAAAATTATTAAAGGAGACCTATAAGCACAGCCCAGAATGTCAGCATCTCTTTTCTCTCATTCTGCCCCCCCCAGTCACACATGCCTCTGCAGACTTCTCCCCCACACCTGCCCACCCCCTCGAGCCCTCCAGCCCTCACCCCTGCACCCCACCTCTCTTCTCTCACTCTTGATCACGTACATTGACAGCCGCACTCCTAACAAGAAAGAATGTTTCCTCTCTCGGGTGGGAAAGGAGGGTGGGGAAGAGGCTGACTCCAGAAGATCCCCTTTGAAAGGTAGAAAGGTTGTGGTCACGCCCACAGTAATAATTTTTGGCCCATCACATAACAGGAGCTGGAGTACTGAATCCCCTCCGCCCAAGAATGGCCTCACCCCTTCGCAGGCATGGGGAGCACCTCACACCTCCCCAGTGATTCTCACACTCATTGTCAGATTCAATTTACAGTGACAGCATTTGGTGCCAACTACATGCCAAGCAGGCACATACATTTTCTATTGTCCTTACGGCAATCATGCAGGTAGCCATTATTAAGATCATGTTGCAGGAAACTGAGGCTCGGGTATGGCAAATGATTTGCCAAAGTCACACAGCTAACAAGTCTCATTCTCAGTTCATACCACTCTCCTGAACTGCTGCCAGCTCAAGACTGGTCATGTTCCCGGGAAGTCCTCACAAGTCAGTAAACAGGTGATTGTGGTCAAGTAACCAAGTCACTAGCAAAGCGCCCTTCCCTGCCTCCCTTCTCGCAGAACATCAGCCTACAGAGCCCACATCTACTCAGCTGAGCCTTCTTGGCAACCAAAATGAATACACACATTGCAAACTATTAAGGTAACCACAGCTATGTGGAGAGAGAGCGTCCGGCCTTGTAGCAGCTTTGGACTGATCTCAGGGGCAACCCCTCCTCCCTGGGAGTCGCATCTTAGACTCCTTCTGTCTGTTGCCACCTCTTGGAAAATAAACAGGGAGCTGGAGCTGGGAGCTGCTCCCTGCTGCGGTTCATTTAGGGTGTCCAACCCACTTCTTCACCGAGGCACAGACTCGAAGTATCTGCTTTGCCCTCAGCTGGATGGGGCTCAGGCTGTGGGGTTTCAGTAACACCCCAGCCTCTGGGTCTTCATCCAGATGTGCAAAGACAGCAGCCACCTGGCATCGTTTCTCTCTTTTCTTCTTTTCTTTTCTTTGAGATGGAGTCTAGTCCTGTCGCCCAGAGTGCAGTGGTGCCATCTCAGCTCATTGCAACCTCCACCTCCAGGTTTCTCTCAATTCTCCTGCCTCAACCTCCCAAGTAGCTGGGATTACAGATACCTGCCACCACACCCTGTTAATTTTTGTATTTTTAGTAGAGACAGGGTCTCGCCATGTTGGTCAGGCTGTTCTCAAACTCCTGATCTCAAGTGATCTGCCTGCCTCCACCTCTGAAAGTGCTGGGATTACAGGCATCAGCCACCGTGCCCAGCCTGGCACCACTTCTCTTAAAACTCCAACAATCTATGGCAAAACTTAGATGGGCAGTAATAGAGCCAAGCAGGGAAGGGAGATGTAAAACTACAAACACAAGGCAAACTCGACAGAACACACAGAAAGAAGAAAAACTCTGCATTCTCCACAAAGAATTTCTCCTAGTTTGTTTTGTTGTTTGATTTTTTTAACCAAATTTTTTTGCTTTAAGGAAACATTTTTATAATTAAAAGGCATGATTCACTAAAAATATCGTCTGAAATTTTGAAATAAATCATGGCATAATAATGTTCAGGATAAAAAGAATAGGGTAAAAAAATCAAAGGTAAATGAGGCTCATTCTGAATTGCAATTCTAATTTTATTAAGTAAATTTTCTTCAGTTTATACTTTTCTATGTTCTGAAACTTTTCCAGTGAAGAATTGTTATATCTATAATCAGACAAAAATTAAGTGTTATTATTTGTTTTTAGCCCTGACAGGGAATCCTCCTCACTCACCTATTTTTGGAGGAGGGGAGGGAAAAAAAAAAAAAAACTACTTTCCGGCAGGTTGGTGCCGCCTATAATCACTGTGCTTTGGGAGGTGGAGGCAGTTGGATCACAAGGTCAAAAGTTCAAGACCAGCCTGGCCAATATGGTGAAACCCCATCTCTACTAAAAAAAATACAAAAATTAGCCAGACATGGTGGTGTGCGCCTGTAGTCCCAGCTACTTTGGAGGCTGAGGCAGGAGAATCACTTGAACACGGGAGGCGGAGGTTGCAGCGAGCCGAGATCACACCACTGCACTCCAGCCTGAGTGATGAAGTAAGGCTCTGTCTCAAAAAGCAAAGCAAAACAAAAACACATACTTTTGAAGGTCTTCCCTCATGCCATTGCCAGTGGTACCTCGGCTGGAACCTGTGAGAAAAAAAGTTCCTTCATAATGATGTCAGCTTTGCTAAAAAAAAAAAAAAGTCGCTAAAACTCATGAAAAACACAGTTGATGTGAATCATATGTCTGAGTGGCGGAGTTCCCACTAAGCTGGGTGAACACACAGATGTGCAGGACAGAAATTCCTCCCCGCACAGCGACTATTCCTCTGTGAGGCCGTTGAAGGCAAATAGCCCAGCCCCATCAATGTTCCTGCTGGCTGTGAAGTCCCCATGCCCCCACCTCCTTACCCTTCAGCTATCCAGCCCTTTCTCTAACTCTCCCTCTGATCAAAAAGCAATGGGGGTCGCTGGCCCAGTGCAGTGGCTCATGCCTGTAATCCTAGCACTTTGGGAGGCCAAGGTGGGCGGATTGCCTGAGCTAAGGAGTTTGAGACCAGCCTGGGCAAGACGGTGAAACTCCATCTCTACTAAAATACAAAAAATTAGCCGGGCATGGGGGTGGGCACCTGTGGTTCCAGCTACTCAGGAGGCTGAGGCAGAATTGCTTGAATCCCAGAGGCAGAGGTTGCAGTGAACCAAGATCACGCCACTGCACTCCAGCCTGGGTGACAGAGCAAGACTTTGTCTCCAAAAAAAAAAAAAATGAGGGTCAGGTGCAGTCAGTGGCTCATGCCTGTAATCCCACGCAGGCAGATAACTTGAGGTCAAGAGATCGAGATCAACCTGGCCAACATGGCGAAACCCCATCACTACTAAAAAATACAAAAATTAACAAGGATGGTGGCAAGCACCTGTAATCCCACCTTACTCAGGAGGCAGAGGCAGGAGAATTGCTTGAACCCGGGAGGTGGGGGTTGCAATGAGCCAAGATCGAGCCACTGCACTCCAGTGTAGGTGACAGAGCCAGACTTGGTCTCATAAAAAGAAAAAAAAAGCAATGGGATCTGACAATAATCATTCACATTTGTTGACTGATGGATTGTACTTTAACAGATGATCTTAACCAGTCATTAGCATTTTAAAACTCTCATCTTCCAGTTGCAGAAAAAAAGAAACTTCTGCTGAAGGAATTTCAGGCATCAGCCGGCAGGTGTGGTAACGTTTTTGCCAAAGGGAGGGGTGGTGGGGTCCTAAAAGAATTGTAAATCTGGTGTAGACATACTCGGACCTGGGTGGGGGTGTCAGAAGGAAAGGTGCTGGGCCTCTCCCCAGGTGAGCTCCTATTCCCCTGGTTCCAGCTACTGGGGGAGAAAGAGGCATCTTTTGTCCTCCCGTATCTACAGCCTCTGCTCCCGAGGCGGTCCACTGGGTATCTCTCCTCACCACCTTTCCTTTGTTCCCCCTCTTTCACATTCGCCTGGTGCCTCAGAGCTTCCAGGAGCTTCTCTGTGTTTTCTGGCCCCATGCTGTTTTAGCTGGCATTCGGTGAGATTTTCACACTGCAGCCTCCCTTGTCTGCCAACCTGGAAACCAATTTATGCTTCATGTGGCATTTTGGCCTCACATTTCCGACCACAAAGTATGTGCTTAAATTGCACGTCTTCTTGAATGGAGATTTTAGGATAGGGTCCCTTCCTAGTTCTAAGTAGATCCCCCTCCCTTCTTCCCCCTTTTCAGACTGGCAAATCCCTGGGTGGGTTGTATCTTGTAAGCAAACTCATGGAAGCATAACTGACGCATGAATGGATGTGACCTCATTGTACCAGGTGGTAGCTATTGCTTTAACGCTCACTCTGGTCATGTTTCATCTTTACACAGTATATCATTTAAATCTTAGATGAAACACCATGTCCTTTGAGATTTAAATATAATTGAATCAAGACCTTGTCCTCTATTTTTGCAGTGCTCCAGTTCTCACCCCAATATCCCCAAGGACTCATTTTCTCAGAGTCCTCTGCTACTGTGATATCTACAAACCTATTGATTGCACATGAATCTCACCATTATGCCAGATCTCTTTCCTTCATTTCTCCTGACAAGGAACTTAGCCATGTTCATGAATTTTCTAGAAGTATTCTATATCCCCATGGCTTTATTCCCACGTCACCTCACTGGGGCATTCTCTGACCATCCCTTTTAAAATTGCAACCAGATAAAAACTAAAAGAAAAATAAATAAATAAAAGATTTTTTTTTTTTTTGAGACAGAGTCTCACTCTGTCCCCTAGGCTGGAGTGCAGTGGCATGATCTCTGCTCACTGCAACTTCTGCCTCCCAGGTTTAAGCGATTCTCCTGCCTCAGCCTACTGAGTAGCTGGAATCATAGGCATGTGTGACCACGCTCGGCTAATTTTTGTATTTTTAGTAGAGATGGGGTTTCACCATGTTGGCCAGGCTGGTCTCAAACTCCTGACCTCAAGTGATCCACCCACCTTGGCCTCCCAAAGTGCTGGGATTACAGGTGTGAGCTACCACGCCTGGCTGAAAAGAGGTTTTAAAATAAAGCAAAAAATAAAACAAATAAATAAAATTGCAACCAGCTCCTCTTCCTCTGGAATTCCCAGTTCTCCTCCTACTCTGTTTTTTCCATAGCACTGTCTTCTTCCGGCACACTATGTAACTAACTTATTTATTATATTTGGTGACTATCTTTCCCCACTAGACTATAAACTCCACATGGGCAGGCCTTTTCGTCGGCTTAATTCACTGCCAAATCCGCAGCACTTAAGACAGTGCCTGACAGAAAAAGATGCTCAATAAATATGAGTTGAGTGAATATACTTACTTACAGGGAGCTTTATAGCGTGGCAGATTTTGCCACAAATGTCAGTGATGGGCCGTCCACATCCTTGTTACTCTTGTATGCCCTGCACCAGCAGAACACCTGGCAGTATCGCCTGGCAGCTTGTCGGCAAGGCAGGATCCCAGGCCTCGCCCCAGGCCTTCCAATCAGCATCTGCGTTTCAACAAGACTCCCAGAGATTCACTTCACGTTCATGTTTAAGAAGCACTGGTCAGCCGGGCGCAGTGGCTCATGCCTGAAATCCCAAAACTTTGGGAGGCCGAGGTGGGCAGATCACGAGGTCAAGAGATCAAGACCATCCTGGCCAACATGGTAAAACCCCATCTCTACTAAAAATACAAAAATTACCCAGGCATGGTGGCATGCATCTATAGTCCCAGCTACTGGGGAAGCTGAGACAGGAGAATTGCTTGAACCCGGGAGGCGGAGGTTGCAGTGAGCTGAGACTGTGCCACTGCACTCCAGCCTGGCAACAGAGAGAGACTTCATCTCAAAAATAAATAAACAAATAAAAATAAAATAAGAAGCACCGGTCTAGGCTATGCACGCAGTGGCTCATGCCTGAAATCTTAGCATTTTGGGAGGCTGAAGTGGGAGGATCGCTTGAAGAATTCAAGACCGGCTTGGGCAACACAGTGAGACTTCCCCATCTCTATTTCAAAAATAAAAATAATACAAAGAAAAAAATAAAGAGGAACACTGGTCTGTATGACAACAACGCAAACACCTTGGATCTTAGACATCCCTGTTTCTTTGTTTTTTTGGGTTTTTTGAGACGGAGTTTTGCTCTTGTTGCCCAGGTTGGAGTGCAATGGTGCAATCTCGGCTCACCACAACTTCTTCCTCCCGGGTTCAAGCAATTCTCCTGCCTCAACCTCCCAAGTAGCTGGGATTACAGGAATGCACCACCTCGCCCAGCTAATTTTGTATTTTTAGTAGAGACGGGCTTTCTCCATGTTGGTTAGGCTGATCTCTAACTCCCAACCTCAGATGATCCGCCTACCTCAGCCTCTCAAAGTGCTGGCGTTACAGGTGTGAGCCACCACGCCTGGTCAGACATTCCTGTTCTTAAGTTTTTTTTTTTTTCTTTTATGGAAGAAATTGGTAACAATGAGTATCTCCAGGGAGTGGATTTGGATGCCTGGGGGATGGCAATGGGAGGAAAAAAACTGTTTCCTAGATATCACTTTGTACCTTTTGCATGCAATTATTAGCTATTTAAATATGATTACATCCTAGCCCGGTGCGTTGGCTTACACCTGTAATCTCAGCACTTTGGGAGGCCGAGGCAGGCGGAAACTCGTTTCTACTAAAAATACAAAAATTAGCTGGGCGTGGTGACGCATGCCTGTAATCCAAGCTTCTCAAGAGGGTGAGGCAGGAGAATCGCTTGAATCTGGGAGGCAGAGGTTGCAGTGAGTGGAGACTGCACCGCCGCACTGCAGCCTGGGCGACAGAGGGAGACTGGCTCAAAAAGAAAATGAAGTTTATGTTGACTGCTTATAAGATAAATAATACGTAGTAAAAAGCTTCTGGCTACTTTTCAGCTGGACAGTTCTCCCTGGCCTCTTTTCTGGCAGCCTCTCATCTTGCTGCTTACTATCTCCCACCCCAATTCCGCCTCCAGACCAGCAAAAAGAATAATACGTCTCTATCACTACCTGCATAGAAGGCAGAAAAGACCACAGGTTTGGGCTTTAAAGAACAAATTCTTGTGTGTTTTTTTTTTTTTTTTTTTTTTCCTTTCTTTGTTTTCTTCTTAAAAGACAAGTTATTTCCTTTTTCTGTATTAGTGTTGGGGAGAATGCCCAGAATGCCCCTGCTTCCCTCCCTCTTCCCCACCTTCCCTCAGAGTTGGGGCTAGCCAGGGACCCAGGCCACCATGTTAAAAGCTGCCAGGCCACCAGGAAGACTGGTAGCATCAGCCAGCCTTGCACGCGATCTCCAAGGTGTTCTTGCCAGGAGTGTGGCCGGTCACAGCCATGGCCACCTGCTCCAGTCTCATGGGCATCTTTGCCAGGCAGGCTCATGAGGCCCGCCAGCTGCTAGGCTGGAAGCACGTGCTCTAGAGGGAGCTGTCTTCTTCCCAGGACCTCAACAGCAGCCTTTCTGCCCCGGCATGGAGAAGTACCCAGTGCGATACCTGTCAGGCAACTCCCTTCCACTGGCATTGGCTGCTTCTATCTGTGACCCTGCTTATCCCATTGCACAAAGGAGAGGTTGAGGAGTCTGTCCAGTAGGCCTGGCACCTCAGTGGAGCTTGGCAAACTCCAAAAGAGGCTGAGCCACAACCTCCCTGTGAGAGGAAGGAAGAACCACAGGGAGGCCGGGGCTCAACTAATAAACCAGCCTAGCCAAGGCAGGTAGATGAGAAAAAACTGTGAATGACTCCTCCCGAGGAACGGCTAGGGCCCTGGCCAATCTCTGCTGCTCAAATGAAGTGAGGACAACCTCCAGGTCTGCTCAACACCCAGCAGCTGAGAAGCATGGACTCCCCTGGGGGGCGCTAGCCAATTTCCAGAAAATTTGCCAGATTTTCTAAGCTTAGGAAAGATTTTTTTCAAACTTTCTACTTTTGTACCTCCCTGGCCATTTTCAATGCAAAAGGTCAGATTTCCCTTAAATGTACTCCATAGCTTTCCCTGTTTGTGAAGAAAGAAGTGCACTCCTCCTCCTGAGCTATGGTACAAATACCCCACGCTGGGAAACCACAGCCGCCTCACAGCTGAGGATCGAGGCAGCTGCTGCAGAAGGCACTGTAGGGGCAGAATCCGGTGTGGGAGTAAAGTGGGGCCAAAGCTGGGCAATGAAGTTTTCACTAACTAAAACTTAGATAATACTCAGGGATTTTTTTTTTTTTTTTTTTTTTTTTTTGAGGAATCTTGCTCTGTCCCCAAAGCTGGAGTGCAATGGCGCAATCTCAGCTCACAGCAACCCTCTCCCTCCCAGGTTCAAACGATTCTCTTGGCTCAGCCTCCTGAGTAGCTGGGATTAGAGGAGCATGCCATCACACCCGGGTAATTTTTGTATTTTTAGTAGAGATGAGGGTTCACTCTGTTGGCCAGGCTGCTGTCGAACTCCTGACCTCAGGTGATCCACCGGCCTCAGCCCCCACAGTACAAGGAACAGGCATGAGCCACCACACCTGACCATCAGTGATTGTTTTTTTAAGAGTGGTTGGCTATCCAGTAGTTGGAATAACAGGTGGATTTTTCTTTCCTTCTCACACATTTGTATATTACCATAATTGTTAACAATGATTTATGATGATGAGCAAAAATAATTCCGGCAGCTCTCTTTGTACATGAAAACGCATCAAAGCCAAACAATGCTGTAAGCTCCATTCTCAAGAGCAGCACTGGCTGGGTTCAGTGGCTCACGCCTATAATCCCAGCACTTTGGGAGGCCGAGGTGGGTGGATCACGAGGTCAAGAGATCGAGACCAACCTGGTCAACGAGGTGAAACCCCATCTCTACTAAAAATGCAAAAATTAGCTGGGCATGGTGGTGTGCACCTGTAGTCCCAGCTACTCAGGAGGCTGAGGCGGGAGAATTGATTGAACCCAGGAGGCGGAGGTTGTGGTGAGCCGAGATCACGCCATTGCACTCCAGTCTGGGTAACAACAGCGAAACTCCGTCTCAAAAAAAAAAAAGCAGCACCAGCATTCCACAATCTCTAATAAGTCCTTCCCGTTTGTCATCCTAACAGTGTATTGCCAGCATTCCATAATACCCTCTAGGCAGGCATTCCGTACACACAGGCTTTTCCCTTCACACGTCATCTGAGTACCTGATATTTGACAAGTGAAACTGTCTTTCAGCACACCCAGTGAAATCCTTCTTTGCCTTAATTTTATCACATGAGGAGACCTCTCCTTTCTGCCACTTTTGTTGTGTCAGAAGTGTTGCCAGAAAAAGGGGTACCCATCCAGACTGCAAGAGAGAGTTCTTGCATCTTGCAAACAAAGGAATTCAAGGCAAGTCACAGAGTGCAGTGAGAAGAGATATTTATTGAAAGCTACTCAGTTTCAGCGAAGAGCATCTTCAGAAAGCAAGAGGAGGAACGCCTCTTCTAAGATTTTCTTTTTTCTCTTTTTTTGTTTGAGACAGAGTTTCCCTCTTGTTGCCCAGGCTAGAGGACAATGGCGTGATCTCAGCTCACTGAAACTTCCCAGGTTCAAGTGATTCTCCTGCCTCAGCCTCCTGAGTAGCTGGAATCACAGGCATGTGCTTCCATGCCGGCTAATTTTTGTATTTTTAGTAAAGACAGAGTTTCACCACGTTGGCCAGGCTGGTCTCAAACTCCTGACCTCAAGTGATCCACCCACCTTGGCCTCCCAGGCGTGACCTGTCACGCCTAGCCTAAGGTTTTCTTATACAGGGGTCTTATCTATGTAAAAGCTAAGCTATGTCTACATGTGGGGGGCTGACAGCATGACATTTATTATGTTGCTGATTTAAAGAAAACTACCCTTGGCATTTTAGTGCATAAGGACATCAAAGCCTGACTATAACATCGTAAAAACATATATTGTTATGTGATACGGGGACATCTGGACATTCTGCTGTCACATGAGTTTCTCTTTGCAGACATTGTGAAGCTGTTTCCTCAGCTGTAAACATCTTATGACCATGGGTCGTGGCTGGCAAGGACTGTACCTGCTAGTTTTAAGATGAAGTTGACTTTATTTTTTATTTTGATTTATTTATTTTTTCTTTTCTGAGATGGAGTTTTGCTCCTATCGCCCAGGCTGGAGTGCAATGGCGCAATCTCGGCTCACTGCAACCTCCACCTCCCGGGTCCTAGAGATTCTCCTGCCTCAGCCTCCCGAGGAGCTGGGATTACAGGCATGCACCACCACACTCAGCTAATTTTTTGTATTTTCAGTAGAGATGAGATTTCTTCATGTTGGCCAGGCTGGTCTCAACTCCTGACCTCAGGCGATCCACCCATCTCGGCTCTCCCCACTCCCATGAGGTCCCTCTGCCCTGTGACAACTTTACACATCCATGGCTGAGATTTGAAAACTATGGTTTTGGGGTTTCCTTGTTTCTTTGCATTTTTTTGTTTTTGAGTATTGCTGTCACCAGGCTGGAGTACAGTGGAGCGATCTCAGCTCACTGCAACCTCTGCTTCCCGGGTTCAAGCGATTCTACTGCCTCAGCCTCCCAAGTAGTTGGGACTACAGGCGCGGACCACCACGCCTAGATAATTCTTTGTATTTTAGTAGAGACGGGGTTTCAGCATGTTGGCCACGAACTCCTGACCTCGTGATCTGCCCACCTCGGTCTTCCAAAGTGCTGGGATTACAGGTGTGAGCCACAGCGCCTGACCCAAAAACTATCCTTCTTAAGTCATTACACAGACTCTGCTCTGGTGACATGGGCAAACATGAGCTGATGGCTGTAGGCAGCACCACCATGCCATAGCTCCCACTGGATGCCGTTCATTGCCTACCTTAGCACAATCTGGATTTGGTATATTACAAGTGGGCAAAGAATGTCACTAGGGATTGCCTAAGAGGTGGTCACACAAGGAGAACTTGGCAAAGTGGATCACTGCACATGAAGGAGTTTTTCTCCAAAAATGGTGTATCAGGACCACCCCATTTATCCAGCCAAGCAGGTGTGTATCCCCTTCAGTCTGGAGAAGCTCGGAGGTTGAGTCAAACCCTCTGCAATGCAGAAGGCCTGACCCACCCTGGGGTGAGAGACCAAATTTTGAATACTACAGGTAATTGTTTTGACACACTGAAATAATCCACCCAGGAAAATGGGCCTCTCCTTGGATTCTGCTGCTGTTGTTTAGGGGTTTGGGTTTGGTTTGGTTTTTTTGGAAAGCGAAAGGGCTCTCTGACAGTTGTGCGGTTGCCTGGAGGGGAATAAATGGGCCATTGAATGGATGGGAGCAGTGAATGGGGCATTGAATGGATGGAAACAATGAATGATGTCCTCAAGGTCTCTGAACTTCAGGGCTTCCAAGAAGTCTGAAATGCAGTCCCTCACACACAGCTCAGGGCTGTCCTTCTGGATCACTGTACCCCTTCCCTGGGGAGCGGGCAGGGCCTGGACACTGGCCAGCTTTGGTTGGAACACAGGCTAGAATGGGAAAGGTGTTTCACGGGTTTTTGTGTAAAGAGGACAGGGCTCTGGCTGGACCCATCATCTTCGCGTTGGCTCACTCAGCTGACGTGCACTGAGGTCTGCTCTCAACCCCTCCTGGTGCCTGTGGCTCTGGCTCTGTGGAGCCCACCGAGCCATCCTAGGGTGACTCACCTGCCTTTATCCTTCCCCTGGTCTTGTCAGCATCAGTGACAAACTCGGGTTAAATCCAAGGATCACAATTTCTCTTTCCAACCCTTCTTCCCACCAAACCCTCACCGAGGAGGACAACACTGTGAGCGCATGTTTCTGGGCCAAACCTCCATCATCCCGCCCGCAGCGCCTCACTCCTGCACTTCACCCCGTGCTGAATACTGCCGTTTTTTCATCCCTATCTGGCCCTCATGATCCTCCTGTTAACAGCCAGGGCTCTGGCCCAAGTCTTTATCCCCATCTTTATCATCCCTGCATCCTCAGGCCAGCCCCTCTTCTCCCCTAAGCATTCAGCAGGATATCAATTGCCAAACACAACTGAAGCCCGTGACCACCCTCCTCCCTGCAGTTCACCTGCCTTCATTCCAAACCTGCCCCACAAATCCCACTGCCTTTTGCCGCGAATACGTGCCAGGCACCGAGCTGTGCAATGCTCGTGTTCTGATTGAATCCTGTGAGGGGGATATTATGTATTCTATGAAAAGGAAACAGGGGTTCATGGAAGTTAAATAACTCAGCTAGTTAACAGAACTGGAACTCAATGCTTCAATGGTCCAAGACAGTAACTTTGTAACCACATACAGCATGCCTAACACTCTATAAGGAAGCTATGATTTCCCTTCCCCCACCCCACCAGTTTTCATAACATCCAAAACATCCCAGATTCATTTTACCCCACATCGTTTATATGAAAGATGGATCTGCAGCTATATACGTTCATTAATTTCTGTTCTGATACTCTCATTTCCTAGAGCTTGTAAAAATGCCTGGGTCTTGATGGTAGGAATGAGAAAGGGGAGAGAGAAGAGGGTAACAGGGCAGAAGGGTCTTGCCTTATTCTCTACATAATTTGGTCTCAAGGTAAGCTCAGCCAAAAGTTGACCAGAGCAGATGCCAATCTACTCTGACCCAAGTTTGCCCCAGAACTGGTCCAGAACATGTGTTTCCAGGAAAGTGTTTGCCTCATTTTAGACAAAGAAGATAGAGGCTGGGCTAGGCATAGTGGCTTATGCCTATAATCCCAACATTTTGGGAGGTCAAGACAGGAGGATAACTTGAGGCCAGGAGTTCAAGAGCAGCCTGGGCAACATAGCGAGAGCCCATTGCTGAGAAGAAGGAAGGAAGGAAGGGAGGAAGGAAGGAAGGTAGGAAGGAAGGGAGGGAGGGAGGGAGGGAGGGAGGGAGGAAGGAAGGAAGGAGGGAGGGAGGGAGGGAGGGAGGTAGGGAGGGAGGGAGGGAGGGAGGGAGGACAGAGGAGCAAAGGCACTGGGCTTCCCATGGGAGAATGCAAGAAGGTCCTCCATGCCACCCCTTCCCCAGCTCAGGCCCCATTCTCTTGGTCATGAGGGAGGGGAGGTAGGGAGGGAGAGAGGGAGGGAAAGGCTGGTGACGCTTTTGTTTCTCTCTTTGAAGCAACTTCAAACATGAAGTCTGCAAACATGCCAGCCATGTGGGAAACTAAACTCTAGTCAAAATCCTGCTTCTACTTCCCCAAATTCTTGAGGCTCTAGACCATCTCCAGGACCATCCCCAGCCTGCTATGGAACCCAGGCATGCCAGCCAACTGCAGCGCTATCCTCCGCCTCTCCAGGTCTCTTTCAGCTCACCAAGGCTCAGAGTTCCTCTCTCTCAGTTCCTACTCTCTGCCCCTTCTCCACCGAGCCCCACTCAGATTCCTGGACGCAAAGAGCCAACCTCATGCCCAAAGACTGAAAAAAGAAACATTTTAATAAATACAAAACTCTCCAATAATGACTCTGCTCAGCTCAGGGGCAGCAGGAGTGGAGTGTCAGGGGCCCTTGGTGCTGAGTGAGGATAAATTAAAAATCCCAACAAGCCAGTGACATTATTATGTACAGAAGGAAAGGGGTGGGGCTTCCAGGACAGAGGCCGAGGGTGGCAGGGCAGGAGCTGGAGTGGCCGGGGCCTCCGTCTGGCCCAGCTGCCTCTCCCCCTTGTGGAGCTGTGGTTCCCAGAGGTAGTGGGTGTAGGAGAAGAGGCAGCACAGAGGAGCAAAGGCACTGGGCTTCCCACGGGAGAATGCAAGAAGGTCCTCAACGCCACCCCTTCCCCAGCTCAGGCCCCATCCTCTTGGTCATGTGGCCTTCCGGCTGCTCCCTAAGAGCCTTCATCTTCTTTCTCCAGCTCTGGAACAGTCCTGGTCTCTGGGGCTGCTGGAGACAGAAGGGAGGGAACGTTGGAGGAGGGGAGAGGGAGTGGAAAGGCACAGAGAGGCATGGAGGGCAGAGCAAAGCCTCCCTGCCCTGGTCCCAGAAAGGCTAGCATTTTCTAAGTCAGTCAGTGCACACAGCTGGGGTACCTTCATCTCATTGTTTAATTCTGCTGAGCTTCAGAAATCTCATTTGTAAAGAAAAGGTAAGAAATAACAATTCTACCAGGTAGCTGTGAGGGTGGATTGGAATGGCACTTGTGAGGCAGGCTGCACTGTTCCTGAACACAGGGAGTACTCCCTTCCCTGACCAGGAGTCCCATGGGCAGTCAGCCCTTGGCTCATAGCTGCTGACCCTGGACTCCCTCACTTACGCTGCTGGAGGGCCGTGCAGTGGGAACAGCATCGACTCTCCTTCCCCGAGCCGCAGGACACTGGCAGTGAACAGTCATCCCGCTCACAGTGAGGCACCCCTGCCTGGTACAGGACAGAGCAGACACTGAGGGTCCCCCAGAGGCACTGGGACACAGTGGCCTTCAGCCTCTTCAGGGACCTCCCTGGGAAGGTCTCCCTACTCCAGACCAGGCCTCCAGTACCCACCTCACACAAGCCTCTGCTCCCCACTTACCCCACATCTGCAGGTGATACAGCTCATCTCTCCAAAAGGGGGCACTGAGGGGTGCCAGCTCTGGCTCTCTGGGAACCACTGCCCAGCAAAACGGCAGCCCCGGGGCCCATCAGCCTGCATGGGGTCCCCCAGCTGAAGGTGGGCCCCTGACCCCACTGTTGAGAGGAAAAGAGAAAGGGTCAGTCCAGGCAGGCCAACCAGATTTTATGAGTATTCTCTTGGAATCCCCAGCACCTAGCAGTTTCTGACACTTAGTAGGTGATAAATTTGGATGGGCGGGTGGACAGATGGATGGATGGATGGAGGGATGGATGCATTGATGGGTGGATGCATTGATGGGTGGATGGATGGAGGGGTGGATGGATAGATGAATAGATGGATGGATGGACAGAGGGATGGAAGGATAGATGGATGCATCAATGGATGGACAGATGAGTGGAAGCATAGATGGATGGATGGATGGATGGATGGATGGATGGATGGATGGATGAATGGATACATCCGTGAGTGGATAGACAAATGGTTGGATGGATGGATGGATATATGGATACATCGATGGATGGATGAATGGAAGGATGGATGGATGGATGGGTGGATAGATGGATGCATCTGTGGGTGGGTGGGTGGATGGATGGATGCATTATGGGTAGATGGATGGATAGATGAATGCATGGATGGATAGACAGATAGATGAATGGATGGATAGATACATCAATAGGGGGATGGATGGATGGATGGATGCATCAATGGGTAGAAGGATGGATGCATTGATGGGTGGATAGATGGATGGGTGGAGAGATAGATGAATGGATGGATGCATCAATGGGTGGATGGATGGATGGATGGATGGGTGGATGGAAAGATGAATGAATGGATGGATGCATCAATGGGTAGATGGATGGATGGATGGATCGATTGATGGGTAGATGGGTGGGTGGATGGATGCATGCATCAGTGGGTAGATGGATGGATGGATGGGTGGATGGATAGATGAATGAATGGATGGATAGATGCATTGATGGGTGGATGGATGGGTGGATTGATAGATGAATGAATGGATGGATGGATGCATCAATGGGTGGATGGATGGATGCATTGACGGGTGGATAGATGGATGGGTGGATGGATAGATGAATGGATGGATGTATCGATGGGTAGATGGATAGATGAATGAATGGATGGATGGATGCATCAATGGGTGGGTGGTTGGGTGAATGGATGGATGGATGGATAAATGGATGGATGGATGGATGGATGGATGGATGGATGGATGGATGAATGGAGCAGGAACCAGAACCCATCATTCCCACTAGTATATGACATTCTTTCCACTGCATTCATAGTGCTGGCTCCAGGCTAGGCCTAGAGCAGTGCTCAGTAAGTGCTCAATTAGTGAGCACCCTCCCCTCACCCAGAACAAGGCCTGCCTCAACCCAAAGGTGAGGCTCAGTGCCCAGCCACCTCTCTTACCTGGACACTGTTTGCAGCAGTCGGTGGGGTTGACACGGACAGGCTGGGCACAGGCCAGCCGGGGACACTGCACCTTCTCACAGTGCACCTCTCCAGTGTCCCCCTGTAGGGATCCATTGAGCAAGGAGTGTCAGGAAGCGGGGCACATAAGCCTCCTGCCTGCTCCCTCTCCTGTTCCACACCTCAATGTAGTCTCTCTGCGGCCTTTTACTCAGAGGCCTGGGCTTGCTTTATAGACCTAAACTCTGCTCCTCATCGGAACCCTGCAAGGTAGCTGCCATCATATCTGCTTACAGGAGAGGACAGTGAGGCTCAGGGACAGAGGGTGCCTAGGGTCATTGGAGCTAGTTAGCTGGCAGAGCCAGAATCCACACCCAGATCAGCCCCATCCCTTTTCCCACTGGAAGCCAACTCTCAAAGCGCCAGGGCCTTTTCTCATGTTGTTTTGATCCTTGAGCTCTCCTCATCAAGGATGGGCCTTCCTCACCTGGCAGCCCCTCCCCATCTCTGCAGACCCCGCTGGGTTATGGCACCAGAGAAGATTGGGTGGCCATACCTTGCAGGTGCAGACAGCACACTTAATTAAGCCAAAGGGGGGCACAACGGGGTGCCACCGCGTACCCGCTGCCCGCCAGCTCCGGTCACCATCAAAATAGCAGCCTGGTGGGGAAGAGGGCCCAGCAGCCATTAGTATGAGCTCATCAGCTGGGCCCAAAACCAAGGCTTGGGCCTAAGGCCACCCCCACATGAGCCTAAGCCAAGGGCCCACTTGGGGGCCACAGTAATGAGTCCTGCCAGGCATCCCTTGGAACCTGTGCCCCTCAGGCCACCCCCACATGAGCCTAAGCCAAGGGCCCACTTGGGGGCCAATCACAGTAATGAGTCCTGCCGGGCATCGCTTGGAACCTGTGCTCCTCAGGCCACCCCCTACATACTCTCCGCTTCTTAACCCCTTCCTGGTTCAACCTAATGGTTCCTCTGAGGCCCCCACCCCTGCACACACCCTTCCAGCTTACCCTCTCCTGGGTCCCGGCTCCTCGGCAGCCCTGGCAGGTCTCCAACATCTTGTTTCTCTGTGGAGCCAAAGAATGGTGAAAGCAGAAGGTGACCACCCTCCTTACCTGCCCAGAGGACTGGTCGGCGCTAGGCAGACTACTCCCTCCACTCCCCTGCAGGAAACTCACCAGGGCACACAGGGCAGCAGCGGTCGGGAGCCTGCACCGGGTACGGGCAGCTGGGCGGAGGACACACCACCGGGTCACAGATCACTGTTCGTCTCTGCAGAGAGGGGCGGAGGCATTGATGGGGGTGCCCAGGACCCTTGCCCCAGATGCCAGGACCCAGTGTGCCTTCCGGGACCTCTTACCTGGCAGGTGCAGAGTGAGCAGAGCGGGTCATAGTTGGGTGCCCAGTGAGCCCCGTGGGGGCGCTGCTGCCCCTCGAAGAAGCATGTGTTGGGGTCTCGGGGACGCCCAGGACCACCAGATTTGGCAGGCGCTAGGGCTGGGGGACCAGGCACCCCGGGCAGTGCAGCAGCAGCTGTATCTGGAGCCCCCAGTGCCCACACCCCGTCAGCCCTGGTCGCCTCCACAGCTGCCTCCAAGCGCAGGCCGCCCACCTCACATTGGTTGGCAATGTGCACCTGGAGGAGAGGCCAATTGAGGCAGCGCCGGGGCTCCCCTCGTGTCTTCACTGCGCCAGCAGGAGCCGGCCAGCAGGAGACACCTCTGACCCCTGAGGACTGCGGTGGCCCAGGAGGATGCCCTTAGCTCCACAGCCACCTCAGCTGCCAGGGATAGGGCGCTGGACTGCCAGCCTCCTCGAGTTGCTTGTCTGTCTTCATCTTCCCCACCAGCCAGCAGGTGTGATACGACCACCCCCAGGACTCAGAGACAGCAAGTGACTAGTGCAAGGGCACACAATGCCCCCCAACTCTGCACCCTCCCCACTGCCCACGCTGCCCTCCTACCTGCCCTTGGAGCTCCCCTCTGGGGCTGCCCTTGGTGGTGATCAGTAGGGAGGCCGTGCCTTGTGCCAAGTGCCGCAGCAGCTCTGGCTCCAGGTCCTTCACCACACCCTGGGCCTGAACACAGACAGGATAATGGATGGGAATAGGGCACTTTAGGGCTGAGTGCCTTCATCAATTCACAGATGAAGAAACTGAGATCCAGAGAGGGTAAATAAAGTCTGCAGGGTAGAAAAGCCCATTGGCAATAGAGTGGAGTCAGAAGCCAGGTCTCTCTGACTCCAAGTCCATGAGAACTCACCCACTTGAAGGGGCTTAGTCCATCCCACCTACCCCTCTGAGGTCAAGGATATTACATACTATCCAAGACATCCCACCAGAGAGAGACATAGAAAGGAGAATGAATAATGAAAAGCTGAGTCAGAGTCATGCCCAGGTCTGTGTGACTCCTCAGCCCATGTCAGCTCTTTTTTTTGATGGAGTTGTGCTCTTGTCACCCAGGCTGGAGTGCAGTGGTGCAATCACAGCTCACTGCAACCTCCACCTCCCAGGTTCAAGTGATTCTCTTGCCTTAGCCTCCCAAGTAGCTGGGATTATAGGCGCATGCCACCACACCCAGCTCATTTTGTATTTTTAGTAGAGATGGGGTTTCTCCATGTTGGTCAGGCTGGTCTCGAACTCCCGACCTCAGGTGATCTGCCGGCCTTGGCCTCCCAAAGTGCTGGGATTACAGCCATGAGCCACCGTGCCTGGCTCATGCCAGCTCTTCTATACCAGGCTGCCTGCTCTCTGCTTCCCCCCATCACAGGCCCACAGAGCCCTTCAAGCTAAAATGCAGAAATGTTCCAAGCTGCTGCCTACCATCGTATCCTTACCTCTGGGCCGTAGAATCCCTTCAGCAGCCGCCGGGGCCCTGGTGTTCCAGGAGGCCCAAGGAGGTGGGCAGTGACAGTGCCCTGTTCTGAGCCACCAAGTCCAGCCAGCAGCACTGCATAGTGCAGGTGACAGTGGGTATCCAGGGAGAGCCAGGCGTGCCCTGCTGCCTGGCTCTTCACAGGAGGTAGCACCAGGGCTCCTGCTAGGGGCACAGGCACCACTGGGTCCAGACAGAGAAGAGATGAGAGGTAAGAAAGTGGCCTAGGGAAAGGCCTCAAACCCAGCATTCCCCAGCTCCCCAGCACAGATTCCACAAGCTGGAAGATACTGTGCATAGGTCCAGGGCCTGGGGTGCAGCAAGTTTTAGACCCTTGCACCTCGGCAACAGGAAGAGTCTGCCAGCAGTGCCACCCTATACGTCCCCACCTTCAGCTGGCAACCAGAGCTTAGGCACAAAGAAAGACACACCAGGCTCTGGCTGTCTGCCACCATCCCTTGAATATCCTAGGAAACCAAAGGGCAGACAGACCTCTAAGGGCACTCACTATCCTGGCGGGCGGTATGCCCACTGTAGGGCAGGGCAGCCACATGCCCCCGAAGCTCTCCGTCCGGGAAGTCCTTGGTGCCCACGTTCAGGAAGAGCTCGTTTTGCAGCAGCATATGAGCCCCTCGGGCACCCAGTCCAGGGCAGATACCCACAGCCTGGGGGGCAGGGAAGGATAGGCCTCCCTCAGTCTCACACAAGCACAAGGTTCTCAAGCCTTGGCCCATTTTGCGCCCTCGCTCCACCCATACACACTTCCGCACACCAGAAACACAGGAGAAGCACCTGGCAGGTCCAGTTTCAAGGCCTTTTCCTGCCACTTCCTAGCTATGTGACAGCCTTGGAGAGTTACTTAACTTCTCCAAGCCTTCACCTCCTCATCTACAAAATGGGTACTGTGAAAGCCAAAATACGTAAGGCCAGCAGTGCGGCACCCAGCGTGTGGAAAGGCCCTGTGAGCAAGCACTGCTGCTGCATTCACTACTGTGTGGTCTACGGCACGGCTCTCCAGGTCTGACACCTCCTGCTTGGCTGTGAGCTTGCTGGGCACAGGGGCCATGTCTGATTTCTTTGTACTTTAGTCCCTAGTTTAGGGCTCACTAAAAATGTGAAATGAATGAATGAGTGAGTGGGAGAACCGTGAATGAGTGGATGATACTGAGAACCCCTGATCATCCCACCTGGCTTCCCAGAGCACATGCACTGGGCCCCGGGTCCAGTTCCGCCTGGAGCCCTCACCGTGTGTCCTCCTGCCTGGAGTGCAGCCATGTGGCACAGCACAGTGCGCTGATTCCTCCGCTGCGGCTTGGTCTCCAGTGTGATGGCCACCACCTCACTGCTTGTCCCTACCACTTGCACCTGATAGGCAAGGTGGAGGAGGGCAAAGTGGAGAGGTAGTAAAGGCCTGGGGCCTGTCCTGCTGCTCCTCCCCCCATCTTCTGCAGCCCCTGACACTTACCTGGTAGATCAGGGAGCCATTTCCTAGCAGCGCGAGGCTGGCTGAGCCGGCAGCACCCGTCTGGACTGGGATCAGGGCATCAGCCCCACAAAGGACACTTTGCAGGGCTACAGAGGGGCATGAGACAGTTGAGACTAGGCTTACCCCATGGCTGCTTACACCCCCAGGCCTCAGGATCACTCCCATGCCCACTTTGGCCCCTCCCTGGCACGTGTCTGTGCCTCTCAGTTGTACACGCCCAGGGCACCAGGCCCCACCCTGCCTCACCGTCACAGCTCTTCCTGGCAGCAATGTGTCCGCTGATGCGCAGCCCTGACCTGCCTGCCCTCTCCAGGGCCATCTGCAGCTCCCCCAGCACCAGCCAGTCCATTTCCTGGACTGTCAGGGTGGGCAGTACCTCAGCAAAGCCTGGTTCCTGGGGACAGAGCAGGGTGTGATGGGCAATAGCAAGAGGCCAAAGCAAGTGGTGGCCAGAGCCAGGTCCCCACTCACCTGGGCTGAGACATTGGCCTGAAGCTCTCGCAGTAGTTGCCCCTGGTGTAGAATCTGGAGCCTCAAGGGAACCTGGGTTCGTCCTGCAAGGCCGCACATGTGGGCCTTTCTGAGACAGGTGCTCTCCCTAACCTTCTCACATGTTTTGCCCCCATCCCACTTACCCCCACTCCTGGGTTCCAGCAGCCCTCGGAAAAGCAGCAAAAAATGCAAGGAGTCCTCTGTATCACTGAGAGTGAGCAGAGCGATGCCCCCTACGTCCTGCTGTGGGGGGCCTTCTAGTGTGAGGATGGCACTGAAGGTCTCTGGGGAAGGGATGATGACAAGAGCCCGTCAGAAACCTCCCTCCCCTTTCCTGGGGACAGAGAAGACTTGGAGCTCCACACCCGGGGCTCTGTGCTCCCTACCTGCAGCCAGAGCTCGGTGCCGGAGGAGAGGCCCCCAGACCTCCCCCGAAGGGTGAGTGAGTGTCACAAGTGCCACATGTAGCTGTTCCGCCCTAAGGAGCCGCAGAGACAAGCGAGGCACTGCCCGCCACACTCCACAGACCTGGAGCATAGACAAGAGGGCCCTACGCTCAGATATTGCGCTGGCTAGGCCAGTTAGCAGGCCAAGGCCTGGTGAAAAAGGAACATGGGAAGGAGCCTCCAGGGTGCCCTAGGAAGCTTAAGAAAGAACCCCGGAGCCAGATGCTTGGGTTCCAGCCCTGGCTGCACCACTTGCTAGCTGTGTACTTCCAAGAATCCCACCCTCCTACTGAGCCTCAGTACCCCTGTCTGTAAAATGGACATCATCCTGTCAGTGCCTTCTTCCCACTGGGCTGTGGTGAGGACCACAGAAGGCAATGCAGAGAATGCTCTCAGCACAGTGCCCAGACTGGACCAGTGCTCACAAATGGCATCATCTCACCAGGCCATCTTGGGTGGGGGCTGCAGGGTGCTCAAACAGGACACTGCCATTGGAATCTGAGAAGCGGACCCTGGTGGGGCGGTCCAGCCTGGGAATGAGAGGTCGGGTGAGGCCGGTCAGAGCCAAAAGCAGCTCCTCCTCCCGGCTCTCCCAGTTTCCCTCCCGGCCGGCCGGCCGGCAGCTGACCCCTCCTTGCTCCTTCCCCTTTCTCACCGCCTGTAGGAGATGGAGAAGCGGAGGCTAGAGCGCAGCAGCGAGACTCGGGCTCGTGCTACCGCCTGCGACCTTGGCCCTGTCAGCAGCGCCACGAAGTCTGGGACAGGAGGAAGATGGCCTGAGCACTGTCAAACGCTGCTTTGGTGGCCCAGCCTCAACCACAACCCCAATGTCCACCAGCCCCCTACCCGTGTGGCCGTCACCACGGGCCCGCTCCTCAGTGCCTGGCTCTCCGTGGTCGCTGTAACTGCGATGCTCCGGGTCCCTCGGATACTCGAAGGACAGGCCGCTGGGCTGCGGCTCCGAACTGCTGCGCTCTGCGAAGAGGTGGGGGGGTGGTTCGGGGGTGGAGCGGGAGGGGAGCACGGGCTTCAGCGGGCCCGTGGTAAAGGCCAGTCTGCCGCCCCATCCAAGTGGTTCGGGACCTAGCATCAAGGCCCGCAGCCCTCCCCGCAGGGCGGAGCAAGCTTTACCCTGGGGGCAGGTCTGGCAGCAGTGTCCCGGCAGCTGGCGCGGCTGCCCACAGGCCAGAGTCGGGCATTCTGGTTTGATGTTCTTGCAGCTGACCCTGCCAGGGCCCCTGGTACGGCGACCCCACTGAGGCTGCTCCCGGAAAAGGCGGGAAAACCAAGTGAGTGCAAGATGCCAGCTGGTGAGACCCCCGGGCAAGGATGTCCCGCAGAGTCTGCCAGCTCTGCCACTTGCAAGCTTCGTGACCCTACACAAGCTGCTTCACCTCTCTGGGCCTCACGGTCCCCGTCTGGAAAATGGGAATAATAATACTGTCTATCTAGGAAGGCTGCCAGGGGAGTTAGGTGAGCAGGGAACGAAACGCAGTTGGCACAGAGCCTCGCGCAGGGTGGGCGATCAGTCACAGTCAGCACCTAAGACTTGAAGGGGCCGGTTCCTCTTCCTCCACCAGAAACCGCCCCCCAACCTCTGCCGACTGGCCTCCTCCTCGGCAGCTCCGAGTTCACTCCGACGCCCGCGCACCCCGGGGCTCCCCACCCGCCCGCCAGGGCCCGGACCGGCTGCGGGGTGTACTCACCGCCTCGCAGGCGCACAGCACGCAGCGCATCACCCCGAAGGGTTCCCCCAGGTCCGGGTGCCACGTCTCGTCCAAGGCATAGACCTTCCCGCCGAAGGAGCAGCCTGCGGGGACGGGCTTGGCTGGCGGCCGCTGCCCTGCTCGCGCCGTGTGCCGCCCCTGGGGCTGCCCACGGGTCCCAGGTCCCGGGCGCCGCGCCCCTCGGCCCCCGCCCACCCTCCGGCCGCCAGCCGCGCCGAGCCACCTGCGCCCGAGCCCGACTTCCCGCCCGCGCCTCCCCCGGGCGCCCACCTACCTGCCGCTCCCCGAACGGGCAGCGGTTCCTTCTCGGAACGGATGGGCAGCGCGGGGGGATCAGGGCCGGCGCCGCGGGCGGGCCGGGAGCCGAGCAGCAGCAGCCCGAGGAGCAGCAGCGGGGCCGGCGGGGCCGGGAGGCTCGGCATGACGCGAACGGGACAGCTGGGGAGGCGGGAGGGAGGAGGGCGCCGAGCGGGCGGAGGGAGGGGGGCGGAGGGCGGAGGGCGGAGGGCCGGGCCGGGGGCGGTGCGGCGGGAGGGGGCCGGGGCCGGGGCCGGGGCCGGGGCCGGGGCAGTGCCGCGAGGGGCTCGTCGGGCGGCCGCAGAGTCGGCGCCGGGCCGGGCGGGGCGGGAGGAGCAGCAGGGAGGAGCGCGGGCAGGCAGGCGGGCACTGACCCGGGCCGTACGCGGCTCTACTGCCCCGGGCGCCGGCTCCGGCCCGTTTTATGCCTCGCGCCCAACGCCCCGGCCGGGGGCCTCCTCCTCAGCAAACGGGGCGGCGGCGGCGGCTCGGCGAGGGGCCGGGCTGAGCCCGGGGGGTCCGGCCCAGCGGCGGCGGCCCGGATCGCGGGTGGGGGAGGGGAGGGAGGGGCTGGGACCGGGCAGGGGAGGAGGGAGGGGCGGGGGAGGGGGAGGGGAGGGACCAGGGGGCGCGAAGAGGGGGAGGAGAGGCGGGCCCGGAGCCCCCCCGCCCCCCCGCCGGCGGCCACAGGGCGGCTGGACCAGGAGGTCGGTGGCCAGCCCAGGACGGGAGACTCTGGCCAGGGAGGGGCAGAGGCTAGGCCTGAGGCCTGGACCGCTCAGTGAGCGAGGACCCGGTTCTGTTCTGCCCGCCCGAAGGATGAAGACTTGCCCTTGCAGATGACAATGTACAAGAAAGCCCCATCAACGGATCTCCCCCCTGCCTGGGTCCACAGCACCCCTCAAACCCCACGCCAGCCTCTCACTGCCTAGCCTGCCTCCTTACCTCCTCTCTGAGGCCGCTCCTCATTCTGCTGTTACCCCCTTTCTGTGGAGTGACAGTGTCTCCCTCTCATTGTAACGTATCCTCAGACCCATTCCAATGTCCCCTCTTGCTTTCTCACCCCCTTCCTTCACCCAAGAGACCCTCTGCCTCTCCAGCCCACTCCCAACCTCCTTTATCTTGGTTCGGTGGTGGCGCCTGCCTCCCTGTCCCTCCCACCCACACACACCCACCATCCTCCCAGGCGTCCCAGCACCCTCCTTCCTAATCTTAGGAGACATCTCGTCTGGCTGAGCAGGAAAATTCCAGGATCTAGGCCACACTTCTCAGCAGGCATGCCCATCCTTGGCGAGGAGGAACGGGAGAGAGGCCGAGGAAGTTCTGGGGGGCGGGGGATGATGGTAACAAGGTCAGGCCAGGAAGCCCCTGAGGACAGAGACTGTGGGGAGACTGGGACTGGGAAGAACGAAAGGAGCTGGAGCTAGGGCCAAAGGAAAAGGGGAGCCAGCAGGGAGGTGTCTGCCGGGGAGGTCCAGCAGCTGTCTCTCCTAAGACAGGGCCACACGGGCCTGGGTGTTCCTCTTGTCACATGTGGAACGGTAGGAGATGGAAGGGAGACAGAACAAGCAAAGGAGGGCCCTGGGCACAGAGGTCTGCGTGTAGCCATCCAAGCCACTGGACCCCAGCACCTCAGCCAAGGCTTAACCAGTGCATGCATGCACACACACACACACACTTCTGACAGTCCTCTTGACCCATCTAAACCCTTTCCCCGTAACGCCAACCCGTAACAGGAGATTTCTCTCTTATACAGGCAATATCCGTATTCCCTCTTGGAAAGGGGGAATAACAAGACAGGACTCCCTAGGGGGTTATAGAAAGAAAAGCAAGTATCCTATTGCATTTCAGCAGCAGGTGTAATGTCCAGGGAAACGAAATTTGGAGAGCCAGGAATTGAAAAGTGCCCTGATCTAAAACAAGACCTGTGTGCCTCTTCCCCAATGACACAAACGTCCTGCCAAAGTCCTCCTGGGGGAAAAAAAACGTCTGCTCCTGTCCCTTTCCAGGTCCCAGGTTGCCCATCGCCAGGAAAAGATGGATCCCCCTATCCAGATCTTCTCTGTGCTGTATGTGGGTGGAGGAGTGGACCCTGGTCCAGGCAGGGGCTCCAGGGAAGAGAAGGCGTCACTTCCGGGGGCCTTCGCCAGTGTCTGGTGGCTCCCTCCTCTGATTGGGCAGAGGTGGCCCAGGCAGGCGTGTGACCTGCTGCCATTGGAGGGGCTGTATCCCACCGCCACATCTTCCTACCCATCTGCTCCCCAGAGTGCGGCCTACTGTGCACCTGGGTCCTTGAGCCCCTCTCCACCTGGTGAGTGGCAAGCAGCGTGTGGGGTTATGTGAGGGTAGAGAGGACAGCAAAGAGAAATGGGCTCCCAGCTGGGGGAGGGGCAGGCAAACTGGAACCTACAGGCACTGACCTTTGTCGAGAAGAGTGTAGCCTTCCCAGAATGGGAGGAGCAGGACAGAGCAGGGGTAGGGGGTGGGGTGCTGGTTTCTGAGGGACTGATCACTTACTTGGTGGAATACAGCACAGCCCTGACTGGCCCTGAGGAAAGGTGACAAGAGCCCAGGGAGAAAATAAGAGAGGGAGGTACATAGGGCTTAGTGAACACAGCACTAAGGTGGACACAGCCCCAGTCCCCATTCCTAGCTGGTCATTCCTTGTTAGCTTAAGGTTCTGAATCCCGGGGTGGGGAAGCTGGGCCGGGCAAGCCAGGGCGCAAGGAGAGGGTAACGGGAGGAGGGCCCATGCATGTTGACAGACCTACAGGAAATCCCAATATTGAATCAGGTGCAAACCTCTTTGCACAACTTGTGAAAGGAGGAGGAAGCCATGTGGGGGGTCCTGTGAAGGAACCGGAAGGGGTCTGCTGAGGGGGCAGGGAGGCAGGTTTGAGCTAGGAGACAGATACGTTGGGGGGCGCCTAAGGCAAGGTCAGCCCCTAAGGTGGGCATCACCCAGCAGGTGATGGAAGGAAGTCCCAGGACTGTTGTTAGCCCATCTCTTGGCCTCAGAAAACAGAGTCTTTCAGGACTTAGAGTGCAAAGAAAAGCTCCAGAGGCTTTTATGTGTAGGGGTAGAAAGGGAAAGAAAGAGAGTTTAATTTCTCCCATACCACCTTTTAATCCTGACCTCTAGTTACAGCTAGTGGTCCCAGTTACAGCTCTGTGCAATTCCCTGCCCGAACCCCATGCACCACCACAGAAGTTGCCTGTCAACACATTGTACATGTTTGCCAGTTCCTCACCCAGGCCCAGTATCCCATTTTTCACTCCCTTCTCCCTGCTGAAGCCACAATGCTTTCATTCTCTATCACATCCCAGATTTTCTCTGACCTAACAACCAAGGTTGCTCAGCATTTAAGGCCAAGTAAGATGTGTGCATACATACCATGTCCTGCTGTTCTCAGCAGGGGTAGGTGGCACCAAATCCACGTCAGATTCACTGAGGAGCCCGGAGTTTCATTCTTGTTGCCCAGGCTGGAGTGCAATGGCACCATCTCGGCTCACTGCAACTTCCACCTCCCAGGTACAAGCAATTCTCCTGTCTCAGCCTCCCAAGTTGCTCGGATTACAGGCATGCACCACCACGCCCAGCTAATTTTTTTGTATTTAGTAGAGACAGGGTTGTACCATGTTAGTCAGGCTGGTCTGGAACTCCTGACCTCAGGTGATTTACCTGCCTCGGCCTCCCACAGTGCTGGGATTACAGGCGTGCACCACCGCGCCTGGCCCACCATATGCTTTCATCACAAGAAAATGTGAGAGAAGTCAGAGTTTCGGCAGTTCCAGGCTGGCCAGCATCTCAAGCCTCCCAAGCCTCTGCTTCCCTTGCAGGTAGTCTCTTCCTGAAACTCAGTTAAATGGTCACTGTTCTTGCCGCTTGCAGGATAGAGTCCTCCTCCTCGGCCCACCTTTGCCCCACCCTACTCTGCCCAGAAGTGTAAGAGTCCAAGCCGCCTCCATGGCCCCTGGAAGGATTTGGGGGAGAGGCCCCAAACAGGGAGCCATGCCAGCCAGACACCCTGGCCAGAATGGAGCTGACTGGTAAGATCACACTTGAGGGGCCAGGGCCAGATGGAAACATGGGAGGAAGGGAGAGAGAAAGGAGACAGGCTGCAGGGGCAGGGGGCGGGGGACTCATTCTCCCAAAAATAAGGGGTCTGAGAAGTGGATTCCCTGGATTTCAGGTCTGGGTCCTGAATGGGAACTCCTGAAATACCAGCTGACAGTGATTTCCTCCTTATCTTCCAACCTCACCTCTCCTCATCTAGAACTGCTCCTCGTGGTCATGCTTCTCCTAACTGCAAGCCTAACTCTGTCCAGCCCGGCTCCTCCTGCCTGTGACCTCCGAGTCCTCAGTAAACTGCTGCGTGACTCCCATGTCCTTCACAGCAGACTGGTGAGAACTCCCAACATAATCCCCTTTATCCACGTAAGTGGTAAGACACCCTCACTCCCCGGTGTCACCCTCCATCACCTCCTAACTCCTTGACCCAATGACTATTCTTCCCATATTGTCACCACCTACTGATCACACTCCCTGACAAGGATTATACTTTGCAATTTAAAAGCTCTCGCCTAGATATAGTAGTCGTGGAGGACTGTCCTGCTCATTAGGCTCCCATATCCCTCTCTATTTCAGCTTCCTTCTTCCCCCACCCATCTTTTTCAACAGAGCCAGTGCCCAGATGTTAGCCCTTTGCCCACACCTGTCCTGCTGCCTACTGTGGACTTTAGCTTGGGAGAGTGGAAAACCCAGACAGTAAGAAAGCTGTCCCTAACCTTGGCTTCCCTGAGTTCTGACTTCAGTCTCCTGCTGCTTCCCATGGATTCTCCAAAACTCTTGAGCTTTTTAAAAACAGCTCACCTTCAGCTTGGCCACCCTAACCCAATCTACATTCACCTATGATGATATCCTGTGGATAAGGTGATGGCTTGCAAGTTCAATATGTTAACAGATTTAAAGCTGAACACCTTGAAAAGCTGGAGAGAAATCTCTCATGACTTTGACCTATTCCTGTTCAATCTTCTTCAATTGTCATGAAGAAGCAAGACTCCTATGTCATCCACAGATGACACAAAGCTGGGGAGTACCACTACAATAACGAAAGACTGAATCAAGGTTCCAGCCACTGAAAAACTAAGTCAAAAACAAGGCGAGAAAACAGAGATGTAAAATTCTACATGTGTACATTAAAGAGTCAAGTCCTATTCCAGCTTTCAGGCCACAATGCCCTGCTTCCATCGTTTAAACTTCTGGCCCTAGCACTTCCTGTGAAAAGCATCTCGGAGCATTGGCCCCAAACTTACCATGTAACATTACTGAAGGAGCTATTCTTTTTTATCATCTTTTTCTTTTTTTTTTTTTAATTGCTACTTCTTGAAGCAGCTATTCTTAAAGCTACTAATTCTTGTCTGTTCGATGGTTAGCATCCCCATTGTGGAAATGCTTCTAGAGAACTCTGAGCGGACTATACTTAAATATACTGGCCTGAACACTGGACATCCCCCTGAAGACACATGCTAATTTATTAAGAGGAATCATATTAAACTAACATGTGTCCAGGAAGAAGCAGCCTGAACAGTAAGACTAGAAACATGTTCAATGAGGAATAGTTTTAAAAACTAAAATCTATCTCAAGAGCCCTACATCTTTTCTTCTCGGGACTGGATCAGGGAAGAAGGACAGGTCCTACACGTCCCTTGTAATCCTTTCTTTTCTATTTTTCTTTTTTTTTTTTTTTGAGACAGAGTCTCGCTCTGTCGCCCAGGCTGGAGTGCAATAGCGCAATCTCGGCTCACTGCAACTTCCGCCTCTCGGGTTCAAGCGATTCTCCTGCCTCAGCCTCCCAAGTAGCTGGGATTACAGGCATGTGCCACCACGCCCAGCTAATTCTGCATTTTTAGTAGAGACGGGGTTTCTCCAAGTTGGGCAGGCTGGTCTCAAACTCCCGACCTCAGGTCATTTGCCCGCCTTGGCCTCCCAAAGAGCTGCAATTTCAGGCATGAGCCACCATGCCCGGCCAGTCCTTTCTTTTTATCTTTATGATCATTATGATAGTATCTCATATCTACATTTAGAGTTTTATTATTATTATTATTATTTGAGATGGAGTCTCACTGTATCCCTCAGGCTGGAGTGCAATGGCACAGTCTTGGCTTACTGCAACCTCTGCCTCCTGGGTTCAAGTGATTCTACTGCCTCAGCCTCCTGAGTAACTGGGATTACAGGTTCTGCCACCACACCCAGCTAATATTTGTATTTTTAGTAGAGACAGGGTTTCGCCATGTTGGCCGGGCTGGTCTAAAACTTCTGACCCGAGGTGATCCACCCACCTCGGCCTCCCGAAGTGCTGGGATTATAGGTGTGAACCACCATGCCCGGCCTTCATTCAGTTTAAAAATCGTTTGGTCCTAAGGCTTTGAAGCAGAAAAAGTAGATTTGCAGCACTAGAACCAAGAGGTAAAAGCTGTAACAGGGCAGATGTCAGCAACATAAGAAAACAAGGATCTCTCCTCACTGAAGTCCACTGGATCCTCGGACGCCGGCGTTTTTGAAGCAGAGGCTGCTGACCAACTGTCGGGAGACTGTGAAGGAATTCCTGCGCTGGGTGGGACCCTGGTCCGGTCCAGGTCTCAGCCCGTATGATTCACTCTGCTGGCTACTCCTACAGGCTCCCCACCCGCTCTTAATGTGCCCTTTGAAGCAGTACGCTTCTCCCTTCCATCTCTTTCTCAGGAGCAGACTAAGGCACAGGACATTCTGGGAGCTGTGACCCTCCTGCTGGAGGGAGTGATGGCAGCACGGGGACAACTGGGACCCACTTGCCTCTCATCCCTGCTGGGGCAGCTTTCTGGACAGGTCCGTCTCCTCCTTGGGGCCCTCCAGGGCCTCCTTGGAACCCAGGTAAGTCCCCAGTCCAGGCATCTGTAGAAAATGTTCCTTTCTGACTCATTCCCCTAGAAGGCCTGAAGGAAGAAGCGGTCTTCCAGGGAGCTCAAGGCCAGAGGAGCTGGTCTCCTGAGAGTGCTCCCTGCCAGCCACAACTCCTGGGTGCTGCTATCCTGCCTTTCCTACTTAGACAAGGGAGGTCTGAGATCGGGCCCTGGTCTCTGGCCTCAGGGCCATCCTCTGCCCTCAGTTTCCTCCACAGGGAAGGACCACAGCTCACAAGGATCCCAATGACATCTTCCTGAGCTTCCAACACCTGCTCCGAGGAAAGGTGCGTTTCCTGCTGATTGTAGGACGGCCCACCCTCTGCACAGGCAGGCCCCACCTACCACAGCTGTCCCAAGCAGAACCTCTCCAGTCCTCACACTGAACGAGCTCCCACACAGGACTTCTGGATTGTTGGAGACAAACTTTACTGCCTCGGCCAGAACTACTGACTCTGGGCTCCTGAAGCAGCAGCTGGGATTCAGAGCCAAGATTCCTGGTCTGCTGAACCAAACCTCCAGTCCCTGGACCAATCCCCAGGTACCTGAACAGGACACACCAGATGAATGGAACTTATGGACTCTTTCCTGGACCCTCACGCAGGACCCTAAGAACCCTGGACCTTTCCCCCAGGAACATCAGACACAGGCTCCCTGCCACCCAACCTCCAGCCTAGATATTCTTCCCCAACCCATCCCGCTACTGGGCAGCACACATTCTTCCCTCTCACCCACCTTGCCCACCCCTGTGATCCAGCTCCACCCCCCGCCTTCCTGACCCTTCTGCTCCTACGCCCACCCCTACCAGCCCTACTCTAAACACATCCCACACCCACTCCCAGAATCTGTCTCAGGAAGGGTAAGGTTCTCAGGCACTGCTGATGTCAGCATTGTCTCATGTGCAGCTACCTTCCCCGTGGGGAGCCCCTAGGGGACAACTGGACAAGATTTCCTACTTTCTCCTGAAGACTGAAGCCCTGGAAAAGGGAATACACAGGACTGAAAAAGGATCATTTTTCACTGTACATTAGAAACCTTCAGAATTTTTTTTTGTTTTTTAGATGGAGTCTCACTCTGTCACCCAGGCTGGAGTGCAATGGCACGATCTCTGCTCACTGCAACCTCCACTTCCCAGGTTCAAGCGATTCTCCTGCCTCAGCCTCTCGAGTAGCTGGGACTATAGGCATGAGCCACCATGCCTGGGTAATGTTTATATTTTTGGTAGAGACAGGGTTTCACTGTTGGCCAGGCTGGTCTCAAACTCCTGACCTGAGGTGATCCACCTGCCTTGGCCTTCCAAAGTGCTGAGATTACAGGCATGAGCCACCACGCCTGGCCTCAGAAGCTATTTTTTAAAGCTATCAACAATATTCATCAGAGCAGCTAGATCTTTGGTCTGTTTTCTGCAGAAATTTGCAACTCACTGCTTCTCTATATGCTCTTTTTCTATGATAATTTTGCAAAGGCCTGGGCTGGCCTGGCATTTGAACAGAGGGAGGGACTAACCTTGCGTCAAAAAACAGAGAAAGGGTAGTTTCCTTTGCTTCAAGTTCAAGGCCTTCCAATGCCCCCATCCCTTTATTATCATTCTCAGTGGGACTCTGATCCCATATTCTTAACAGATCTTTACTCTGGAGAAATGAATAGGCTGTCTCTTAGAAAGCCTGTCCCTATACAATAGACAAAAGTGAGCCTATATAAGGAATAAATGAGAGCACCCGAAAACTCCCTAAAAAGCAAAGGAAAGATGTTCTTCGAGGGTGGCAATAGATCCCCTCGCCCTTCCGCCCCCAACAAAAAAGCTAACAGGAAGCCTTGGAGAGCCTCACACCCCAGGTAAGCCTGTGCAGACAGTTCAGTAAAGACAGGACCTGGATATGCCAGCTGAGCAAACAGCCAGAGCTTTGGCAGCTCAGCAGGAGGCGTTGCCAGGCATGGATGCCTGCCTCCCTCCTGTGGAGGTCAGGGGGAAGTGCAGGAAGTGGCACGAGTCAGGCTCCTTGAGCTCCCGCAGCAGAACAAGCCCAAGCCCAGTGCAAGTGGAAGGCTCACTTCCCAGTTCCCGCAAATGCACCTAAAAAGCAGCCCTGCATGACCACCAGGAACTCCGCCAGGGGCTCTCTACAAAAGGAGTCAGGCTTATGGGGCATTGCAAATAAGTGCTGCTCTGGTGCTCAGGAAAAGGTTTATGTTGCACAAAAACACACACTCCATTGCAAAAGTCAACCTGCTGCCTCCAGAGGTTCCTGCAGGAAAATTAGTGGAAGCTTCTTCCTCTCCCCCACCCCAGAGGAAGGAGAGGCTACCACAGAGGTAGAGGAGCCAGGAACCCAGAAATCCAAACACTGCCACAAATACCCCAGGGTCACCAAAGGCATTCCAAAGCAGTGGAATGAAAGGCAATGTGCCAGGAACCTTGTGTACCTTACCTTTTGTAACTTTGACACAACTCTGTAAGGCAGAGTTTTCTATTTTAGAGATGAGGAAACTGAGGCTCAGAGAAGCCAGGTGAGTTATCAGTGGTGCCACAGCCTGCAGGCCAGAGAGGAGGCACCCAGTCTGACCTCACTCTAGGTCCATACTCTCCCCAGTTTGTTACACTGTCCTATATGTCACTGAATGATTCTATTTACTGGGAAAGACATCCAAGTCCTTAGGGAGTAGATCCATTTGAGGAGAAAACCAATGTTTTTGGTGGAGGTGACCAATTTAGACATCTCCCCATGTCCCACTCTCCCTTCAAGGACAGAATAGTTTCCATAGAGAAGGAATCAACAAATGCACAGAGCTCAAAAATGTCCAAATCTCAAATAGTGTCAGTTTCTACATGGGAGATAATTAGCTCATCCACACTACAAATTCTAGAATGTAGTCAAGGGAACGGTAAGCGGAAACTGTAACTTACTGACATATGGAGCGAGGGTAAATGTAACAATCAAATGAAACACTTCATAGCACACGGAAGTGCCAGCACCTGGGACAGGATACACCAATGGCACCAGTCAGTGATGGGTTCTCAGCACAGACGAATGACAGACAGGAATGGCAAACTGCAAATGTGGCCAGAAACTTCCAGGCATCTCGTATTGGCATTTGACTTACTCCAGTTGAGGGTAAATGCAAATCACTCATGGGCTTCTCCAGTATAAACTTACCTGCCCCTATTACGTACAAATCTAACCGATTCCTAGATCAGTCTGGTTGGTCCCATCCCTTCTTCCCACTAACACAAAAAACACAACCAGAACACTCCTATCCCTATCCAATGTTATGCCAGTTCTTTTTTCTGCTACCCAAGGACCACCAGGACAGTCCGTGGTAACCTACACACTATTACAGGTAATCCATTTCTCTCACTCTAATTTAAATATGTTCTTCTCCAACCCCACAAAAAAAAAACTCATCTCATGGAAAGATTCCAGGATTTCATAAAAATTCATCCCAACCCCCAGTATATCTACTCCCCCTATTCCACCCAAAGTAAGGTAAAAGAAACACCTCTTCCTCCTCCCTGCTGAGGCCGTTCATTTTCAACCCATTTCCCTAAATACTATTTCTAACACCTCATGTAAAGACTTGAAAATGATGGGGAAGGAAATACCCCAGGTATCCCAGCAGGGGGACCAGCTCCCAGGCAAAGCCAGATCAAACAGACAACTGTTTAATACACACAGAGAACCTTTTCAGATTGTTAGCCCTAAACTTCTTAGGGGAAAACAGAATCCCACATGCTTTCCTAGAGACCTCTAATACCAAGCAGAAGAGCCAGCTCACATGCTGGAGTCCTTATCATCATAGCCATTTCCTTAATACTTTTTCTTCCCCAACTCATAAGTTGGTGACTGTAGTCAGGCTGCTGCATTATCCTGGCACTGGCCCTGCCTCTGGCCTGCCAACTTCATTGGTATTGCTGCCCTGTCCACTTCCACTTACCCTCCCTCCCGGGTCACCACTGGAATGTAGAGCAGAGAGCCAGCTCCTCCACCTGCCTCCGGAAGCACCAAGTCCTCTCCTCCGACTCTTCAGAGTCATCCCCCATGCCTGTAGCTAAAAGCCTCTACCCAAATCTTCCACAAAAATAATGAAATAATGAGACTATGCAAGTGACTCATTCAAGTCAATGTGAACTGACTCTCTAAGAGACTGAAAGTGTTGGAAGGACACGAGCAGGGCTCCTTGCCAATTCAAACTTCTGTGCCAAATGGGTGGTATCTTCTGGGCCTGGGGTGCCCTCAGGAGCCAAAAGCACAACACTCCCTCTCCCAGACAGAAAACCACACTGGAGGATAAACGTTGGGAACAGTCAGCCAGGAGACTGGGATAACCCTGAACCCAGATACCAAAAGGCTGGAATAGATCCTACAATGGCAAGTGATCAGCTGGCTGCGGGCCAGAAACAGTACACCACAGACAAATTGGAAAAAATGATTTTACAGTAAACGAACTTTTTACAAAAAGGGGAGGGGCAGTCTGAAAAAGTAACATTTGATTAAAAATCATATACACAAAGCTTCCTATTGATTTTAAGCTCTCCCACTGTGTCTTTCACAGGCGAGTGAGTTTCTAACTGAGTGCAGGCCAGTTAAAGATGCAGCCACAGTGGACAGGGAACCAGCCCCTCCTCAACAGGTAATCAAGAGCAGCTGCAACTCAAGCTAGAACGATGTCCAGGACCTGAGTGACGTGGCAGCAAGGCTGGCTTCAGGCGAGGTTCAGAAGGCTAGCTTCTTCATCAGCAGATAAACTCTGGAATCCACCTCAAATCCATGCAGGTTGTTGGCATCCCCCTGCAGCCTCATGAGCAGGCCCCCATAGGACACGTAGGCAGAGCTGAAACAGAAGGCCGCATGCCATGAGTCTGGAGCAGCTACTACTCAGCAGCTCTCCATCTCAGCCTAACAAAGAGAATAACATCTTTCTACTGTTTTGTCACTAGGAACCAAAATTCTGACAAAGATGAATGTACAGATATGTGTAAGGCACTGTTCTTTTTTTCTTTGGGACAGAGTTTCTCTCTTGTTGATCAGGCTGGAGTGCAGTGGTGTGATCTTGGCTCACCGCAACCTCTGCCTCCCGGTTTCAAGCAGTTCTCCTGCCTCAGCCTCCCAAGTAGCTGGGATTACAGGTGTACACCACCACACCTGGCTAATTTTATATTTTTAATAGAGATGGGGTTTCTCCAGGTTGGTCAGGCTGCTCTCAAACTCTCAACCTCAGGTGATCCACTCACCTCAGCCTCCTAGAGTGCTGGGATTAGAGACATCAGCCACTGCGCCCAGCCAGCATTGTTCTTTCTATTAGCAAAGTCGAAAAACACCTATATGCTCCAAATCAGGGGAATGGGATCCACTTACTGAAATGTTATCTAACTATTAAAATGTTTAAGAAAGCTTTACACTAACATGGGGAAACATTTTCTTTTTCTTTTTCTTTTTTTTTGAGACGGAGTCTCTCTCTGTCTCCTGGGCTGGGGTGCAATGGCACAAGATCTCAGCTCACTGCAACCTCCGCCTCCTGGGTTCAAGCAACTCTCCTGGCTCAGCCTCCCAAGTACCTGGATTATAGGTACCTGCCACCATGCCCAGCTAATTTTTTGTAATTTTTTTAGTAGAGACGGGGTTTCACTATGTTGGCCAGGCTGGTCTCAAACTCCTGACCTGGTGATCCACCCACCTCGGCCTCACAAAATGTTGGGATTACAGGTGTGAGCCACCACGCCCGGCCAAAACATGTTTTACATAATGTTAAGCAAAAAGCAGAAAAAAGGTAATTAACACCGCAGTCTCAAAGGAAAAATATAGATGTTAAGAACACTAGGATATTAACAAAAAATTAAAAATAAATTTAAAAAAAGAACACTAGGATATGCAAAAAAGTCTATGTAAAAGGTTCTCTCTGGGTATGGAATGACAGGGTTTTTTTTCTTCTTCACATTCTCTTCCGCATTTCAAATTACTTACAAACAGCACATATTGTTTTAATAAGATTTTAAGGAAAAGACACACACACACACACACACACACAGCCTAATAGTATAATCACTTAATGCTGCATTTGGTTCCTCCATACTTTAACAGGGAGATGACCAGTTTCTCTTCTGGACCACTAGGCCAGGAGGGCCTGACAAAGGGCAGTCTACAATTCAGACTGGAAACTGCTCTAATAACCATTTCTTTCTAGTTCCCACCTATGTCTGAGGTGCCTAAGGAGAAGGACCCAACAGAGGAAGCAGAAGCATAACTCAAAGTCTCAGAACAGGGAGGGGGAAAACAATCCTCACAAGATCATGTAACTTACAGGCGTGTTGCCGCTTCAGTAGAAGTTTCGTCTCCCTCAATCCTGTATACTTTCCCATACATTACATACTCAAATTGGTCAGCCCTATGGAGCAAGAGTAGCAAAGTTATTCTTAACAGTAATTAACAATATAAAAGATGCCATTTAAAAATGGTAACTGGTAACTCGATGCCAGCATTTTAACAACAGGCACATTATAAACATGACGCCATTTAGTCCTCACAGCAATTCTGTGAGCTAGGCAGGACCATCTCTAGTTTACTGATGAGGAAACAGGCTGAAGGAGATCAAGCTTACTTAGCAAGTAAGTGGTAGAGCTCAGAAATCAACTCGAGCGGGGTGCCAAAGCCTTTCCATTACACCAAACTCCCTCCCAAGACACAAGACCCACAGAGCGGTCATCTTCTCAGCCTTCAAAAAGCTACAACTCACAAGCATGTAATCACTGTTATAAATACCTGGTTGTTTGAAATTTTTTATCTTTTTTTTTTTTTTGAGACAGGGTCTTGCTCTGTTGCTCAGGCTGGAGTGCAGTAGCATGATCGTGGCTCACTGCAGCCTCAATCTCCCTGGCTCAGGCAATCCTCCCACCTTGGCTTCCCAGGTAGCTGGAACTACAGGCACATGCCACCATGGTCAGCTTTTTTTTTTTTTTGTAGCAGTGAGGTTTCACTATGTTGCTCAGGTTGCTCTTGAACTCCTGGACTCAAGCAATCCTCCTGACTCAGCCTCCCAAAGTGCTTGAATTACATGTGTGAGCCATAGTACCTGGTCTGTTTGAATTCTTAAGTGCAGAAATTTCCTTAAGGTTACTCAGATTCTGCTAATCATTATTTATTCTAGGAATTAAAGAAGAGTCTTTCGTTTTTCTTTTTTTTGGAGACAGAGTCTTGTTCTGTTGCCCAGCCTGGAACTCAGTGGTCCAATCTCTGCTCACTGCAACCTCTGCTTCCTGGGTTCAAGCAATTCTCCTGCCTCAGCCTCCTGAGTAGCTGGGACTATGCAGGTGCCCACCACCATGCCCAATTAATTTTTTGTATTTTAGTAGAGACGCGGTTTCACCATGTTGCCCAGGCTGGTCTCAAACTCCTGACCTCATGATCCACCTCCCAAAGTGCTGGGATTACAGGCATGAACCACTGTGCCCCGCCAGAAGAGTCTTTCTATATCACTTATCTACTTAGTCCTCAGGGCATATTTCAAGTATCACCTTCTCCACTCCCTCACCTGGAAGGCCTGTCATCAGTGGGGTTATATTCACCATCATCCAGGGTGCCATCTTCATACAAGGTACTAGCTATGACCAACCGGAACTTGTCACCTAAAAATAACAGCAATATCAGAGAGTGAAGAATAGCTGAAGCAGCAAATAGCCTCTTATTATTGTCTGTGTTCAATACTTACCCAAGTCTACAGGGTAAATTTGAATGTTTACATCTAAGATGAGATCCATCTTGAAAGATTCACTCTCACAATGTAGCCGAGACACTGGGGAAAAGTGGAAAAAGAGTAAGAGAGGTATTGCCAGGCCCAGGGAAGATCCTACAGTGTGGGATTGTATGCAACAGAATACTCAATCTAACCCAGCCTACATCCACTGGTCTCTCATGTCCTCTAAGGCAGGCTCAGTCAGACCCAGATATGCAAGGAGGAAATCAGGAGAAAAACTGTGGCAAGTGAACGTAATCCCCAGAAAACAACTAAAGATACTCCAGCAGCAAATAATATCCAGGTTCTAGGCCTGCCTGGATGGCTGAGAACCTGACTCTGGGCAAGTTATTGAATCATCCAAAGGTTTCCTCTTTCTGTGCTAGGCACTGTGCTGAGGGGGTTATCAAGATGTATAATGACTGGTATCCATCTTGAAAAACATCTGAGTCTCTAGGCAAAGAAACAGACACCAAAGAGAAAATTATTGATCAATGACAAAATAAAGAAATGGAGACTAGGCGCGGTGGCTCACACCTGTCATCCCAGCACTGTGGGAGGTTAACGCAGGTGGATCACTGGAGGTCAGGAGTTGGAGACCAGCCTGGCCAACATGGTGAAACCCCATCTCTACCAAAAATACAAAAACGAGCTGGGTGTGGTGGCAGGCACCTGTAATCCCAGCTACTTGGGAGGCTGAGGCAAGAGAATTGCTTGAATCCAGAAGGCAGAGGTTGCAGTAAGCCGAGATCACACCATTGCACTCCAGTCAGTGTGAGTGACAAAGTGAGACGCCATCTCAAAAAAAAAAAAAGGAGTCTTCATGAGGTGGGTGGTGCCTTCCCTGTTTTTCTCTGAGAGTTTGAGTAACTCACCCAAGGCTGCACAGCAAGTAATCTAACTTCAGAGTCTATATTCTTGTATCGCTCTCAGAATCTTTAGCGCTTAGTGAAGTCTTTTCTGAGAGTTAACTAGTTAACTGCTTAGCGTATATATATATAATTTTTTTTTTTTTTTTAATGGAGTCTGGCTCTGCCGCCCAGGCTGGAGTGTAGTGGCTCGATCTTGGCTCACCACAACTTTAGCCTCCTGGGTTCAAGCGATTCTCCCGCCTCAGCCTACCGAGTAGCTGGGATTACAGGCGCGCCACCACCACACCCGGCTCATTTTTGTATTTTTAGTAGAGACAGGGTTTCACCATGATGGCCAGGCAGGTCTCGAACTCCTGACCTCAAGTGATCCACCCGCCTCAGCCTCCCAAAGTCCTGGGATTACAGGCGTGAGTCATCGCGCCCGGCCGAGGTCTCTTAAGAATAAGTAAGGCAAAGGGTGTATGAGCCGCACAAGACAGTGTCTAGCACAGAGTAGGCAGCGATTATAAAGATGCTCAGGAGTTTGCCAGCACTATGACAAAAGGCCATCCAGACACCCAGCACGGCATGCGTGAAGCCAGAGAGCTGAGTCTCCGTTTTCTCATTCATAAAGTGTTTCCTGAGGGAGGTCCCTACATCAGGACCTGCTGGTAGGAGCAGGCCACAAGAGCTGGGTGGGCATGGGGCCCAGGGACATGTCCGCGAGGTTAGCGTCTTCCTCCAAACCTCGTACCTTACTTACCTCGGTCAAACTTCTTGCCCTCTGGGTCAATATCCTTCACATCGAAAATATCCTCAAACAGGATGCCCGCCATCGCAAGTGGGCCAGGAGAGCAGCAGAAGGGGTTAACGCGCGACCACGGCTGGGAGTACGCGCACCCCCTCGCGTGGAGAAGGGAGATGAGCAAAAGCACCTCCAGAAAGGCGGCAGCTAGACAAGAGTAGCGCATGCGCACAAACAGGCGGTAACGCGACCACTTCCGCCACAATCTTCCTCTCGGGGCTACCTAACTTCCTCCCCGAAAGACTGTTTCCGAGAGGCTTCGGCATTGAGGGCGGGTCTCACGGCCAGGTGGCTCCGCCCAGGGCGGGGAAACAATAGGTCCAACCTCCCGCGGCTGTAGAGCGGCTTCTGCTACGCTGGGGCTTTACTGCGCGCTCTTCAGAGTCTGAGTCCAGAAGATTGGAATGCGTGGGGGCCTAACCCAGGCAGGGACCTTGATCCTTGGCCCAGAGCGGCCAGGCCCTAGCCCTATCCCGCCGGTCCTCGTGCCCGCCAAGGGCACAGTCCTCGCCGAGGGCAGGTGGAGAAGAACCCCGCCCCAGAGGTGCCCAGCCCCTCCAGGAGACACCAAGGACGCCGGGGCCGGCCTGGGCCGGCTGGGCCCTTCTGGATGTAACCTGAGCCGGATCCGTCCAGTTTGGGAATTTGCCATGACGTCGCTTTGGAGAAATGGAAAGGCTGCATGGTCCCCTCCCCTCATACGGCACCCCACGACACTGCCCTCTTCCCCCAGGCCCTGGTTTTCCCGCGCACCGCCCCTTCAGCCTGGCTCCCGCCCCCTGGGCACTCCCCCTCCAGCTTGGTACTCTGCGTTCCCGTTTACTGGACACGGATCCCCTCCGTACCCCTTCGGCCTAGCACTGCCCTCTCCCTTGAATACCAGCTCTTCCCTCGCACTGGCCCTTCCTCCTGGGTGGCGGCTTCTCTCCCAGGGCCCCCCCCCCTCCCCGGGCACTGCCCCCGCCCCCCGAGCCCCGCCTCTGCCTCCCAAATAGCCCTTCCTTCTGGTACTACTGGCTCTCCCGCACCCTGTCCGCGTCCTGGGCGCCGCCCCCGCTCCTCTCACACTGTCGCTCAGCTGCCCGTCCACCCTGCGCGCGCTCCGCCCTCTTTTCTATCCTTCCCTGGCCCCTGACAGAGAACCCCGAGCACCAGCAGACCGTTCCCCGAAAGCGGAGGGACAGCAGCAGCGACTCGGGTTCCTCCTTGAGCCCAGCCAGGGAGAAGCGACCTCTGCTCTCCACGCCCGCGTTCCGGGCGTGGACTCCCGGCCCGTGGAGCTCCCCTCCTCCGGCCTACCCCTTCCGGGGCCCTCCCAACCTCCACCCCCGCACACCCCGCAGGCCGGGTTGCTCCGGGTGCACCTCCCTGGGGCAGCCCCGGGAAAGGAAGGAGTAAGGAAGACGGCCCCGATCCGCCCCGAATCCTCCCAGCTTTGCTGCTCACCCCTGACAGGCCTGTCAGAGCTGCAAGTCCCTTGGGACGGGGAGAGGGGAAGCGGCTTCTAACCGGCTGACCCGGAGGCGTCCGATGTAGATCACTCAGCACCCCCATCCCTGAGCCCTGCGGAGCTCGGGCATCTGCAGCCCCTCCTGCCCGGACGCAGGGAACCGCCAACCCGGCCCGGCCCCTCCACGTGCCCGCGGACCCGCCCCTGCCCGGCCCCGGGCGCCCCTCTCCTTCCCCGGCCTCCGCAGGGAGCCGGCGCGGGCTCCAGACTGCTCAGCGCCCCCTACCGCCTCTCGGGAGGCCCCGCGCGGACCCCGGCCTGGCTGGGCCGGCCCCTCCGGATGGGCTGGCGGGCGGAGCAGCGCAGAGGGCACCACCCTCGGCCCGCCCGCCGAGGAGGGGACAGGAGCCGGAGGCTGCGCCTGCGGCGCCCGCTCCGGGCCCGCCGCACTCTGCTCTCGGTCTCCCGGGCTGCGGGGACGGGACGGCCGCCGGCGCTGACTCTGCGGGCCGGAAGCCGAGTAGAGGGCAGAGCCCGAGCCCCGGAGGGAGGCGAGAGGGCAGTGCAGGGAGATGGCGTCGGCCGCGGCAGCGGAGGAGGGGATGGAGCCGCGGGCGCTGCAGTACGAGCAGACCCTGGTAAGTGAAGCCGAGCCCAGCCCGCGGAGTGCGCTCCGGGACCGCTGCTCCAGGTTACCCTCGGCAGCGCGAGGACCGAGGGCCTATCTGAATCCCGTCCCAGCCTTTTGAGCTGGGGAAACTGAGGCTCGGAAGTCCGAGGCTGCGGGGCCGAAGGGATGGAAAGATGCATGCTGGCTTCTCGCTGAGGCTGAGGGCCTACAGAGGACAAGGACACCAGGTACTTGTCTCAGGTGCCCTTCCCTTCACCCCCCAACACACACGTTTTCTTTGCTTCTCCCCTCATCACCTGGGCCTGAGTCTCAGCACCCACTGCCCCTTCCGCGGCACCATTCACACCATTGAACTTTCTCCACGCCACTGTCTCCGCCACCCAAGACATTCCCTGTGTCCCTGGCATGCGCCTGGCACCGTTCTAAGCATAGAATCCAGTGTGTAGTAAGAGGGTCAGCCCCAGCCCCTACCTCTGAGGGCTCCACACCCAGCGTTGGCAGGAGTCCTTCTGTTGACTCTGGAAAAAGGTGGCTTGCCACTCTGGGGGACAGGAGCTTTAGGGAGGGTGGGTGAAGCAGGAATAGGTGTGGGAATTGGGACCTTTGTCCATTCTGACACGGGGTAGCCAGCCCCCACCCACCCCAGGGTGTGTCACTTGACCCCATTAGAAGCAGGGGTCCTGGGCTCTGAGCTGACTCATTGCCCCCATTGTTACTTGGCATTTGAGAAGCCACGTGACCCCCCCCCCCATGTCACTGAGGTGGAAGACCGAACCCTAGAGAAAGGAAGGGGCCCCTACCAGTTTGGGCTGGAATTTGCCCAGAAAGGTGGCAGGGAGGGAACATCTTGGGGAAGAGAGGCTATAACTGAGTCTGGGAGGTGCCCAGTTAGGAGAGAGTAGCTGGATGAATCAGGATGGCCGGGAGAGGTGGGAGTAGGTCTGAGTAAAGGAACCATCCCTTGGGATGGGGTAGGAGATACTTGTCAGTCTGCCCAGACCAGGATAGGAGCGTGGTCAAGGAAGCCAGGTACCTGGTGCCTCTGTTGCACTGGCCACCTCTCCACCTCCGTCCCTTCCAGCTGTCTCTGGAATGAGCTCTCAGGGGCCAGCCCTGTCCCAGGCACTCTAAGCTCTAGCCTCCCCCGTTCCCGTCCCATCCTTCATCCTTCCCACTCGCCTCCCTCCTCCTACACGGTGCCTGCCTTTTTACACTCTCTGTGCTTCGCTTCCTCCTCCCGACTTCTTCCACTGTCATCCCTTCTTTCTCTTGCCCGTCTCTTCGCCTTGCCTTTTCTCTTTTCCTTTCTCCTCCCTAGTTCCCTCTCTTCTCTTTGCTTGCCCTTTCCTCACTCTTTATCTCTCACCCTCTCTATCTTTCCCTCCCTCCCCCCCATCCCAGCCCCAACAGGAGCCCTTTGTGTCCCGAAGCTCTGCGGGTGGCAGCCGGAATCTACTCCTCCCCGCCCCCAACACACGCCCAGCTTGGCAGGTCTAGCCCTGGTTCAGGCGACTCTCCCGTCCCATCACCCCAGCATCCATAGTTGCAGCCCAGCCATCCACAGCCTCCACTGTCCCCCAGCCCACTGCTGGGCTCAGTGCAGCTCCAGAGTGGGGCTGAGGCCACCAAGACCTCTCCACCCACCCTAGGCGAGAGGCTTTCCACTCCTAGCTGGGCTGGCAGGCCGGTGTGGGTGGCGGTTGAGAATGGGGACAAGGGGATTAGGGTGGCTGGGAGGGGTGCAGCTGAGTTCATCACAGGCCAGAGGCCCAGGAGGAACGTGATAAGGATTGGGGCCTCGCCTGCTCCTGGGCGCAACTCAGCTGCCCCGAGCTCCACGAGGCTCTTATTGCTGCCCATGTGCCCTCGATCACCCCTTACTCCCTGACCTTCCGCCTCCCACTTTTAGACTGAGCCACAGGTTTTCCATCTTTTCCTCCTCTGGGGCCTTCCCTCTCACTCCTCCTCAGTGCCTCCGCCCCAGGCCTGTGAGAAGAGGACCAATTATGCTGCCACCCCCAGAGCTGTGTCCCTGTACCTTGGCTGTCCCCATCATCTGGCCAGGACAGCCCCCACAGTCTGCAATGTGCATTGTTCCCACACCACAGGCCAGAATCGGAACTGTGCCTCTGAGAGGGATACCCAGTGTGGGGGCTGGGAGAGGGGGGTGGAGGCTCTAAGAACCCTCCCTGCATCCCCACTCGGCCCATGACCTCGAACACCTCCATCCCCACTGTTGCTCCAGATGTATGGCCGGTACACTCAGGACCTCGGGGCCTTTGCCAAAGAGGAAGCTGCTCGGATTCGCCTGGGAGGACCTGAGCCCTGGAAGGGTCCCCCTTCCCCTCGGGCTGCCCCAGAGCTCTTGGAATATGGACGGAGCCGTTGCGCCCGATGCCGCAGTGAGAACTGGGTTGGGGCAGGGGACCTGGCTGTGCTGTGCTGTGCTGAAGGGACCAGAGGCCATTAGAGCTGCTGATGGGGGACAGCGCAGTTGAGGGGGCGGTAAAAGGGGTAGGAGCACTCTGGTGCCAACCTCCTGCTTCTTCCCTTCCCTGCACCCAGTCTGTTCTGTCCGCTGCCACAAGTTCCTAGTATCCAGGGTTGGTGAAGACTGGATCTTCTTGGTTCTGCTGGGGCTCCTCATGGCACTGGTCAGCTGGGCCATGGACTATGCCATTGCTGCCTGTCTACAAGGTGAGGGCAAGAGCTGGCAGGGGAGAACTGGGAAGAACCCTCCTGCTTCAATGCCATACTCGTCTAGACATGGAGGAAGGCATCTTGGCTTCTTGGCCACTGACCACTTTCCCCAGCCAGTCTGACTGCCCAGATTCGGGCATAATCTTGGCCACTCCCATAGGGCACAGCTTCTTGCCTCCCCGTTCCAAGCGACCCTCTGGCCTAGATTTGGCTTTGTCCCAGTGAATGCTCTCAGGGACCCTTTCCTTCCCCCATGCACAGACTCTGTGTGGTATTCCATGGGTCGGGTTGTCATATCAGTGTGGTCCAGTGGCCAGGCTGTAGGGGTGCCCTGGGGGTCCAGCAGGTTCTCTTCCCACAGCCCAGCAGTGGGGGTGTCCTGGGGGTCCAGCAGGTCCTATTCCCACAGCCCAGCAATAGGGGTCCTGGGGGTCCAGCATGTCCTCTTCCCACAGCTCAGCAGTGGGGGTGTCCTGGGGTTCCAGCATGTCCTCTTCCCACAGCTCAGCAGTGGGGGTACCCTGGGGATCCAGCAGGTCCTCTTCCCACAGCCCAGCAGTGGGGGTGTCCTGGGGGTCCAGCAGGTCCTCTTCCCACAGCTCAGCAGTGGATGTCCCGGGGCTTGAATGCCAGCATCTTGCTCCAGTACCTGGCCTGGGTCACCTACCCGGTCGTCCTCATCACTTTCTCAGCTGGATTCACACAGATCCTGGCCCCTCAGGCTGTCGGTACATTCAAAGAGAAGGGGAGGGCAGAGGCGGGACCCCTGAAATGGGCACATCAAATGCCTCTCCTGAGACTGCTCCCTCCCCAGGCTCTGGCATCCCTGAGATGAAGACCATCCTTCGCGGCGTGGTGCTGAAAGAATACCTCACGCTCAAGACCTTTGTCGCTAAGGTCATCGGGCTGACCTGCGCCCTGGGCAGCGGGATGCCACTTGGCAAAGAGGTCAGTGCAGGTTGAGGAATGAAGGAGCTCCTCCAGGCGGAAGAGAAGGCAGGCCAAGGTCAGGGCGGGCCCCTCCCGACTCACCGCCTGCCCCGCCCCACCCCGCAGGGCCCTTTTGTTCATATTGCAAGCCTGTGTGCCGCCCTTCTCAGCAAGTTCCTCTCCCTCTTTGGGGGTATCTATGAGGTAAGGGGCACCCTGGGGACAGTGGAGGGCAGAGGCTGCTGAGCCCATGGCTGACCCCCTCTTGCCACCACTCTCACCAGAATGAATCCCGGAACACAGAGATGCTGGCTGCCGCCTGTGCCGTGGGGGTGGGCTGCTGCTTTGCGGCGCCGATTGGAGGTAGGAGGGATCCCAGGTCAGCTCAGCCCCATAACCCTGCCCTTGGCCTCTCCTCCTCTGCCCCTCTCATCTGGGTCTGAGGCCACAGGCCAGTCCCAGGACTCAAGTGGCGGCCTCCATCCCCCTCACAGGCGTGCTCTTCAGCATCGAGGTCACCTCCACCTTCTTCGCGGTGCGGAACTACTGGCGGGGCTTCTTTGCCGCCACCTTCAGTGCCTTCATCTTCCGGGTCTTGGCAGTCTGGAACCGGGATGAAGGTGGGGCACCTGGGGGCTGAGGGCAGCCTGAGATGGTGCCAGGTTGGGGGCCCAGGAGGCTAGGCGTGCCTCCCTCTGCTCTTCTTCCCTGTAGAGACCATCACGGCCCTCTTCAAAACCCGGTTCCGGCTGGACTTCCCCTTTGACCTGCAGGAGCTGCCGGCCTTTGCTGTCATTGGGTGAGGAGCTGAGGGGCTGGGGGTGTCGGAGAGGAGGGGTTTCCAGAGGACGCGCATTCACTTGGGCGCCTCTTCCTTTTCCAGTATCGCTAGCGGCTTCGGTGGAGCCCTCTTTGTCTACCTGAACCGGAAGATTGTCCAGGTGATGCGGAAGCAGAAAACCATCAACCGCTTCCTCATGAAGAAGTGAGTGGCTCTCAGTGCCTCTCCAGGTTGCTCTGGGTTGTATGGGGGCTGCGTGTAGGCCAGGGGACAGTGATGGTGAGAGAGCGGCCCAGTCAAAACAGGCACTCCGCTGAGAAATCAGCTGGCAGTGTTGACTGAACATTTTTATGTTCACATGAATTGCCTGAAAATTGACACTTTTTACGTTTATAGTAAAAAGAGACGTATATAGAGACTATATATAGGAGTGCTCTCTGGAGTGTTCGAGCCTCAGTTCCCCCCATGACCCATAGGGATGGATGAGGTTTTTTTTTTTCTTTGAGACAGAGTCTCACTCTGTTGCCCAGGCTGGAGTGCAACGGCATGATCTCAGCTCACTGCAACCTCCACCTCCTGGGTTCAAGCGATTCTTCTGCCTCAGCCTCCTGAGTAGGTGGGATTACAGGCATGCACCACCATGCCCAGATAATTTGTATTTTTCGTAGAGACATGGTTTCTCCATGTTAGTCAGGCTGGTCTCCAACTCCCAGCCTCAGATGATCCACACGCCTCGGCCTCCCAAAGTGCTAGGATTACAGGCATGAGCCACCTTGCCTGGCTGAGATTTTTTTGTCTTCAGAACACAGCTCTCTCAGTGTGACCCTGAGGATTGGGAGTGGGGAGGCCTGAGACATGACTTCCCTTGGGACTGATATCCTTCAGAGAGAGGGCAACCAGCTGAACCTGCTCCCTGCAACCTCTGGTCAACTCCATGAGTGACCCCAGCTTCCCCCAACACTGACCTTTACCCTAAGTCACCACAGAGAGACAGGCAGAGGCAGAAACTTCCCCACCCCATCACACAACGCGCCCTTCAGATGGGTTTCTGAGGATGGAGGGTGGAATAACAACTCAGGGGGCCCCGGGAGGGTTCAGGGGATGGACCCGCTGCTGCTGCCCACCTACAGCGTCAGGGGTCAAGAGAAAGGCCTGTGGGTCAGACCCCTGCTCTTAGAATAACCACAGTCCACCATCACCCTCGGGGCCATCATACCATAAACAGCAAAGGGGGCCTCCTCTCAGGACTGAGTGCTTTCATGAAAGAGCCAAGGCTGTGCTCTGACCTCAGCCCTGAGATATGCAAGGGCACCCAGCCCTTGGCCACCCACGACTGATGCTGTGAAACCTACGACTCTAGGCGCCTGCTCTTCCCGGCTCTGGTGACCCTGCTCATCTCCACACTGACCTTCCCCCCAGGCTTTGGACAGTTCATGGCTGGACAGGTAACCGAAGCCAGAACAGGGCTTCCCTTGGACGGCATTCAGCAGCCCCCATGGGCCTCTTCCCTTCGTCCTGCTGATTCCCTGGCCTGAGGCACCCTGTTCACTCTAGCTCTCACAGAAAGAGACGCTGGTCACCCTGTTTGACAATCGGACGTGGGTCCGACAGGGCCTGGTGGAGGAGCTAGAACCACCCAGCACCTCACAGGCTTGGAGCCCACCACGTGCCAACGTCTTCCTCACCCTGGTCATCTTCATTCTCATGAAGGTGGGCTCCTCATGTGTACATTGCTAACCTTTACATCGCTTGCCCTTCTAAGCACCTGCCACGCAGTGTTCCCTCCTCGAAGCCTCTCCACAGTGCCATGGGAAAGGCACTATTATCCCCATTTGAAAGGTGGGGAGTTGAAGCACGAGGGTGAAGTAGCTGGCCCAGAGTCACCCAGCTAGAGGGCAGAGCAATGATCTGAACCCTAGTCATCTTCCAGAGTCTGTCCCTTCCCTTCACCTGGGAGGCCTGGGGGTTCCGGGGTAGCTGGGAGGGTCACGCCTACCTGAACAGCGAAGCAGCCTTCTCCCGGGTTGGAGCTGGGGGCTGCCTGGGGCCAGGTGGAGCCTCTTCACCTCTGACCCACCCCTGCCTGCAGTTCTGGATGTCAGCCCTGGCCACCACCATCCCAGTCCCCTGTGGGGCCTTCATGCCTGTCTTCGTCATTGGTAAGTTCTAAGCTGCCTGCTCTACTGGCCTGCACTCCCCCACCCCCCGCCCCGCCCGCGACCATCCCGCTGCCCAAGAGTGGGTTTTTGGTTCAGCCCTAGCCCGAACCCCGACCTTGCAGGACTGTGCCCTGCTCTGAATGACCCGCCGGCCCCTCCCTCACCCTCTGACCTTCTCTCTTCCTAGTGCCCCCGCCCTCCCCCTCCACTGCCTCTTTCTCTTCCCACCCCCCTCCCTGAAGGAGCAGCATTTGGGCGTCTGGTGGGTGAAAGTATGGCCGCCTGGTTCCCAGATGGAATTCACACAGACAGCAGCACCTACCGGATTGTGCCTGGGGGCTACGCGGTGGTTGGTGAGTGCCTCAGGTTCAGTCGGCCTTGCAAGACCCCCTGCCCGCGCCCTGGTCACAGGATGAGATTCTGGTGCCCCCTGCTGGCAGAAACCCGGCTTCCCTCAGATACACAGGCCGGGTCCCACGACTGTACCCGGCAGCCCTGAGGGACCCACTCAGGACCTGACCTGGTTGTGGAGGGTCTTCTGGAGCCTGGGCACCCTGAGGAGACTGAGTGTGACTGTCCACAGGGGCGGCTGCGTTGGCAGGAGCGGTGACACACACCGTGTCCACGGCTGTGATCGTGTTCGAGCTCACAGGCCAGATCGCTCACATACTGCCGGTCATGATCGCCGTCATCCTGGCCAACGCGGTCGCCCAGAGTCTACAGCCCTCCCTCTATGACAGCATCATCCGAATCAAGAAACTGCCCTACCTGCCTGAGCTGGGCTGGGGCCGCCACCAGTACGGAGGGCTGGGGGATGGGGGGGGTCGTGGGTGAGGGACAGAGGGCACCCTAGGTCCCTACACCCACCTCTAGCAAGGGCCTGAGCCATGAAGCTGGGAGATGAGCCACCCTCATCCACACACGGAGAGGCTGTAGCTGGCCCCTGCTGTTCAGAAGGAAGGGTGGGAGCACCCCTGGGCCCTTAGCCCTGTCCTCATGGTTGGGCTGTGGGGCCTTCCTTGTGGCCCTGGGATGGTAGTGCTCTGGGAATGCTCCTCATGTGGACCGTAAACCAGGCATCCCTCTTGGCCCCCAGGCAGTACCGGGTGCGAGTGGAGGACATCATGGTGCGGGATGTGCCCCACGTGGCCCTCAGCTGCACCTTCCGGGACCTGCGGTTGGCACTGCACAGGACCAAGGGCCGAATGCTGGCCCTAGTGGAGTCCCCTGGTGAGGCCAGGAGGGGGCCCAGGTGCTAGGGGCATCTCCCAGGGTTGAAGCTTCAGGAAGGGGCAGGGAGCTCAGGAGCGGTCTCCTTGGTTCCAAAGGGAACAGGACAGCACTTGCCAGGTGGGGGCTTCCCTCTGGGTGTGGGCTGTATGCAGGCCCTGCTCTGAGTGTGAGAGAAAGCAGGGGCTGAGGGGTTGAGGGGCTCCTGCTTACTGGGTCCTTCCACCTGTTCCACCAAGAATCCATGATTCTGCTGGGCTCCATCGAGCGCTCACAGGTGGTGGCATTGCTGGGGGCCCAGCTGAGCCCAGCCCGCCGGCGGCAGTACATGCGGGAGCGCAGAGCCACCCAGACCTCCCCACCGTCTGAGCAGGAGGGTGCCCCTAGCCCTGAGGCTTCTGTCTGCTTCCAGGTGAGAGGAAAAGCCACAAACACATCTTACATGTCATTCTGGGGACTGACTGGGAGGGTGGGGTGGGACCATGGCCCACCGGTCCCTTCCTGCCCATGCAGGTGAACACAGAAGACTCAGGCTTCCCGGCAGCCCGGGGGGAGACCCACAAGCCCCTAAAGCCTGCACTCAAGAGAGGGCCCAGTGTCACCAGGAACCTCGGAGAGAGTCCCACAAGTAAGCCCATCTCTCCTCTGTCATTCATAGAGCCTGAGCCAAGCTGCTGAGATCCATTAGAGTCCCTGGCCAGCCCTGTTGCTGGGGTACATCCCAGCTGGAGGAGAGCCAGGGCTGGAACTAGGGTACCTCTCCCCCACCTTCCTTGCCTTTCCCAGTCCTCTCCCCAAAAGATGACATTGCCCCCTGGGGCCTTATGTTTGGGAACACAGGGAGCACAGAATCGGGAGGCATCGCCCTCCGGAGCCTCTTCTGTGGCAGTCCACCCCCGGAGGCTGCTTCGGAGGTGAGTGGCTGGGGCCTCTCCTCCCAGCTTGCTTTTGTCCCCTGCTCCCTCTGCAATGAGGAGACCACCCTGCAGAGCCTGCCTCCATTCTCCCTGCTGCCATTAACCCTGCAGTGCCTGCCTCCATTCTCCCTGCCCTTCGGCCCTCCCTGCTGTTGGCTCAGGCCCTGCGCTGCGCCCTTCCCCTGGGCTCTACCACTTCCCCTCACCTCACTCTCCCTGTAACCCCAACTCCTCATCTCTCTGGTTTGGTTCTGACAAAAATTGGAGAAGTTGGAATCCTGTGAGAAGCGCAAGTCGAAGCGGGTCCGAATCTCCCTAGCTGTAAGTGTGCCCACTCTTCCGGCAGCTCGGGAGCACGGGCAGGGAGGCAGGGTCTGGCTGGATAAACTCCAGAGCCCCTAGCTGCCAGCCTCCCTTCCTCTCTCCTAGAGTGACCTGGACCTGGAAGGCGAGATGAGCCCAGAAGAGGTAAGGTGCCACTGGACTCTGGACCCTGTTTCTTCCTGGGTGTGTTATCATCTTGGCTGCTGTCCCCATGGGAGGGACCTTGTTGTTGGAAAAAGGGCAGGCAGCTTGCAGGGAGGTCGAGGTCAGCTACAGGCACCACCTTCTCCCTAACCCGCCTAGTCTCTTCCCCTCAGATTCTGGAGTGGGAGGAGCAGCAACTAGATGAACCTGTCAACTTCAGTGACTGCAAAATTGATCCTGCTCCCTTCCAGCTGGTGGAGCGGACCTCTTTGCACAAGGTAGGGCCAACAGCCTGGCCCAGGGCTGGTCTGGGCTCTCAGGAGGACACAGTAGGGATCTTGGTCCCCCTGCAAGTTTGGACTCAGGCCAGCGGGGAAGGAGGGAGGAGAAAGGAGTTGGCTCAGTGCTGAGATGTTTTTAGACATACTTCTTGGATGATGGGAGGCTGAGAGCAGCCTCCTCCTGCTCTGTGGTGGAGCCAGGCATCATTTTTCTCCTGCCCAGCCTTGCCCTCGAGGGAACTCTGGACCAAAGAAGCAACAAAGACAGGGCTTGAGCTGGGTGGAAGCCAGAAGGCCAGGCCAGGGCCAGGGCTAGGCAGGAGGCCACCAGAGCCCAAGGTTGATACACCCACGTGGGAAAATATGGGTGAGAAACAGGCAGGATAAGAAAATGCAATATACAAGCTAACAAATATCCAAGTAGGGGTGGGGAGACTGCAGAGGAGAGATAAACAAAGATGAGAAGCACCCAGTGGGGGACCTGGAATGTCAGACCGCAGAACGTCTGACTTACTGTGGGCCAAGGGGAAACTGGTAGGGATGCAGGAAGATGGCTCAGCAGAACTGCAAAGCGGCCCGCAGAAGTGGGCAGAGGAGCTGAGTAGGCTGCTGGTGGTGGGCGAGGCAGACACCAGGGCAGCCAGGAGCTCTCTGCTTCCAGAACTCCCAAGGAGGGCAGCCCGCATGGCTGGGCATCTTCAGGCCACCCAGAAAGCTGGCAAAATGGCTCTTGGGACCAGCAGAAGCCAAGGGGTATTTTAGCTAAATTTTTGACAGGCATAATGTACAGGCCTTGAAGCACTGGGGGCTTGAGGGAGGCGATAGGAAGCAGATAGATGTGCCCAAAACCTGCATGTGGGGCATTTAGCTCACACACAAGCTGTGCCTAAGAGCCAGATGGCATGGATAAGCGGAGACTGAGGCAGGAAGCACAGGGGACAAGATAGAAACAAAAAGGCAAAAGGTAATAAAGGAACGTGTAAGTCCTCGGATAAGTGGCAAACTACAGTGCAGTGGCAAGAAGAAAGGGAGTCGGCCTGAGAGAGCTTCTGTTCACAGCCTTCCTCCCGGAACCTCCGAGGCTCTCTGCAGTGACCTTCCTTACTCCTCAGGCCCATGATGGTGACCATGCTGCCATTTTTCAGGTGCTTTCTATGTGCCAGACACTGGGCTAAGCTCTTCAAGTGTTTAATCATCACAACCACACTATTAGCAAGTTTTTATACATGAGGAAATTGAGATTCAGAGAGGTTGAGCAAGTCACACAAGGACACACAGCTAATAAGTAGCAGACTGGCCGGGCGCAGTGGCGCATGCCTGTAATCCCAGCACTGTGGGAGGCCGAGGCAGGTGGATCTCCTGAGGTCAGAAGTTTGCGACCAGCCTGGCCAACATGGCAAAACCCTGTCTCTACTAAAAATACAAAAAATTAGCCAGGCGTGGTGGCGGGCACCTGTAATCCCAGCTACTCAGGAGGCTGAGGCAGGAGAATCGCTTGAACATGGGAGGTGGAGGTTGCAGTGAGTGGAGTTCATGCCACTGCTCTCCAGCCTGGATGACAAGAGCAAAACTCCGTCTCAAAAAAAAAAAAAAAAAAAGTAAGTAGCAGAACTGAGCCTGGAATCCAAGATGGTCTGACTCAAAAGCCTGTGGCCTTAACCATGTTAATGCATGGGGAAACTGAGGCATGCAGTGAAGGGGGGTCCTGTGCCTAAGTCAGCATAGCAGAGTCAGGCCCAGAGCCCAGATTTCCTGGCCCTGCTCCCAGGATTCTTCCAGAAGGCCATGTTGTTCCTCTCCCTGCCTGTTCACTATTCCCAGGCCCAAGAAGTATGGGCCCTCCAATGGGCTCCGTGATAGCTATTTAAATTAAATGAAAAAGAACAAAGTCGATATTTGCTACAAACTTAAAAATCAGAGGAAGAGAAGAAGCCTTGGGGAACCAACTAACAAAAGTACAGAGAACTAGAAGTGATAAGAACACAAAGATCAGCACTGAGTGTCCTTACAGGCCTGAGGAATCAATAGGTAGTCCCCGATTCAGTTCAGGAGGGGAACGTTCAGATAAGAGAGAGAATACAGTGGAGACTGTTTCGGAACCCTGCAACCAGGGATCACTGCAGCAGCTAGTGAGTAACTCACTCAGAGCCACCCATGGAGAAGCAATGGTAAAGGCCACAGCGGGGGCTGGGGCGAGGGCCAGGCCACCTGAATCCAAACCCCACTCTGCTGCATGCTAGCTTGCTGTGTGCCTTGCTAAGTTTCTGAGCCTCTCTTGTGCTTCCTTTCCCTATCTGAATTGTGGATCACACCTCACTGGGTTTCCTAAGAATTAAAGGACTTGAAACATGTGAAGCACCTACAGTAGAGCCTAGCACACAGGAAGTATGTGACGTACGTTAGGAATTACTGTCACTACTCCTACCACTCACACTGAGATCAATTTTAAAAGATCGCGTGTGCTGGACATGGTGGCGCACCTGTAGCCCTAGCTACTTGGGAGGCTGAGGTAGGAGGACTGTATGAGCCCAGGAGTTCAAGTCCAACCTGAGCAACATAGTAAGACTGTCTTCTAACAAATTTTTTTTTGTTGAGATGGAGTCTCGCTGTATCCACCAGGCTAGAGTGCAGTGGCATGATCTCTGCTCACTGAGACCTCCACCTCCTGGGTTCAAGTGATTCTCCTGCCTCAGCCTCCCCAGTAGCTGGAATTACAGGAGCATGCCACCACATCCAGCTAATTTTTCTGTATTTTTAGTAGAGATGGGGTTTTACTATGTTGGCCAGGCTGGTCTCGAAACCCTGATCTCAAGTGATCCACTTGCCTCGGCCTCCCAAAGTGCTGGGATTGCAGGCATGAGCCCCTGTGCCTGGCCGAAAAAAAATTTTTTTAACTAAAATTAAAATACTGTAATGAGACTGGGTATAGTGACTCACACCTGTAATCCCAGCACTTTGGGAGGCTGAGGTGAGCAGAGCATGACATCAAGAGTTCAAGACCAGCCTGCCCAACATAGTGAAACCCTGTCTCCACTAAAAATACAACAGTTAGCTGGGCATGATGGCACATGCTTATAGTCCCAACTACTCGGGAGGCTGAGGTGGAAGTATCACTTGAACCCAAGAGGCAGAGGTTGCAGTGAGACAAGATTGTGCCACTGCACTCCAGCCTGGGTGACAGAGTGAGACTTTGTCTCAAAAAAAAAAAAAAAACTGTAATGAGAGAAGAGCTGAAATGCGGAAGAAATGAATGTTTTCAGACAAAGATAAGTGATTGTGAAGCTGGAAGCTGGTGTGCACAGTGGAATCTGAGGCATAAAGACGGGCTGGGGTTGGCTTGAGAAGGGTCTCATGGGTCATTGTAGGGAGTCTGGGCTGCAGGCACATTTAACGAAGTGCATAGGATAAGAAGGGCCAGACTGGAGGGAGGGGAGCCAGAGAGGAGGAGAACCCATGACGCTGTTGCAGCCCTGGTCTTTGTGAGGATGGTTGGCATGGCCAGCTGTTCAGGATGTGAATTGGTAAGGCTTGGTGACCACCAGGGGCAAGTGGTTAGCAAACCTGAAAGGCATATTGCCTGCCAGAAGCTCACCTGATTAGGACTGTGGAAAAAAAGGTAATTCAAGGGAACTATTTAATAGGCTCCTTGGAAGAAGCAGAGAGAGGTTATTTGACCAGAAGGAGACAAGGCTAAGAGATTATTAAAACAGGAAACCTCATAATAAAAACGTTTCCCTCTGAAGTCAGACAAAGAAATTAAGCTAAAGTGTAGCATGTAGGACTCAAGTTAGACAGGAGGAGGAATTGCTAACCACATGACAACTGTGTTATCTGTATTGCAGGAACACAGATTTTTTTTTTTTTTTTTTTTTTTTAGACAGGGTCTCACTCTGTCACCCAGGCTGGAGTGCAGTGGCATGATCATGGCTCACTGCAGCGTCTGCCTTCTGGGCTCAGGTGATCTTCCCAACTCAGACCCCCAAGTAGCTGGGACTATAGGCACGCACCACGTCTGCTTTTTGTAGACGCAGGGTTTTACATATTGCCCAGGCTAGTCTCAAAGTCTTGGGCTTAAGCGATCCACCCACCTCGGCCTCCCAGAGTGCTAGGATTACAGGCATGAGCCACAGCGCCCAGAAGAGCTTATTCTAAAATTGAACTTCTCGCCCCTCTAAGTATTGTCATGCTATGGGTGGAGAAATTTAGGAAAGTTCTGGAAATCCCTCCCTGAAGAATTTCAAATGTATAAGAACATTTAAAAAGTATTCAGGCAATTTAAATGAGTTCTGAGTAATTGATACAGAAGAAGCTGTTATTACTGCTCATCTTGATCCAAACATTAAGCCAGGAGGCTTAGAAGTAAACTCAGAACAGTGAGATAAATGATAGGCCAAAAATTCCAGGAACTGCTGAGTCAGGAGAGGGTTTTTCAAGACATCTGGCCCCAAGAAAATCTACTTAAAGCACAAGGAGTACTGGCTGACAGTTTCTGAAGCCTTGGTGGTTATATCTGAAAGCTTAGGGGAGGGCTCAAAGCAAGCAAAGCATGGGAGGATGGGATGCCTGTGGTCCTCCGGGACTGCAAGCTGCATCTCAGCAGAACTTGGGATGCTGCTTGGACCCCAGAAAAGGCAGATTGTGTGAGAGGCATAGCATGTGTCAGACCAAGACTGGGAGGTCAGAGGAGGGGAGAGCCCCCACACCTGGCCACTGAGCTGGGAGGGCAATTGAGAAGCAGTAGAGTGAGAGACACAGGATTCAGGCCTGGGGGCCCTTCAGGTGGGTGTGGGCTCTCCCTTTTGGGTATATCTGCAATTAAACAGGAGTGGGGCTGTGCATCCCCATCTAGTGTGAGGAAAGTGACTGGGGCTGCACAGCCATTCCTGATGATCCACCCAGAACAAGTCACTTCACTGTGGAGCCCCATGCTGCTTCTCCTAATGCTGAGTTCTCAGGAGAGCACTGAAATGAAATGATGATTTAAGACCTAGCCCGGAGCCCAACCAATCACTAGACTTCGTGTGTGAGCAGTTCTGTCTTCCATCCCCCTTTTTAACATGGGACTAAGAATTATTCCCCCCTCCTATTTCTCCGCGTGAGCAACATTAGGATTTGGAGTATCAAGCTTCTGAGGCCTGGACACAGAAACATTCTCGTTATGATTACAGTTGTCACTGTTTTCCCTCCAGCAGTCCGGTGGTCTCCTTCTCTCCCAATCTGTGGCACTCCTTCTATTCCATGCCAACCTCGTCCTGGCCCCCTGTAGCCTGTCATTTAGAGCTGCCCCTTGTCCATCAAGTCCAACCTGTTTTCTCCCACACTGCAGACTCACACCATCTTCTCGCTGCTGGGAGTGGACCATGCATATGTCACCAGTATTGGCAGACTCATTGGAATCGTTACTCTAAAGGAGGTGAGATGATGGTGGCCTACGGAAGCTGAGGTCGGCTCACCTGGGGAGAGGCGGGGAGGAGTTTGAGCCGGGAGCTCTGGGTCCAGACATCTGTCCCTCTCACCTTTCCAGCTCCGGAAGGCCATCGAGGGCTCCGTCACAGCACAGGGTGTGAAGGTCCGGCCGCCCCTTGCCAGCTTCCGAGACAGTGCCACCAGCAGCAGTGACACGGAGACTACTGAGGTGCATGCACTCTGGGGGCCCCACTCCCGTCATGGCCTCCCCCGGGAGGGCAGCCCTTCTGACAGTGACGACAAATGCCAATGAAGCCCTCATGGGTGGCCTAGGATGGCACTAGCCAGGCCATCAGCCCAGAATCTGCGTCTCATCCCTTCTGCCTTGGGAAGGCAGGGGACAGCTGTAGCCGGAGGCTGCGCTCTATCCCCCTCCAGACCTGGGGTGCCAGCTTCTCCCAGCTCATCCTGCCTGGAATCTGACCCAGTGCCCACCTGCAGCAAGCTTTGCAGGATGGGGTTAGGGTCACTTGACCCCTGTTCCCCCTTTGAGGGAAGGGGCAGAACTAAGATGGGTTTATAACTGGAACTTCCAATGACCAGATGTATATAGAGATTTACAAAGATTTTTATATTAATTTAATAAAACAAATTATTAAATAGAACAAAATAAACACCTAATGAGCCACTTATATATAGAATACTTGTGCCCGTTGGCGCTCGTTCTTACCTTGGGCCCTCTTACCTGACAAAGCCTACAAGGCACCGCCCCACAACCATTAAAACCTAGAGTCCAGTGACCCTGGAATGCAGGATCTGCCAGTCTCCACTGTGTGCTCATCAACACCCTGGCTGGGGCGGGGCCCCGTGCTGTTGTAGTGCTGGCCTTTCATTCCCTCCCCAAGGAGAAACACTCCCCCATGCTTGTCACTCACTGGCACAATTCCTGCCCCTCAGCAGGCATCAGCTGACAACTCCCAGCCACCCCTGTGGCCCTCTTGTGGCCCTCTCTAGAAGAACATGGAAGTCCCAGCTCTGTGGCAACTAGAGGCAGTCTTTCCTCCACCTGCCCGCCCGCTCTCTCGGAGAACTCTGCCTGAACGTGGGCAGCCCGGCTGGCTGGGAGGCTCCAGGACACTGCCCGCACATCCGAGAAGGGGTTGGGAAAGGGCCCAGGCCCCATTAGGGGGCCAGGAAACGGGTGGAGGGTACATGCTTTCATCATTCCAAAGCCTCCCAGAGAAGAGAAGATCCGACTGAAAGAACAGACCAAAAACCTTCTGTCTTTAGGAAAAAAAGAGGAAGATTTAGAGACGATGGAGAGGTGAAGCACAGCACGAGCCCAGCTGGGCAGGGGCCTGGGGGACGGCTCAACCCATAGGCTCTGGGAGGGCAGCAGCCGGCCCCCGGGTGGGGTGAGTCTATCAAGCACTGCACGTGGACTCGGAGGTGAGGAGAAAAGCAGAGAAGAAAGAGGCATGGGGAGGGTGGGGGGTGGCTGGGCCCCCTCCCTCCGCACCCCCCCACAGCCCAGTCACAACCACCCCCTTAGTGGTCCACATCATCTGAGGAGGAAATGTGCATGTGGCATTTGGGTTTACAAACATGAACATCACTGCCTGCCACAGCTGCAGCCATGCCCCAGAGGCCCCGGGCAACCCCCGGCAAGCCCCCGGAGTGGGGGCAGGACATGCGCCCCCAGCCCAGCCCCTGCCTCCTCTCCAAACACTTTCATGCAAAACACACAACGGAGAAGCGAGCGCTCCCAGGAGCCCTCTAGGCTGCGGAGCTCTGCTGGGAGCCTTGAGCCCACACTTGGGCATAGAGGCTCTGCCCCTAGCAGCAGCCAGGGGATGCATGCCACCAGGCATGAGGCGGGTCACTGTTCCTCCGGCTCTGCCTCATCCTCATCTAAGGACAGCACCCCAGAAGAGGCCACGTCAGAGGCTTGCCGCTGCCGCTCCCAACTGCCTACTAGTGGTGGGCAGAGTGGCTGGCAGTCCTTGCAGGGGGCTGGCTCCTCCTCTGAGGGGGAAAGGCAGGACTCCGTGAGGGGTGAGTTGTAGAGGGAGTCCTGGGTCTCCAAGGGGCCCAGGCTGCGGAAGGCACTTTCCCGGCTGGGGGGCAGTTTGGCGAGAAGCAGCTCATCCCCCAGCAGCTGGGAGGCCAGCCGGGCCGGGGAGCCCAACAACCCATCCTCCAGGCTGCACAGGCTAGAGCACAGGGTGTCTGGGGACACGGTCTGTGAGCAGTCGCTCTCAGGCTCCACGGAGCCCTGGCGCACAGGCCGGGAGAACCGGTGGCCGGTGAACAGGTCCTGGAGGTGCGGCCCCAGGGGCAGCTGCCCAGCGAGGTCTGTGAGGGGAACAGAAAAGAAGACAGCCTTGCTAGCTCGACTGCCATTGGTCACATTCCCACCACTCCATCCCTGGCATAGCTCTGGGGGCGGTGGATAGGTGCTGGGTAACTTTGAACCAGTCACAACTTTCTGAGACCTCAGTTTCCTTAATGGTGGGTTGGAGATTCTAACAATATGAGAACAAGAAATGCAGGGACCACTGCATATGGTTGTACAGTTGCTGACTGCACCACGGGGCCTGTCCAAGGCAGTGAGAGACAGCAAAATCTAGCCCATGCTTTGCTCACTCAGCAGCATGCCCTGGCCTGCCAGAGAAAGGGGCGCCTTTTTCTAATTTGCACAAAGATTCCACACGGGCTAGTAGCAGCCTTGGATAAACGTTAGTTATTATCATTACCCCAGGGGTCAAAGCAGGCCTGGAACTCAATCAAACAGAAATGCCTGTGGGTTAAGGTTCCATCCCGCCTTCAGACATCTACCTCAGCCCTCCAGACCACAGCTGCAGTCTCCAACCTGCTCTCATGTATTGCCTGCCTTGGAGAACTTGCTAATTCACTGGAGGGGTAGGGGCTGGTAGAGGTAATCTTCAAAGGCAAAGAAAGAGGTTGTGGGGAATGGTGGCCTGTGAGACTTGAGCCCAGAAGCTACAGAGAAAGTCAGCCACGTGGTCTAGGGAGTGAAAGATGAAAGGAGGGCTGAACACAGCTGCAGAGCCCTGCGGGGTCCCCTCTGCAAGCACAGTCCAGAGCAAGGCCCACAGGCTGGAATGCAAGGATGCTGAGTTGGAGCCAACTTGGCCCCGTGGGTGTTCCGGGCCCAGCATGCCTTCCTGTTGACCCAGGGCTGCAGCTCTGCAAGGGGCTGGTCTGTGCACTGCAGCTTCTCTGCCCAGCCACAGCCAGCCAGAAGGCTGCCTCAGGGAGGAAGAGGCAAAGGATCTGCAAAGCCTCCCTGAGACATCACTGCACAGAAGGTGTCCTTGAAGTCTTTGGGCTTTTTTTTGTTTTGTTTTCTGTTTTTTTGAGACCGAGCCTTACTCTGTCTCCCAGGCTGGAGTGCAATGGCACAATCTCAGCTCACTGCAACCTCCACCTCCTGGGTTCAAGCGATTCTTCTGCCTCAGCCTCCCAAGTAGCTGGGACTACAGGCGCGTGCCACCACGCCCAGCTAATTTTTATGTTTTTAATAGACGGGGTTTCACCATTTTAGCCACGCTGGTCTTGAACTCCTGACCTTGGGATCCGCCTGCCTCGGCCTCTCAAAGTGCTGGGATTACAGGCGTGAGGCACTGTACCTGGCTTTTTTTCCCCTTTTTCTGAGGACTGCAAGGCACAACCATGCAGACAGGCAGAGAAGCGTCAGCACCTGTAGGAAAGGAACTAACCCATTTCTGCCCGCTCATCTCCCACCCATAAGTGTGCATAGCCTTCCTGACCCTTGAGTGTCCAGACCTCCCTGGACCGAGTCTGTCCCTCTCTCCCTTCCCCTCCCACAGGCTGAGAATGTGGGTACGGCTCTGAATGAGCCCCAAGGTCTATCAAGCAGGTCCTCCACAGCACTAGCACAGGCTGCCCCTCACCTGAGTCAGTTCCCCCAGCAAAGTCCTCATCATAGGAGTCATCAGTGGAGTCCTCGCCATCCACCGAAGACCATGCCCGCAGCTTGGCTTCTGCGATGGCAAACTGCTCAGCCACTCCTGTCATGGGGACGGAACGTATTAGCAGAGAAGGTGAGCTAAGTCTAGGGCTTGGCTTGGAGTCAGGAGAGAGGAGAAACAGGGTGTGGAAAGACTCCAACCCCCACGTCAGACCCAAGGAGACAAAAGGAAGCTGCCCTGTGACCAGTGTTAAGCTTATCCCCTTTCTGCCATCCACCTGCTGCAAAGCGAGCCTCTTGTTCCCCCTCGCTGAGGTCCGAATAGGAGGAAAAGGCTGACTCCAGGGCAGCAGGCGAGTCACTTGGCTTGCTCCAGCCCTTCCACTCAATCAGGTGAGCCACTCGGCCCTGGGCCATGGCGGTAGGCTTGGTCACGTGGTCCTTCACCACCTGGGAAATACCTGGAGATGGGAGAGTGGAGAAGCCTGGTAAGGGAACAGGCCAGGGCGTACCTGGGCAGGGAGGTGGAAGGGTGGCAGTAGTTAGGGTCCACGTGAACCTTTAGGTGGGGGAAAGGGGTGGGATTCATCTGAGCGATGGAGGAAAGGGGAGACCCCAGCATGTGCTCACAGGAAACAGTTCCAGAGGGAATGTACGAAAGGGAGGAGAAAGGACAGAGAAGCCAGAAACATGGGAGCGGGGGCTGCATACCATGCAGGGAGGACCTGGCCAGCGCAGCGATCTCCTGGATAGTTAGGGCTCTCCGGGACTTGGGCAGCATCGCGACTGTGTCTCCAACATTCACCTTGGGTGACACCATTAGAAGGTCAGTGCCCCTCTGCCAGCAATGAACTTCCCTCTAACATGCCCATACCCAGCCAAGGCATGAGGAGGAGACGGGATGAGGAGGGAACAGCGCCTATGTCCCAGTGGCTACAGGGAAATGTAAGATGAGAAGCTAGGACAGGTGAATTCTGTCCTCCTGCAAAGCAATGGAGATTCAGACAGGCCCCAGGAAGCAAAACTTCAGCTAATCCTCCACCTTCCTGGCACCCAGAGGAGACAGAGGCAGGGCAGGAAATGAAGAACCATGAGTGGAACCTCTTGGGAGAGGGAAGAGCAGGGAGGAGAAGAGTGTAGCACCCAGGGCTTTAAGAGTCCCCTCCCCTCGCCCCCACCCACTCCTCTTGGTCTTCCGACCCGCATTCCAGCTGTTCGGGCAAACTCAGCAAGATGGAAATCAAACACCAACACCTTCTCCGCATGTCTGGCCCTGCTCCCTAAGCTCTTTCCTGTGCATCACCCACCATTCTCCCATCCAGCCTGGCACCAAGCCTCAGCAATACCATCGACTCTCCCCTAGGCTTTGCTTGCCCACATCTGTTGATAAGTCCTAATGATTCCACCTGCAAACTCCCAGCTCCCACCCTGTCCTTCCTACTCCTACTCCACTGCCCTTTCTCAGGCCCTCAATGCCTCCTGCCCAGGTCAGCAGAAATGGTGTCCCACAGCCTCCTCCAATCCCATGCTCTCTTCCCAGGCCAAAGTGTAGTGAGTGGGGCTCATGTCTTCCCCAGACTGCTGTGATGGCTGGCTGGCTCTCTCTCATTCTTCCAGTTTAGGCTGAAATACCACCTTGTCAGAGTAGCTTTCCTGGCCCCCCTATTGGTGGTCTGTCCTCCCTCTTGTCTCTAACAAATCACTCTCTGTCAGTGTCCCCTATTCGTGGCCTTTAATCGTAGTGGGCGATAATGATCTCTTTCGCATTTCCTGTTTCTTGGTCTCCCTCACTGGTCTTTGGCTCGTGGGGAATTTAGTCTGTTTTGGTCACTGTAGTGCCCAGTGGTTAGCATACCACCTAATACAGAATAATCTCTTTAAAATGCATAGCCTGGATGAATGAGGTAAGATATCATGTAAACAGTTTTCCTGGAGTGCAGACGGTTACTTGCTTCTAAAATCCTGTCTCGGCTCCCCCCATTAAAAAATGCTTGCCATCACTTAAGGCCTCTCTCAAGTGCAGCTTGCTAGTTTGCCCGTGAGGCTAGTGCAGGCATCACACGCAGGCCCTGAAGGACCTCACTCTGTGATGCCCCTGCCTCCTTCCTGGCCTCCTTGGAATCCACCACTGATCTCCTCTGCCCAATCAAACCCCCTTCTCAGGCCAGGTGTGGTGGTTCACACCTGTAATTCCAGCACTTTGGGAGGCCAAGGCGGGTGGATCACCTGAGGTCAGGAGTTCAAGACAAGCCTGACCAACATGGAGAAACCCCATCTCTACCAAAAATGCAAAAAAATTAGTTGGGTGTGGTGGCAGGTGCCTGTAATCCCAGCTACTCAGAAGGCCGAGGCAGGAGAACTGCTTGAACCCAGGAGACGGAGATTACAGTGAGCTGAGATTGTGCCATTGCACTCCAGCCTGGGCAACAAGAGCAAAACTTGTCTCAAAACAAAACAAAACTCTTCTCTACCAGTCCCTGTCAGCAAGCAGCACACCTGTCTCCAGGAAAAGGAACCCGGCTTTCCTCTAGGCCAAGAATGCCATCCTTACCTGAAAAAATGCTTGCCATCACTTAAGGCCTCTCTCAAGTGCAGCTTGCTAGTAATGCTTTCAGCCCACGGCCTCTCTCTCTTCTCTGCCCCACCCCGCCCCTATCATTGCCCTTGTCTGTCTCCTGAGGGAGCTCCCGACGGCCAGGCCTAAGTGGGATGCACTAAGTTCCTAACTCCACCCTGCACCTGGCTCAGCGCTCCCTGACAAGCCCCAGCAAATGTTTCCATCACTGAAGGAACTGGGAGGCACACGCCCCTCCCCGGCATTGCTCGGCTCTCCACTATCACGTTCCTGTCCCTCGCAAGGACAGTCAACACTGCCCCTTGACCCGAGGCCCACCCTCGCTCCCTCCCCTTGGGTACCTGGCTGACAGGGCCCCAGGGTGGCGCCGGCAGCCTCCCGCCAGGCCCAGGGGGAGGAGCACCTGCTGGGTGTTTTTGGCTGGCTCTCCCTCCCTCACCTCGCTCCCCACAGCCGCCACCATCCGTGCCCGGCGCTCCGCGCAGCTGCGGCCCAGGCCCAGAGAAAAGGTGTATGTCTCCCTGGCAACCCATCACCATGCAACAGGGTCTCCCGGGATACGGCCCGGGATGCGCTGACGTCAGCGCCGAAGGCGCGAGCTCGCCGCCCGCTGGCACAGTGCCTAGCAGAGCAGACCGGCACGGGGGCGGCCTCCCGGCCCGCCGCGGGATAGCGCCTCCGCTCTCCGGAAAAGGGAGCCAGAAGCAGGCTGGCCAGGCGGGGGTGGGGAGTGCAGATCCCCTTTATATGGATGCCATCCTCCTTCCCCCCACCACCAGGGGCCCAGCACCTCCGGCAAGTCCTGGCTGTCCACCGAGGAAGGGCGCGAGGACCGGCTCCAGCCTCGGAGGGTCCGAGCAGATCCCAAGGAGGATAGAGAGAGACCCCGAGGAAGTTCAATCCACTCCACAGCCCACGCAGGGTCCGAGGACACTGAGGGGAAGGGGAAAGGCTGTTCAGCTGCGCCCCTACCTCTGCCAAGATCCCCATTTTCATCCAGTATTGCCATTTCATTTCTCAGACCCCCCCCCTCCACCTTCCAGAAGCTCAGCGCCCACCAGGTGCTTTCCTCATCTCTAAAAGCCCCTATCCCACACATCCCTGGCCCTCAGGCCCCTGGGGCCACCTTGGGGCAGCCCACTGGCCACCTTCCTGGTCTGGATAAATGTTGCTGTCAGAACCCTGGCGTGAAACCAAAGGATGATAAATTCTGACTCTCCCCATTTCCCAGCCTACCCATTCCTCTTGGAAAGCAACTGAGTTCCGCCATCGCTGTCCCCCACTGCCACCACCCTGGACCCTCTGCAGGTGTGCTGCCTTCCTCTCTCTTCTGCTTTCTTTACTCTCACCAGCCTCGGCTGGCCCACAGCTCTTCACTCTTCTTCTCTGACAAACTCAGCATATTTTTTCTGATTTTCACCCCTGTCCCCTGAAGCCATTTCCTGATGCCCTGTCCAGCCCCAGCCTGGTTCTCGCTGCTTCAACCTGGCTCCCAGTATCTAAGCCAGAGTGGTTTTCCTTTTCCACCTAAGCCCCTACTGCTCAGCTTCCCATTATCTCCCAGACCACATCCATGATCCCTGGTCTCACCTCTGCGACTTGTCTGACAAGTCCATCGTCCTCCAGGCCCTTCACGCTGCCACAGAAACATTTTGCCCAGCACAGAAATCATAGGCATGCTGGCTGTGTTGATGCAGAGAACCAAAAGCCTAGAACCGCTCCAGGCTCTGCTCCCAGTTCTATTCCTGTTTTGGCTCCGGATGCTGAGCCAGTCCCCTCCCCATTTGGAACCTGTGCCTAGTCACATAAGGAGAACATTCCTGCCTCATGGCTCTGAGAAGGTGGGAGTACCAGGGCTCAGCCAAGCTCTCTGGGGCTCAGGGAGCTGAGGCCCATCCCCTAGACAGTGCCAACAGGCAATGTACATCACAACTGACCTTTAGCTGGAGCAGCCGTCTCTGTCCCTGAGCCTCAGCCAGCTGGTGGTCCCCAGAAATGCTACCAACCAGAAGGAAGACAGGTTACAGGCCATCCCTGGCCCCCAACTGGTACCTAACCAGGGCTCTGAGGTCAGCCAAACTCACCCCTGACTAGAGGAGGTGATGACTTATTGAACTCCAAGCCTTTGCAGGGCCAGAGGGATCAGAGCAGTCAGCTGCTCCTCAGCTTCAAAAGCCACGAGGTTAACTTAGGACTACAAATCCCAGAATTCCTCAAGGGAAGTACAAATCTCAGCCACTCTTAGCTCCAAAGAACATCAAGTACCAACCACACCAAGGCCTGTGTGACTGACCACCTTCCCTGAAGGCCCAGGACCCATCCCGAACCCAGCCCTGCCTGACCCGAGGCTTGGAAAAAATCCACGACACCAGAGTAAAGGAAGCTGGCCAACCTCAGATGCACAGGACTCGGGCTAGGCCCGGTGCTCACGGCCACCCACGGAAACCCAGGCCCAAGCAGGGGTCAGCACTGCGGGAAGGAAGCCCTGATGGCCGCCTCTGGTTTCCTCTTTCCCTCCACAAAGTAGGGTGATTTGCTTTTGCTGATGGGGGCAGGAAATTAAAGCAACTGTAATAAGTGAGAGGTGATTCAGTGTTCACAGGTGCCCCAAACGGAGCCTCAGTCCCCCCGCGCCAACTGACTCCGAAACGGGGAGTAAATGTCCGACAGAAATTCTGTGGGAGGGTACTTGGCCGGGGTTGAAAGGCTACCACTTTAAGAAGATGGGGACACGGCTGGGAGAAGCAGGTTCCCAGCACAGGGCCACTCCCAGGACAGTGAAGGCAGAGGTGTAGGCGGAAGGGAGTGTGAGTGTGTGGGCGCTCAAGGCCGGTCGCCGCGGGCTGGAGTGGTGGGGGGGCTTCGGGCGGCTCAGCCCCTCCCCGGGCTGTGCGTCTCCGGACACCCTGAGCAGTGGGCGCACGGCGGCCGGCGGCGAGACCACGCGTCTGCCCTGCACCACCCCGAAGCAGGCAGGCCGTGGGAGCGCACCCGAGTCAGTCTGGCCCCTTCCCCGCTCATTCCCGCTCCCTCCTGTTGCCTGGCCCGCCTCCCGGTGCAGGCTCCTCCCTCTCCCGACACCGGCCCCCTCCTCAAGGCCCCCACCCACCCGCGGCCCGCGCACCGCGCACCGGCGGCCGCAGCCTGACTCCCCAACCCGTGCTCGGCCTCCGCCTCTTACCCTGACCCGCCGGGCTCCGAGAGCCGATACAGCCCATGGCCGGGCACCCAGGCGCACTAGCCTGCGCTCGGGGCGCGGGCCATCGCCTTGTAGAGGGTCGGGTCGCGGTCACCACTGGGGAGGGGAGAGCACGCGAGAGGGGAGGGGGTGGGAGTCGCGCGTCCGCCGCCGCTCCCCGGAGAGGGAACCGGGGCCGGTGACGTCAGCGCGGGGGCGTGGCCACGCGTCAACACCCGGAGTGGGCGGGGCGCAGCAACGTCACAGCCACGCAGGGGAGGCCTGGGCCGGGTTCTAAAACGCCGGTCCTTTCCTCCCGGATCCTACCGGCACCTGAAGGCAGGGGCGGCGGAACACTCCCTATGGCAGCCCCGTCACACCACACAGGACCAGAAAACCCCCCTCGATGCATCCAGCCCCTTCATTTTACAGATGACACCTTGAATCCATAAAGGGATTTTCCAGCCCGAAACCCAAGAGCCTTCTGGGCACAGGGGCTTGAAGCATTCTGGTGGGAGAGCTGAGTCCAGCAAGAATGCCCATCACCAATCTCTCTTCTCTCCTGACCTGGAGGGCACCCATCAAGCCCACCTGAGGGCCCAGCCTTCTGGGAAATCTCAGACCCCTGCAATCATGGACAGGGGAAGAGGCAGGAGGGTTGCCAGGTTACAGGGAATAGCGCTCCATGCCAGCTCTGGGAAGGAGGATCCCCCACCTATACCCACCTTCTTTAGAGGGAGCCGGCCATAAAGCAGAGGCAGTGAGCTTAATTGAATTCATGTTTAATAATTACAGGCACCGTGCCCCCCCTTCCCCCTGCCCAGGCAGCAGCAGGGGTGGTGCAGGGGCTGGGGCATATGCCCCCAGCAGCGAGGACGGCAGTCCCGAGTGATTTTCAGAAAATAAAAAAAAAGGACCCCAGGGGCAGGCGTTGATGCCCCCCCCCAAAGACACACCAAATTTCAAGACTTTATATATAATATATCTCTGTGCCCCAGGGGGAGGAGAGGGACACCTGGCAGCATCCTGGAGGGGGGCCCCAGGCAGCCCCAAGCCATCCTGCCTCTTCAGCCACTTTATTAGTTCAGACACATCGCACTACGGGCACCCACTGCCACCGCCGCTGCCGCCCCCCTGCAGTCCAGGCGGCTAGCCGGGCCATCTGTGTGTCCGTGGGGCTCCAAGTCCCCAGCCCCATCAGCCCTCAGTTGTGGTCAGACTCCTCCTCTGCCTCACGGAGCCACTTGAAGAAGGCCGTGACAGATTTCAGGGCCACACCCTTGCCCTGCTGTTCAGCGGGGTCCTTGCTACTCTCCCAACTGTAGAAGGCATCCTCCTTCACCACGTCCTCGTCATACAGCGCGTCAAAGAACATCCGCAGCAGGTCTGCAGGCAGGCAGGACAGCAGTTAGAGGTGACTGGCCACTGCCACTCCAACCTACCCCAGGGACTCCTCCCAGGCTCCACTGTTCACACAAGCCCTGACACACCATCCTGACGTGTGCCTGATCATTCCAGAGTGACTAGGCCTCGGTTGGACAGGATGCTAATCTCTTAATCTGAGACTGCTGCACAGCAGTGAGTCACCTGGCCATCAGAAAAACCTTACAAACTAGCTCAGCCTCACCTTGGCAGCTTGAAACTTCTCTGCCCATGATATTTTTTTTTTTTTTTTTTTTTTTTGGAGACAGAGTTTTACTCATGTTGCTCTGGCTGGAGTACAATGGCACGATCACCCCAACCTCCTCCTCCGGGTTCAAGCAATTCTCCTGCCTCAACTGGAGATTACAGACATGCACCACCACACTCGGCTATTTTTGCATTTTGAGTAGAAACGGGGTTTCTCCATGTTGGTCAGGCTGGTCTCAAACTCCTGACCTCAGGTGATCCGCCCACCTCGGCCTCCCAAAGTACTGGGATTCCAGGTGTGAGCCACCGGGCCCGGCCCCCATGATGTATTTAATTGAGAAAACTATATTCAGAATTGGTACTCCTAAATTTAGAAAATTGCTAAAATCCTGTATGTATCATATGTAAACTCCTGTATTATCCTACATGTAACCTGAAAATCATTCACTGCCCCCAAACAGATCCTGACAACAACTCCTGATCTCAATTTCCCTTCCTTCCCCACACATACACACCCTCTCTCTGGCCTTGAGACTTTTGTGGATGCTATCCTTTGCCAGAAACTTCCTTCCTCGTGTCACCTTCCTTCAGGACTCAACTCAAGCATCACCTGTTCAGACCCTCTTTCACCCCAACCGATAGCTACTGGGTGGCCTTCCAAGCATGTGTCCTATAACCCTCGAAACACAACCTACCCAGTGCCCACATGGCACTGTCAGTCTTTCCAGACCAAACCCTCCACTTCTAAAAGCAAAGGGAGGCTGAGAAAGTGAAGTGAAAATCCAGGATAAGCCATCTCTGAGATGCTGCAAGCTATTCTGCAAGGCATGGCCAGCCTCAGGCACAAACTCTGCCTATGGGCACAGCCGTCCGCTACCCCCACCCCACAGCAATGGGCCACAGCAGAGCAGACCCTTCGCTTATCCCATCCTTATGCTCCAACTCCCACGCATACCCACCCAGTGACCCCATCTAATTGATTACACACTCTGCCCTGTATTTTCAAGCCCAAGTTTCTCCCACCTAAAAACAAAAAGCCCTGTTTTTAACCACTATCTTACAGCTAATAAAAGATTTTGTCTACATTTGATGTTTTCCCTTCTTCCTGTCTTAGTGAAATATTTCTTAGTCCTTTCCAATCCAGAATCTGTCCCCTGCTCCACTAAGTACTGATTTTGCCTGGGTGGCCTCTATGATTTGATATTCCAGAAGCCCTTCATTTCTAGGCCTGCTCCTGCCAACACTCACAGCATCATCTAGCATCATCAGCCACATCCCTCTCCTCAAATTTCTGTCCTTGATTCATAGGGGCCTGTCCTCCTTTGATCCCTGCCAGTGTGTCCGCTCCACCTCCTCAGGGCTGTATCTCAGGCCCTTGTCCCTCCCCCTCAGGCAAGCCCGCAACCTCCTCTGACTCCCACGAGTTACCCTGTGCCTGCAACTCACAAAGCTGCCTCCTGCCCTGACCTCTTCTTTTCTAAAAGGTCAGATACTCCAGCTGTCGAGCTGACATCTTGATTCCCTTACTCAGGGACCACAACTCAACTTGATCCAGCATTCCCTACCACAGCAAATGACACCACACTCTGTTCTTTAAACCCACCATGACTTAAAACCATCCTGCGAGTCATCCATGACTTCTAATCTCTCATGGCCCCTACTCAGGCCAGTGTAACTAAAAGCTGCCAACTCCATTTCCTAAGTATCTCCTGATCTGCCCTCTCTTCTCCACTGTCACCAGCAAGGCTGAGCCTCTGGTGCTAACAGTGCCACATTCCCTCACCCCATTCAAATCATCTTCCCTCTATGGCCAGGATGATCTAAAAACTAAAGTCCAATTCCTTTATGCCTTGCTTAAAATCCCACAAGGGCAGCCAGGCATGGTGGCTCATGCCTGTAGTCCCAGCACTTTGGGAGGCCAAGGTGGGTGGATCACGAGGTCAGGAGTTTGAGATCAGCCTGGCCAACGTGGTGAAACACCATCCCTACTAAAAATATAAAAATTAGCCAGGCATAGTGGCAGGCTCCTGTAGTCCCAGCTGTTTGGGAGGCTAAGGCAGGAGAATTGCTTGTGCCCGGGAGGTGGAGATTATAGTGAGCCAAGATTACGCCACTGCACTACAGCCTGGGTGACAGAGCAAGACTCCATCTCAAAAAACAAAAAAAAGAAAAAAAAAGAAAATTCTTGCCCTTAGGCCAAAGCCCGAACTCTGGCAAGGCTTACACCAGCCCTGGATGGTCAGGCCCGCATCCCTTTCAGCCCCATCTTGCCTCACTCATGACTGGTGGCTATGCTCTCCCACACTGCCCTCTCTTCAATAGTTCTCTTCCCCTGTGTCAAGTTCTTCCTACCTTAGGTAGAAAGCACACACATGGTGCCTGTTTCAAGCATTCTCCCCCTCCCCTCCCATTTGTTGTGGAGCAAATTCCCACTCATGACCCCTCAGGCCAGGTGTCCTCCCTCCGAGAGCACACGTCTTCCAGGCTCAGTGCTCACGTCAGTGCCACCTCCATGCCGGCACAGGAAGCTACTCAGCTTCCTCTGTGAGCATGCCGGTACCCTGACACACACCTATGTGCTGGACGCACAGCCTGAGTCACCGTCACCTAGACCTTGGCCTCCTAGTGTGGAAAACAGGGATAATACCATCCACCCTAAACATCTGTGAGGACTACATGACGCAAGGTAAGCGAAGAATTTCAGCCCTGTGCCAGGCCGGAGGGGCACAGTACCGGGAAGACGCTGTCATTTATCACCTCCACTGCTGGCATCAAACACATGGCTAGGCACAAAACAGGCAGTCGATGACCCTTCAAGGCTGTGGAACTCCTTCCACTTGGAGACACCACCACAAACGCAGGCAGAAGGAATGAAACCCTGAGGGCACTTTACTCCGCGATGACTCCGACCTTTCTTGGGTTGAGACCCTTCCATGAAGGTCCATGACTATGCCCTGCTATCTGACAGTCCCTCCACCCCACCCCGTGCCCGTGGCCTGGCTCTTACTGGGAGGCTGTTCTAAGGTCACTACAAGGGCCTGGAGGGCGTAGAGTGCCTGTAGCTCCTTCTGCTCGTCACACAGGTATTTCTGCAGCAGCTTCGCTCGCGCTTTCAGCACTGCAACGTCCACTCGGAGGGGAGTCTCAACTACAGGAAGACAGGAATGAGTGGAGCCGTGAACCCTCACCCTGTTTGGAAGAGGAGGCCAAGACTGACACCCACCTCCCTCCACCTGTCAGGTCCACCCTTGCCCCCCATCTCCCTGGTTCTTCTTACAAATAATTGCAGAATAGCAGACAGCCGTCATGAGGGCTCGAACTAGCGTGTTGGATGCTATCTGCTGCTCACTCAGGTTGACCTGTATGAGAGAAACAAATGAACCCCCAGTTCTGAATTGCGCCCTTCGTCTTCATCCCTGCTGCCCCCGCCCCACCCTAAGAACTTCGTCTCCTTTATCGACATCCAGGAGAAACCTACCTCTATCCAGTCCAACACCCGCTGGTTACTGCTGCCTTCCTTCAGCAGCTTCTCTAGCTGTCTGCTCAGCTCCTCAAAGGGGAGTGCCCTCTGGCCAGGGGCTTCTGACTCCTCGCCCAGGGTATACTCTACCTTCTGCGATGGAAAAGACCCACAGGTAAGAGGTAAGGTTGTTAGTGTCAGACAAGAAAGTCTGGCCAGCCTCAAAGGCTAGAATTAACCCACTGCCAGCCCCAAACCTGTTCAGCGACGAATGCACCAATGTCCTGGCCTTCGGGTAGAAATTCCTTCCAGCTAAGCCCAGCTTCTCGCCACAGCGTCCCCACCTTTTTAGGACCCTGGGAAACACAAGACCAACCCAACTTAGCAACGCTCTCTCTCTCTCCAAGGAGCCAACGGCCCTACCACATTAAGCCAACAAATATTTACTGAAAGCCTACTAGGTCCCTGCCAGGCGTTAAGGATGCTATCGAAGTACCAACAGGCACAGCCCTTCCATTCCTACAGTCTAGTGCAGGGCAGGCATCAGTCACATAACCACCCAAATAATAACTTGTTGGCCGGGCATGGTGGCTCACACCTGTGATCCCAGCATTCTGGAAGGCCAAGGCAGGTGACCTGCCTTGAGGTCAGGAGTTGGGAGACCAGCCTGGCCAACATGGTTGAAACCCTGTCTCTACTAAAAATATAAAAATTAGCTGGCCATGGTGGTGAATACCTGTAGTCCCAGCTAATCAGAAGGCTGAGACAGGAGAATCACTTGAACTCTGTGAGGGGGAAGTTGCAGTGACCTGAGATCGTGCCACTGCACTCCAGCCTGGGCAGAGTGAGACTCTGTCTCAAAAAATAAAAATAAAAAATAAACAAAACAAATGAAGACTAGTCCACCACAGTGCTGACACTAGGATAGGAAAAATGACCTAAGGGCCTTTAGGAAAGGACAACTTCTAACAAGTATGCTTGTTTCCCAAATCCAGAAAATCTTAAGACACAGATACACCCCATCCCAACATGGTAGAAAATCCTCATAAATCCAACAGTCTGAACATGTTTTCTGTAAGGGGCAAGAGACTATGAAGACATCACTCTTTTCTTTATAACAGATAAAATGATGGCACTGGCCCTTAGCAAGATCACTGCAGTTCAGATTTTAAACATGCCCATTTTTTCACGTTTTAACTAAAAGTTGTCTTACAGCTAATATATACCTTTTTTTTTTGAGATGGAGTCTTGCTCTGTCATACAGGATGGAGTGCAGCGCCTGATCTTGGCTCACTGCAACCTCCCCCTCAGAGTTCAAGTGATTCTCCTGCCTCAGCCTCCCAAGTAGCTGGGACTACAGGCACGTACCACCACACCCAGCTATTTTGCATTTTTAGTAGACAGGGTTTCACCATCTTGGCCACGCTGGTCTTAAACTCCTGACTTCAGGTGATCCATCCTCCTCAGCCTCAGCCTCCCAAAGTGTTGAGATTACAGGTGTGAGCCACTGCACTGGCCTGCATTTTAAAAAATATGACTGCAAGTCTTTTCTTTGAGACAGAGGCTCACTCTGTTGCCCAGACTGGAGTACAGTGGTGCAATCCCGAGTAACTGGGATCACAGGCCCACGCCACCATGCCTGGCTAGTCTTGTATTTTGAGTAGAGATGGGGTTTCATCATGTTGGCCAGGCTGGTCTTGAACTCCTGACCTCAGGTGATCCACCCACCGTGGTCTCCCAAAGAGCTGGGATTATGGCACCTGGCCCAGTCTTTTCTTTCTTAACAGTGCATAAAGGATGACTTATAATCTATGGCACATTGGAGTCGATAAAATACACAAATAAGGCCGGGCGCGGTGGCTCAAGCCTGTAATCACCAGCACTTTGGGAGGTCGAGGCGGGTGGATCACGAGGTCAAGAGATCGAGATCATCCTGGTCAACATGGTGAAACCCCGTCTCTATTAAAAATACAAAAAATTAGCTGGGCACGGTGGCGCGTGCCTGTAATCCCAGCTACTCGGGAGGCTGAGGCAGGAGAATTGCCTGAACCCAGGAGGCGGAGGTTGCGGTGAGCCGAGATCGCGCCATTGCACTCCAGCCTGGGTAACAAGAGCGAAACTCTGTCTCAAAAAAAATAAATAAATAAAGGAGTTGTTATGTCAACATCATTTAATTCTTTTAGATAGATGTGTACCAGGACAAGTTTTTTTAAAAAAAAAAAAAAAAAAAAAAACAAATAAGCATATTGAACTATTTGTGTATTTCTTTTTTTTTTGAGATGGAGTTTCGCTCTCGTTACCCAGGCTGGAGTGCAATGGCGCGATCTCGGCTCACCGCAACCTCCGCCTCCTGGGTTCAGGCAATTCTCCTGCCTCAGCCTCCCGAGTAGCTGGGATTACAGGCACGCGCCACCGTGCCCAGCTAATTTTTTGTATTTTTAGTAGAGACGGGGTTTCACCATGTTGACCAGGATGGTCTCGATCTCTTGACCTCGTGATCCACCCGCCTCGGCCTCCCAAAGTGCTGGGATTACAGGCTTGAGCCACTGTACCCGGCCAACATAACAACTCCTTTAAATCTCAAGTGTGATTACTCCAGGTTCCAGATGGCTGAACCCTTGAAACTGCACACTCACAACTTCTCCCTACCACTAAGTACTACAATCAACCTGCCTTTCGCCTTTACAGTCGCTAGTTACCAATTAACTTTTACATAGCTGCTTCAACACCCTTTGAGGAAAGCCTCCTGTCATGAATATTGTCGAATACTCCTTTGCAACCTCACAGTATTTAAGATACTCCACTCTACTTCAGCTATTTTATTTCACACTTTGCTTCACACTGTTTTCATCGTGCTGTCGTTTCTTCCTTTTTATCTACCAACTTGTTTCTTGTGTTGTGTTCACTGTGGTATCCCTAGTGCTTAGTATACGAGAAATGATCAAAACCCTAGCTGAATGAATGAAGGAATGAATACATCCATCATGGGCCTAGGATCTCAGCCATTCTCCTCTGGTCTTGGCCAGAACTCACGACGGGCACTGGCGTGCGGGAGACGGCCCACCTCAGTATTTCCTCTCCCATCACCATCACTCCACTACACCAATGGACCATGACGCTTCAGGGCCACAGCCAACAGCCAAAACCCCACCGCGGGAGGCGTCTCTGGGCTCCTGGCCCTCACTCACCATGCTTTTGCACAAGATGCCCAGGATCTCCAGCAACAGGGAAGCAGCTTTGCCCAGTGGTCTCAGAGGCTTTGTGATCTCCCTACAAGAAGAGAAAAGCCCAGTGTTGACAGCCTCCATGGTCCTCTCGCCACCACCCACCTCCCTCCAGACCAGGGTGTCCGACCCAGCACACTTCCCCACCACCTTTCCTCTGATCTTTACCTGCCCTAAATTCCACCCACGGGGCTTACCTCAACAGCTCCCCCATGGGCACCCCACCTTCCTGCAGAATGGGTGTTACCAGTTCCGCTAGGTAGAGCCACACGTGGGGGATGTCAATTTCCATGTCCTCAGCCAATTCCAGGATTTCATACAGCCTGCAAAGGGAATTCAGTCAGGGCATTCTAGGCCAGGTCCCCACTCTCCTTCTGGGGCAACATGGCATGGCTAAGTGATCAATTGTGGAGACCCCAGGAACATTTTCTATACGTGGGGACAGTTATCTCAAGCTAAGGCCACCTTTGTGTCCTTAGATGGTTTTCACCCCACTTAACCCCACAAAGCTAGGATGACCAGGAACCTATACTCTTTTTTTTTGGACAGTTTTGCTCGTCACCCAGACTGGAGTGCAACGGCACAATCTCACTCACTGCAACCTCAGCCTCGCAAGTAGCTGGGACTACAGGCACCTGCCACCATGTCCAACTAATTTTTGGTATTTTTAGTAGAGACGTGATTTCACCGTGTTAGCCAGGCTGGTCTCGAACTCCTGACCTCAAATGATCCACCCACCCTGGCCTCCCAAAGTGCTGGGATTCCAGGCATGAGCCACCACACCTGGCCAAGGAATTTTGCCCTTATGCAAGGTTCCAAGGGTCCCTAAAAGGAGGTTGAAAATTGTGGGTCTATAAAGGTGGGGGGCCCGGAGAAGTTGATCATACCCTTGGTAGTACTGAGCAGTAGACAGGTGTCCAGCACAGAGCAGCTGGTGCAGCAGCTGCCCCATATGCTCACGAGCAATGGCACTGCGCTCCAGCGTAGACTCGACACCATGCCGTACAAAGATGAAGAGCAGAGAGGGTGAGGCCAGTTCCTGCACACACTGTACTGCCTCCTGAGGGTGCAGGGCACAGCAGGAAGAGAGCAGTCACTGTCTGGCCCAGACGCCGCACCCTATGCCTGCCAGCATGATCCCTCAATCACAGATCACTCCCACTGCCTACCTTCATGTCATTGAGATGGAGGTATTCCTCAATGATGGCCTTGGATTTCTTCTCTATCTCCTCCTCAGAGAGTGCAGCCTTCGGGGGATTCACTGCGGGTAGGGTAGCTTCTCGCTTCACTGTGGGAGGAGAATACAGATTAGAGAGACTTTTCAGTCTTCCCAGCAAACAAGATTCAGAGCTCTCAAAAAAGCTGGTCCCGAGGCAGCCACCTTTCCCTTCCATTCCTCTCCCAGACTCTCACCGGCATCCCGCCCACGGTCCCGATCCTCTGTGAGGCTAGCTGCCTTTCGCAGCCCCTCAGGCTGGGAGGGCCGTTCTCTACTCCGCTCCTCCACTTCCTTGCTGAAGCTCCGCTTGGTAGCAGGTGTCCGCGCACGATCAAGCCGGTCCCCACGGTCCCCTCCCCGTTCACTCCGATCTAAGCGGTCTCCCCGGTCCCCAGCTTTCTCGCCTCGTTCCCGGCTCAAGCTACTCCTGGAAGACAAGCACATTTTCACTGCCTTGCACTGCCCAGGCACCCATATAATTACACAATATGCTGAGCAACTGCTGGGCCTTCTTCTTGGCATAATTAATGTGCCCCAATCGAACCCAAGGGCTCTAAGCAGGACAGGCATGAAGAATTTCCATCCTACAGCAACAACCAGAACCTAATCACGGGACCCCCAGTGTGAAAAACGAAGACTTCGAGGAAACCTCACCTCTGTACCACACGCCTATTATCTGTGCTTTCTGTGGGTACTGCTTGTTGAAGGGCTGAGAAGCGATTCAAGGTACTAGTAGCTGGGCGAGCAGCCTCTGATGCTGGGGATGCAGAAAACCCGTATTAAAATATTTTCCTCCCTTCCCACATTTTATCCACTATTTGCCATTTTAGGAAACTTGGTCCTAGTCCCAAAAGCAAAGCAATTCAATCCCTGGAACAATTCAAGCCTCCTCTATTGCCTGCATTGCCTAACTACCTCGTACTGAAGGCCTCCCTTCCGGGAAAGGCTCTGTTCTCAAGGGAGCTCTGACAGACAACCACCCAGCTCCTGACACTGCCTCATACCTGCGTCTGAGGGCTTGGCTCCGGAGCCTCCGCTGCTGCCCTTGCCCCAGCTCAGTCGCCCTCCAGGTGCAAAGAGTTGGTTGTTAGAATCTATAGAGCCAGGCTGAAGGAGAAAAGGGGAGTAGAGTGATAGGTCTAACCTGGCTGAATCCCTTAGCCAGCACCACCATATGCAGCCCAAGAGCGAGTAAATGGCCCAGAGCAGGGATCAGAAAATCTCTTTCAAGAAATGGCCAATCTCTATTGCAACAACTCAATTCTGCCACAGTAGCACGAAATCAGCAGTAGATGACAAAGAAATGGTTGTGACTATATTCCAATAAAACTTCATGGACACCGACATTTTAAATTTTACTTAATTTCCACAGCATAAATTACCATTCACTTTTTGATTTTTCACTTTAAAATGTAAAACCACGACTGGGTCCTGGGATATATGAATGGGTTGGATTTGGTGTGTGTGTGTGTCTGCCAAACACTGCCCCAGACTCATGGGAAATCCACCCTCCCTCTACAGCTGGCAGTCCTGTCTCTAGCAATCCAACCAGTTAGTCTAAAAGGAAACATTCAGCTGTCACCTTGTCAACCTTAGAAAAGTGAGGGGACTAAGATCTAAACCTGAGCTGAATCACCCCCTCCCCCACACACCGCACCTTGGTGATCTTGGTGAGTCGTGAGGTGTCAATGGGGCGGCTGCCTTTGCTGATGGGAACTGTGTTCCAGCCACCATCATCCACAAGTGGAAGTCCACGGCCTGACACAAAAAGAGGGGCGTACTGAAATAACAAGGAAACCCTAGCAGCCCCTTCCCCTGGGGCCACCCCCAGCCTCCCTTCCTCAGATCCTCAGTTCCATCATGGGGTCTCAGTGGCCCAGACACGTGGCACTAACAGGAAGTCATCAGAGGAAAGTATAACCTCCCAGTCCCTTCACTGTTCCCTTCCCAATCCCAGCCTGGAACTCACTGATGGGAGGGCCCGGGGGGCCACCCCGACGCTTGTCGCTGCCCTTGGCCATGAGCTGCTGCACTTTGATGTGCTCCCGGTGCTCTTCCATCTCGGCCTCCTTGTGGATCTGGTCAATGGTCTTGGGACCCTGGTCACCTCGGCGCGGCACCCAGTTGCTCTGTGGAGACAGAGAGCCAGTCACGATGATGTCGGTGAAGGTCAGTCAAGGCGGTGTCAGAAGCTGGAGGCGGAAGACTGGCAGGGCACACATACCCCTCGCAGATCTAGCACGTCCTGCAGCATAAAGCGGATGCGGGACGACGTCTTCTTTTCTTTAATGATCTTCTCCATCTGGTTGAAATACTGATCCATTCGGGGCTAGGGAGGAGCAAAGGCATCAGGCCAGGAACTTCTCGTCTCACCTGTAACTGCAGGCCCAGCCCCTCCTCAGGCCCCCAGCCCCATCACTATGGCTCAGTGAGCCCCACACGTTTCAGCCCATCCCCACGAGATGCAAGGACCCGTACCTTGGCTTTTTCAAAGTCTAGGTCTTTGCCAATAGTGGTGAGCAGACGGCAAAGGCACTCCAGGGACTCTTCGTCGTGGTTCTTAAGCAGTTTGACCACACAGTCGTGCATTATGGCCTCTGTTAACATCTTCAGCTTGAACAACTCTCCAATAAACTTGATATTCCCTAAAGAGCGCCGCCGGGCTATGTCCCGAGCCTCTTCCAGCTCTTCCTTCAGGCGTCCTCGTTCCTCTGCCTGCCATTCATGGGACAGGGATTGTCAAGAAGAAAGCCAGCCACTGGGCTAAAACCCTTTTCTACTATCTGGATATCCAAACCCAGCAATAAGCACTCAGTCCTGAGGCAGGCTGGCTGGGCACAGTGGCTCACACCTGTAATCTCATCACTTTGGGAGGCCAAAGCAGGTGGATCACTTGAGACCAGCCTGGCCAACATGGTGAAACCCCATCTCCACTAAAAACAAAAAAATTAGCCAGGCATGGTGGTGTGCGCCTGTAATCCCAGCTACTTGGGAGTCTGAGGCAGAAGAATCACTTGAACCTGTAAGGTGGAGGCTATGGTGAGCCAAGATCACACCACTGTACTCCAGCATGGGTGACAGAGCATGACTCTGTCACAAAAACAAAGGAAAAAAAGGTCCTGACAGAGCAACTCCCAAGACACCACTATCTCCATTCCAAACTCCGCAGCTGAGCAGCTCTGGCTGGGGGAAGGCGAGCAGAGTGGAACCGGCAGCGGGTTTTCTCTCACCGTAGCAGCTTCATCCATCTCTTTTTGCTTCTTCTCAAAAACCTCATCATCATCTTTGTCTTTCTCAAACTCCTTCTGACATCGATTCAACAACAGCTTTCGGAAGTTCACAGTCACTGTTGGCTTTTCTGTAGTGGGCACTTTCAGCTGTAGGTGAGAGAAAATGTCACACTCAGAGCAGTCCAGGGCAGGGAAGGCCCCCCAATAGTCTTTAACTACCTGACCCTGGAAGATCCCTGGCCCCAGCTCTGCCTCCTTCCAGCTGGAGGGGCCCAAGTTGGAGGGAACCAAGAAGCTGGACTCAAGGGAAGAGAAATGAGCAACTAGACCACGAGACTTCGAACCCAGTGGACACTAACCGCCATGAGGCAGCGGCACATGTTGGCATAGGCCACAGAGAAGTTGGGCTCAGAAATGGCCTTCTCAAAAATGAGGTCAATGACCCCTTTGAGGCGTTCCTCGGTGTCGATGGCCAGCTGCGTCACTTGCTTCATCAGCTGCTGGAACATCTGGGGTGTCAGCTTATTTAGGATGGAGCGCACCCTGCGGAATAGGTCCTGGAGGGAGAAGAGACACGAGTCCCAGTGATGGCCTCAGCATAGCCCGTTGGGTCGAACCACAGAGGATAGCAGGGACTTAGGCATGACAGATGCTGGTGATAAAGAGAAGCAAAGAGGACACAGATGGCAGACCTGAAGAAAAACGGAGGGAGATGGAAAGCAGGCCTCGCCAGTACCTGGGTTTTGCTGCCGTCAGCATCCTCTTCCCCTCGATCCTTATCAGCTGCCGTCCGCTTACTGCTGGGTTTCCAGGCTTTCTCTGCTTTGTTTAGTTTTATATCTTCAGTCATTAACACTGTGGCAATGATCTTGCGTGGTTCCTTTCGGGGGCCCTGCTGAGAGCGCCGGGGTCCCAGGCCAGCCTGCTAAGCAAGGAATGAAGGTAAGAGGGACATGGAACTAGTCAGTGCAACATGTGACACCACTACTACACACCTCCAGGGCCAACCTCTCCCCGCCAGCACTGAACACAAGGGAGTCATCCACCCCCACTCCTTGCCCACCTGCCCCTTTACCCAGCCCCACTCACCGGCCCTCGGGGCAGCTCCCCACCTGGCCCACCCCTTGGGGGCCCACGGGTGCTAAGGGCTGGCCGGCCAAGGTTGGCAAAGGATGGAGTGAAGTCTGGACCGCAGTTTATGCCTTGCAGTCTAGCAGGATCCAGTGGCCGCAGTGGTGTTTTATTGGCCTGCGAGAAGACAGGAAAAGGTCTCAGAAGCAGGCTCCTCCCCAGTCCATCCAGCGCAAACTTACCCTCCCCTCCCCGACTCAAGCCACCAACCTTGTCCAGCACCACATCACTGATATGGGGCAGACCCTCTGGCTTCTGCATACTGGCAAAGATGAACTGAAAACCAAGCAGGAACTCACGGTCGTAACGTTTTTTCTCCTCCAGGTTTAGGGGCTTCCACTGATCTGCAAAGAAGACAGAATGAAGCATCATACTGCCTCCCAGTAAGAAAACTCACCATTCTCAAGCCTTTCTTCAGCATACCTGATTTATATTCATACTTCTGTTCGCCAGGCTGGATGTTCTCAGCATTATGAATTTTGTCTTCCTTTGAGTCCCAGGTCTCATCTGCTTCCTCGGGACGTTGGGGCACACTGCTGCCCTCAGACTCCGGGCCTGGATTGCTGCCTGCGGGAGGCTGATTTTCCACCTCTGGTACTGCCGGGTTTGCCTAGAACAGAACATCCAGTTTAGGCTGCAGAATGACCGCTGTTCCACACCTCAACTCAGTGTTCTCCCCTCCCACCTTCTGCTCCCTTACCTCCTTGAAGGCATCCAGAAGGTCTCCCACAGCCTCCTTCTTATTTAGCTCCTTAATTTTCCGTCTCCTCTTTGGCACAGATACTGCCACTAATTTAAAAAAATAAATAAAAGCACAGGTCTATGCCAAGGTTTTAAGGAGCATCCTTAATCCCTGGGAAATAAAAAGCAACCAAAGCACAACACCCGCTTCCATCACCCTCTTTAGGTGTGAAAGTCCTGAATCCAATTCTTAGATTCCACTGCAGGCCTCCTATAACCCAAACGCACAGCAAAAATGGAAGGTCATCAAGGAGGGCGAGGAACCATGTCCCCTAGCCAGCCTACCTCTCCTGACCAACCACACCTTACCTTGGGTGGCTGCTGCTGCCTCCAAATTCTGGGACAAGTTGGCTGGGACAGGGGTACTCTCTTGGGGAAGCAGTTCCTCTCCTCCCTTCTCACTCTCAACTTCTCCTGCTTCTCCTTCCTCCTCCTCTTCTTCTTCCTCCATTTCCTCCTCCGGAGCTGGGGAAGTAGCTGAAGGAGCCATAGCAGGAGTGGCAGAGAGGACAGTGGGTGGAGTCACTGATGCTGTGACTTCCTTGGCCTGCTCCTCTGGCTCACTGACTGGGCTTAAGTCCACAGCTGGTGGCGAGGGGGCTCCGTTGAGCAGTTCCTCAGGTTGGACAGTTGGAGCGATGGGCACAGGGGATTCGGAGGGGCAGGCTGGGGGAGGAGCAAGCTCTGGGCTTAACTCCACCTCTGGTTCCAGATCTTCAGATGGGACCATGCCATTAGGCTCATGACTTTCCACTGTGTGAGATGCCAGAGGGTTGGAAGCCTGGAGAGGACTGGAAGAGAACTCAGATTCTGGAACTGGTTTGCTAAGTGTCACTTCTACTTCCAGTATGGGTTCGGCGAGAGGAGTGGGTTCTGGAGAGAGGCAGTATGGCTCCCCAGTTTCACGGGAGATGGGGGCTGATTCCTCTACAGACATTTGTATCATCCCCGTTGTCACAGTGTCCCCAGGAAGAGAGAGGACTGCGAGATTAGGCTCAGACCCCGGTTCCAAGATTGGGGATGGCGATGGGGTCGGAGAAGGTGATGAAGGCTGGGATTCTGAAGGGCTGTGCTCTGGGCCAGGCAGCCCTGGCCGGTCAGCAATGATTGCTCCCTGTGACCGGTCATCTGCACCACGGGAAAGAAGAATGAGTGACTACAGGCAAGTCCTTCACTGCGGCTGTTCCCAACCTCCCAGCCAAGGCATTCCCAACTTGACACCCCCCCCATCATCTTTTCCCACCTAAGCTATACTTCCATTTTCATCCAAAATCCAATTCACCCTCAAAATTCCACAACCTGAAATCTAAGTCATTCTTCTCTGGTACCCAGTTCAAGACACTCAACCACCCCAGCATTTAAACTGTCAACATTCCTTTTCCACATAAAAGCTCCGTCCCACCCTCTTACTTACCTGGCCGGACAATGACAGCAACCTGGGGCGTCTCCCCATTAGCTTGAGGCTCCAGACCGCCTCCCGTCTGCAGGACACAAAGGGTTACCAAGTTTGCACTGAAGAGTCCCAAAACCCTTCTTTACCAGAGCCATTTCTACTTTAGCTCTGCCTAGAAATCCAGGAAAGCAGGGAAATCAATCCCTTAGTTGAAAGAAAAGATCAAGGGACTTGGGAGTCCAGGGCAGAACAGACATCCCAGCCAGGGTATCGCTCAGAAAGCAGACAGTACCTGGGGAGGGGTGGGGGTGGAGGCAGTGCGGGCCCCAGACATGATCTCCTCCGTGATATCCTTTCCTCCTTGGTTTGGATCTCGAATTCGGATCTGGGGAAAGAAAGCTATGGGATGAGTGGGAAGCAGGGGGAGCCCACCTCTCCACCCTGCCCCACACTTAAGACTCTAGGCCAACTCCCCAGCCCCCACTGGGAAGCAGGTGGGTGGATACCAGAAAGCCCCTGAGTTCCACTTTCAGCCCATCTGGCTGCTCTTGTAGTCCCTGACCTGGCTCCCACCCTTCAGAGACTCTTGACCTCACAGAGCAGCCCTGAACATCACAATGCCCCTCCCTCCCTCATCCCTACCCCACTGGCAGTCCCCAAGTCAGAGGCTGCATGCCCTGGGGCCCAGGACCCCCACCTAGCACCCAATCGGCTCACTTGTAGCTAGTGTGCCTGATCTCTGGGGGCAGGGCCCAGATCCAGTAGGTGGAGCCAGGGTGACTCAGCGGCTTCCCCAGCTCTGGCACCCTATTCTGGGCACCACGCCCAGGGCTTGAGGACTGAGCAGAGGCGGAGGCCTTGAGAGCTTCCAGGACTAGGGTGGGTGGGGGCTGGGGCCACAGAAAACAAACCATTTCCAAGGCAAGCCACCAGAAACCCAAAACCAAGCATACTTCTTCCAACCCCCAGCACCCAGGTCTCACAGGAACTTCCTCACTAGCAACTTCAGTCTTCCCATGACCTGCTTCTATGGTGAAATCTTAGAATCTCAATCAAAAGAACCCGAGCACTCCAGACCCCATTCTCGGCCCACTCCCAGGTCCTTCCTCCTCAAGTCACTGTGCAAATGTCCCAGTAGCACCTGACCTTGATTTTCCCCTTCCCAGATGTCCCAGAGCCCCTTGCTGCTACTCACCGTCTTCCGCTCCCTCTTGGGAGCAATCTGGGGTGGCTGGTTCATCAAAACTGGGGCGGGGGCCACACCAGTGGGAAACTGCTGCACCCCTTGGGCTGGATAATAGGCGCCAGCTTGGGGGAGGGGGAACAGAGAAGAATGGAGGTAGCGTCAGGACCCAAGCATACACTAATGCCTGCTTGAACACCTCCAACCCCAGAACCTCTCATCACCCACAGCCGGCCCCTGGCCCTGCCCTGCCCTCCTCCTCCAGGGAATTAGGTGTCTGTCAAAGCTGGGGAACCAGTCTAAACTGCATTTACAAGAATTCCTAACACTGACACACATACATACACACACACCCCCCTTGCAGGCAGGCACTCTTTCCCCACCACATGCCAGCAACCAGGAGGATTTATGTCTGTCCTTCTACCGTACGAGGTACTCTGGTGTGTTGTACACACACTCTGAACCTGAAACAGAAGCAGGTCTTTGGCTGGGAATGAAAGAGATGTGCCAACCCTGTTCCACTCAACTTCAGTCTAGTTCCTGTCTCCAGCCCTTTAAAAAGGAGCAAAGAAACAAGGTAACATTATGAACTAGGCTCGGGATGAAGAAAAATTAATTCCTTAAAGCAAATTATCTCTTAAGTGGGGTGCGTCTTTTTTTTTCCTTAAAAAAAATTTTTTTTTGAGACAGAGTCTCACTCTGTCGCTAGGGTGGAGACCAGCGGCATGATCTCAGCTCACTGCAACCTCCACTTCCCATGTTCCTGCAATTCTCCTGCCTCAGCCTCCCGAGTAGCAGGGACTACAGGTGCCCACCACCACACCTGGCTAATTTTTTGCATTTTAGTAGAGACGGGGTTTCACCATGTTGCCCAAGCTGGTCTCGAACTCCTGAGCTCAGGCAATCCACTCACCTTGGCCTCCTAAAGTGACGGGATTATAGGTGAGAGCCACCTAGCCTAGCCAAAAAAATTTTTAAGGCTGGAATACAGTGGCACAGTCTTGGCTCACTGCAGCCTCCATCTCCTGGGTTCAAGAGATTCTCTTGTGTCAGCCTCCTGAATAACTGGGATTAAAGGAGTGCACCACCACACCCAGCTAATTTTTATATTTAGTAGAGACAGGGGCTGGGCGTGGTGACTCACACCTGTAATCCTAACACTTTAGGAGGCTTAGGCGGGCAGATCACTTGAAGCCAGCCTGGTCAACATGGTGAAACCCTGGCTCTACTAAAAATACAAAAAATTAGCTGGGTGGGGTGGCACACACCTGTGCCACTACACTCCAGTCTGAGTGACAGAGCAAGACTCTGTCTCAAAAAAAAAAAAAAATCGTAAAATTTAGTAGAGACGGGGTTTCACAATGTTGGCCAGGCTGGTCTCAAACTCCTGACCTCAAATGATCTGCCCACCTCGGCCTCCCAGAGTGCTGGGATTACAGGTTTGAACCAGCATACCCGGCCCCCGCCTTAAATTTTAAAATAGAGACAGGGTCTCACTGTTTCCCAGACTGATCTCGAACTCCTGGCCTCAAGCAACCCTCCTGCCTCCCAAAGTGCTAGGATTACAGGCAAGATCCCTCGCCCAGCCAGAATGCATTCTTCAATTTCATCCCTCAGTTCCACTTTGACAAGCAGAGTGCTTTGTTTATATTTTGCATACATATAAACAAAAACATACATGTATGAGACATTCATACTCAAAATTTTTCCTGATAGGTGATCAAAAAACTTGGAAGCCACTGCCATAAAGAACAGACTAATCCTTTCCTAGAATGTAAATAAAAGGTAGCTACAAAAACCCCCCAAATCTGCGGTACATGGGCTGTCACCCGCGGAAGTAGTGTCACAGGAAGAGCCCACCAACAGCCCTGAGGCCAGCGCCCGGTCCTGCATTCCCTGTGGGGAAGACTTTAACTCTCTCGGCAACAGAATCAAATTTTCTCCCCACAATCAACACCAGTTAAATATTAAGCACCAATTCCTACCACCTATTAATCTTATCATTTTTACACCAAAAGCCAAGCCTAGGAAGGGGCTTCTGCTTTAGAAACAGTAGATGAGGTTAGATGCTCCCTTGGACTGGTTCTCACCTCTTACTCCCTCCCCTGCTTACCGTAGGTCCCAAATTCTGTCGGGCTTGCACCTGGATAGAAGCCTGGGGCTCCTGGCTGCACAGGGTACTGCTGTGTCGGGACAACATACGTGGAACGCCCCTGGTCAGGGAGGGGGAGAGAAGGAGTGGAGGGAGCTATGAGTACCATATCAGACTCCAAAAAATAACATAGGTCAAGACAAGACAAGCCAACTTTGGGCAATGACCAGAAGGAAGTCCCACATCTGGAAAAGGGATGGAACTGGAGGGTCAGGGTAAGGGAAGTGAGGGTCTGTGTCTTCCAGCCTCCAAGCCTCCAGCCTCACCTGTCCAGGGATGTAGTAGGCCCCCTGGGAGGCTGGGTAGGAGATCTGGGAAGGGATCATCATTACTTGGGATCCAGCAGGGTACACATGGGCAGCAGGGCCAGGGCGGGCAGGGGCTGCACTCTGCACTCGGGAGGCTGCACTGCTCGGGGGCTGGGCCCGGCTAGGGTAGAAGTGCTGTCAGGAGGGAGGAAAGCAGTTGGCATTGTAAAGAGGAGGAAACGGACAGAAAACAGCCACTCCACAGTGTCTCTATGGCCTGGAAAGAAGCACTGTGGGCTTCAGAACGTGGAGACAAATCCTTCCAAGACCACTTGACTAAATGGCTAAGCGGCTTCTCGTACGCACACACGCCCTCCAAATTCAGATGTACTTTGCATTCTGCATAGACTGACTCTCACTGCTACGTGTACTCCGGTCGCCTCTACCAAACTCGCCCTCCGCAGAGGCTTCCTAGCACCCAGATGCATTGTGCCCGAGTAAGGCATGTTTCGGGCAACATACCCCCAGCATGCACTGCTCCCCATAAGGCAACGAGGAGCTAACCATTACATGCAACAGGCTCCCCGTCCCCAGATACGCTACTCGCTCTTCAAGATGTAGCCCCTAACATGCATCACTCAGCCTCCAACTGAGAGAACCTGGACACCAAACAAGTTACCACCCTGAAGACCCCCATTCCCTGTGTCTAGCCCCTGACTAGAGTGGAGGGTAAGGATGAGACCAGGAGATGGTCCAGGGTTAGGAAAGGGGTATTACCTGCAGAGACCTGAATCCTCCCTGAGAGCACATGGGGACAGGAAAGAAGAGAATTATCCCCCAGGTGATGGCAGGGGGGAGGGAATAAAGGCAACAGGACAGGACAAGAATCTTCCCACTTAGTAAGGAAGAAGTTGGGGAACAGAGAATGGCAAGGACCAGCTGGAGTGTTTACTTCACCACAGTCCAAAGAGAAAGCAGAGAGAGGAAAAGAGCAATGGCAACCTCCAGCAAAAGGAGCAAACAGGAGAGCGAGAGCTGGCAGCAGGGCCCAAAGCATCTGCCCCCACTTCTCAGAGGCACCAGGATCCTGGTAATGCCACCCTCATTGACCACATACTATCCAGGGGGCCAGCCAACGTAAGTAATCAACAGGGCAAGGCGTAGAGCCGCATGAAAGAACAGAGAATGAGGGCCAGATACGCGGCCTCCAGGGTCCATCCTAGGCCTAAACTGGCCAAAGCCTTCCAGTACTCCCACCCAGGCCCCCTACTACCCTCCCCACAGCCCCTCACCTGGCGGGGCTGAGAAGGCGTGTTCATTTGTGTCGCTTGTGGCGTACTGAACACCACCGGCGCTGTCTGCCCCGGGGGAAACGCTGGCTGAAGGGGGGAGACCAGAGTTCAGCAAGAGGGGCAGCCCAGGTGGGGCAGAAACCCAAGCTGGTGAAATAAGGGGAGATCTGCGGCTAGAGCCTCAACAATCCACATACCCCCTCCCCGTGACAGCCCCCGGGGACAGCCTAGAGGCCTTGTCTCAATTTGGCAGCAGGCGGCTGCACTTTGCCCTGACACAGATGGGGGTAGGAAAATCCAGAGGCTGGAACCTGTTCCTGCCCGACTGCCTGGCCTCCCCACCCCCACCCCCGTTAATGACTCCCTAATTACCTGTGGGAGTCCGGGGGATGGGGCGGGTGGGGGGCCTGTGGACTGTGGAGCTTTGTTCATTTCATTTGGTGCCACATCAGGGTCCCCCCAGCACCTGTTGGGAAAGAGTGGCGCTCAGGAAGAGGAAGGGACCCCAGCTTAAGGCAAATGGGGCAGTGGAAGGGCTGATGCAAGGGCTGGGTCCCATACGGAGCCCCAGAGATGCCAAGAGGGTGAAGAAGCAGAAAAGATACAGCCTGTCCCCACCAACATGCTGTCACACCCGCATCACTTCCAACCACCCCCTGGCCTACTGAAAGAGTCCCCTCACTCACCCCCTCGGTTAAGAATAAGTCCACGGTGCGGCCTACAGGTTCTGGGCATCCGAGAGCCTGGGGTTGGGAGGTGAGGGGTATCAACCTGGCTCCGCGGGGCCCAAGACCAACCAGACCGGAAATTCCAGGTCTCGCTGGCACCAGGCTCCCGGATCACGAACGGAGCTAGCTGCTTCGGCCGTGGTGTACCCACCCCCCACCCGGGGACACCGAGCTCGGGCCTGGCCCAGGGGCACACAAGGTACGCCTGCGACCGGGTAACCCGCACTGGGCCAGAAGCGAGGCCTGCCGCCGCCCAGGAGCGTAGGCCAGGAAGGGCGGGAGTCAGGCCCTAAAAGGCCAGCCGGGTGGCGGCGGTGGAGGAGCCGGCTTCAGGCAAGTGAGGGTCGGCCGGGAGGGCGGGCGGGGCCGGGGGCTCCTCCCTGCCCGCCGCCACCGCCTCCCTCCCCTGCGCCCTCCCTGCGCAGCGCGGGCCAGTGCCAAAGAACAACGTGTCACTTCCCGGCGGCCCGGCCGCGAAGGGGGAGGGGGCGGCGGGCCGGGAGCCGGGGTGCCTGCGCCCGTGGGCCGCCGGGCCTCCTCGGGCAGGCCGAGGTGGCATTTCGCGACGAGGAACCCGGCGCCCTCCCAGCCCGCGGGGCCCGCATAGTCAGGCCCTGCGCTCCCCACCCCCACCCAGCAGTCAAGCCCGGCCGGGCTAGGCACACGTGGGCCAGGGATCGGGGCCCTGGCGGGCCGGGGCCGGGGCTCGGGCCGCGGGGCCAGGACGCCAGGGCGGCGGCGCAGGGTGGCCGGTCCCGGCCCGGATGGCGGCGGATGCGGGGGGGAGGGGGTGGGGGGGCCGGGTCGGGCCCGGACATGGCGGCTTTACCTTCAGTCTCCTTCAGTCCGCGCGGCCGAGCCCCACGCAGCCGCACAGACGTAGTCCACAACCATTTCCGGCTCCCCGCACAGATCCCGCTCGGCGGCCACCGCTTCTCCGCAGGCGCAGCCGGAGCCCCCACGTGACCGGCGCCGAAGGCGGAGCCGCGCCCGGCGCCCGGCGCCGCGGAGCACATGGGATTTGCCCCGCCCGGTCACATGACAGCTACAGCCCGCCCCCGTGTCCCCTCCCGAACTTTGAAACTCCCAGACCGACTCCCCTCTGCGTCTCCCTCTGTTCCGCGGTTCTTTAGTTCATTCATACTTTAAGCAATCGTTTATTGAGTGCATACTAAGTAAGAGGCGAAGTGCTGGTTGGGGGCTGAGAATACTGAAATTAAAGACTGGGTCCTGGCTAAGTAAATGGTGAGAGAATACGGATTATACAGGCTTTGAAAAGAATGTAGGTCATTGAAAAGCCTATAACAAAAGAAATTAAAAGGATAGAAACATTATAACTAGACAAGTAGTATGAGATTTGTAGTTTAAAAAGATCACAGGTGGGCGTGGCGCTCACGCCTGTAATCCCAGAACTTTGGGAGGCCGAGGCCGGCGAATCACCTGAGGTGAGGAGTTCGAGACCAGCCTGGCCAACATGGTGAATCTACTGAAAATACAAAAATTAGCCGGGCATGGTGGTGGGTGCCTGTAATCCCAGCTACTCGGGAGGCCGAGACAGGAGAATCAGTTGAATCCACGAGGCGGAGGTTGCAGGGAGCCGAGACCGTACCATTGCACTCCAGCCTGGTCAACAACTCTGTCTCAAAAATAAAAATAAAAAATGGCCAGGTGCGGTGGCTCACGCCTGTAATTCCAGTACTTTGTAAGGACGAGGCCGGCGGATCACCTAAGGCCAGGAGTTCAAGACTAGCTTGGCCAACATGGCAAAGGAAACCCCATTTTTACTAAAAACACAAAAATTAGCTGGGTGTGGTGGCGCACGCCTGCAGACCCAGCTACTTGGGAAGCTGAAGCAGGAGAGAATCGCTTGAATCTGAGAGGCGGAGGTTGCAGTGAGCTGCGATGACACCATTGCTCTTCAGCCTGGAAGACAGAGCAAGACTCCATCTCGAAAAACATAAATAAGGCCAGGCGTGATGGCTCGTGCCTGTAATCCTACACTTTGGGAGGCAGATGGGGGGAGATTACCAGAGCTCAGGAGTTCAAGACCAGCCTGGGCACCATGGTGAAACCTCATCTCTAGTAAAATACCAAAAATTAGCTGGGCGGTGGGCCCCTGTAGTCCCAGCTACTCTGGACCTGAGGCAGGAGGATTGCTTGAATCTGGGAGGCAGAGGTTGCAGTGAGCTGAGATGATGCCATTGCTCTTTAGCCTGGGAGACAGAGTGAGACTCCATCTTTAAAATAAAAATAAATAAATAAAAACCATAAATAAAAATAAAAAATGACCATGCATGGTGGTTTATGCCTATAATCCCAGCACTTTGGGCGGTCCAGGTAGTGATTCATAAGGTCAGGAGTTCAAGACCATCCTGGCCAAGATGGTGAAACCCCATCTCTACTAAAAATATGAAAATTTTTATGCAGTGGCTAACACCTGTAATCCAAGAGCTTTGGGAGGCCAAGGCAGGCAGATCACCTGAGGTCGGGAGTTTGAGACCAGTCTAACCAACATGTTGAAACCCTGTCTCTACTAAAGATACAAAAAATTAGCCAGGTATGGTGGCTCATGTCTGTAGCCCAGCTACTCAGGAGGCTGAGGCAGAATCACTTGAACCTGGGTGGCGGAGGTTGCAGTGAGCTGAGATTGCACCACTGCGCTCCAGCCTGGTGACAGAGCAAGATTCTGTCTCAAACGAAAAGTAAAATAATAAAAATTATAAAAGTAAAAAATAAGGCTAGGCACAGTGACTCACACCTATAATTCCAGCTTTGGGAGGCCAAAGCAGGTAGATACCTGAGATTAGGAATTCAAAACCATCCTGGCCAACATGGTGAAACCCCATCTCTACTATTAATACAAAAATCAGCCAGGTATGGTGGTGGTTAGTGATTCCACTAACGTATAATCTCAGTTAGTGGAGAGGCTGAGGCGGGAGAATCGCTTGAACCTGGGATGTGGAGGCTGTGGTGAGCCGAGATCATGACTGCACTCCAGCTTGGGCGACAGAGTGAGACTCTGTTTCAAATAAATAATAAAAAAGATCAGACACTTCCACAGAGGGGCAAAAGCATAAGGATGGGAAGAATAAGGACAGAAGAGAAGTAATTGTAAAACTGACAGCCAAAAGATCTTGGAGGCCAGAAGGGACCATCATCCTAGAGCCAAACTCATAGGTCAGATAGCTTGGGTTTTCATCCAAACTCTGATACTTATTACCTGGCCAGAATTTGTCATCTTTCCCTACCCAATGGAGTCCCCCAAACATATTATTGCTTACATAATGGATAGAGCCCAATCTGAAAATCTAGGATTCATCCTACATTCCTTCTTCATCCATACTACATCTAATAAGACACCAGGTCCTATTGGTATTTGGATCAAAATCAAGTCCTACTGATTTTATCTTTTAAAAAATCATTCCTCTACCCTTCCCCTTGTCCCCACTTCAACTGCCCTAGTTGAAGCATTCATTTCCCTTGTCTGCTCTCCCGTCAGTCCTCTGGGGTGAGCTTTCTCACCCAGATAGCTGATCATGTCACTTTTCTGCTCTCAATGGGCCCCATTGAGAGATATTGTCAAATTCTTAGCACAACAAAGCTCTTGTAAACCTGGTCTAAGCCTGAATTTCTAGCTGTAACTCCTACTACACTTTTCCCTGGCCCCTATACACTTAGCCAAACCAAATTATTGGTAAGTTTCAGAAAATAGCGTTTCCTCCTTCTTGCCATTGCTACTCCCTTAGCTATATTCTGCCTTCTTTTTCCTCTGTACAACTTATCTTCCTCTAAGTATAAGCTTCCTTAAGGAAGTCTCCCCTGACTGCCCCAGGCACTCAGGCTCCATCTCACTGATCCCAGGGTACCTTGTTCACACTCTGGTACAGTATCGATTACAATTGTTTTCATCACTGCATTGAACTTTTTGAGCATAGAATTATTTTTGCATCCCCATAAATTAGACTAATGTCTGATATAGAGTAAGGCTCCACAGCTGTTCACTGCTGAAGGAAGTACTAAAGTATATAAGTAAATGTGAAAGGTTAAATGCCACTATGAAACTTTTTGAGACAGTCTCGCTCTGTTGCCACGCTGGAGTGCAGTGGCATGATCCCAGCTCACTGCAACCTCCACCTCCCAGGTTCAAGAGATTCTCCTTCCTCAGCCTCCCGAGTAGCTGGGACTATAGGCACGTGCCACCACCCCTAGCTAACTTGTGTTTTATTGTTTTTTTTTTTTTTTTGAGACGGAGTTTCACTCTTGTTACCCAGGTTGGAGTGCAATGGCGCGATCTTGGCTCACCGCAACCTCCGCCTCCTGGCTTCAGGCAATTCTCCTGCCTCAGCCTCCTGAGTAGCTGGGATTACAGGCATGTGCCACCGTGCCCAGCTAATTTTTTGTATTTTTAGTAGAGACGGGGTTTTACCATGTTGACCAGGATGGTCTCGATCTCTTGACCTCATGATCCACCCGCCTCAGCCTCCCAAAGTGCTGGGATTACAGGCATGAGCCACTGTGCCCAGCCGAAACTGTCTTATTCTAAATCACAGTCACCAAAATCACAATTTGGGAGAGAATTATCCCTTTTAGTTCACAAATCACTTTTTAATTTAACATTACTACCACTGGAAATCAGGTAAGGCAACTACTATATCCACATTATATAATAACAGAGGCTCATCACACATGCTAACTTGAAGATTATGGCAATCACAATAAAGGGGCTCAACAGGTCCACCAGCTCCTTAGTCCTGTTTCAACCTTATTCAAACTGCCAAGATGACTCAATCCGAAATTGCTGATGTCTCGTGTCTGTAATCCCAGCTGCCTGTGAGGCTGAGGTGGGAGAATCACTTTAGCCTATAGATGTTCAAGGTTACAGTGAGCTATGGTCATGCCACTGAACTCCAGCGTGGGCCACAAAGTGAAATTTTATCTCAAAAAAAGTTTAGTAATAAAACAACTGGGCCAGGAGTGGTGGCTCACGCCTGTCAACCCAGCACTTTGGGAGGCTGGGGTAGGCAGATCATGAGGTCAGGAGATCAAGACCACCCTGGCCAACATGGTGAAACCGTCTCTACTAAAAATACAAAAATTAGCAAGGCATGGTGGTGTGCACCTATAATCCCAGCTACTCAGGAGACTGAGGCAGGAGAATCATTAGAACCCTGGAGGCGGAAGCTGCAGTGAGCCGAGATCATGCCACTGCACTCCAGCCTGGGTGACAAAGTGAGACTCTCAAAAAAATTAAAAAAAAAACTGGCCAGGCACACTGGCTCATGCCTGTGATCCCAACACTTTGGGAGGCTCAGGCAGAAGGATCTCTTGAGGTCAGATCAAGACCCCCCACCTCTACAAAAATAAAAGTAGGCCAGGCGTGGTGGCTCATGCGTATAGTCCTAGTTACTACTTGGGAGGCTGAGCCAGGAGGATCACTTGAGTATAGGAGTTTGAGGCTTCAGTGAGCTCTGACTGTGCCACTGCACTTCCCACTGAGTGATATAGACCATTTCTAATTAAAAAAAAAAAAAAAGTCCTTTGTGGTGGTACACACCTGTTGGGAGCGGGAGGGTCAAGCCTTCTTGAATCCACTTTCTACAAGGACATCCCAGAAGTAGATGTTAACATGATCAAATCCCTCAAATAGCAGCCTCCCAAGAGGGACAGGGGCTGCAGGAGTTCAATCTGTCCCTTTCATTTGGTAGCATGTAAGTCAAATTAGAAGTGTGAGGCTGCCCACTCTTGGCCATCTTTAGCCCAAGGTCAGGAGATGACAGGCTTGAAGAGGGTGTATTGGTGGTGGAGGGTAAGCGTGGGGGTCATTTACATGATCCACAAGCCCCCTGAAAAGTTGTTTGGAAGAGTTTATGTAAAAAGATCCGGCTGGGTGCAGCAGATCATGCCTGTAATCCCAGCACTTTGGGAGGCCAAGGCAGGTGGATCACCTGAGGTTGGGAGTTCGAGACCAGCCTGACCAACACTGGGAAACCCCATCTCTACTAAAAATACAAAGTTAGCTGGGCGTGGTGGTGGTCGCCTGTAATCCTGGCTACTTGGGAGGCTGAGGCAGGAGAATTGCTTGAACCTGGGAGGTGGAGGTTGCGGTTAGCCGAGACCGAGCCATTGCACTCCAGCCTGGGCAACAACTAAAACTTCGTCTCAAAAAAAAAAAAAAAAGAAAAACAAAGAAGATCCACTGGCTGGGCACGGTGCACACGCCTGTAATCCCAGCACTTTGGGAGGTTGAAGCAGGTGGATCACCTGAGGACAGGAGTTCAAGACCAGCATGGCCAACATGGTGAAACCCGCCTCTACTAAAAATACAAAAATTAGCTGGGCGTGATGGCACAACCTGTAATCCCAGCTACTTGGGAGGCTGAGGCAGGAGAATGGCTTGAACCCAGGAGGCAAAGGTTGCAGTGAGCCAAAATTGTTCCACTGCACTCCAGCCTGGGTAAACAAGAGCAAGACGCTGTCTTAAAAAAAAAAAAAGAAAAAAAGATCAATTACATTTACAGGTTTCTCAAGAGTTCTAAGAAAATGAAACAATGATTAGAAAGGAGGCGCTCAGTTCTTTCCATCCAGGAGAGGGGAAGGGGTCAGTTCTTTGTATCCAGGGCAGCCTCCCTGCTAACCTAGACTCAGAGTTGTTCCAAACAATGCCCTCTCTAGTTTAGACTCCAGGTATGACACCCCAGAAAACAGACATGGAGAGACCTTGGGGATAAAGGTCTTTATTGAACAACGTTATCTCACTCAGTAACAAAAGAGCAGGAGACAACAATTCCCCCAGAAGTCTGCAGCTGTGTCTACCCTCGGCAACAGGATGCATGGCCCGCTGATACATCAGCTGCAGTTCAGAGCCCCTGGTGGTCACTTAGAGATCATAATTGGGGTTCTTCCGAAGGATAACAAAACCTTCCAGAATGGGGGTAACAGGAAGAAACTCCTCGGTGGCCAATTCTGCCCGTTCCCCGTGGGCCAGCAACACTGGGGTTGTATGTGTCTGGAACCCCGTAATGGTCTTGGGCTTGCCAGCCTGCCCCACCACATCCACTGCCTGTAGGGTGAGAAAATTGAAAAGGATGGAAGAGTAGCAACCACCCACTGCCCACGCCGGTTTTAGCAAAGCAAGTATATGTATGTTCTCCCATCTACTCAACCTCTCACCTGGCCCACACGGACAGACACAGGCAATGGCCGCAGCTCCTCATCGAATGTAACCAGCATTCGGGGCTGCATGGCAGCCACCAGCCCATACAATACATAGTGTGATTTGCCTAGAATAACTGAGGGAAGCAGACAGGACAAAAAGTTAAGAGATGAGAGGGCAGGCCTGGCCATAACACTGAGAGCCCACCCCAGCCTTGGTCCTTTAACCGCTCAATCATACGACTGAGTCCATACTCCTCCCCTCGTGCCCTACTACTAACCAGAGATGCCCCCACCTCACTTTGCTTACAGCCCTTAGACTTGAAAATTGTGTTTCCCCAATTACTTAGGAGCAGATGCTAGGCACATCATCCTCCAATCTCTTTGGGCCAGACCAAAAGTGTGTGAGATGAAAGTCTCATGTCACCAGCGCAAAGAACCTCAGGAACCTGAGTGGTACAGAGCTAACTTGGGTCTTCAACCTAAACTGCCAAAGTGGGCCTGGAAAGGGTGGAGTCAGCACTACATGCTGTGATATAAAACTGACAGGAACTCACTGTTTCGAACATCCAGAAAAGAGACGAGCACAGTGAGCAGCCCAGCCACAGCCACTTGACTCATAAGCTGCCGGTCACTGTGGTAGGGGCAGAGAGTAAGTGTGCCTTTCCCTAAATGTGTCAGGCCCTGAAAAAAACAGAGAGAAGTAGAGGTGAGGAGTCATCACTGATGAGGTATCAGCTAACCAAGCCAAACAGAAATCTGACACTTGGTCACATTTTTCCTCCTAGGCCAACATTCCATGTCCCTCCTTCCATCACCGGACACTTCCCCGGCATGCTCTGAGGAGAAGATTTCTACTCTTTACCTGTGCTAAGCGCACCATGAAGAGGTTGTTGGGGTCCTTGGCATGATACTGAGCTAACTGGCGCAGCATTGCAGCCAGACGGGCATTGTTGGTACCTGAAAATGTTAAGCATTACAGAAGTGAAAAAAGGGACTTCAAATCTTCCCCACTGCTTATGATCTTCTTCTGCTTGATACTCACCACTGCCCACCATGCCCATGGCAAAAATGGAGTTATAAGAAACTTCTGGATCAGCATCATGAGAGAATTTGCTTAGGGTATCCAGGATGTTGAGTCGTGGATTTGAAACGGAGATGAGGGCCAGTGCTAAAGGTACAGCCCTCCGGAGTGTAGGTTCCCCATATCTCAGCTGATGATCCAAGAAAGGACAACAGTAAGGGGAAGGCAGGAAAACAGGGGCCATTACAGAGTGGACTGTGGGTAAAAGGGGGCCTTAGCATCCGAAGAAAAGGTACCACAGGCCGGACACAGTGGCTCACGCCTGTAATCCCAGCATCTGGGAAGCTGAGGCAGGCAGATCATGAGGTCAAGAGATTGAGACCATCCTGGCCAACATGGTGAAAACCCTATTGAAAAGGATGGAAGAGTAGCAACCACCCACTGCCCACGCCAGTTTCAGCAAAGCAAGTATGTGTACGTTCTCCCATCTACTAAAAATACAAAAATTGCCAGGCACGGTGGCTCAAACTGTAATCCCAGCACTTTGGGAGGCTGAGGCAGGTGGATTGCGAGGTCAGGAGTTCAAGACCAGCCTGGCCAAGATAGTGAAACCACGTCTCTAATAAAAATACAAAAATTAGCGGGTGTAGTGGTGGGTGCCTGTAATCCCAACTACTTGGGAGGCTGAGGCAGAGAATTGCTTGAACTCAGGAGGTAGAGGTTATGGTGAGCCCAGATCATGCCACTACACTCCAGCCTGGGCAACAGAACAAGACTCATCTCCAAAAAAAAAAAAAAAAAGACCAGGCCGGGCGCGGTGGCTCAAGCCTGTAATCCCAGCACTTTGGGAGGCCGAGGCGGGCGGATCACGAGGTCAAGAGATCGAGACCATCCTGGTCAACATGATGAAACCCCGTCTCTACTAAAAATACAAAAAATTAGCTGGGCATGGTGGCGCATGCCTGTAATCCCAGCTACTCAGGAGGCTGAGGCAGGAGAATTGCCCAAACCCAGGAGGTGGAGGTTGCAGTGAGCCGAGGTCGCGCCATTGCACTCCAGCCTGGGTAACAAGAGCGAAACTCTGTCTCAAAAAAAAAAAAAAAAAAAAAAAAAAAAGACCACCTCTCCACCAAGAAAACCCATCAGAAAAGTCTTCACTGGGGAATGCCAAGCCACCAGACCGAGTATATTCCAATCTTCTTCATGCTGTACTCACCAAATGGCCAAAGGTTCGTAGTGCCATCTCTGCACCAATCTCTTCCCCCATAGCAATAAGGGCAATCCCCAGAACAGCCACTCCCTGCAATTGAAGAGGTGGCAGAACCCACTAAGCTCAAGGGAATAAAAAGCAGTCACCCTTGACTCAAGTCCCATTTGAAAATAAGAAGCCATCCTGTGGGCAACACCCTCACGCCTTACGTACAGTCTCATGCTATTGCAATACATGGCGATACCCAGAGGGGCTCTAGAGCAAAAACCAAACCCAGAGCCCCTGTATGCTTCTCTCTCCTCACAGCCTCACTCTGAACGTGCCCAGCTGCCCATATGACCTGATGTGCTCCCATGTCGGCGGGGGCTTCCTTTTTGTCCTTGTCCTTCTTTTCCTTCTTGTCTTTGTCCTCCTCCTTCTCTTTGGAGTCAAAGTGTTCGCTACAAATGTGGAGCAGCTGCTGCACCTTCAGCACATTCCCAGAGCCTGCGGCAGGGTGGCGAGGGAGAATGGATAGAAATGAGAAGTTACCAAGGAAAAGCTGTGGAAAACAGTAGAAGACTAAAGAATCTACAGCAGATCGGAATGAATGAGAAAGGAGAAACAACCTAAAAGTAAGGACCAAGAAAGAACTGAGGAGTCACTGGGGGCGCACAAGACAGCCTCATAAAGACACAGACCTGCATATGCACACACATCCACCAGTGTGTTGGCAAAACTGCGGAATGGCTCTGACACAACCTCCAGTGCAGCCAGGATTGCCTCAATGGCTTCACCCTTCCCTACAGGACAGATTCAAGGGGTCAGAGGATACTTGCCTCCATCCAGCACAGCCGGACACATAAACCCTCCCTGTTGTATCCAGTTACCGTCAGCCCTTTGCCCAAACTGAAACATCTCCTCACCCAGGTGGTTGAGACCCAGTCCAAGAGGAAGCCAACGAGCATAAGTGTCCTTGAGCTCAGTCTCTGACTTCTCCATGATAGTCTGAAGGATGGTAGAAGTTACATCTCCATTGCAGGACCCCACTGCTATCATTCCACAGGCTAGAGCTGTCACACCTGCCACCTAGAGGTAGGAAACCGAATTACACAAAGGAAGTTATTAAAACACTTATTTGGCCGGGTGCAGTGGCTCATTCCTATAATCCCAGCACTTTGGGAGGCGGAGGTTGCGGTGAGCCGAGATCACGCCATTGCACTCCAGCCTGGGTAACAAGAGCGAGACTCTGTCTCAAAAAAAAAAAGCCAAAAAACTAAAAAACCCACTTATTTATGTCTTGATTCAAGATAGCCTATTCCTACAGTCAGTCCACTGCAAGATGTTCTCCTAATAACATTAGGTTACAATTCCTTTCTGATGGCAGATCAAAAAACAATAGTCACCATTATTCGTTGAGTACATAATATATGCCAGCCACTACGCTGTCTCAATTATTATTGACATTTAATCCTCATCACCTCAGGGTCACAGGTCCCAAGGTTATCCCCCAAACATTTTTTTTTTTTGAGACAGAGTCTCACTCTGTCACCAGGCTGGAGTGCAATGGCACAATCTCGGCTCACTGCAACTTCCACCTCCCAGGTTCAAGCGATTCTCCTGCCTCAGCCTCCAAAATAGCTGGGACTATAGGTGAGCACCACCATGCGCAGCTAATTTTTGTATTTTTAGTGAAGACGGAGCTTCACCATGTTGCCCAGGATGGTCTTGATCTCTTGACCTTGTGATCTGCCCACCTCGGCCTCCTGAAGTGTTGGGATTACAGGCGTCAGCCAGCGCGTCTGGCCGTTATCCCCTTTTATTATTTATTTATTGTGAGACAGAGTCTCCCTCTGTTGCCCAGGCTAGAGTGCAATGGTGCAATCTTAACTCACTGCAACCTCTGCCTTCTGGGTTCAAGAGAGTCTCACACCTCAGCCTCCCCAGTAGGGGATTTACAGGTGTGCGCCACCACACCTGGCTAATGTTTTGTATTTTTAGTAGAGACGGGGTTTCGCCATGTTGGTCAGGCTGATCTGGAACTCTTGACCTTGTGATCTGCCCACCTCAGCCTCCCAAAGTGCTGTGATTACAGGCATGAGCCACTGCACCCAGCCTTATCCCCTTTTATTAATGAGAAAAATGTGGCCTAAAGAGATTGAATTACTTGTCCACAATCATACTAGTATAAGCAGAGATGGCAAGATTTGAACCCAGTCTTTCTGACTCTAAAACCTATGCCACCAGCCACCATACTATATTTAAGGCTGGACAATGACTAAAATACTGAGGAGAATCCTCAACCCCAGGCTGCGTTAAGTTACACTTCACTCTAGTCCAAGTAGTCTCTCAGAGGTCCCAAGGGATAGAACTCAATACTAAAATGTTAACTCTTTCTTTTTAAAGACAGGGTCTCACTCTGTCACCCAGGCTGGAGTGCAGTGGTGTGTTCTCAGCTCACCATAACCTCTACCTCCAGGTTCAAGGAATTCTCCCACCTCAGCCTCCTTAGGAGCTGGAAGTATACACGAGCATCACCATACCCGGCTAACTTTTTTCTGTATTATTGGTAGAGATGGGGTTGCTCAGGTTCGTCTCAAACTCCTCAGCTCAAGTGATCCGCGCACTTTAGCCTCCCAAAGTGCTGGGATTACAGGCATGAGCCACTGCACCTGGCCTAAAATGTTAACTCTTTAGCCTTAAAACCACCAGAGGCTTAGAAGCTCAGATCGAGGGGTTCCACTGAGGTGACCGTCCCTGACACATGCACACACATACTTTTTCATTATCACAGAAAGTAGGACTCAAAGCACCTTCTCTACTTACTCTAAATGCTCAGTGGCCTCTACTCACCTCCATGCTAGACTTTGAATCTCCCATCACGGGCAGCAGCAGCGTTAGGACATCTTCACGATTTGAACCAGCATAGGCCAAGCCTAGCCTGCAAAAGCCATGGAGAGGTGGTCCCATGGATACACCAAGAAGAGAACAAAAAGAGGACCAGTCATTCATTCACCATCTCAACAAATATTCACCAAGAGCCAGATACCCAACAGGCACAGTGAGAGCCCTTGGCAATATAGGTGAAAAGGGCCCAGTTCCTGTTCTCCAGAGTGCACAGGCTGAGCACTACCAGAAAGACAAGCGAGGAACCTTACCCAAAGATGGAACCAAGTCTCATGGTGTTGCTGTTGTGGAGAACATAGTCTGAGAGCAGTGCCAGAGCAGGGTCACACTCATTCCGGACCCCAGAGTTCACTATGCCACAGGCAAGAAGAGCTCCTGACTACAAAGAGCAAACAGATTCTTCACTCAGGATACTCTACCTTCCTTACCACAAAGAGGGCAACATGGGCCTCACTGCAGCACCCACCTTAACTGGAGTTAAAAACTGGGCAGACCTCATCAGTGAAAGAGAGGCACTGCTAGGCACCAGAATATGGAAGGGGGAAGTCCCCATGAGCGGGCTGTATCCAGACCAACCTTGATATAGTCCTCAGAGGAGTACAGGTACTTGTCAATCTGGGTGAGGCCACCATCCACATCCCACAGCAGAATCATGCCAAGGGATGCAGCTGCACTCAACATTCCTACACCAAGAAGAATCTATTAGTCTTAAAATGGCCCTATCCTGAGGATCCTGTTATTATAAAGAGCTCTCCCAAGAAATGCATGGTGGATCTCTTGTCAGATTATGGCTCCAAGAGGACAAAAGGAGTGATCATAGCAAAACAAAAAACAAAACGGGAACAGAGTTATACCGTGGTCCTTGTTCTTATAAAGCCATTTGTTGCCATCATCTGTTAGCAGCTTGTCTTGGCCAAAAGCTGCATTCACAAAGCCATTCACAAAAGAGGAGGCCAGGTTCATGCGGGCAGAGTCCACCTGAGAGCCGCTGCCCCCAAACCCTGCAAAGGAGGGAAAGGAAAAGTAAGGAAAGGTTTCAGGTAGGACAAGAAAGAAACACAGCATGGCAGCTGGTCTCTGGTTCTGAGCTGGTCCCTCAGTGTCCTCTAACTACATCCCCAAGCAGTCACCTGAAAAAGCTTCATGGGAATTCTGAGCTCACTAGGAGAAGCACATTGGCCAAGCCATCACTCCCAATACAAGGGGCCTAATTACAATCCTCCAATTCTCATACATAGAACAGGGCTACTCACTGTTGTTCTCTAGGTGAGTTTTGTAGATGTCATCAGGCACCTTGGGCTCCATGATGTCCAGCTAAAGAGAAGTCAGAAGGTCACAATTGCTCCCCTAGAACTCCCCCAGCTGTCCCTTCTGCTATCCCAGTGAATGGCAATTCTAATCAAGGAGAGTCTAGTCAGAGGTAGAGTCAGAGAGGTAAAATGGAAGGAAGAATTACAACCAAAAGGCCTCGATGAAAAATGAGCAGTCTTACCTCCCGAGCTAAGGCCAAGAAGTTGCTGTTGAGCTGTACGTTGGACATGATCTCTGTCAGGTCCTCATACTCCTCTACATCTTCACTCAGCTCCAGGAACACCCCATGCCGGCCTAGCATGAATGCCATCTGTTTCTGTACTACCCTGTGGAGAGAGCCCGCGTATCTGCTCACTACTGCCCACTAAGAGCACAGGAAAATACCCTCAAGCCCTCACCAGAAACTACAGCTCCCAGCTCTCCATGCAAATTCCCTAATCATGGGCTTATCTCTTCCTTTGCCAGCTTCTTTTCTACATACACATCCTTGCAGGAGGTGAAGATGTCTTCTACCAACTCCATGTCATTGAGCATCAGTGCCAATCTCAGAGCTTCAGGGAAGCGGCTAAACTTTCGGAACACACCCAGGGCACAACGCAGTAGTGCTGAGTTCTCAGGCTCAGGCACATAATTCACACAACTACAAAAGTAAAAGTAAAAAAGAATTCAGAAAGTCCCACACACTCATTTTCCCCATTCAATTCACTTACCCAAAATAAACAGTGAATACCTACTATACACCAGGCACTGTGCTAGATGTTAGAACTACTAAGAAGACAGTCTCTGTCCTCAAGAAACTCACAGACATCAACAGATTAACTACAGCGTGATGCTATGCTTGAGGAAATGCTCTGGCAAAGTAGAGGAGGCACAGTTGAGAGAGAGGTGCTAAGGAGGGCACACCTGCCACCCATCCCTACCGTGTTCACTCACCTGGTGAGATAAAGGCAGACCTTTGCGTATGCATTCTCATCGATGTCCTTCTCCAGCATGTCCACCTGCTCAATTTCCATAAGCAGGTCGCAGGCCTCATGCTCTGCATTGTGGGCCATGTTATACGGGACGATTTCCTTCACCAGAGTGAGCAGTGGCTCCCGCTGTACCTTCTCCGCGTCATCCAGCTCCTGCCACTCCTTAGCCACTTCTCCTGCCAGATGCCTACAGATACACCCAGACCATTAAGTATAGCTTCAGGGGATGCACTTCTCTGTGGGTCAAGAAATGCATTGTCTGGGAAATTCAATACACAGATACTCCAAGATAGACAGTACTCTGGATTCTAAATTATCCTAGAGACTCAGAGCCCCCTTCAGATTCCCAAGAAGAAAAGATCTTACCTGACATACTCATGACCCCATGATGCCAATTCCTCCTGGGAGCCCACTAGCCGATACTTGAGGCACTCACGTTCCCCACTCACGGTCATGGCCAAAACAGAGATGATGTCAGCAGCAAAACGCTATAAAGAAAACATTCCTTTGAAGTCAAACCCAGCAGTCCAGCATTAGGGGAGCATGCATCATGGAATCAAGATCATTGTCTCCCAAATTAGCTATGTAGATAGTACAAAAAATTTAACAGGCCATCTAAGCCAAACCTCACAAAAACCAAGGTTGGTGTTGCTATCTCCATTTTTTTTTTTTTTTTTTTTTTTTTTTAATTTTTTATTGGATTATAGGTTTTGGGGTACATGAGCAGAGCATGCAAGACAGTTGCGTAGGTACACACATGGCAGTGTGCTTTGCTTTTCTTCTCCCCTTCACCCACATTTGGCATTTCTCCCCAGGCTATCCCTCCCCACCTCCATTTTTTTTTTGAGACAGAGTTTCGCTCTTGTCACCCAGGCTGGAGTGCAATGGTGTGCTCTTGGCTCAATGGAACCGCTGCCTGACAGTTCAAGTGATTATCCTGCATCAGCCTCCTGTGTATAGCTGGGATTATAGTTGCCCGCCACCAAGTCTGGCTAATTTTTTTTTTTTTTTTTGTATACTTAGTAGCGACGGGATTTCACCATGTTGGCCAGGCTGGTCTTTAACTCCTGACCTCAGGTGATCTGCCCACCTCAGCCCCCCAAAGTGTTGGGGTTACAGGTGTGAGCCATCGTGCCCCGCCACTACCTCCCTTTTAAATTAACACAGCTGAAGGGTGATAAACAAGGGATAATGTGGAGAAAAATGAAAGCTCTTAATTTTAGTTTAATTACAATTATAAGCTATTAAAAGGTTTTACACAGAAAAGACCCACAACCAACAAAGATCAGGATAGGTGCTAGGTGAAAGACAGACTGTATAGGAGAAAAGGACAACAGCAAGAACGCCAGTTAAGAGGTGCTGCAACAGCCCATGCAAAAACCGAACATCTCCAGGATTAGGGTTGCACCAGCAGGCAGAGAAGTGACTGAATGTGGAGCATATTTTAGACATGAATGTACATGGGAGAGAAGGAAAGAGAAAAATCAAGGTTAAACATGAGTTAAAAATAACCCATGCTAATGAAACCCTAAAGTCCAACACAAATGACAGAAACAGTATCTTCTGAGAAGCTGATCCTCCTCTCAGCTCTTTTGTGGACATTTTGACTATGATGAACTCGCTCAAAGAGATCAGGCCTTAGGTCTATCAGGCTTCCTGTGACTCACAACGAGCCCCATGGTCTGAGTAAAAAGAATTCCTAAACGAGGCCTCCACCAGGTTTGAAACAGTTTTACCTTATTCTCCCCAGGGGCCATGTTCTCATAGATTTCCTTTAGTTTGCCATAGTGTGGGCGCAGAAATTTGAGAGGCTTGGGCACTGAAGTCATGGAAGTCGTAGAAGAACGAATCTGCCTTCGCAATTCCTCCAGCGCTGGTCGATACAGGGATGTGTCCTTCTCCTGATCAAAAGATGATAGGGCTCAGACAAAAAGGAGTCACACCCCTCCAAGTCATAACACAGAGATATTTAATTTAACAACTCCCCCAAGGAAATAGCTGTGTCTTATTCATTCACCTGTGATTCCTTAACTCCCTGCACCCTGCCTGGCACAGAAACAAATGACCCAAGTTAAAAGTTAGGAACTCTGCTTCTCCCACAAAGAAAGCTACAAAACTGTACAAATACCCTTTGCAATTCTCCTGCCTCCCAACATCATCATAACACTGATCCTAAAATACAGCCCACCGCACACAGGAGTTGCCTCAAAACGGAATAAAACAGGTGGGAAAGATCCAAACGTGCACGGAATCATGTTAACCTCGTGACTCACCCCCAGTCGTTCCACGAGCATCTCCAGTTCATCTTGAAGCTGTTTATCCTCCTCGGACTGGAGGATTGGGAGAAACAAGCTCAAGTAGAGAAGGAATCCCAAAGACGTCCTCCTCCCACTTACCCGGGCCAGGTGGACAAGGAAACAGAGTAGGAATGGGGAGCCTGGTGGGAAATCAGCCTGGGTTCTGAACCAGGCTCTACCTGAATGCCAGTCTAGGAAACCGAGGTGACAATGACCCGCCCGAGCCCACCTCACGCGGCGGTGGTGAGAGTTGGTGGGGACGGCAGAGGTGACAGCGCGGAATGGAGGAATGAGGAGCAGAGAGTCAGGGTGCCGGGAGTCCCGGGGGTCGCCCCAGCAGCCCTCTCCCTGGTGCGGTGGGGCCGTTGGGAGTCGGGGCTAAGGCCTGCGGAGCCGCCGTGACTCAGCCCCGCGGCCTCCTCCGCCGGCTCTCCGGGCCGCGCCTCACCAGCTCCTGCTCTTTGTCCTTGTCCCCGGCATCCCGCCGCTCCTTGCCGCTCGGCTTCTCGTCCGCGCCGCCGGGGGCCGCCGCCGGGGACTGCTGGGGCTGCACCGGCGCCTTGTCCCGACCTCCTTCTTCCATCTCCGCCGCTACTGCCGCCTCGCTGCGCGCGCACCAGTTCACACCTCCCTTTTTCCCAGACAGCCTCGCGCGCCTCCGCCACGGCGCCCCTCCTCCTCCAGAGCCAGCCTGCGACCGGAAACGCCGGGGCGAGCCCCGGCGCGCGGCGACCCACCCACCCCCGCGGCCTGAGAGCCCGGGCCTCGGACCCGGCCCCCGGAGGCCGGCGAAGACTGACACTCCCAGCGTCCCCCGCGCCGTAGGCGCCACCCGACCCCCTCCTCCCCGGAGTTTCCTGAAAGCCGCGGGACTTCGCCCTGTGGGGTTTGGGTGCGCTGGCTGCTGTAGAAGGGCGGTCTGCGATCCCAGACACCGAGATTTTTCGGTGGTAGGTTTTTCTCATAACGGTGTAAATAGAACCCACAGTGACACTCCAGTTGGCTGCGTGGCGCGACAGACACACTGGATTTCTTGAAATCCTGGACGCTTGATAGCCGCCTGTTTAACCTCTGTGTTAACTGTCTAGCCCACACCACTGTGGAATATTAACTTCATTTGGTGGTGGTGTTTTTGAGACGGAGTCTCGCAGTGTCACCCAGGCTGGAGTGCAGTGGCGCGATCTCAGCTCACTGCAACCTCCGCCTACCGGGTTCAAGCGATTCTCCTGCCTCAGCCTTCCGAGTAGCTGGGATTACAGGTGCCCACCACCACACCCCGCTGATTTTTGTATTTTTAGTAGAAACGGGGTTTCACTATGTTGGCTAGGCTGGTCTCAAACTCCTGACCTCAAGTGACCCGCCTGCTTTGGCCTCCCAAAGTGCTGGAATTACAGGCGTGAGCCATCGCGCCCGGCCTATTAACCTCATTTGATATTCCTTCCCAGTTGAATGAGAGTACTCTGCTATTCCCGTGGCTACCATTTTAAATCCTTTGGGGAGCCAAATGGAGTAGAAGTCGGTCAATAAAGTCCTGTGCTTCGCGCCAAATTCTGGAGCTAAAAGCAGAACAAGACAAGGTCTTCCTACTCTATATCTTCTCGTCTTTCCCTGTGAAGCCTTAGAAGGGGTGTGACTGATGCGCTTTATATCAGTACTGCTTTAAAGTGATTCCATGTACTTATTACAACCTTTTGAGATTGGTAGGGTTATGTCCATTTTACAGAGGAGATATATCAAGTAGTAGAATCAGGATTTACTTTATTATTTGTTTTTTTGAGCCGGAGTTTTGCTCTAGTTGCCCCGGCTGGAGTGCAATGGCACGATCTCGGCTCACTGCAACCTCTGCCTCCTGGCTTCAAGTGATTATCCTGCTTCAGCCTCCGGAGTAGCTGGGCTTAGAGGTGTGTACCACCACACCCAGCTAAGTTTTGTATTTTTGGTAGAGATGGGGTTTCACCATTTGGCCAGTCTGGTCTTGAACTTCTGACCTCAGGTGATCCTCCCTCCTCTGCCTCCCAAAGTGCTGAGATTACAGGCGTGAGCCCCGGCGCCCGACCCCATGTCTTTCTTCTATCAGATCCCAAATTTGGTGCCATGTACCAGTCACACCCCAACCAGTACCTTAGAGGAGGTGAGGTGATGGATGTGGCTTTAATCAAGCTCAGGAGACTCCAGATGAAGAGTAAATGAACAGGTGTACTATGTTTCAACACTTTTGTAGGTTTGAAATGTTTTGAAATAAAACGTTGGGGGTAAGCGAACACAGGCTTTAGAGACAGATCTGGTGTTTACAACCAAATTCTGCCATTCACCAGTCTTGAGGCTTGGGCAAGCTACCTAACTTCTCTCAGCCTGGTTTCTGTTTCTGTAAAATGTGAATCATAAAGTATCTCTTTTGTAAGTTGTTATGAAAAAGAAATGAGCCAAAGTATTTAAAGTGGCCAGGTAGGTGCCTGGCAGAAAGCAGGCACTAGAAAGCAGGCAGTTGTCATTTTATTTTCCAATTACGTCAAATCTGCAGGGTGAGTTAAATATTCTTGTCCCCTTCTCCCCCGCTCCAAGCATTCAAGCTTCCAAGTTGATCTTGCCAAATGCAAATGTCTGGCTGTTCTTTTCTTTTCTCATCTTTTCTTTTTATTGAGATGGAGTCTCACTCCGTCCCCAGGCTGGAATGCAGTGGCGAGATCTCAGTTCACTGCAACCACCACCTCCTGGGTTCAAGTGATTCTCCTGCCTCAGCCTCCTGAGTAGCTGGAATTATAGGCACCACCACCATGCTGGATAATTTTTTGTATTTTTAGTAGAGATGGGGTTTTGCCACATTGGCCAGGCTGGTCTCAAACTTCTGACCTCAAGTGATTTGCCACCTTGGCCTCTCAAAGTGCTGGGATTACAGGTGTGAGCCACTGTACCCAGTGTGGCCTTATTTTCAAGGCTGCTTGATAACATTGCTTTCCTGCCTCAAGCTTCATTTTAGCCTGTTTTTCTAGGAGCACTCCTTTCTACCATGTCACCAAACTCCCAACCTTGTGGCCAAACTGGTTTCCAATTGGGGCAAACCCATTACCTAAGGCTTCCTTTCTGCTTCCTTACATTACATCCATAAGCCTGCTGTGCTGCTCCCCAAACATGGCCTAAGCTGTAGCGCTAGGCCATTATCTGCTGGATGGCTCACACATCAGAGAACTCTTCAACCCGAAGCCATCACTTACATAACACCAGGCGTGCTCCCAGCAGCACACAGCATTGCACTGTCTTCACTGGCTTGCTTCTTTCTTTGTGTGATATTCTTCAAATGGCCAGATTGAAGTAAGAAGTGTTGTGGCCCTTCTTACTTTTTTTTTTTTTTGAGACAGAATTTCACTCTTGTTGCCCAGGCTGGAGTGCAGTGGCACGATCTCGGCTCACTGCAACCTCCACCTCCAGGGTTCAAGCAATTCTCCTGCCTCATCCTCCCAAGTAGCTTGGATTACAGGCATGCGCCACCACGCGCAGCTAATTTTGTATTTTTGGTAGAGATGGGGTTTTTTTCATGTTGCTCAGGCTGGTCTTGAACTCCCAACTTCAGTTGATCCACCGCTTCGGCTTCCCAAAGTGCTGGGATTACAGGTGTGAGCCACCGCGCCTGGAGCTGTCTTATTTATCTTTGTACTCCTAGCCTCCAAGCTAGTGCCTGGCTCGTGGCAGACTTTGACAAACATTTGCAGAATGCATGCATGCGTGAATGAATGAATGAATGAATGGCTTTGCATTCATCTTCAGGTCATCTTTGTGTATAATAACAACCCTCTGGGGGCTGTCTTTGGAGGCCAGAACTGGGCATTGGCAAATCATCAGGTTTCTCCATTTGTGAACCATGATAGAGCCAATAAAACTGCTTTTTTAATTAAAAAAAAATTAGGACCTCCAATCCTGGAGAAAACTGTGCTTGTTTTTATGGGTGACTCTTCAACTCGGACATTTCCAGGTGTGTGAGATCATACTTCTCAGGCCAGGCATGGTGGCTCATGCCTGTAATCCCAGCACTTTGGGAGACCAAGGTGGGTGTATCACCTGAGGTTAGGAGTTCAAGACCAGCCTGACCAACATGAAGAAACCCGGTCTCTACTAAAAATACAAAATGAGCTAGGCATGATGGTACATGCCTGTATTTCCAGCTACTCGGGAGGCTGAGGCAGGAGAACTGCTTGAACATGGGAGCTGGAGGTTGCAGTGAGCCAGGGTCATGCCACTGCACTCCAGCCTGAGCAACTAGAGCAAAACTCCATCTCAAAAAAAAAAAAAAATCATACTTCTTGGCATATGTTAGCTCGTTGTGGATGCGAATCAGACTCCCCAGTGGGAGTAGGGATGGCCTAGCACTTTAGCCATAATTCCTTTCCTGTGTCCACTGAGGGGCACCAACCTTTATTTCCCTTTCTTCCTTCACACGCCAGAGCATATCACATATGCATACTCAGCCTGACAGGACTACTAAGGGTAAAGGTTACATCTCTTACCTGATATTCACCTTGCCTTGCCTCTGGAACCAAGCACCTGCAGAGCGTTCAACAAACAGGTACCACCTGGCTTGATTTCAGCTCCGTGTGTGCTTAGGTTTCCTGCAGCTGTCTGGTGGTCACATGTGCCTCGCCTAAGGGATCTGGGTTGCACCTGCTGGTGATGGGCCCACCCGGATGTCTCATGAAATTGTCCAGATGACAGATGTCTGTGTTTGAGTCTAAATTCTGTTGTATTGGAAGACTAACTGATGGTGATTAAGAGCATCTGAGTTCCAAACCTAACTTTAATGCAGTCTGTCTTGAGTCCCAAATACCACATTGGGAGTTATGATCTTTTCCCTTAGTTTCTCCATTTGTAAAATAAAGACAATGATAGAACCTCCTTGCAAATTGTTGTGTGCATTTAATGCGATGATATGTTTAAAGTGTTTAGCACAAGGCTAAGCAAAATTGGGACTCAGTAAATTAAGACTAGTCATCATCATCATCATTTGACACTTTGACCTTTTTGCAATATGAGGTTTTAATAGCCCACTGACCAGCCTGTCAGAATCCCAAACTGGCCTCTGAAATTAGGTGTCAGGGAAGGGGCAAGGCTTTACCTGCCAAGCCTGTCTCCTTAGTCACTGTGCCGTCTGACATAGATCTCATCTAAATGTCACAAGTCACTTATTACTATCTCTTTGGGTTCTGGAGTTTGCTAAGCCCATGGATTCACTTTTTAGAGCATTAAAACAGAAATGCTTCTCAGAGATCATGTCATCCAATTCCCAATACAGACTGCAGAAGACACTGAGACTTCAAGACCTAGTGTCACACAGCTCAAGGGTGGCAGAGCTGGAGCCAGACCAGGCCTGCAGATGGGATGGCCTTCCTCTTTCCAGTGCATGGGCCGTTTACCCTGAAGCCATGCTCTTAGAGACTCAGGCTGTGTTTTCTCTGGGTCATGGAGTCCCCAGGACACTCTCTTCCTTTCTGAGCAGTCAGCTACTTTCTTCCTTTCCTGAGCAGCCAGCACTTCTGAGGTCACATGACAAGACCCACACACATCTCTTTATGGAGACAAATTGTGGGACACACACTAGTGCCATTCACTGAGGGGCCAAGGACCCAGCAGCAGTCATAACCAGAGCTTCACCCTTCCGCTTCCAGACTGAACAAATCCACCCCTACTTGCACCTTGGAGAACACTGACTTTTAAAGAGAATTGAGATTGAGGCCAGGTGCGGTGGCTCATGCCTATAATCTCAGAACTTTGGGAGGCCGAGGTGGGCGGATCACTTGAGGCCAGGAGTTTGGGACCATCCTGGCCAACATGGTGAAACCCATCTCTACTAAAAATACAAAAGTTAGCTGGGTGTGGCGGCGTGCACCTGTAATCCCAGCTACTCGGGGCTGAGGCAGGAGAATCGCTTGAACCCAGGATGCAGAGGTTTCACCAATGCACTCAGCCTGGGTGACAGAGCGAGACTCCATCTCAAAAATAAAAAGTAAAGATAATTGAGATAGGACTCTTTTCCACCGTTTTGCTGTAGTTCTCATTTGATAGGTGAGGAAACGGAGGCTCACAGAGGTTAGAGAACAGGCTGAAGCTCACAAAACGATCAGAGCCTCCGTTTCTGTCAGGATCTCTTTGACTGCAGTGCAGTAGTGAGGGTTAGATCTGTAAAATGGAGACTAGAGTACTCGTAAAGCACGCTTGCTGCGAGCATTTGGTGAACTCATGAAGGTGAAAGTACCAGTAGAGGAAGAGTCACCTAAGGGAAGAAGAAACTTCTCATTCATCTTTTTTTTTTTTTTTTTTTTTTAAGAGATGAGGTCTTGCTATGTTGCCCAGGCTGGGTTTGAACTTCTGAGCTCAAGCGGTCCTCGCACCTCAGCCTCCTGAGTAGCTGAGACTAAAGGTGCACCATCTCACCTACCTTATTCATTTTTCTTTTTTTTATCACCGGTGCCTGACACATTGTTGATAAATCAATATATTTTTTAAAAATAAGCCTATGAATATATAAATTAATAAATGGATGAATGAATAAAGAAATGAGCCACCTAGCACAGGTGCCTGGAACACAAGAGGTATTCAATCAATGTTCCTCTTCCCTCCCTCACTCTGGAGGGTAGGGGCCATATGGGCAGTCTCTGTGCCTGGCACTTGGTAGGCCTGATGAATGTGTGTAGGTGGAATGACCGACTCTCAGGAGCTCTGAACCTTTGAGGTCAGAAGGAAATGTCTGTCTTTTCAGCTACAAGCAGAGGCCAGGGCTCTGAGCTCTGGGAGTCAGGAAGTGACGTGCTACCTTGGCTAGGGCTTACTGTCACTGCAGGGCAAGGGCCACCCATCGTCCAAGCCAACCCTGGCGCTGTATTTACCCAGACTCAGTGTGAGGCTCAGCTGCACGCCCCAGTGGAGGGAAGCAGCAAATCCTTCCAGCTGCCCCGCTGTAGAACAGCTGGGGATGGGGCTTCGGCCACCAGTTAGCAGACAATATAATCTGCCCGGCCAGACTCAACTTCCTTCCATTCCTCCATACCGCCTCTCTTTCTCTGTCTTCTCTGGGCTTCAAATCTCAGTCCCCTGTATCTGCTGAGTGAGTGTTGAGAAGAGTGGCTGGCATACAGTAGTTGCTCTGTAGACACTGGTGGAGTCAGTGATGGATGCATGGAAACAGGACTGAAGGAAGAGACAGGTGGATGGATGCATGTCTATTTATTGGCACGGGGTCCTATACGGCCAAGACCACACCCTCCCCACCCTCTTTTCTGAAAAAATAAACTCTGTTCTTCCTTCTCCCTGCTCTGTCTGCTTTCCTGCTTGGTCCAGAGAGAATCAGTCACCTGCTAAGGCTTGAGCCCTAACACAGGAACGAGAACCCGTACACATATGCACTCCCCTCTCAGACCAGGGAAACAGGGAGCAGCAGGGGGCTTTCAGAGGCCCTTGGGCTTCCACTAGGAGCCATCAGTGAAGGTCAGCAGCAATATTGGGAGCAGGGGCATGAGGAGCACAGGGTGGGGTGGGGGCAGCCCCTGGAAGAGGGAAGCTGAGTTCACCCCTAAGTACGAATGAGTGAGCCTGGGGAGAAGCCCGGGAGGTCCACCACCCAGGCCTGCATGTCAGAATGGGGCAGGCATGGCAGGCCCCATGGCCGCCAGGCTGAGTGAGCTTGGGGCCAGAGAAGGCAGACTCCTTTCTGTGGGAACTGGCCTCCCACCCAAACCTCTTCCAGGCAGGGTGACATGGAGAGATGTCACAGTGAATGGTGGGGGCTCTGCTGGAGGAAGGGGCACCCCCAAAGCAGAGGCACAATGTGGTGATTAAGAAGGGACCGCACTCATGTCACCGGTGGTGAGGAGGGACTAGACCCCGCCCAGCTTGCATGTGCTTCCTCCCAACCCAAGAGCAAATGGCCTGGCCTCGTCGGGAGAGCTGCCCTGGGTCTGGGGACAACTGGCCATTTCTCCCCTGGTCCAGGTCTACCACACCTCACACAGCTGCCCCGGGTTCATGGGGGAGCCGACGGGGCAGCTGAAGTGCCGTAGGAAGTCGCGGGAGTTGGAGAGGGTGCCCAGCACGCGGAAGCGGGCAGGGCTGTGGGGGTCAGTCACCAGCCCCTCGTGAGAGCTCTCTGGTGTGCGGACCGAGCACCACACCTGCGGGCCAGGACAGATGTGGGGGCACATGGGGTCCAGTGTGCAGCCGGGCCTTAGGGTCAGCTACAGCCATCCCAGAGGCACAAAACCACCACCGCTGCAGCCCCTCCAGGCTCCTTTCAAAACTGCCCTGGACGCCAGGTTGCCCAGCACAGACTCGGTAAGGGGAAAACGGCAGCCCCAGAACCTGCTGGCGGTGGCTCCCCAGCGGAGACTCTGCCTGTGTCCTTGCTAAGCCACTTACTCTATCCCTGGGCTGCATCCCAAGCTTTAGTTTCCTGTATGCCTCCCTCACAGGAACAGCATGAGGATCAACGTCTGCCCCCTTTGCCACTGTTTGCCCCGCCCTGTGCCCCTTCATGCACGACAGCCCTGCCCTTTGTGCTATGCAAAATCCTGCCAAGGCGTTCTCCTGCTCAGACCTCTTCGGGCTGCCTTCGTGGGCCCCGGCCGGCCAAGAGGCTCTGGGCATAGGCCTTCCCAGCCCACCTTTCACGCCCCAGTCTCAGCCCCATCCCCCACCCCCTTTGATGCATGCCCAGCTAATGACATACTCACAGGGTATGACATGCCCTAATGACATACTCAGAAGGGAGCAGGACAAAGGGGCAGACCCCAGGCTTTCCGGGAGGGCAATACCTGGGCAAATCCCACGAAGAAGAGCTGGTGGTTGGTGAGCCCCACGGCTGGCAGCTGCTGTTCCTCCCCATGCATTCTCAGCCACGCTTTGTAAGCCTGGGGACAGAATGGAGGCAGCAAGTTCGTCCAGGCCCAGCGCCTCCACCCAGCAGCCTTTCACCCCAGGCCGGCAGGCCTCAGCGGCAGGAGGGCTGGCAGGCCACTCACGTTGTAGGCAGCCTTCAGCCCCCCGTTGTCGGCGATGTTCTCCCCCAGCGTCTGGCGGCCGTTGAGCCTCTCCCCATTGACCTGGTATTGGTTGTACTGCTCCTCCATGCAGGCCGTATGGTTCCGGAAGGCGGCCAGTGACTCATTCTGCCACCAGGGCCGTAGGTTCCCTTCTTTATCGTACTCGCGCCCTGAGGAGAACTCACCTTTGTACCCCACCAAGACCAGAGCTCATCCCTTTGGGGCAGCAGTGCCCCCACTCAGCCCTGGGCCATAGGCTACAGGGCCCTTGGGGGCTGCATCAATGTCCCAAGGCCTTGCAGGAGTCACTGGGAATTCTAGGCTGGAGGGGACGACGCCATGGCCCCTACCTTGGTCATCAAAGGCATGTGTCAGCTCATGACCCATGACCACACCGATGCCACCAAAGTTCAGGGCCCTGGTAGGTGAGGAATGGCAAGTGAGGCCATGGTGGGGCACTTCTGAATCCCACCTCCAGCCCTGTTCCCAGCTCAGCCACAGGCCCAGGCCCCAGCACCCAGCCCCTCCTGCTTCAGACACACTTGGGGTGGTTGCGGGCATAGAAGGGGGCCTGCAGGATGCCCGCAGGGAAGACGATCTCATTCTTAGTTGGAAGGTAGTAGGCGTTCACTGTCTGGGGGGTCATGCTCCACCTGGCGGAGGGAGAGGGAGAGGCTGAGGCTCCCGACTCCCCTGACACTGCTCCCCTCCCAGCAGCCCTGCCCAACCTCCTGCAAGGTTTTGGGCCTCGGGGCCTGGGACCAGTCTTGCCACACTTTCCCCCATTGCAGGAAACCTTCCCCCACCCCTCCTGCCACCCCGAGTGTCAATGCCCACCCCACTCATTCTCACTGGTCTCGGCTGGGAGGCTTGCGGAGCTGGTCAGCCATCACCTTAGCAGAGAAGTTGTACAAATTCAACATGTTTTGGAAGAAAGAGTCTTCAGAAACTTCGTACTATGGGAAAAATGGGAAGTAGAAAGCAAGCAAGAGAATCCACTGGAGAAGATAATAGCTGCAGTTCAGCTACTCAGTACCTCTCCAAACCTCAGTGTCCTCAACTGTAAAATACCTAGTAAACTATAATTGGCAATATTTAAAGGGAATTTATGTTACAGGTGCTGGTTTTTGTTTTAGTTTTGAGACTGAGTCTTGCTCTGTTGCCAGGCTGGAGTGCAGTGGCGTAATCTTGGCTCACTGCAACCTCCACCTTCCGGGTTCAAGCGATTCTCCTGCCTCAGCCTCCCACGTACCTGGGGCTAGAGGCGTGTGCTACCACACCCAGCTGATTTTTGCATTTTTTGTAGAGACGAGGTTTCATCATGTTGACCAGGATGGTCTCGATCTCTTGACCATGCGATCTGTCCACCTCAGCCTCCCAAAGTGCTGGGATTACAGGTGTGAGCCATCACACCCGGCCTTCCAATTGCTGGGTTTTTTTACATACTGCCTTCATTTATCTCACAACAACCCTATGAGGTAGGGACTAGCAGGACCCCTATTTTACGGAAAATGAAACAAAGGCCTAGAGAGGTTTTCTTGAAGGTTACAAAGTTAGGGGTAGAAACAGGATTTGATTAGGCTTGACTCCAAATCTCTGCTTGTTAACACTATATAATTCACTGCTGTTTGACCTGCAGCCTGACACACAGTCAATACTTAAAACAATGCTGGTTACCTCCCTCTGCCTCTAAAAGAAACCAACAGGTACCTTTTTCCCAGTGCTTGAGCCGGGATTACTAAACTCAGGGAACAGTGCCCCCTACAAGGATGAAGCAGTACTGATGAGCACAGGTACTCACCCCATCATAAACATCATCCAGCTCTTTGGGCTCCAGGATGAAGTCTGGGAAACCAATCATATCATAGATGGCGTCTGCCTGAAGAGACCAGGTTAAGGGTTTGTTTCCTTCCCCAGCTCCTAGCAACACTGTATCCTTCAACCCCACCTCAAGATGGCGCCCCAACTCTAGCCACCACTCACTTTCTCCTTGGCTGCCTGGCGGGTCTTCTCATCCATCCAAACCAGCTGTCCCAGGGCCTCCTCAAATGCAGTCCGGATTTCGCTGATCATCCCCTCTGCCTGGGAAGGAGGAAACACAAGTCAGCCTCCTCCTGCACTGAACTCATCCTTGCCCCCCCATCCACCCTGAGGCCCCATCCCCATCCCTCCAGAGGAATTGGGAATGCCTAGACTCATGAAATACGGCCGAGCACCTGGAGAGGATGAGAAGAAACACCATTTGTAAAGGTACTGGGATTGTGGCTAGCTTTTTTCCTAATTAAATAAATATTTTAATTGAAAATAAGGTCATCAAATTAAAATTAATATTATAATTTAGTTTCATGCAATGATTTTTTTTGTGGGGGGGATGGAGTCTGGCTCTGTTGCCAAGATACAGTGCAGAGGCTCTGTATCTGCATCTTGGCTCACTGCAACCTCCACCTCCCAGATTCAAGCGATTCTTTTGCCTCAGCCTCCCAAGTAGCTGAGATTACAGGCACCTGCCATTATGCCCAGCTAATTTTTGTATTTTTAGTAGAGATGGGGTTTCACCATGTTGGCCAGGCTGCTCTTGAACTCCTGACCTCAGGTGATCTGCCTACCTCAACCTCCCAAAGTGCTGGGATTACAGGCGTGAGCCACTGCGCCTAACCTAGTGCAATGATTTTTATCTGATTACAAAAAGAGGCATTCACAGAAAATCTGGAAAATTGAGAATTGAAGAAGAAAACAGACCACTTATAAATCACTCACTCATAGATAAGTCCTTTGAACATTTTAATTACCCACTTCTAGAGTTTTTCCCTGCACTGACATGCATATAAAATACGGAATTACGTTGTATAGGGTATATATTTTGTGTAACCTACTTTTTTCACTGAAGACATAACAGCCAATTAAAGATCCTCACAACCTATCCTAACCACAGTTTTTTTTCCTTTACCCTATGGTTGGACATTTAACCTGTTCTCATTTTCTGCCATTATAAACAATATTGCTATACAAACCATAAACATCCTTACAGATAATACTTTAAGCGCATCCATTATTATCCTAATAAATAAATATCTCTTCTACTTATATAGTTAAACAGAAACACACAATGTTAAAGGACCCTTATAATCCTACTGCCCAAAGCAGCCACTTCATTTGTTCATGAATTTCCATCCAGTCGTGTTTTTTTTTCTTTCCTTCTTTTTTTTTTTTTTTTGAGATGGAGTCTCACTCTATCACTGGAGTGCAGTGGCACGATCTTGGCTCACTGCAACCTCTGCCTCCCAGGTTCAAGTGATTCTCCTGCCTCAGCCTCCCAAGTAGCTGAAACTACAGGCGCCTGCCACTACACTCAGCTAATATTTTGTATGTTTAGTAGAGACGGGGTTTCACCATATTGGCCAGGCTGATCTTGAACTCCTGACCTAGTGATTAACCTGCCTCAGCCTCCCAAAGTGCTGTGATTACAGGTGTGAGCTGCACCAGCCCCAGTTGCTTTTCTCTATGTCCGCACATATATGAACAATTAATTTTAAATAAAACAGCGCATAGTGTTGAAAGAATCTTGTAGACTCACAATTTCTTTGCTTTGCCGGTCGAATGTGGCCTTCACGAAGAGGGAGCCCAAAGCGAAGCCAAGGGCGTCATCTGTGTTGGAGATGCAGGTCTGCCATCTTGGCACACACGACTGTGAAGGGACAAAGAGCCAGGCCCCAGAGATGGCTATGTCCTCCAGTCAGAGGGCCTTTTCTGTCTCTGGGGCTAAGCAGCCCTTCTCAGCTCTAGACAACAGAGTCCTGGGTTTGCTCAGTGCCACATTTGTCTTTTTTTTTTGAGACAGGGTCTCGCTCTGTCACCCAGGCTGGAGCGCAGCGGTGCGATCACTGCTCACTGCAACCTCTATCCCCTGGACTCAAGCAATCCTCCTACCTCAGCCTCCCGAGTATCTGGGACCCCAGGTGCATGCCACCACAGCAGCTATTTTTGTTTGTATTTTTAGTAGTGATGGGGTTTCACCATGTTTCCCAGGCTAGTCTCGAACTCTTGAGCTCTAGTGATCTGCGGCCTTGGCCTCCCAAAATGCTGGGATTAAAGGCATGAGCCACTGCAGCCAGCCTGCAGTTGCCTCTTAACTGGACGCCCTGACTCCATTCTCATCCTCCCTTCCCTGCAGCTCCCCACCATCTTCCATTTAGCCACCAGAAAGGTCATCTCATGTATAACCTGTGTTTCTCCTCCCCATGGCTGCTCCCATGGATCCCCTTCTGTGAAGGAATCAAGGCCGGACTTCTTGACACAACATTCAGGTTCCTTCACGAGTGCCCCATGCTCACCTTACCAAACCCCACTCGTGAAGGGACAACCCCACCTCTCAGTCACCCTCTTCTCAAGCTCATGCCAGAACACGTGTAAAGCCACCATGCTCCTTTGGACCTCTAGGAATTTGCACATGCTGTTCCTTCTCTCTGGAATGCCCTTCTCCACTGCTTTCCTGGTAAACGCATACATTACATGGCACTCTTCAGAGAAGGCTTTTCTGATGCCCTTCTCCCCAGGTGAAATGTGCAGTCTCACCTCTGTCTTATAGTACAACGGTCTTTCACTCAATGTGAGCACTTATCACCACAAAATAGAATATATTTGTTTACATGTCCACTCCCCCCACTTAATGGGGAATCTTGAAACTGAATACGGCACTGATTTATTATATCTTCTCCATCCTCATCATCAAAGCTGAGTGCCTATACGTACCATGAGCTATGCAGGTGCTTCCCTTACATTAATTCTCCTGATCATCTTCCCTACAACCCCCCAAGTTATTCCTGTTTTACAGAGCCAGAAATAAAGCATCAGAGAGGCTAGGTGACACACCCAAGGTCCTATAGGCTAGAAAATGAATGAGTTGTGACTGGAACCCAATTCGGCTTCATTCCAAATTCTACGCTCCATACTATGCACCTGTGCATCATGAGGCACTGAAGTGTGCAGCATCAGCTAGACTGGGTCAGAATGGGAAGGCAAAGTCAGAGAGCCCACCTTCTTAGTGCCATAGAGGGTCTCCAGCAGCTTCTCTTGTGCAGACTCAAAGCGTCGGTCCAGGCTCGAGGTTGTCTTTTGCACCAGGTTCCAGATCAGGTAATTGTTCAGGATGCTGGCACCCAGACCAGAAAATAAGAAAAGGGCAGGCGGGATGCTCTTCCCACTCCCCACACCAGCCCCCAGGAACACGAAGGCTGCAGGAGTCCCAAGGGGCATGTGTGGAAACTGAGCTGTCCCGGGGTCCCTCTTTTGCCCCAGGGCCACACACACCTGCCTGTAGAGGTCAGGTTGGAGAGAGGTATGGGAATAGATATCACAGGGAGCACCCCGAAACCCTAGGGCAGAGGAAAAGCCCAGAGACATTCTAATTTGATGCTTGGAAGGCCCACAGGATTACCAAATGTTGTTCTGTCTGGCTCTGCCAATCCGCTATGCCCAGCCTAGCTAGAGTCCTCCACAGAACCCACCCTGACCTTGGGCTCCCCCCACACCTGGGTTCTGTGTGGTTGATAAGCTCTGACACCTGCTGCAAATAATCCATCCCGTACACCACCACAGGCTCAGAGTCACTCAGCTCCAACGGCGACAGCAAGAAAGACAGAAACTCAAGCCAGTCCATGGAGGGCGCTAGAGCCTGAGAGAAAAAAATCTCAGGCCTTGCCTGCAGACTGGATTCCAGCAGAACCTCCCCCACTGTATGCTGTAGCCCGGGAGCCCTTCCCATTGCCATAGCAACAATGCTGGCTGTGCAGTGACTCCTTGTCATGTACCCTTTTCCAGGCCTGGACACCTCCAATCGGGGAGCCCAACCACTTATTATACAAGGAAAACCACCACGTGTGACGTTCAGCTGGGGCCTGGATATTCAAATATTTTCCTAACGATAAAATGCCACTCCCCTGACACCCCCCACATACTGGCTTCTCCTCCAGAACCGCACCCCATCCTAACTCTTCCATAATCCAACACCTAAAGTGTTAATGGCCTGGCACAGTACAGGCCCCCCAGTAGAAACTTCCATTTCTATTCTTTTTTTTTTTTTTTGAGACAGAGATTCGCTCTGGAGTGCAGTGGCATGATCTCAGCTCACTGCAACCTCTGCCTTCTGGGTTCAACTGATTCTCCTACCTCAGCCTCCCGAGTAGCTGGGATTACAGGCATATGCCACCATGCCCAGCTAATTTTTGCATTTTTGGTGGAGATGAGGTTTCACTATGTTGGCCAGGGTGGTCTCAAACTCCTGACCTCAGGCGATCCACCTGTCTTGGCCTCCCACAGTGCTGGGATTGCAGGTGTCAGCCACCGCACCCAGCCTATTCTGATTGTTTTGTGGACATCTCATACAAGCTGCTATACATTTTTAACACAATCCCTCCATGCATCCCCAGGCAACAAGACAGGGGCCAAAGGATGGCCATTTAGGCCAAAATGAGAGGTGGCCTAAATGGACACCATTTTTCTTCCCAGGACAGCAACAGTGCAATTGGGAAGCACAGAAAAGTAAGGGAATGAGGAAAGGGCTGGCTGCTGTGGGAAGACGGCATGGAGGGAAGCTGGGTGGTCCGTGTTGGGGCTAGCCCCTCTCACATGTCTCCGGTCCCCTGCCTGCCCCACCTGCAGCTCTGAAATGCTCATCTTGTGATAGATCTTCTCCTCGTCGCGCCGCTGGTCCTGGGGCACTGTGATGTTGGCCAGTTGTATCTCCAACTCCAGCACCTGCTGCATCTGCTCCCTTGTGGAGGCAGGCTGCCCGCCCAGCAGCACCCCCAGCTCCTCCATGTAGTCCAGATAGGCAGTAAGCACCTGTCAACGCCCGGGTGATCCTCAGAGCTCAGCAACAAGTCTTGCCCAAGGCTGAGATCTGTTCTCACCACCACCTCTGCTCACTATCTCTTCCCTTGACCCTTCTTCTGAAGGCTTCCTGGATGACCTGTTTCATTTCTGACATACTGCTTATTGCCATCGGCTAGGAATTGTTTACTTACTTCTGTACTTGTTTCTCACCTATTTCCCCAGGGAGAAGGTGAGCTCCAGCAGAGCACTGTGCCAAGTTACAGCAGCTTATTCGCCACTGTGTCTCTAGGGCCTAGAACAGAGGAAGTGCTCTGCAAATGTTTGTCCAGTGGATGAGCCTCTTCCCATACTGCTTTGCCGTCTTGTTTCCTAGGTCCCTGCTAGTTGTCCCAGCCCCTCAATGACCATGTGCCTTCACTGAACAGCTGATTGGACCTCACAGGGAATCGGGGCCATGGTGTCCTCAGGTCTCTTCTACCTGTCATCCTGCCATGCTTCAAGTTTGCTGCTTTCTCCACTACCTGCTGGTCTCCCAGGGAGAGAAAAACATGGAAAATAAATATTTAGGCCGGGCGCGGTGTGCTGAGAGCAAATTCTGATGTGTGCAATAAATCATATTGTTTGCGGAGGGCGGCGGCAAGGAAAACCTAGTCAGCCCCTCAGAGCAGAAAACTGCCTAAGATGTTCTACAGCAGTAACCAATATGAAAATGTCTCACACCAGATGAATGAGTTCTTTGAACACAGGACATGTGACACTACCTCAGTTGTTCCCTCGTAAAGAGTGCTTTCTAGTTTATCTTTAAAATATAGTGAACATACACTAGCTGCCTGGTTAGTTTATCTTTAAACTATGAAAGAATACACAGCATCTGCTTGTTACATTTGTCACTGGAATGTGAAGAATAAATATGCCCAGAGTCTGCTCTGGGCTTTCAGCTGGAAATGCTGTCAGCCCCCTGATCACCCACCTTTACTTTCTATCTCTGTGTCTGTTTCTTAATTCCTTCAGCGCCGCCTGGGTTGGGGTCTCTGAGGCCAAGCTGGTCTCAGCAGCAGTGGCTCACACCTGTAATCCCAGCACTTTGGGAGGCCAAGGCAGGTGGATCACCCGAAGTCGGGAGTTTGACACCAGCCTGACCAACATGGAGAAACCCTGTCTCTATCAAAAATACAAAATTAGCCAGGTATGGTGGCACATGCCTGTAATCCCAGCTACTCAAGAGGCTGAGGAAGGAGGATCACTTGAACCCAGCAGGCAGAGGTTGCGGTGAGCTGAGATTGTGCCATTGCACTCCAGCCTGGGCAACAAAAGCAAAATTGCATCTCAAAACAAAAACAAAAACAAAGAAAGAAATATTTAGTGACCACTTCTGTAGACACGCATCAGACTCTCTGTTAGAGGCTTTCCATACAGTGTATCTTTTCCTCCTCACACAGCAACTTCATGAAGTGGAGATGAGTCCCATTTCACACCCCAGGGGACACGGCTTGGGAAGGTGACATGGCTTGGCTTCCATCACAAACCAGCAGATGGCAGAGTGAGAAGGTGGCCCAGGCCCGATGACCACAGGGCCTAGATGGCCCTGGCCCTGCCAGGGTCCAGTACAAACTCATGTGGCCTCATCCCAACTGGCCCCGAGGCTCCATGAAGACAGCTGTGTTTGCTTTGTTCACCACTGTAATCTCAGGTCTAAGGGCAACTGTCTGCCACATAGTAAGTGCTTAATAAATATCCTTTGAATAATGGGATGAAAACCTGCAAACAGACACTCAACACTGCTCTGCGCCAACGCCCTTAGCCGTCCTCCCAGAAACCACTTCCCACTCAACTTGAAGACCCACCTGGGCTCCCTTAATCGCCAAAGGCCTCCTCCTTTTCTACTTTACCGAGAAGTTTTAGATCCCTTAATATCCATTCTCTGTATTTCAAATTCCTCCTGTCCCTCACCTCTCCTCTTCCGTGCGCCGGCGTCAGAGGAAGAGGTTTGAGTACCAATCCCAGTCATTCCCAGCTCCTGAGGGGAACGGTTAGCTCCACCAGCGACCTCCCCTCACCCCTCTCCCCTGCCTCCTCACTCTCAGCGCAATGCTCACTTCTGAGACTCTCCCAAACCCTGCTTGACTCTTAGTTTTTGTTTGTTTGTTTTTGTTTTTTGAGATAATGTCTCCCTCTGTCACCCAGGCTGGAGTGCAGCGGCATGATCTCTGCTCACTGCAACATTCGCCTTCCGGGTTCAAGTGATTCTCCTGCCTCAGCCTCCCCGGTAGCTGGGATTCCAGGCTCGGCCACCACACCTGGCTAATTTTTGTATTTTTAGTAGAGACAGCGTTTCGCCATGTTGGCCAGGCTGGTTTAAAACTCCTGACCTCAAGTCATCCACCTGCCTTGGCATCCCAAAGTGCTGGGATTACAGGTGTGAGCAACCATGCCTGGCCTGTTTAGGTTTCTAAGGAGATGCCCCTCAAGCTTCTGGATCCTCTCAGGCTTATTGCCTTTTCAGGACTCCACAAGGCTTTCCCAGCTGCCTGCTGCCCTCTCTGTATGTAAGGTGCCCAGGTCCCACCAAACTCACAAGTCTAAAAGGAGCAGCTTTCATACCCTGAGCATCTGCCACATGCAGGAGCGTAAGTTTGTACCCTAACCTACTCCAAACACCCTATGAGGTAGAAGATGCCATGATCCCCTCTTTACAGATGAGGTAACAGCTCAGAGAGAATACTCAACTTGCACCAAGCAGCAGAGCTGAGGCCGAAATCAGGTCTGACTCCAAAGTCTCTCCTATTCCTGTGACATCGCATTGTCTCTTCTGTCCTGATGTATCCTAAGCTGGTTCTTCCTAAAGACACCCCTAATTCCCAAGGGACGCCTCCATTCCACCATCACTCAAGTGTACAGCTTCAGCCATCTTCACCTCTTCCCTCCTCTAACATCCAGGCACCAACAAGCCATGATTCTGACTTGATGATACTCTCACATCTTCCCCTTCCTCCTTCATTTGGGGCCTTCCTGACTCAGAGCACGGAGTACTGCAGAGACTTCATTCATCTCCAGACTTCCTTTCTCACATCTACTTTCACACCCCAAACAAACTGACTTCCCAAAGCACTGCACTCCCTCCCTACTTTGGAGCATTCGGTGGCTCTCCGGGAGCTACAGAATCCACTCTGGAGTGTGCTATTCAGGGCCCCGTCCAGAACATGTTCCTGCCCACCTCTCCAGCCTTCCATCTGCCCTGAGTTCTATACTTTACCACAGTGGACCCCTTCATGGTCCAAACACACTGAGCCTTTCCCTTGTCAACACTTTTTTTTTGAGACAGAGTCTCACTCTGTCACCCAGGCTGGAGTGCAATGGCACCATCTCGGCTCACTGCAACCTCTGCCTCCTGGATTCAAGCAATTCTCTCTCTCTCTCTTTTTTTTTTTAAGAGACCTCTGCCTCAGTCTCCCAAGTAGCTAGGAAACAGGCACCTGCCACCACGCCTCACTCATTTTTGTATTTTTAGTAGAGACGGGGTTTCACCGTGTTGGATTGGCTGGTCTTGAACTCCTAACCTCAAGTGATCCTCCCACCTCAGCCTCCCAAAGTCTGGGGATTACAGCTGTGAGCCTCTGTGCTTGGCCTCATCAACACTTTTGTTTAAACTGTTCTTTCTACCCAGCCTGCCCTCATCCACTCCTAAGTATTCTACAGGGCTGGCTCAAATGCAGTCTCTTCAGGAAGACTTCGCTGGCTCCCTGAGTCTCTCCTGAATCCTCGGGGCCCTCTTGTGAGCCTTGTTCTCAGCTGTCTGGGTCCATGAACCCATCAACACTGAATGCTTCCTGTGACAGTGGCTCTGAAACTTACATCTCAGAATTCCCCCCACTGCACCTGGCACACAGTAGGTGTCTATGAAACCTACTAGAAGAATAAGAGGAAGGAAGAAAGGAAAAGGGGAAGAAAGGGAGGGAGGGAGGAAGAAAGGAAGGAAAGAGAGGAAGTTAGTTCACTATGTGACAGGACAGGCTCACCTTCCCTGCTCTGACCCTTGGCAAAGGGAAAAGTCAACAGGGATCAGCCCAGCTCAGCAAGGGGTAGGGATGGGGATTCGGAGGATGTTCCTTACTTTCTCATTGGCAGTTCTGTTTAAGTAGTAATCCCGAGAGGGCAGGAAGAGCCCAGACTGGTCCACCTGTAATGGCAAGGAAAGGAAGTGAGCCCTGCTCTCCCCACCTCGGGAAGCTGAGCTCCCGAGCAGGGCCTGGGGTGGGGGGATTCAGCCCAGCCTGCCTGTCTCAGGGGAGGGGAGTCTGGGTTCAGCAAAAGGGTCCCTAAACCATCCTTCCCCAGCTCATCACCTGGATAACATTGCTGTTAGAACTCTTAGAGTCAGCACTGACGTAGACAGTGAAGAATGGGGTAGCCCTGTAGGTCCCTGCTACCACCTTCAACACCTCCATAAAGTTGTCCTGGTCCCAGGGCCCTGTAATGTTCCACCCGCCGATCTGTGGAGAGACCGTAAGTGGAATGTATAGCACAGGAACTCCCAGAACTTTCCTGGGCCACCACCTCTCTCAAGGCCCCTCCTGCCCTCCCCACCCATCCCCACCACCAGCCAGTGAAGCAGCCCTACCTTGTCAATCAGGTCTCTCAGCGGCTGGGCTCCCAGCTCCTCAATGCGCTCCACCTGTAGGCAAGATAGGTAGAAGCGCTGTGTCTTCTGCTCAGCTTCACTGCTGGAGTTGAAGGTGGTGTTTTCTGTGGGGCAGAACACAGGGTCCAGGTGGCCATTATGTTCACTGCTGAGAGGGAGTCCCTGGCCCTTGCTCGGTTCCTCTCCTTGCCTTGTCAATGAGCAGTCCTCCTAATGCAGACCCAGGAAGAGTGTGTGAAACAGCAAGCCGTGGCTTCCTCTCCCCGTCCATGGAGACCCTCAAGGATATCTAAGCAGTACAGACTCCCTGGTATCTACCACACCGAGACCGTCCTCCAGACAGAGTGCAGAGAAGCGCCCTCCATGACACCCAGAGTTCTGCCCCTTCAATCCCATCCCCACTTCTCAAGAGGCCCCTGCTCTCTGCCTCCCCACCCTCTGGTGTTCACAGAGCCACCCACTTTTTCACCATCCATGGACATTGACTATCTGCTAAGTGCCAGGCCCTGTGCTGGGCACAAGGCACAGAGGTGCTGGGCACAAGGCCTCCCTGCCAGCCCCACTCACCAAGCAAGTGCTTCAGTATGGCCTGGTTTTGATCCCAGAGGCTGTTGAAAGTGTTCCAGCGAGAACGCCCATCGGGCAGGGGGTTCCTCCGAATCCAGCCCCCACAGGAGAACTGGTAAAAGTCCTCACAGGGGCTCACCCCTCGGTCCAGGGACTCTAGGATTTTTCCAGCCACTCGAATGCAGGCCTCTGTGAAGCAGGTGCTGTGGGATGGGTCTGTGGCAGGGGACATGGCCGGAGGGTAGGAGACGGTCAGTCTGTCTGGAAGAGGCAAACTCTTTGGAAGGGCCATGACAGCAGGAAGGTTGGGAAGAGAGAGCAAAGCTGGGGGAATTTTCTGCAGGGAAGGCTGCCCCCCACCAGTGAAAATCTGTTTTGTTTTGTTCATAGTGGTGAGATCTCAGCTCACTGCAACCTCTGCCTCCTGGGTTCAAGCGATTCTCCTGCCTCAGCCTCCTGAGTAGCTGGGATTACAGGCGCACACCACCATGCCTAGCAAATTTTTGTATTTTTAGTAGAGACAGTGTTTTCACCATGCTGGTCAGGCTGGTCTCAAACTCCTGACCTCGTGATCCACCCATTTTGGCCTCCCAAAGTGCTGGGATTACAGGCGTGAACCACCACCCCGGGCCATCCCCAGCCATGAAAATCTTAGAGGCCCTTTGGCCCCCAGAGCCCTAGTTCTGAAGGCTGAAGACCAGTGTGGGCCCACCTACCTCTGTGGTACTGGACCCCCAGGGCCACAAGGCAGCCCAGAAGCAGTGCAGCCAGCAGTAGAGAGACGCCTGCCAAGACCAGCTCCAGCTGCGTGCGGGAGCCTAACAGCTGCCTTGTCCCCTTCCGGAATCCCACCTGCGGAGCACAGGGGGACAGGGAGCGACTGAGCTGCAGGACAGGGATCCAAGATCACCGGAGGGTGAAGCCACAGGCAGTTTCCAGAGCCATGGAGCAGAGACTGACGGGGTTAACTTTGGGCCCAGGGGCAATGAGGCCTACGGGTGAGTTGCGCCCCGGGCCTGTTTTGTGCAACGTCATGGCTTCGAATCGCCTCACCAGAGTCCTAGAGCAGAGGCCAGAGAGGGAGCGGAGGTGGGGGCAGGTGACCCTCCAGAGCAGCCCAGAGCTCCTGGGTATGCCGGGCGTCATGCCAGGGCTGGGGCCTGGTGAGAAAGGGGAAGCCCCCTTGCCCACCTCCACGGCGTCCGGGGAGGCCCCGCCCTCTACGGGGGTCTCGGGTGCGTCTTCATCCCGAAGCGTGGCCCGTTTGTACTCCACCATCTGCCAGACAGTCGGGGTTGCCAGCCGAGGTCAGGCAGAGAGGGCTGTTTGCCCACGACCCTGCCCCGTGCCCGTTGGCTCGCGGGCCCCGCCCTTCCCACCTGCCCCGCTCTCCATCCGTCCGGGCCTGGGGTCCCTCTGTCACCTCCCCACCCGCCCCGGGACGCGGCCCTACCTCCGACAGCGAGCCGGGCGCCGCCTGCCCCTCCGCGGCCGACCCCTCTGCCTCGACCCGGCCCCCTCCCCTGGAGCCCCGGGGCCCCCGCTCACGTTGCCGCCCGCTCCCAGCTCCTGCAGCGCGACGTTCATGGTGGAGTCGGGCCGGGCGGTGCTTCAGGGCTCCGTGCGGCTGGCCCTCTCCCGGGCCGCGGCCCCGGTCCCCCGCTCGGCCTCTCTGCCACCCGCCATCACGGCCGCCGCGCAGCACCCACCCGTTCCCTCCCTGCTCGGCCGCGGCAGCCCCCGCCCCACGCGGCGCCCCGCCCGGGGTGGGGGGAGCATGGGGGAAAGGGAGGAGCGCGCCGAGGCTCTCCGCAGGCTCCAGCTGCCCTCCAGCAACACCCGAGACCCCTCCACGCTTCATAGTCTGCCCCCATCTCAGCAGCACCCTCCTGCAAGCCACCCATAATTTATTTTCCTGGGAAAAGTCATGAAATGCAACCAGGCCCAAACCTTGCTAATATTCCTTGGCCCACTTCCCCCAGATTTCAGGCGCTCCCCATCCCCTTGAAGCACTTTAGAGAAATTATACATTCACATTTTCCCAGGAGGACACACAGCCCCTCTTCAGCCGGCAAATCCAGAGCACACAGACAGTTCACCCACATTCAGGGTGTGCACGTGGTACCCACCTATGTGCGGAGAGCACATAGACCCCAAGGACACGGGCAGGCACGACGCCCAACACACAGTCCACACACACGTAGACACCCACAGAATGTACACACACTGCATACTCACACACAGTGTACACACGCACGCACTGTGTTTTGTACGTACACACCACACACACCCCAAGTGCAGGGCAGCATACACTCCACACACCCAGCCCACGATGGCACTCCACACACACCCCAAGTGCAGGGCAGCATACACTCCACACACCCGGCCCACGATGGCACTCCACACACACCCCAAGTGCAGGGCAGCATACACTCCACACACCCAGCCCACGCTGACTCCACACACACATGGTGCTTCAAGATCACTTCCACTCTCCCAGATAACTGCTCTCATCAGATCATTTCATCAAGGGAGGGTTACAGATGGCGACAAATTGGCAGGGAAAAAAACAGCCATGCACAGATATTTAAAGAAAAGACGTGCTAACACTTCTAACTTGGGGAAAGCAAACCGTTTTATTTGGGAGATTTACAAGGAGAAAAAAAATTAACACCAAGCAATATTTAACTGAAAAGCAATAGTGTGGCACCCATGCATCTGCCATCTGCCTTCCATATTGTCATTCCTTAATCAGGCCTGGTGTTATTGCAGTCTGCTGCACTGAAAAGTGCCTCGTGTTTTTACAATTTGAAAAAAAAAAAAAAAACAGAAAAGAGAGCGCGCTTCATCTTCGTCTCCCCGTCCTCCACCCCCACTGAGAGAGTACAAGAATTTGACCGAGAAGGCTTGAATTGGTAGCATATACATAATTCATTTTTTTCTTTTTTTTTTTAAGAGATGGATGTCTCACTTTGTTGCTCAGGCTGGAGTGCAATGGCATGATCATAGCTCACTGCAGCCTCAAATTCCTGGGCTCAAGCAATCTTCCCACCTGAGCCTCCCTAGTAGCTGGGACTACAGACATGTGCCACTGTGCCTGGCTAATTAAAAAAAATTTTTTTTTTTTGCAGGAACGTGTCTCACCATCTTGCCCAGGCCAGTCTTGAACTCTAGGCCTCTAGCAATCTTCCCAACCTCAGCCTCCCAATGTGCTGGGATTACAGGTTTGAGTCACCATGCCTGGCACATAATCCATGTATTGACACTCACCTCAGTTCTCAGCCAGCTTGCTGCAAGTGACTCTAACACAGAATGTTTGTGTGGCTGAGAAAAAGTGGATAATGAACTGAGAAGTGTTGGATTGCTTTTGTTGGCATTTCTCACCCCAAAATTGTGTGGTTCTCAAACAAGAGACAGTACAGTGTCACAGTAAGGATAAAAGATTCGGGATTCAGCCCTAGTGTCCTCATTTGCAAAATGGAAATAAGAAGAATGCCTATTTCAGGCTGCACGCAGTGGCTCATGCCTATAATTCCAGCACTTTGGGAGGCAGAGGCAAGTGGATCACCTGAAGTCAGGAAGTTGAGACCAGCCTGGCCAACATGATGAAAACCCCTCTCTACTAAAAATCAAAAAATTAGCTGGATATGATGGCACACACCTGTAATCCCAGCTACTTGGGAGACTGAGGCAGGAGAATCGCCTGGGCAACAAGACCAAAACGCTGTCTCAAAAAAAAAAAAAGAATAATACCTACTTTAAAGGTTAGTTGTGAGAATTAAATGAAATAGTATAGTGCTTGTATCTGGGATAGTGCCTGGCATATAATGGGTACTCAGTGTGTTTGTTTCGCTTGAGACAGTTTCATTCTGTTGCCAGGCTGGAGTGCAGTGGCACAATCTTGGCTCACTGCAACCTCTGCCTTCTGGGTTCAAGCGATTCTCCTGCCTCAGCCTCCCAAGTAGCTGGAACTACAGGTGCGTGTCACCATGCCCAGCTAATTTTTGTATTTTTAGTAGAGATGGGATTTCACCATGTTGGCCAGGCTAGTCTTGATCTCTTGACCTTGTGATCTGCCTGCCTTGACCTCCCCAAATGCTGGAATAACTGGCCCGAGCCACCAGGCATGGCCTGCAATGTGGTTTTTAATAAAAACTTTAATGATTATTATCATTCAAACTTTATAGGTACAAATGATAATTGTAAGGCTGGAGGAAGTCTATTTCCCAGATGGTAGGGGAGGCAGATGAATTGTAGGTTAGAAGGGGGTTTTTTGAGCAAGGAGCTTTAACACCCAGCCATACTGGAAACTGCATCAGAAAGGCTTGAGAAATCTGCTTGGGACAAGTCTCTAGAGTTGCTCTTGGTCACTTTGTTTTCAGTGTGACATCACGGCAAACATCACACAGTGCAGTCACACAAACCTAGGCTGGATGGCATACCCTATTGCTCCTGGGCTACAAACCCGTGCACATGATATTGTGCTGAATGCAGTAGGCAGTTGTAACACGGGGGTAAGTATGCAGGCATTTAAACATAGAAAAGGTACAGTAAAAACACAGCATTATAATTTTTGTTTTTGTTACCGAGTCTCACTCTGTCACCCAGGCTTGAGTGTAGTAGCGGCACTATCGCAGCTCACTACAACCTCTGCCTCAGCCTTCTGAGTAACTGGGACTACAGGGGCATGCTGCCATGCTCGTCTCATTGACAGGGTTTCATCGTGTTGGTCAGTTTGGTCTTGAACTCCTGACCTCAAGTGATCCGCTCCCTGTGGCCTCCCAAAGTGCTGGGATTACAGATGTGAGCCACTGTGCCCAGCCTACAGCATTACAATCTTATGAGACCACTGTTATTGTACATGCCGTCCGTCATTGACATAAAGGTTGTTATGTGGTGCCTGATGGCATAATGAAAGCTACTGCGTACGGACCGCCTGGCAACGGGATCATTAGCAATATTCCCATGGTCACTGCAACAACACACTGGAAATAGCAAGCTTAAACAGCCCTTCACTATGTGGCAGCCACCGCTCTAAGCGGTTTACATCTATGCACTCATGACACTTATGAAGCCACTCCACAGATGAGGAAACAGAGGCGTAGAAAGACTAAGAGTTATACAGCTTGTAAGTGGCAGAGCTGGGATTCAAACCCAGGGTGTATGACTCCTTTCTGGAGAGCAGTTTCGCATATGAATCACAAGAAGGCTACACTTCCTCCCCGTATTAGTTGCTAGTGTTTTGCTACATCCCTTCCAGGAAGAGTAAGTGGAAACACGTAAATTTCCAAGACAAGCAGACTTGGGCTCAAATCTGGGCTCAATTCTTTACCAGCTGTATCATCTTTATCAAGTTGCTTGAAAGCTCTGACTGTTAATTTTTCTCATCTGTAAAATGGGAACAATCACCCCTATCTCAGAGAGTTGCTGTGAGAATTAAGTGCAACCACACATGACAGAGCCTGCTACCTATTTTTACAGTGCTCTCAGATTCACTAGGCTTGGCCTAAATGGACATTTTCTTTTCAAGCCTCCTTCATGACCCAAATCATTTCTGACTCATAGCTAATCCTTCCTTCCTGCCTGCCTGCCTGCCTCCCTCCCTCCCTCCCTCTCTTCCTTCTTTCCAATTTTTAGAGACAGGGTCTGCTGTATCACCCAGGCTGGCATTATCACAGCTTCCTGGAGCCTCAGTCTCCTATGCTCAAGCGATTCTCCCACTCAGCTTCCCAAGTAGCTGGGACTACAGGTGCATAACGACTATACCTGGCCAATTTTTTTTCTTTTGTACAGTTGAGGTCTCACTGTGTTGCCCAGGTTGGCCTCAAACTCCTGAGCTAAGTAATTCTCCTGCCTTAGCCTCTCAAATTGCTGTAGGCATGAGCCACCACAGCCAGCCCCCGTAACTATTTCCGACTACATGTTAAATACCCTATGTATAAGTCTTGGAGGTTGTTCTATTTTATAATTCTATTTTCTTTCTCTGTATTTACCGTCTTCGTTTCTCTCTCATTCTCCTATTTTTTTCTCTCTCTCTTTTCTACTCTTCCTTTCCTACATAGATAATCTTTGTTTGGTCTTTTTTCTTATGGATAATCTTTGTTTTGGTCTAAATTGATTGTGAATTGAGAGGGAATGAACAATGGCTTGTGTCTTAAATTTGCAAACACAATGTAGTCATGAAGATAACAAGAAACATCAATGAGGCCAGGTGTGGTGCTCACACCTGTAATCCCAGCACTTTGGGAGGCCGAGGCAGGCGGATCACCTGAGGTCAGGAGTTCGAGACCAGCTTGGTCAACATGGTGAAACCCTGTCTCTACTAAAAACACAAAAATTAGCCGGTGTGGGGGTGAGTGCCTGTAATCCCAGCTACTCCAGAGGCTGAGGCAGGAGAATTGCTTGAATCTGGGAGGCGAAGTTTGCAGTGAACTGAGATGGTGCCACTGCACTCCAACCTGGGCAACAGAGTGAGACTCCATCTCAGAAAAGAAACATCAATATCCAGATAGACAAAGACGGAAGATGTGAACACTGATATATTGCTAGCAGCTTAGAAGTTGATACAACCTTTTTGGCAATATGAGTCAAAAGATATAAAAGTGTGCACACTCTTTGACCCAGAAAATTTACTTCTAGGAAATAATCATTATCCATGGGATGTTTATATCAATTAGCTTTTGTTGCGTAACAAACCATCTCAAACTAGATTAAAATCACAAACATTGATTATTTCTCATGTTCTGCGGTTCTTTGGGATTGGCCAGCTCAGCAGGAACTAGATGGTTTAGCATGGTCTAGAATGGTTTCATTTACATGTATGGGCTACAGGTGGGATGTCTCAACGGCGTCTCTGTGTGTTATCTTCTCTTCCAGTAGGCTAGCCCAGGCTTCCTCGTATGGTGCTCTTAGGATTCTCAGCAACCAAGAAGGGGCAAGGCCCGGTACATAAACACTTTTTTCAAACCTCTGCTTGCAACACATTTGCCAATGTCCACATGATCCAGCCCGTTCAGGGTTGGAGAAATAGATGCTACTTTTTGACTGGAGGAGACGCAAAACAACGTGGCCACTTTTTTCTACAGTGTTTGTTTGTCAATTCACTATTTATAATGAATAGTGGGAGGGAGGGAATTCAGTTGTTCAAGAGTAGAGGACTTGTTGAATAAATCAAACATCCATACAATGAGATCCGATGCAACATTTACAAATGATAGACAAGAGGAGTTTACGCTGTGGGAAAACGTTCCCCATATACAGTTTAGCGGAGGAGAAAAAGGTTTACAACATCTCATTTTTGCTGAGCAAAAGGTATAAAAGCATATGTTTAAAGAAATTGGAATTTCCAGGCATGGTGGTTCATGCCTATAATCCTTTGGGAGGCCAAGGCAGGAGGATTGCTTGAGCTCAGGAGCTCAAGACCTGGGCAACATAGCCAGACCTCATCTCTATTAAAAATTAAAAAAAAACAAATTAGCCGGGCATGACAGCATGCATCTGTAGTCCCAGCTATTCAGGAGGCTGAGGAGAGAGGATTGCTTTAGCCTGGAAAATTGAGGGTGCAGTGAACTATGATTGTGCCACTGCACTCCAGTGGGGATGACAGAGTGAGACCCTATCTCAAAAAACAAGCAAGGCCGGGTGCAGTGGCTCACGCCTGCAATCCTGGCACTTTGGGAGGCTGAGGCAGGCAGATCAAAAGGTCAGGATTTTGAGGCCAGCTTGGCCAATATAGTGAAACTCTGTCTCTACTAAAAATACAAAAATTAGCCAGGCGTGGTGGAAGGTGTCTGTAATCCTAGCCACTCGAGAGGCTAAGGCAGGAGAATCACCTGAACCCGGGAGCCGGGGGTTGCACTGAGCCGAGATCGCACCACTCTACTCTAGCCCTGGCGGCGGTGCAAGGCTCCATCTTAAACACAACACAACAGAACAAAACACAACAAAAACAAGATTGGGAGTACATAAAACAAAATGTTAATAATAAATATCTAGTGACAACATATTTTCCTTGTTTTCCTGTATAATAACGTTTCTATAGTCCAACATTTACCTAAGCAGTTTATATGCATGTAAGATGGATTCTACCAATACTATTGTCCATATTTTAGAGATGAGGAAACTAAGACACAGAGAAGCTTAATAACTTGTCCAAAGTTACAAGCAGGTAGAGGGCAGAGCCTTTATTTGAATCCAAACTTCATGTTCTTAACTGCTACACTATTTTCCTTTTTTCTTTTTTTTTTGAGATAGAGTTTTGCTCTGTTTTCAGGCCAGAGTGCAACAGTGCAATCTTGGCTCACTGCAACCTCCGCCTCACAGGCTCAAGTGATTATCCTGCCTCAGCCTCCCAAGTAGCTGGGATTACAGGCGCCTATTACCACGCCTGGCTAATGTTTGCATTCATTTTTAGTAGAGACTGGGTTTCACCATGTTGGCCAGGCTGGTCTTAAACTCCTGACCTCAGGTGATCCACCTGCTTCAACCTTCCAAAGTGCTGGGATTACAGGCAAGAGCCACCATGCCCAGTCCACTATTTTCCTTTCAAAGCCAACTAATTTGTCTGGGGCTAGAGCATGATATTTGATAAATGTGCTATATCACTGGTTTTAAGTCTTTTAAAAAATATATTAAGCTTGGGCTCAGTGGTTTATGCCTGTAATCCTAGCACTTTTGGGAGGCTAAGACTGGAGGTTTGCTTGGGCCCAGGAGTTCAGGATCAGCCTGGGCAATATGGCGAAACCCTGTCTCACACAAAGATTAGCCAGGCATCTTGGAGGATCACCTAAGCCCTGGAAGTTGAGGCTGTGGTGAACCAAGATCGCGCTACTGCACTCCAGCCTGGGAGACGGGAGTGAGACCTTGCCTAGAAAATAATAATAATAAATAAAATAAAATAATAACATTTAAAATATATTTAAATATTTTTATTGCAAATGTAATATACTCTAGAATTATATTGAATAAAAGATGAAATTCATGGCTGGGTGCCATAGTTCATGCCTGTAATCCCAGCACTTTGGGAGGCCGAGGTGGGTGGATCATGAGGTCAGGAGGTTGAGATCATCCCGGCTAACAAGGTGAAATCCCATCTCTACTAAAAATACAGAAAATTAAGGCTGGGTGCGATGGCTCAGGCCTGTAATCCTAGCACTTTGGGAGGCCAAGGCAGGTGGATCATGAGGTCAGGAGATTGAGACCATCCTGGCCATTTTTTGTACTCTACGAAAGTACAAAAAATTAGCTGGGCATGGTGGCACAGGCCTGTAGTCCCAGCTACCCAGGAGGCTGAGGCAGGGGAATTGCTTGAGTCTGGGAGATGGAGGTTGCAGTGAGCCGATATTATGCCACTGCACTCCAGCCTGGCGAAAGAACAAGACTCCATCAAAAAAATACAAAATTAGCCAGACATGGTGGCATACGCTACACTACGCTACTCGGGAGGCTGAGGTAGAGAATTGCTTAAACCTGGGAGGCAGAGGTTGCAGTGAGCCAAGATCATGCCACTGCACTCCAGCCTGGGTGACAGAGCAAGACTCTGTCTAAAAAAAAAAAAAAAAAAGATGAAATTCATTCTGTTGGGATCCTAGTATCCTCAGAGATAACTGTCTGCAGTTTAGTATGTATCTTTCCAAATCTTTTTCTTTCTTTCTTTCCTTCCTTCCTTCTTCTTGCTTGCTTTTCTTGCTTTCTTTCCTTCATCTCACTCTGTCACCCAGGCTAGAGTGCAGTGGCACAATCTCAGCTCACTGCAACCTCTACCTCCTGGGCTCTACCAATCCTCCTGCTTCATGAGTATCTGAAAGTATATGTGCTCACCGTATACCTGGCTAATTTTTAATAAAGATGGGGTTTCACCATGTTGCCCAGACTGGTCTCAAACTCCTGAGCCTAAGAAATCCACCTGCCTCAGCCTCCCAATGTGCTGGGATTAAAGGTCTCAGCCACTGCACCCAGCCTAGATCTTTCTTTTACATGCATTTATGTACCTACGTATCCTGTATGTAGTATATATGTGAATGTAGGTGTGTATACATATGTGTGTATGTGTGCTTTTCCCACAGATGTACATTCTACTCTAAATTTGTTATTTGGTGACATTTTGGCAGGCCTTGGAGATTTTACCATGCCTATTGACATAGATCTTTCTCATTCTTTTCCTTTGGTGATTTATATGGTTTGGCTGTGTCCCTACCCAAATCTCATCTTGAATCCCCACGTATTGTGGGAGGGACCTGGTGGGAGGTGACTGAATCATGGGAGCAGGTCTTTCCTGTGCTGTTCTCATGATAATGGGTGAATCTCACGAGATCTGATGGTTCTATAAGAGAAAGTTTCCCTGCACAAGCTCGTTCTTTGCCTGCTGCCATCCATGTAAGACATGACTTGCTCCTCCTTGCCTTCTGCCATGAATGTGAGGCCTCCCCAGCCATGTGGAACTGTAAGTCCATTAAACCCCTTTTCCTGTATAAATTACCCAGTCTCAGGTATGACTTTATCAGCAGTGTGAAAACAGACTGATACAGTAATTTAAAAGTTTCTTTTAAATAGAATGAGTCTTGGAAATACCCTCATGGTGTGGGCTTCCATTGGTGCACAGGGTAGGACTAAAGGAACAAGAGAGAGTCTAAGGAAGGAGAAACATAATCATGAGAGGTGATAGTAAAAAGATTACCCCTATATACGTGTGTGCATATATATATATATATATATATTTTTTTTTTTTTTTTTTTGAGACTTAGTATTTCTCTGTCACCCACGCTGGAGTTCAGTGGCTGATGTCAGCTCACTGCAACCTGCACCTCCCAAGTTCAAGTGATTCTCCTGCCTCAGCCTCCAGAGTAGAGTAGCTGGGATTAGAGGCATGAGCCACCTAAGTTGACTGTACCTTATCTTAACTAACTGTATCTGCAAAAGTGCTATTTCCAAATAAGGTCATGCTTCTTCTTTTTCTTCTTTTTTTTTTTTAGATGGGGTCTTGCTCTATCACCCAGGCTGGAGTGCAGTGTGGTGCAATCACAGCTCACTATCAACTACCTCCTGTGCTGAAGCAATCCTCCTACCTTAGCCTCTCAAGTAGCTGAGACTACAGGCATGCACCACATGCCTAACTTTTTTTAGTGGAGATGGGGGTCTCACTACATTGCCCAGGCTGGTTTCGAACTCTTAGGCTCAAGTCATCCTCCTGGCCTGGCATCCCAAAATGCTGGAATTACAGGTATGAGCCACTGCACCTGGCCCTGGGTCACACTCTGAGGTTACAGGTGAACATGAATTGTCGTGGGAGTCCCTATTCAATCCACTACAGGGGTCTACAGTTTCCACTTGACTAAAAGTGCCACTAATACTCAATTGTCATAAGGCATGTTATTCTGTTTAGAGCACGTGGAGCAAGTTTACTAGGTTTGAGATCACACAACTCCATACAAACTATTTCATTTTAGTGTGAAAATGTGTTTTCCTCTCATGGAACGGATGCAGAATATCAGAATTTTAAAGAGAGGAGCAGAACTTAAAGAAATCCCCACCCCTCACCCCCAGCTTGGCCAGGCACGGTGGCTCACGCCTGTAATCCCAGGACTTTGGGAGGCCGAGGCGGGCAGATTACCTGAGGTTGGGAGATCGAGACCAGCCTGACCAATATGGAGAAACCCCATCTCTACTAAAAATACAAAAATTAGCCCAGCATGGTGGTACATGCCTGTAATCCCAGCTACTCAGGCGTCTGAGGCTGGAGAATTGCTTGAACCCAGGAGGCAGAGATTGCAGTGAACCAAGATCACACCTGGGCAACAAGAGCAAAACTCTGTCTCAAAAAAAAAGAAAAGAAATCCTCTTACATTTTTACATAGCTGAAGCTTTTAAATTGTCATAGCTCCACAAGTTTGTACTTAGGGCTTTTGCTTTAACCATGATCCAGTAGGCACAACAGGGATGGGAATACAATTATTTAAGAAGGCGGTAACTAAGTGAATTCTGGGTTAAACTGCCATTTTTCCAATCTCCCTCATTCTGCAGAGAGAAGAGAAAATTGTTTCCATTTCTCACACAATGCTCTTATCTCATCCTTGGCGAGAACCCTCATGCCTCTTCTTTGGCACTGTAGATGAGGGGTGACAACCCTCTACGTCCCAGGACAGTTTCATCTACAAAACTGTCATGTTTTTCTTTTTTGAATCAGGGTCTTGCTCTGTCACTCAGGCCAGAGTGCAGTGGCAGCATTATGGCTCACTTGCAGCCTCAAACTCCTGGGCTCAAGTGATCCTTCTACCACAGCCTTGCGGGTAGCTGGGACCACAAGTACGTGCCACCATGCCTGGCTTGCCTATTTCTTTACTTATTTCTTTAGAGATAGGGCCTAGTTATGTTGCCCAGCTTGGTCTCCAACTCCTGGCCTTAAGTGATCCTTCTGCCTCAACCTTCTGAGTCTCTGGAATTCATAGGTGTGAGCCATGGTGCCCAGCAAAACTTTCCTTAATAAGTAGGTTTTATAATCCCCATATTTCAGTCTAGCACATGGGGCTTAGAGAGGTAACATAGCAGTCAGACACATGGTGAAAAAGACTAGAAGGATATATATAAAAGATGTCATAAGCCCGGGCACGGTGGCTCATTCCTGTAATACCAGCACTTTGGGAGGCTGAGGAGGGAGGATCACAAGGTCAGGAGTTCGAGATCAGCCTGGTCAACATAGTAAAACCCCCATCTCTACTAAAACCACAAAAATTAGCCAGGCATGGTGACACATGCCTGTAGTCCCAGCTACTTGGGAGGCTGAGGCAGAATTGCTTGAACCTGGGAGATGGAGGTTGTGGTGAGCAGAAATCTGCTGCTGCACTCCAGCCTGAGCAACAGAGTGAAACTTGGTTGTAAAAAAAAAAAAAAAAAAAAAAAAAAAAGGCTTGTGTGAGTGCAGTGGTGTTTACAAGGAATTGATCACAACCAGTTACAGATTTCTTTGTTCCTTCTCCACTCCCACTGCTTCACTTGACTAGCTTTAAAAAAAAAAAGAATATAAAATAAATAAATAAATAAAGGCACAGTGGTTCAAGCCTGTAATCCCAGCACTGTGCGAGGCTGAGGCAGGCAGATCACTTGAGATCAAGTTTGAGAGCAGCCTGGCCAACATGAAGAAACTTCATCTCAACTAAAAATACAAAATTAGCTGGGTATGATGGCATATGCCTGTAATCCCAAATATTCAGGAGGCTGAGGCAAGAGAATTGCTTGAACCCGGGAGGCAGAGGTTGTGGTGAGCTGAGATCATGCCATTTCACTCTAGCATAGGCAACAAGAGCAAAACTCCATCTAAAAAAAAAAAAAAGATGTTATGTGATTTTCTCTTTTTTTCCTTTTTTTTTTTTTAAAAATTATACTTTGGGCTCTGGGGTACATGTGCACATCCTGCGTCCTGCAGGATTGTTCCATAAGTACATACGTGCCCCCCCCACCTCCCCCACACCCCATTGCCTACATCAGGCATTTCTTCTGGCGTTATCCCTCCTCATCCGCCCCACCCCACATTGTCCTTCCCCTCCCCTCCCCTCCACCTCTCCACCTAGCCCATTGAGTGTTGTTCCCTTCCCTGTGCCCAAGTGTTCTCATTGTTCATCACCCACCTATGAATGAGAACATGCAGTGTTTGATTTTCTGTTCTTGTGTCAGTTTGCTGGGAATGATGGTTTCCAGGTTCATCCATGTCTCTACAAAGGACATGAACTCATCGTTTTTTATGGCTGCATAGTATTCCATGGTGTATATGTGCCACATTTTCTTTGTCCAGTCTACCATTGATGGGCATTGGGGCTGGTTCCAGGTCTTTGCTATTGTAAACAGCGCTGCAACAAACATGTGTGCATGTGTCTTTATGATAGAATGATTTTTAATCCTTTGGGTATATGCCCAGTAATGGGATTGCTGAGTCAAATGGAATTTCTATTTCTAGGTCCTTGAATTGCCACACTGTCTTCCATAATGGTTGAAGTAATTTATACTCCCACCAACAGTGTAAAATCGATTTTCTTTGTTTTCCTAAAGCTTTTTTTCTTTCTTTCTTTTCTTTCTTCCTTTCTTCTTCTTCTTCTTCTTTTTTTTTTCTGAGATAGAGTCTCACTCTGTCACCCAGACTGGAAGACTGGAGTGAAATCTCTGCTGACTGCCACCTTCACCACCCTGGGTTCAAGCAATTCTTGTGCCTCAGCCTTTCGAGCAGCTGCGACTGCAGGGCTGTGCCATGCCTGACTAATTTTTTTATATTTTTAGTAGAGGCGGGTTTCACCATGTTGGTCAGGCTGGTCTTGAACTCCTGACCTCAGGTGATGTACCTTCCTCGGCCTCCCAAAATGCTGGGATTATAGGCATAAGCCCTCACACCCGGCCTCCTAAAATATTTTAAGTACAAATGAATTAATTTTTTAAACCATGAGTATGGGTCCTTCAGTTCAAGGTCACTGAGAAAGTGGGAATCAGGATAGGAACCCATTGCTGGACAACTTCCAGTGGATGTGGAATTTTCTGGACCCTCTTCCAGTGACCCCAAGCTTCTGCCTTTATTGTCCTTCCAGCTTCAGCGCTCCTCTCACTTCAGGCTGGGCCTCCACCTCCGGCTGTGGCCCTCATCCCAGAGACTAGGACAGAGCAGAGGAGGGCTTCATAACGATGGGTCCCCAGGCCTGGGGCCTTCAGTGAGGCTGGGACCAAGGCATCCTGTGGCACCGCGCCCCCCCCCATCCAGTTTCTGGGCAGCCACCATTGCTCTTGTCCGTGTGTCCTGGTAGGAACACTTGGCGAGGAAACGTTGGAAGGAGACTCACTACAAGGCAGCTTCACCGGCTGTGTTTTGTGGCCAGATGAAGGAAGGAAAGCGCGTCTGCCTGGAGTGCGGAATGAACCTACAGGGTGATCATTACCCTCATCAGCGCTGCCGTCACTGGCGCCGCAAGTGAGACACCCCCTCCTCCCCAAAGCCAGTGATTGCGCCAGAGCTCCTGCACGCTGGCAAGCAGGTGACGCCGCGGCGGACGGCCAGCCTGGGCGAGGGGTTGGGGGGGCGGGAGGGAAGGGGTTGGAGAGGGCGTGTTCCCGTCGGTGAGGCGAGAACTCACCCGCGGTCCCCAGCCAGGGGGGCGGGGGGCACCCTCCTCCCTTCCGCACTCCCTTGGGGCACACACCCGCGCTCTCCGCGTCCTCAGGTGCTCCGAGCTTCTCCGCGTCACCCGCAGCCAGGGCGCCCCCCGCGACGCCGCCATTCATTCCTCCTACACTGCGAGAGCAGCGCCGGCCTCCGGAGCCGGAGAAGCCGCAGGGCGCGGCGGGAGCTTTGAGTCCGCATTTCGGCGCCAGCCGCCGGGCTAGGGCTGGTGGGGGGCGGGGTGGGGGTGTCTGCCCTGGTGCGTGCCGCGTCGGCCCAGTTACTATAGATCCCTTCTAGGAGAGACTGAAACACCCAGGTTCAGGAGACAGAGACTGTGGCACATGGATCCAGGAGCCAAGAATGGAGACAGATACAGAAAGGCAAAGACAGTTAAGGGACAGGCGTAGACAAAGGCCACTACACAGCGAAAGAGACACGGGGCACAGAGACAGAGAGATACAGACACTTGGCGATAGACTGACACATGCGAAGGCGGAGACAGAGACACAGGCGGGCAGTCCGAGACGCACAGACCCCGAGGATCTACTTAAAGACCAGCAGAGCAACTAGCACGAGAGCGCGCCAACGGCGACGGCACGATCCACTGGCCCCAGCTCTTCCCGCGCTGTGGGTTAGTGCCTTCCCCACTCATCCTGTACCCGAGTCTCCTCTCGCCGGGTTTCCCGGGTACCCCCTTTCCATTGCACGCCCTGCGGCCGCCTTCGCGCCCCAACGCTCCCGGCCAGCTTTTGCCCCCCTGCTCCCAGTCCCCCTGGCACGCCTCTCCCAGCCCATGGGTCAGACCCTCCCCCAAGCTCCTCCAGTACCAGGCTCGACCCCACCCCCCTCCGGTACCGCCTCTCCCCACGAGGTCCCGGCGGGGTTGGCTGGTACCATTCCCCAAGACCCACGTGCTGGCCATTCCCCGCCACAGTGCGGGAACCTCCCGCTACTGCTCCCTCGGCTCCTGGGGTAACCGGGCGCGCTCCTGCCCCCGGCCCCGCCTCTTTCCCCTGGCCAGTGCCCGCCCCGCCTCCACCGGGCCCCGCCCGCCGTGCTCTGCCGCAGTCGGGCGCTCATCGTCATTCCGCTCTCGCCGCCGCCGCCGCCGCCCCCGCCCCCCGCCCCCGCCCCCGCCCGGTCCCCGCCACCGCCGCCGCCGCCTGCCCAGCGGCCCGGGAGGCGGAGGCGCGGGGGAGGAGGCCCCGCTTGGCTCCTCAGCCCCGGATGCTGCATGACTTCATCCTTCCGCCGGCTCCCCTGCTGAGCTAGGGCCGGTCCGGCAGCCAGCCCGCCGCCCGCGCCCCGCCGCAGTCCCGCTCCCGCCCCGCGCCCACCCCGCGCCCGCCATGTCCGAGATCTTGCCCTACAGCGAAGACAAGATGGGCCGCTTCGGCGCAGACCCCGAGGGCTCCGACCTCTCCTTCAGCTGCCGCCTGCAGGACACCAACTCCTTCTTCGCGGGCAATCAGGCCAAGCGACCCCCTAAGCTGGGCCAGATCGGCCGAGCCAAGCGAGGTACGCGGCCCTGGCCTGGAGTCGCCGCCTGACCCAGAAACCCTCCGCCGGGCGCCCCCCGGCTGCCGCTCCCCGCCGAGTGCCCGCAGCTCTTGCCGCAGACCAGAGCACCAGCCGCTCTCCGGCCCGGGCTAGAGGGGGGCGTCCCCGCTGCTGCAGTGTGTCCCCCTGTTCCCTTCTCCCGGGAACACGGTGTCCCGGATTCGATGCTCGCCACCTCTGGAAGCAGAGCCCTGGCACCTGGGCGAGGGGGAGGGGCCGGTCGGGGCATTCGGGGCTGCTCGGAAGTGGGAACGCGGGGTAACGGGCTGATTCTTTGGGATCAGATACTGAGTCGGTGGACGCTACGGAGAACCTTCGGGTCGAGGGGCGTCTAACTGGAGAGGGCAGGATGTCGGGGGCCAGCTTGTCTTGGTTGTTTGCATGGGGAGGGGGCTCTGTTGGTGCTAGGGTCGGAGGAGGGGTGCCAGCGGCGAGAGGGCTCGGGTTGAGGAGGAGCTGGACTAGCTGCATACTCGGTGTGAACCCCACTTGAGGAGGGGGTTCTGCTTAAGTGCGGGTTGAAGAGGGGGTTCCATGAGGTTTCTGATCAGCTCAGAGGGAGGAAGGCTCAGGTGGCAGGAGGGCTTTCACCAGGAGGGGGAATAGCTGGAGCCTTTGGATGAGGGGCATTTCGCCATCGGGAGGGAAGGGGTCGGGTCCGTGGGACAGAGGCTTGGCGGCGGGCTGGGTCTCCAGGAGAGTTCTGACGGGGAGGACACCGCGGCACAGGGTTCCGAGGGGCGTCGCTGGGCCACGGGCAGTAGCTGCGCGGGACGCTAGGACGCAGGGCTCATTCTCGCCGCCGCCCCCCGAGGCCGCGCGGCTGACGCGCTTTCTCCCTGCGCAGTGGTGATCGAGGATGACCGGATAGACGACGTGCTGAAGGGGATGGGGGAGAAGCCGCCGTCCGGAGTGTAGACGCGCCGGCTCGGGCGGCGGGCTCCGGGCCCAGCCTCGCAGCGGCCAGGAGCGCGGGCCGGCTATGCGGCTGCCGGCGCCCCCAGCCCCGGCCCAGGCGCCCGCGGGCGGGGGCTGCAGGGCCGCGCCGCCGCCGCCGCCGCCGCCGCCGCCGCCTGGCACTCTGGAGCTGTCCGCTTCAGCACCACGGTGGCCGCGGTAGAGGCGGCGCGGACCAGCCCGGAACCCGCCGCCGCGCTCATGCACTTTAAAACCTCGGGCCGCAGCCCCACCCCGCACACCGGAACGGACACGGAGACCCGCGGCCCCCAGCTCCCGGCCCGCCCCCTCCCGCACGGCTCCCCTGCCCCACCCCCCTCAGGCCAGTCTGGTCTGCAGACCGGGCGGCCGCCCGTGTCGGACCTTGCGCGGCCAGGGATGTTTGGCTGCGTACTTGCATGAGCTTTCCACCCACCTGAGCCCAGTCCTCCGGGCCGTTCCTCACTCCCACCCCTGTCTGGCGTGACCCTAGCCTCAGCCTCTTTCTAAGGGACTTCCTCAGCACATTTGTATTTTTATATCCGACTCTTTGTTTACTGGCTCTGCTCATGGTTCCCGCCCTCCCCTCAGTCTCGGCCACGCTCTTCTGCGCCTGGCAGATAGGATGGGTGTTGAGGCTGGGGTGAAACAAGCCCCCAACACGGTTACCAACCACATGGCCAGTCTGCCCAGGCCTGACCCCAGGAGGCTCTCTGGCAGACCCCTTCTCCCCAAGGTATCATCACCTTCCAAGGGCCCAGATACGATTTTACCTTGGACCCCTGTGTCTTGCCCCTGTGAACCCAAATGGGGACTGCTCTGCACCTTTGGATGACATCTGTGGCCCCAAAGATGTTCTCAACCCAGGGGTGCCCTTTGTAAATGTTTCTTCATCCTCACTGTACCAGGAGTGTGTGAATAAACACAGACCTCCCTGTGTGTGTGTGTGTGTGTGTGTGTGGCCACTGCTTAGGTCTCAGGAGCCAGGCCAAAATGGGAGATACTTGGGAATCTCAGATGCATGTTGCTGGTGAGGGATGGCTGCCAAGTAAGACAGGCAGGCCAGCTTGGCCTGGGAACATCATTATGATGTGGCCTCCTTGGGTGCAGATATAACCCAGGCGGGACTGGTCACCAGTATTGGGGATGGAGCTGGGGTCAGAAGCATAAAGCAATCTAGGTTCAAAGGCTGCAGTCTCCTGTGGACAAACCCAGGCTAGATGGGCATCAGCAACAGACCCCAGGATCTCCAGGCTGGCTGGTATGCAGAGGGGTTAGGCTGAGCTTTGCCCAGGGGATGCATCACTGGTGGTTTGGTGTGGTGGGAGAGGAGGTTGGGGAACCCAGGAAAGATTTGAGGAACCCAAGAAAGAAGCAGGAAACATGGGATCTTGGATCTAGTTGGAGCTGGGCTGTATTGGTTCATGTGGGTTCATTCCTACCCTCTATCTTAGGCGTGAGGCCCCTGGGATGTAAGCACCTTGGACCCAACCCCAAGTCCTGAGTCAGGAATTCCAACTACCTGAGGAGCCCAGGGCGCAATGGCACGAGAGTGGAGAACTATGCTCCGGCCTCATAGCTGAATGGCACTAAGGAAGTCCTCATGATCTGAATCCTGAAGGAAGCAGGGTGAGGTGGGAGGTCTGGGGGGCGAGAGGATTTGGGCCCCCAGGGCCAGCTGGGCCACACTGAGCTCCCCGCCCTTGTGCATGAGGTAGAGATGGAAGTGGAAACCACTGCCGTAGGTAGCATGCCTGAGGGACCAGCCGTAACAGGCTTGGGCATAGTGTCTGGTCCGAAAGTGGGGGGCAGCAGAGGTCATTGAGATGAACCGGCCTCCAGGGACCAGCACGCGGCTCACCTGCAAGGCAGACAGAGAAGCCATCAGTAAGAAGTGGATCTTCAGGTTCTCAAAGGTCAGTACTGCTCCAGATGCCCTCCCAGCCCCACATCTGTAGCTCAGGCTTTCCATGGCAGAGTGAGCCACTTTCTCTGCCCCGGGCCATTCCTTGGGATTAGGGTTATATTCTATTCAGAGAGAGGGTACAGGAGTGATAACAGGTGCTGGGAGCGCCACTTTCCTATAACTGCTCACCTTTGCAATCTCTGTCACCTGTCTGGAACTTGGCTGCTACCTCATCCCTATGGCAACCCAGTAGCCACACATCAGCCTTTGTGAGTGGTTATTCCAGCTCCCTCTATAATCTTGATCCAGCTTAACCCTTCCCTTCCTTCAGAAAGCCACACTCCTGAAGGGGACCCACTACTTGCTCCAAAACATGCTTCTAGCTTCTGATTTCTTTTAGTGCCCTGAAACCTCGACCCCGCAGCCCCACCTCTTGATCTACCTTCCTCTCTTGTTGCTCCCTCACCTCACTCAACACCTGGTCCACAGTGCAGACACCTTCAGAGGACACGGTCCAGGGATCGCATTCCCCAGCCAGCAGGGCATCCAGCGTGCCCTTCTCAAGCACCACGTCAAAAGAAGCACTGGGGAAATCCAGCTGCCTCGCGTCCATGGTCTTCCAGCGCAGCTGAGGCACATGGGCATAGCGAGCCTGCATAGCAGCCACCACTACTGATGAGTAGTCCACACTGGTCACATTAGGAAAGCCTCCAAGGAACAGCTCGTGGCTCAGGGCACTGTTCCCGCAACCTGGGTGGGAGGGGATAGGTGGCAAAAGAGCTACGTTAGCTTTGGTTCTCACCTCCCCCGAATATCCATCCACTCTTGGCCCCATTTCTTCTCAGTCCAAACCCTGCAGTACTGAGAGGAGGTGTCGGAGTGCAGAAAAAAGCACAAGCCTTGGAGTCGCACAGGCCTGGGTGCAAACCCTGGCTCTGTCACTTGCAGCTGTGTGGGCTGGGACAAGTTGTTTAAGTACTAGACACTTGGATTTTTTTTTTTTTTTTTTTTTGAGACGGAGTCCCACTCGTTCACCCAGGCTGGAGTGCAGTGGCGCAATCTCAGCTCACTGCAACCTCCACCTCCCGAGTTCAAGCGATTCTCCTGCCTCAGCCTTCTGAGGAGCTGGGATCACAGGTGCCTGCCACCACAGCCAGCTAAAACTCGGATTTCCTATTCAGAAAAATGAAGATAACAATACCTAGGCATATACAGGATTGAGGCATTAAACTGAAGAACTAAGAGCTGGAGAGTGGCTGAAGGAGCTCTAAAGTTAGGACTTCAAAGATCCAGATTCTGATATTCAGAGTGACACAGCCATGGCAAATCATTCAACGCTTTGAGCCTCAGTTTTCTCAGATTCAAAATGGGAATGACACTGGTATCATTAGGACCATAATATTATTAGCAGTATAATAATAACATAAATTAGTATTATCCGAATCCCCATCCTCTTAGAGAACCTTAGAAGCTATCAACCCTGGAAAGGCTTCATGTTAGGGGTTATTTGCCTACTTTGTTTTCCAAGGTAGAATTAACAGGTAAAGGGGAAACTAGGCAAGGACACACAGTGGAGCCGATTAATTCCTTGCAATTCTTTTCTTTTCTTTTTCTTTCTTTCTTTTTTTTCTTTTGAGACTGAGTTTCACTCTTGTTGCCCAGGCTAAAATGCAGTGGTGCCATCTCAGTTCACTGCAACCTCCACCTCCCGGGTTCAAGCAATTCTCTGCCTCAGTGTCCCGAGTAGCTAGGATTACAGCCACCTGCCACCATGCCCAGCTAATTTTTGTATTTTTAGTAGAGATGGGGTTTCACCATGTCGGTCAGGCTGGTCTTGACCTCTGGTGATCACCTGCCTCAGCTTCCCAAAGTGCTAGAACTGTAGGCATGAGCCACCGCACCCGCCACAATTCTTAACGTATGTATTGAGCACTACATATTAGGTTTTCCTGATGAATAAAAGTCCCTGCCCTCAAGGAACTCATGCTCCAGTAGGAAGAACAAAGGTGTAATCAGACAGTTGTCACAAAACATGAGTGTTTCAACAGGGACAGGCTGTAAGAGCCCCCAGGAGGCCTGGACCTCACCTCAGGTGAGTCAGCCAAGAGTTTCTGGGGAGCTGACAACTGAGCAAAATCTTAAAAAAGAGTCTTGACAACTTCCCAACACTTGGGTAGGAAGTGCCTGGGAAGCAGTCCCAAAGTGGGCAGGGTCAGGATGGGGAAGGGATAGAGGTGAGAGGGGCAGATGCGGATCTACAGTCCAATGGGCATGACTTCCTTAGAGGATCCAGTGGCCTCTTCCAGGCCCTCCTACAGCCAGTCCCAGCCTGAGAATGGGGCTGGGTGACAGCTCTTGACAGCCCTACATGGGATGGGGATCTTCAGCCCTTGGGATTAGGTCTCCTTTAATCCTCATTTGCCTCCCTAAGAGGATCACAGGATCAGCAGTTGGGATAGCCCTAATCTATCAGGATTTAGCACCTGGACAGTGTGCCCAGAGGCAGCTGGCTGCTCCCCAGCTGCCCCTTCCCAGCTGCCCCTTCCCATGTTCCTCTCCAAGCCCTAGGGCTCAAGGACTGCTAGCTTGCCTAGGACAACCCAACACATGCTTCCCAAAGTTGAAGCCACAAAAAGCCCTGGCAGACACAGCATATGGGATGGGGGTAAGGGCTGGCAGACACAGCATACGGGATGGGGGTAAGGGCTGGCAGACAGAGCATACGGGATGGGGGTAAGGGCTGGCAGATACAGCATATGGGATGGGGGTAAGGGTGGCTGAACAGCAGACCCTGACTCAGTTCCAGGTGGAAATCCCACTGGGCTCACTGATCCACAATCCCTTCATTACCCCCACACCTGACCTCATATACCTGTAGAGTTCTGCCCAACTGTGGACAAATCCAGATTTCCTTCCTTTGTTCCCCTTAGTACAGGATGATATCTTCCAAAAGAACTTTACCAAAGATGAAGGGGAAACAAAAGCTGGACTCTGGGGCGGTTATGCTTACAAGCAGTGACTTCTGATTCTACTGACTCAGAGAGTTGGAGCCAGAAACTAAGAAGGGGCTTGGGAAAGCCACTGCCTTCCAAAGTGGGGCCTGAGGGAAGTAGAGCCTTGGAGAAATGATCCATATCCTAGAATCCATCACATGATGATGTAGAGCTGTGTGGATCTGAACTCACCACCAAGAGACTGAAATATGAGTCAGAATGCCAACTTACTAATTTATAACAAGAAATATAGCCATCATGGGACTGGAATTGAATTCTCTGGTCAGGAAATCTAAATTGAAAGTCAAATTAATTCCAAATTATTTTTTTATTATGATCAAAAGATTCCAAAGGATTGCTTAAGCACAGGAGTTCCAGAGACTGCAGTGGGCCAGGATCACACCACTGTACTACACCTAGGGGACAGAGCAATACCCTGTCTCTAAAAAAGAAGGTTCCTACAGAGCATGAAGTCAAGCAAGCATAGAGAATCAGAGAAGTACAATAACAGCAAAGTGGGGCCAGTCAGCCACAGGCATTCATTTGCTTTGAGGATATTTTAGCCATAGGGACCAGATGCACAAGTCCTCTAAGAGGGTACTCTGTTCTCAGAACAGTCCTGGATAAACTGCCTCTTTGAGTCCCATTTTCAGTAAAAATAATGATAGCTAAAAATTGAACACCAGGTACTATGTTAAGCATTTATAAGAATTATTTTGGTTGACTTTCACAGGAGGGCCATATAAAGAATACTATTGGCCAGGCGTGGTGGCTCACGCCTGTAAACCCAGCACTTTGGGAAGCTGAGGTGGGAGGATCACTTGAGGTCAGAAGTTTAACACTAGCCTGGCCAACATGGTGAAACCCTGTCTCTGCTAAAAATACAAAAATTAGCCAGGTGTTGTGGTGGACGCCTGTGATCCAGCTATTTACTTGGGAGGCTGAGGCAGGAGAATCCGCTTGCACCCAGGAGGTGGAGGTTGCAGTGAGCCAAGATCACACTACTGCACTCCAGCCTGGGCAGCAGAGCAAGACTCTGTCTCAAAACAAAACAAAACCAAAAAGATACCATTATTACCATTCCCATTTTCTTGATGGGAAAATTGAGGAAAGTGGATAAGAAACTTTCTCAAGGTCACATGGTCAGTGGAAGAGCCAGCATTTGTACCCAGGCCTCTATCACTCCAGAGCCAGGGCTCTTCAACCATGGTGTTCAACTGCCTCCCAGTTTCCAAGAGGCCTACTCGCCTTCAGTGATGACATTCCATCGTTAGCTATATCAATATGACCTACATGATTCACAGGGTAAGCATTTTGGCAGTTTTAAGTTCTAGCTGCCCCCTACACCCATCTGTGTGGTGACACAAAGCACCCTTACTTCACCACTTACTTGCTGCATGACAGAGGTGGACATTGTTGCTGTTCTGACCAGATGCTCTGGGAGTCTTTTTTTTTTTTTTGAGACAGAGTCTCGCTCTGTCACCCAGGCTGGAGTACAGTGGCATGATCTCAGTTCACTGCAAACTCTGCCTCCTGGGTTCAAGTGATTCTCCTGCCTCAGCCTCTCCAGTAGCTGGGATTACAGACGTGCGTGCGCCACCACGCCCAGCTAATTTTTGTGCTTTTAGTAGAGACAGGGATACCATGTTGGCCAGGCCGGTCTTGAACTCTGGACCTCTGGTGATCCACCGCCTTGGTCTCCCAAAGTGCTGAGATTATAGGCGTGAACCACCGCGCCCGTCTTCATTCACTTTTACATTGTCTGTAGCTGCTTCTCCACTACAATGACAGAACCGAGTCACTGTAAAAGAAATCGTGTCGCCTGCAAAGCCTAAAATATTTACTTGTTTGGGGATTTTCAAAAAAAGTTTACACACTCCTAACCTGGAGTAAGTCTCTTAATATTTTAATATTTTTGACTTGGCTTAAGGGGTTGTCACGGGGATTAAGTAAGTTAGAAAGAACCCAGCACATTCTCTGGCTCTTATCAGGCATTCATCTTAAGTTTGTTGAGGTGGAATGCAACATAGATTATTCCCCAAGTTGGGAGTCCTGTTCTTACATCTTGGGAATTCTGCCTAGAAATTCCTCTTTTGATTTTTAGACTTTTTGCCCATTTTATCCAGAAAAGGATAGTTCTCACTCAAGCAATTTTTTTTTTTAAAGCATCAGTTTGGTGAAAAACCAGTCAAGCAGATTTTAAGGCAGTGTTACTCTGCCAATCACCAGCGTCAGAATCTGCTGTGAAGCCTGTTGAACATACAGATTGCTGAAACCTACATTAGACCATCCCTGAAATTAGAATCTCACAGTGCGGTCTAGCTCTTCAGGTAATTTTGATACACACTAAAGCTTGAAAAAAAATGTAGATCTATGATAAATCAATAAATAAATGCAATGGTTTTAAAAATCACAGATTCAAGAAAGTGTTTACTTGTGGGGAGAAGAGATTTTGGGAGGACCACACAGAGAACCTTGAACATAATTTTCATTTTGCCAGGCATTGTTCTAGGTATCCTTTATGCTCATTTAATCATCTTAAAGCCCAATTAATATATATGCTTATGTTTTTAAGGTTGAGAAAATGGGAGCACAGAAATTCAGGTATTTTGTCCAGGATTACACAGCCAGCATAAGCTGAGCCAAGATTCCAACATAATTAGCTACCTCCAAAGTTTAAGGTAGTTTTTGTCTAGTTTTTTGCCTTTGTTTTGAGACAGGGTCTCTGTCGCCCAGGCTGGAGCCCAGTGGAGCCATCAAGGCTCACTGCAGCCTGGACCTCCTGGGCTCAAATGATCCTCCTGCCTCAGCCTCTCAAGTAGTTGGGACTATAGGCACAGGCCACGATGCCTAGCTAATTTTTTTTTTTTTTGAGACGGAGTTTCGCTCTTGTTACCCAGGCTGGAGTGCAATGGCGCGATCTCAGCTCACCGCAACCTCCGCCTCCTGGGTTCAGGCAATTCTCCTGCCTCAGCCTCCTGAGTAGCTGGGATTACAGGCACGCGCCACCATGCCTAGCTAATTTTTTGTATCTTTAGTGGAGACGGGGTTTCACCATGTTGACCAGGATGATCTCGATCTCTCGTGATCCACCCGCCTCGGCCTCCCAAAGTGCTGGGATTACAGGCTTGAGCCACCGCGCCCGGCCGCCTAGCTAATTTTTATTTTTATTTTGAGACAGGGTCTCTGTCGCTTAGGCTGGAGTGCAGTGGTGCAATCTTGGCTCACCGCAACCTCCACCTCCCAGGCTCAAGTGATTCTCCTGCCTCAGCCTCCCGAGTAGTTGGAATTACAGGTGCGTGCCACCACATCCAGCTGATTTTTGTATTTTGTATTTTTAGTAGAGATGGAGTTTCACCAAGCTGAATACCTGCCTTGGTATTCCAAAGTGTTGGGACTACAAGCATGAGCCACCGTGCCAGCCTAAATTTGCAGAGATGGGATTTCACTATGTTGCCCAGGCTAGTCTTGAGATCCTGCGCTCAAGTAATCCTTCCACCTTGGCCTCCCAAAGTGCTAAGATTACGGCTGTGAACCATAAGCCCAGCCCAGAGTCCAAGTTCTTAACCACTAAATTATACTTTCTTTCTATCCCTAGTAATGTTCTATTTTTCAAACTGAGTGGAAGAGACACACACATTAGATTTGTTATTTATACCTTACATATATATTACATATATTTTTTATATTTATTCAAAACTTCACCTAAACATACAAAGGCTTTTACAAAGAGCAAAGCAAAAACGACTACTGGAAGAAAAGCTGTTGCTCATTCAAACTTCACTAGCGCCTCCAAGGTTGACAGTAGGAGAGAACCCCAAGAGGAAAGCGGAACTTCCCGGAGCCCTAACTTTCCTCCAGCATGTCTTCCCTTTGGAGAAATCGCATCTCCCTGGGCAGCAATCTCCCCTCCACCCTTAGAGGGTGCTGTTCTCACTCTCACTTCACAGGAGGCAAAGGACCAAGTTTCAGATAGCGCTGAGAGTCTGACGATAACTCTCTCTAGGTGACTCCCAATGCCCGGGGGCAAAAAGGAAAGCACTGGGCATCTTTCTCGAGGTGCCTGCACGTGTCGCCTCCGACATGACCTCGCAGTCGCATTTCTAGAACTGAATCTAAAGCTCAGAACAGGTTCATGACGTGTCCTAAGTTACACAAGTCAGCGCTGGGACTCAACTAGGACCTCAGAGCAAACCGGTCCCAAGGCTGCCTGCCTCCCGAGGGTCTGGACAGGATTTTGGATACCCCTCACGCTCAAACCCTGAGGGACCGGGACCGACAACCTCTCACTCCTGTTTGCCTTGACTAAATACAGCCGGGACTCTGAAGGAGCTAGATCTCGTGTCCCGACTCGGGCGTCCTCTAAGAGGGGTAGACAGGTGGGAGTAAAGCGGACCCGGCCAGGCCCACGCGGCGCAGGTCCTGCCAGCTCCACCTGGCGGGGCAGCGCCGGGATTACCCACCTAGCACAAGGATACGGTCTTCGGGCCGCAGCTCCGGCTCTAGGAGGGCACGGAAGGAGGAGAAGTCCCCGAACCAATCGTAGGGGGCAGAATCGGCCGCGCCTTGGTAGCGTTGATCCCAGTACTGGACCTCGCGGTACCCGCAGTTCCGCTCGGGTAGCTTGGGCTGCGCCCTACCTGCCTCCGGAGAGGCCATGCTCTCAGCCGCGGGGCCGCCAGAGCCGCCGGTACTTCAGCCAATCCAGAAGGCAGGATGCAGAAGGCGGGGCCGTGGTGTCTCCGCCCACCACCTGCAGTTGCTCAACACAAACACGTGGAACTTCCGTCCTTTCCTAAGCGCTCTGAGAAGAATCCTCCGGCTGAGAAAACGGTTGTCCAGCCCCTAAATCCTCCGGCTGTACTGCCCACTTATTTCCTAGGTCCACACTCATGGTGTTAGACTCACGTGGGCTCCTCATTGTGTTGTCTCATATTTTCAATTTGAATGACTTGTATTAAGAAGTCTGAAATTAATGAAAGGTTCATTTTTTCTCCCAAGCCAATTTTGAGTATCTGGAAGGCTCTAAGGGGAGGGAGGAGGGGCGCGAACTGGGGCTTTGCCCTCCTGGAGAGACAGCGTAAACACCGATGTTCCCAACACAGGGGAAGTAGAATGCTGGCTGGAGGGGCTCGGGGTAGGTAGGCAGGAATGTTGCTTTTCTGGACATTCTACATTAGCGCCTGTGTAACCAGGGCTGGGTATAAACTAAGAAGTAAGACTGTGTCCCTCCTCCTATGGAGGAGCGTGGAGTGCATCAGAGGAGATAAATGTGGAAAAGGTACACTTCAGTGGAGTAAGTGAAGACTGGCTACTCGGCTCGGCGTTTAGCCTGGTGGAACGCCCGGCGCGGATAGCGGAACCTAAGTGTGGAAGGTTCGGGTTTCCGGGGGTGGTGGGCCCACACAAGCGGCGCACCGTCAAGATGGCGGCTGGGCTGCGGAAACGCGGCCGGTCCGGTTCCGTGGCCCAGGCAGCGGGACTCTGCAGGCAATGGCTGCATCGCGCCTGGCAAGAGCGGCGCCTGCTGCTGCGGGAGCCGCGCTACACGCTGCTGGTGGCCGCCTGCCTCTGCCTGGCGGAGGTGGGCATCACCTTCTGGGTCATTCACAGGGTGGCATGTGAGTGCGCCGAGGGGGAGGGGAGGGGAGGGAGGGAGACCTGAACCCCCGACCCAAACCGGATCTCAGAACTGGAACTCAAAACCAGACTCTGTATCCACTCACTCATCGGTTGTAAACCCATCCATATCCCTTACCTGAGCGCCAAGCCTGTTCGACAGAAAACCGGATCTCAGTCCGCCCACATGACAGAGGTGGAGACCCTAGAGATTGGCCTTCTGCACTGAACTTACAACCTGCACACCAGTTTAGAAGTCAGATTTGGGCCAAAATTGTTGTACTGCTGCTGCTGCTGCTTTTCTCGGTGGCTTTGAACACCTCAGGTCCCCTCCTGCATCTCAACTTTTTCTATGTGTTTAGTTCTGTGGTCTTTGAATGTCCCTTCTCAGTGATAGCATTTTGTGACCACTTGAGTCCATTAGGCATTATTGGCTACTCTTTTCCAGGCTGAAACTAGATACTAGGCTTAAGGCACTTGACTTTCTTGTCAAAGACTCTTGATTCAACAAATATTTATTTAGTGCTTATTATATGCCTAGCATTATGCTGGTTACCAGAGAGAGGTACAGTGGTAAGAGATGCATTTCTAACTGGGGCCTGGATAACAAGTTAGCAGGCAATTATGATGCATCATATTCATCATGGTAATAGTAAGACAGGATGCCATAAAGGTCATAGGAAGTCACTTAAGCCAGGTTGCAGTAGTTAGTGAAGGCTTCATAGAGCCACCCTCGGAAGGTAGGAACTAGGTAGTTAAGGAAAGAAGGAAAAGGTGAGGGGAAGGAGCGCTCTGGGCAGAGAGGATCCTGGATCAAAAATCTCTAGTTAGGCAAGAAAAAAAATCTCCAGTTAGACTGGGCATGGTGGCTCATGCCTGTAATCCCAGCACTTTGGGAGGCTGAGGTGGGCGGATCATGAGGTCAGGAGTTCAAGACCAGCCTGGCCAACATGGTGAAACCCCATCTCTACCAAAAATACAAAAATTAGCTGGGTGTGGTGGTGCACCTGCAGTACCAGCTACTTGAGAGGCTGGTACTTGGGAGGCTGAGGCAGGAGAATCACTTGAACTGAGGAGGCAGGTTGCAGTGAGCTGAGATCGTGTGACTGCACTCCAGCCTGGGTGACAGAATGAGACTCTGTCTCAAAAAAGAAAAAAAAAAAAAAGAGAAGTGGTTCCTTTGAGGAACTGAAATAATTTTCTTAGAGCTAGAAGGTAGAAATCAGGTGAAGAGAATGGTAAAAGATGGAAATGCAGATATTGAGGCCAGATCATGAAGGGATTTGAAAGCTTTATTAAGAAGATAGCATGATAGGCCAAGCACAGTGGCTCATGCCTATAATCTCAGCATTTTGGGAGGCTGAGGTGGATGGATCACTTCAGGTCAGGAGTTCCAGACCAGCCTGACCAACATGGAGAACCGTCTCTATTAAAAATACAAAATTAGCTGGGCATGGTGGTGCATAACTGTAATTCTAGCTACTTGGGAGGCTGAGGCCGGAGAATCACTTGAACCTGGGAGTCGGAGGTTGCAGTGAGTCAAGATCGCACCATTGCACTCCAGCCTGGGCAACAAGAGTGAAACTCCGTCTCAAGAAAGTGAAAGAAAAATAAATAAATAAAAAGAAGATAGCATGATAATTAAGAACTTGGGATCCTGAGGGTTTCAATCCCAACTCTACCATCCTAGCTCAATTATCTTAAGCTAGGCATTTAACCTAATTAATTCTTAGGCTCCCCTTCTAAAAGTGGGAATAATATAGAGTTTTCTGTATCTTAAGGGTCTTGGGAAATCATTGAAAGGTTTTAAGCGGAGGCCTGTTATGATTTGTATTTTGGGAAGAGCTCTTTGGTGCAAGGTGGAAAATATATTGCAGTAAGGTGAAAGTGGAAGGCAGGAGTGTAATTAGCAGGCTTTTGTATAATCATCGAGGCTGGAGATTATGCTCAAGTTTGAGTATGTAGTAGCAGAGAAGAATGAGATAGAGATATTTAGGGTGAAGAACAGGCAGAACATGTTGACTAAGGGTTGGAAATGAGAGAGGAGGGAGTATCAGAGATGTTACTCAGGTTTGTGACCTGGTAGCTAAAAGCGTGGTGCCATTTGTGGAACCCAGGAAGGAATGGATTGGAGTGAGAGGAAAGATCGCAAGTTCCCTTACAGAAATGAGTCTGAGATGCCTGGGCCCACCCAGATGATATCACAGAAAGAGACTCAGAGGCAGTGAGGCTCTGAGAATTGGCTGCAAGTCTGTGTTTTCATGGTCTGGAGGCATGGGGAGGGTGGCAGACAGCTCTAGACTCAGAAGTAACCAGATCATCTGTCTTTTTCCAGACACAGAGATTGACTGGAAGGCCTACATGGCGCAGGTAGAAGGCGTCATCAATGGAACCTATGACTATACCGAACTGCGGGGTGACACTGGACCACTTGTGTGAGTGGGGATAGGAAGTTCAGGGAGGATGTGAGGGGCCGGTGAGGTACTAGCCTGGGTGGTGTGACCCAGGCTCACATTTCCTCCCATCTTCCAGGTACCCAGCTGGTTTCGTGTACATCTTTATGGGGCTGTACTATGCCACTGGCCGAGGCACTGACATCCGCATGGCCCAGAACATCTTTGCTGTGCTCTACCTGGCCACCTTGCTGCTTGTCTTCTTGATCTATCACCAGACCTGCAAGGTGAGTCATGCTACCAGAGGGCCCCAGCCTGGGAGGCTGGGCGGTGGGGATGGCTCAGGCTTGCTGAGCTGACCTTGCTCCTTACTGTGTTTCCCCTGTAGGTTCCTCCCTTCGTCTTTTTCTTCATGTGCTGTGCCTCTTACCGTGTCCACTCCATCTTTGTGCTGCGGCTCTTCAATGACCCAGTGGCCATGGTGCTGCTCTTCCTCAGTATCAACCTCCTGCTGGCCCAGCGCTGGGGCTGGGGCTGCTGCTGTTTCAGGTCAACACCCCTTTCTTCTGGCCCCCTCTTTTGCCTCTGCACTGCCATCCCTTCCCAGTTTTCTGCAGCAGAGGGAGTAAAGGAGTAGCCAGACAGCATGGGTCCCTCCAGGCTCCATAAAGCAAGTCCAGGATCTATAGAAAGCTTCTGCCCTGCCATCCCCCCACATACACTTACATGCCTCTTTCCATCCTGTCTTCCACACAGCACTCATTGTTAGAATTAGTCCTTCATATTCTTAATGCTCAGTGTATGCTCACTCGGCCCAGGCATAGAGACTACGTATCTGCCCCCTGCCCACTCCAGGCTCTTCCCTCTAGCAGTTGTGAGTGTAGGCCCCATCCTGGAGCTGGTGCGGTGGCGGGGGAGGTTGCTGTGCCGATGGCGGATGTATGTCTTTGGTTCTGATGTGCCCGGCCCTGGAGCTGATCTCCTTCCTTCCTCTCCCCTGCTCACCTCAGCCTGGCAGTCTCTGTGAAGATGAATGTGCTGCTCTTCGCCCCTGGGTTACTGTTTCTTCTCCTCACACAATTTGGCTTCCGTGGGGCCCTCCCCAAGCTGGGCATCTGTGCTGGCCTTCAGGTACCCCCACCTCACCCTTCCTCTTTCTGATCAAGGAGAGGCCATGTGTCTTGATTGAGGGGATCTATCCCTGAGACTCCCTCAAAGCCCAGAGACAAGGTTTTGGAGTTGATTCTGAGCTAGGAAGCCACTATCTCTAGGCTCTAGTTTCCGTAGCTGTAAAATAGGGTATTACATTTGGTGGTGTCTGAGAGCCTTTTTATTTTTTTTAATTTGAAGTTTTGAGGTGGGCTCTTGCTGTATTGCCCAGGCTGCTCTCAAACTCCTAGGCTCAAGCAGTCCTCCCGCTTTGGCCTCCCAAAGTGCTGGGATTATGGACATGAGCCACCGTGCCTGGCCTCTGAGAGCCTTCCTGGCTCTGCCCATTTGTCACCTGGTGAATCCCCACCTTAAAGCACTATTATGGCCTGCCTCTGAGCCCCTGCCTCTGAGCTTCTTTGGCCCCAAGCTCTGGCCTGGGGTGGGGGCAGGGGGCATGTTTTTTCTGCTGTTTCTGGTGGGAATTGGGGAAGCTCCAAAGCCTACATCCCAGCTCACTCCCCTCAATGAGGAGCAAGAAAGCCGGTCGTTGGGAAGGAGCCTTGGCAGCTGTGCTGACATCGTGCCGGTCCTCAGGTGGCGCTGGGGCTGCCCTTCCTGCTGGAGAACCCTGTCGGCTACCTGTCCCGATCCTTTGACCTTGGCCGCCAGTTTCTGTTCCGCTGGACAGTGAACTGGCGCTTCATCCCAGAGGCTCTCTTCCTGCATCGAGCCTTCCACCTGGCCCTGTTGGCTGCCCACCTCACCCTGCTCCTGCTGTTTGCTCTCTGTAGGTGGCACAGGTGAGAGAAGATGGCAGTGCCGTGGGCAGAGCTGGGGGAAGGAGCGAAGGGCCTAAGCCTTAGGGGCCACTTGGAGGAAGTGTTAATGAGCTCATGGGGTGAGTCTAGAGTTTGACTTACAACAGGGGCTTGATAACTGTCTGAATGGCTTTTCCGCAGCACAGGGGAAAGTATCTTGTCGCTGCTGAGGGATCCCTCCAAAAGGAAGGTTCCACCCCAGCCCCTTACACCCAATCATATCCTTTAAATTGTGGGAAGGTAAGTCTTGCCCTCTCTAGGTGCTGTCAGGGTTCTGGTCAGGTATCCCTTGATGGCTGGTGACCTGGGCCAGGGAAAGGGAGCCCAATCATGGAACTCCTATTCTGCACCACTGTGCTGAGCATTTTACCTATTGAAATATATATATATATATATATATATATTTTTTTTTTCTTTTTTTGCTTATTTTTTTCTTTTTATTTCATTTTATATATTTGAGTCTTAATTCTAAATACGAGCTATTCTTATGAGTACCTCTCCCTGATACTATTGTAAGAGACTTACGTACGTTCTAACATTTAAAGCCCACAGAGACCCTGAGATAGGGAGAGACACTTACGCTTACTATCCTCATCGCACAGATGGAAAAGTGAGGACTTCATGAGGTTAAGTAACTCACCAAGGTCACACAGCCAGTAAGTTAGGGGTTCAAACCCACAAGGCCTTATGGTCCTACGTATTACTCTCTCCACATTCCATATGCAGTTGAGAGCAGGTCTGGAGAGGTTAATGAACTTGCGAAAAGGTATGCATCTAGGAATGGCAGAGCCAGGGGGCTTTGTGACTTAAAGACAATTGCCCCTCTGTTTTGGGACCCCCCCCACACACACTCCTGCCCTTCTGCTCCTGCCCTTGGCCTTGACCACCGCATACAGATCGTTTCTACCCTCTTCACCTCCAACTTCATTGGCATCTGCTTCAGCCGCTCACTCCACTACCAGTTCTACGTCTGGTATTTCCACACACTGCCCTACCTCCTGTGGGCCACGCCTGCACGCTGGCTCCCACACCTGTTCAGGTACCAGCTGGGATAACCTGGGGGAGTGGGAGGGGATAGGGAGTTCCTGTTGAGGGGGTTGTGTTTGGAGCATGAGGAGCTGAAGGTCTGCAGGTCTTGAAACCAGACGAAACCATTTCTCATCTCCAGGTTGTTGGTGCTGGGGCTCATAGAGCTCTCCTGGAACACATACCCCTCCACATCCTGCAGCTCTGCGGCCCTGCATGCGTGCCATGCCGTCATCCTGCTGCAGCTCTGGCTGGGCCCACAGCCTTTCCCCAAGAGCGCCCAACACAGCAAGAAAGCCCACTGAAATCCACCCCTTTCCCTCAGTCACTCTCAGGACCTGATGGGGGATGGACTCTGTGCCCATCCACATAAACCTTGCCAAGTCCACCTCTGTGCAGCCTACATGGAGGTAGGGGCAGCTGCTGCCTAGATCCAGCTGTGAGGGGCATGTATGGGGCAGATAAATCATTCTCTCTCGAGCAGTCCTAAGAGGCACTTTATTGCATAGGATTTGGGGACTGTGGCTCTCTCCCCTTCCACTGTGCTGCAGGGAGCTCAGAGGATGGAGGGGAGGGGGAGTGGGGTGGGAGGAGCGGGAGAGAGCACAGGCAGGCACTTTTTGTGGGGATAAGAGGGTTCTAGGGAGGGAGGAAGAAGCAGTGGGGGACAGGCTGGCACCAGCCTACCCCTTCCCAGCACCGAGAGGCCAGCCGTGGGCGGCAGTGAGTTGAGTGTGTGGGGTGGGGCATCAGCCCAAGCAACAGCGGGCAGCCCTCACATGTTCGCCGGGCTGTAGCACAGGAGGTGTAGCTGCAGGTTCTGGTCCCAGTGGCGCAGCAGCAGGAAGAGCCCCCGGGCTGCGGCCTTGAGGGCGGCCAGGTCGAGGCCGTCAGGCAAGTGCTGGGCCCGCAGCCAGCAATCAGCCTTGGCGGCTGTCAGTTCCCACTCGCCGAAGGCAGCAGCGCATCGGTGCTCCAGCCAGGCGAGTGCCACCGCAGTGGCCCAGGTCCGGCCCCGCAGGTCGGCGCCCCGTCCTTCCGCCCCCTCCGAGGCCTCTGTGTCTGAGCCCCGCCCACTGTCCACCTGGCCTGGACCTTCCGAGCCCGAGCTGGGGGACGGGCTGCAGGAGGCCGTGGCACTGTCACCCTGTCCAACACCAGGGCCCAGAAGTGCCCAGGGCAGCGAGGCCGAAGTGGGGCTGAGGCTAGCGCGGTGCACGGCGAAGGGCGAGGCGCGGCAGAGGCGCTCCTGCGAGATGCTCACAGCGGCGCAGAAGGGCGCGTCCAGGCGGAAGGAGCCTGGCGCCTCCTGCAGCCGCACCTGAGGAGAGAGGAGGTGGGGGGAGAAGCATGCTGAGACAGCCCCGCCGGGCGGCGCCACCCTCCACCTCCCGAGTCCTCACCAAGGGCAGGTAGTCATGGTCGCTGCCTTCACTGTTGTTGGCCTGGCCTGGGTCGGGGCTGCAGAGTTTGCGCCGCCGGCCCAGGCTGAGCCGAGAGGGCGGATGGGGAGGTGGGCGGCAAGGCCCTTCCGTGGGAGCGGCAGAGTCCCCCAAAGCATACTTGGAGTTGCCATTTTGGTCGGAGTCCCAGGCGCCGGCTGGAGAGCCTCCCTGAAGTCCTGCGGTGGGAGCTGTCAGTGCCAGCAGGTAGTCAGCCAGGTGCCCTTGCCCTTTCCCTACCTCTGGGTGTTACCTTTAGAGTAGATAGCAGCGGGCAGAGGAGCTACATCTAGACGGCTGTGAGAGGCGGGAGGGGTTCCGGGGGGCTCGGCTGGCTCTGCAGGGGCACAGGGGACAGGAGTCAGGTTTGTCCAGGAGGGTGGCCAGTGAGGTGAGAGCTGCACCTGGGAGGTCACCAGAAGAGGCCCCTACCTGAGCTGCACACCTGCAGGGCCCCAGGCAGGACCTCCCTAGTGGCAGCATCCACGGCCACAGGGCAAGTGAAGCAGGAGGGGGCAGAGCTGACCTTGCTTGTCTGAAGGGCCCGAAGCCAGCACTTCCGAGCATGGCCTGTGGAACCAAGGCACGGTCTGTGGAACCCCCAGGAAAAGTTGTAGTGTTCTCCCCAGCTTCTCCCTCTATCAACTTAAAGAGTACATTGCCTTGCTAGGCCAGGAACCAGTTCAGATTCCCTAACTTTGACAAGAGTGGCCAGGCTGAACCTTCAATCCACAGCAAAACAAAGGACCCCTGGCTGCCCAGCAATTCAGCACTCTGGACACCGCCAAGAGGAAGCAGTGACCGGCACCTTTTCCTCCACCTATTTCTGCACTAATGGAACTTGGAAATGTTCTCTCTTCCTGATCCACTGTGGTGGCCACTATTCACATGCGACTGTTCAGTACTTCAGATGTGGCTAGGGCAACTGAGGAAATGAACTTTCAACTTTGAGTCTTTTCCTAAATGACAAAGATTTGTTCTTATGTTGTGGGCGCTGTGCATCATTACAAGATCACATTTCCCTCTGTGCTGGCTGCTAGGAAGCTTGTCAGTTCTGGGTCCCATCCTTGTAAGATTATATAACCTGACAACATGCACCTTTAATATAACCTCATCTTGGCCAGGCGTGGTGGCTCACACCTATAATCCCAGCACTTTGGGAGGCCGAGGCAGGATCACGAGGTTAGGAGTTTGGCCTACATAGTGAAACCCTGTCTCTACTAAAAATACAAAAATTAGCTGGGCGTGGTGGTGTGTGCCTGTAATCCTAGCTACTCAGGAGGCTAAGGCAGGAGAATTGCTTGAACCCAGGAGTTGGTGGTTGCAGTAAGCCAAGATCGTGGCACTGCACTCCAGCCTGGGTGACAGAGTGAGACCCTGTCTCAAAAAAAAAAAAAATTTTATATATATATATATACACACACACACATACGCATATTTTATATATATGTATGTATGTGTATATATATAAAATACATATATATGTGTGTGTGTATATATAACCCCATTCTCAGTTTTATTTTTACTTTTTTCCATTGCCCTGCTTAATTTTTTATATTGTCAGTGCGATGAGCCTCAAATCCTTTGTGATCAAAGTGAGGTATAATTATCAAACACGCAGACCTCTACCTTTGCTGCTTTTTGCCCATGCCTTTGGGCCCTGACTGGACCCACCAGCAACTCACCCCTGTCAGCTGTGGTCTCCGCCCCTCCTCGGAGAGCCAGCTGCTCATTGTCCCGGACCACAGAGGCTGCTGTCAGCCGATGGAGTGCTTGGTCCCAAGCAGCTTCTCTTACAGGAGGTGAGGCAGGCTGTGAGCCATCTTCAGGCCCCCACAGCGTCTCCAGCCCAACACCCACCTCCCAGCACATAGGCTGCTCCCCACACAGGCCCCGGATCACCACATGGCAGCGTGGAGCCTGGGGAAGCGCTGCTGGAGGGGCTGACTCCCCACTGGGAGGCACAGCCGTGAACAAGAAGGGTGGTTCCATCAGCATGTCCCAGTCCATGGGGGCCGGGGAGAGCAGGTTTCCTGGGGAGCAAGACAGCAGGGGTATGGGCAATGTGGTACTCTGGGCTTCACCTCCCCCAGGCCTTCTTGGCATCAGGGAAACCGGCTCCCCATCTGGCACTTACCCGAGTCATCCAGGCCCTGTTCCAGTTGTTGGCCTGGCTCAGGACTTGGGCCATCTGGGGCTGCACCCAGAGAGGGTTTCCGGAGTCGGCCGGGAACTGGGTTTGCCCGGCCTGGAGGGGATGAGAAGCTTCGGCCAGCCAGAGCCGCTCTGTGCTGACGGCCCAGCATTTCAGTACTCAAGGCCCCCACCTGCATGTGAGATATGGGGCCACTGGTCAAGGAATGCAGAACCCCTGACCATCATACATGGGTGCACAGCTGGCCCATGCCCCTTGTCTGAAACCCTGGGTGGCCGCTCACCACCATCGGGGAAGGCCAAGTCCTTATGGCCTACAATGACCTCTGTCCTGGCCCCTCCCAGTGTCATCCCACTCCACTCCCTGTTTCCCACTCGATTGTTGCCTGTCTCCGTGTTTCGTTTCTGTCTTCTCCCTCTCTGCATGGCTAACTTGTGCTTAGTCTTCCAGATATGGCTCTGACTTTCCTGACTCCCTCAGGCAGAGTTAGTCACCCTCTCTAAGCCCCCATAATATATGTCTTCGTGCTCAGCACTGGTAGTTACATAGTATTATGGTTGGAGATTTACCCACCTCTCTCTCTAGCTAGACTTAATAGTAAACTCCGCCTAATGTCTGGCACACAGCAGGTGGTAAATAAGTATTTTCTGAATACAAGGCGAATGAATGTGGGTTGGATCTCACCTTGAATGGAGCTGGTGTGGGTGCAGGCAGGGGACAGGAATGGGAGCCTGCAGGTTCTCCCGAGGCCAGACTGCGGCAGCCCTGCTGAGAAGGGGGATCCAGGGGAGCACTACCCTCGGGGGAGCCAGGGCCCTGGGAGCCTGGGGACTCACTGCTGCCTGCGGAGCCTGGGCCTGGCTCCGGGCTGGCAGAGCAGTGGGTGAGCACATACTGCTCCCGAATGTACGAGGACTGGAAGATGCGGCGCCATATGGCTGTGTCAGAGGCGGGGTTGGGTCCAGGATCCGTGACTGGGTCTGTCAGAGCATCAGTACCTGCTGGGAGGCAGTAGAATGGTCCCCAGCCCTGACCCTGCCCAGTGCCTGCTCCAACACAGCCACACACCTGGGCACTCACTCTGCTCTGAGTCCGCAGCAGCCCATGTACTGGACAGTTCTGCTGACACAGTGCCTGTTCCCAGTGGCTCCGAGGTGCCAGTGGGCTCGGTGCCAGGGCTGACAGCAGATGGGGCATCTTCTGGGGATGGAAACACAGACCCACCCAAGCTCTGCCAGCCAGGCTCTTGGCCCTAGAGAGAATATCATTGGGAAAAAATTAACTACAGGTACATACTACCTCTTTCCAAATGGGAGTTTCAGATGGTTCACAGCAAGAGACAATGAAGCTAATAAACCAGAAACGAAAGACCAGTTCGAAAGGAGGAGGAAACAAACGTGTTCACCATAAGGGTTAACAGAGCTGCTGGGAAGCTGAGCTTTAAGTTTGGCCCTGAGCTTCCTGGCAGTCAGGCAAAAAAAAGTCTGCTATACAGCTCTCATGACCAAAAAGGGGGAAGCATGCTTAGTTCTTTTAAAGAGATAAGGCTTTTCATTACAAAATAACTACCACATCTCCAGCTCCTACTGTGTCAACCCCTGATTGCAACCACCTGTGGAAAACATCATTTACATATGAAGAAATGGGTCAGCAAGGTGAAGTGACTTGCTCAAATCAAATAGCTAGTGACAGCTGGGATTAGAGATTGCACCTAGATTATGCTCATCCATCACTGAGTGTCACAGAAAATACGTTTGCTGGTGCTCTCTATAGGGTACTATGTGAAGTCATGAGCCGCGTCTTGGTGGAACCCTCATAGCAAATGTGGGTGAAAAAACAAGGACAACACTTTGCAGGACAACTCAGTGGAAGACCCCATGAGGGGGTCGGGTGTGACCATCGTGGGGGGCCCAGTGTGACCTCTGTGGAGGCCTAGGGGATAGTAGAGGAGCTTGGTAAAGAGAGACACAGAATAGAAGAAGGGTTTCGAAGAGATTTGGGGACTTCAGCCATCCCAGGCCCCCTTACCACACCCCAGCCCAGGCCTACCCCTGGTGGGTGGGACCGGAAGCCATCCACCCTGAAGAGTGAGCAGTAACCGAGCAGCTGGTCCCCAGGGTAGAGTGCTGGGATCTCCCGGGGCGTCAGCAGTGCCTCCACGGTGTCGGGCACAAACCAGTCCACAGAGATGTCACTCAAAGCAGGCTCCAGTGCCTTCCGCAGAGCCTGCACCAGCTGTGGGGAGTGGCCAGGGGGAGGGAAAGAGGTGTCATATGGCCAGACAGAGCAGGAAGGCTGCCCTTCCCCTGATGCCATCTGCCCAGCCCCTGAGCTGATAGGGCACAGGGCCATGCTGGGGTCAGGAGAAGGAATGAGGGTAGGAAAGAGCAGGGAACTGAGTGCTCAGTCCTCAGGGCTTGGTCTGTCTCCTGGCCTGAGTTTTGCCACATGGATGGGGCGAGACAGGATGAGGCTCAGTCCTAAGGACTAAATGAGGTTCAGAGGGTGGTCAGAGGCAGTGTTCCCGCACCCTTGGCCTTTGCAGCACCAACGGCTCTTCCCCTAATTGAAGTGGGGAAGTGGGGAGATGGCCTGGTGAGGTCTGCCTGGGTTCTGTTTCAGACTTGATGTGTAACTTGGGAGAAAGACCTTCAGGTGTAGGGAATAGGGCCCAGGCTCAAACTCACCATGGGCTGCAGCCTCTCCCCAGGCCTCAGGAAATAGGCCTGGCCCCTGCTGAGGGCAGATAAACCCTGGAGCAGCTGGTGGCAGGTGGGCCCCAGCCCGAAGGAGAAGCATCTGATGAAGGAAAGGAAGCAGCTATGACCTTCAGGAGCCTTATGGGGGCTCAATCAGGCATCTGGCTCTGCCCATCCCATACCTGGCTGTCCCCCTGTGCCATCTCATGAGCTCTAGGGTTTGGTGGGTAGTGGCGGCCATGGGTGAGGCCGCAGTGAGCAGGAAGAGCTGCCGAGGATAGGCCCTGTGCTGCGGCTGCCCCATGGCCCAGTCCAGCGCAGCCAGCACGTCTGGGGGCCCACTGGGAACCTGCAGGGTCTCAATGCTCTCACAGATCAGCTGCACAGTGTCCTGGAGAGAGAAGGCACAGGCTGGGATGCACTGAGCTGAAACCTCTCTGTAAGGCCCCCAGATCCCTGGACCACACTCACGTCACTGCAAGGCCGGCTTTCTGGGAAGAGTGGCTCCACCGATGTCCCAAACACAGCCAAGTTGATGAGCGTCTGGGGTGGGAGAGACTTCACAGCCAAAACAATGGCATCCTGTGGAGAGCCAGGGAGGGCAGTGTGAGGCTGGCCCCAGGGGCCCTGGTACAGAGCAAGGGAGGCCAGATGGCTTGCCTTATCCAGTCCGTGATTCAAGTGAGAGGCCCTGGATGTGAGAGAACTGTGCAAGTGAGCCCCGAGTGTGTGAGAAACTGTGCTTGGGACTCTGGAGGTATAAGTGAAACCTGAGTCTCCCTGTGGCTGGGTGGGCTGAGTGCCAGTCTACGCATGAGAGGCTCTTGGAATCCTGGAGAAACACATGTGTGTGTGAATATGAGCAAGAGAGCATGACAGTGTCTGTCTGGAGTCTGGAGCAGGGCTGCTCCCTAAGGGAGTCCCCCTGAGGAGTTGCCATGCGCTTCCCCTTTGGAAGATGGTATTTGAAGCTACAAGGTAACTCCTGGCTTCAAGAGGCTACCCCCAGCCCACCTCAGACCCACTGCCCCCCTCAGCCCCCAGGCCTGCCCACCCCATGCCCCACGGGCCTTGTGTGCTGTGCTGCTGGCATCCAGCAGAAACAGGAGCTCCCGAGTAGCTGTGCCCAGGTGTCCAGGCTTGGAGCTCAGGTCAGGGCAGAAGCTCAGCACCAGCACGGGATTGAGCAGGATATCCTTGTGGAAGCGCCGCTGCAGGAACCACACCTGAGCAGGGGAGCCCCAAGTTAGCCTGGGCAAGGCTTAGTGCTACCTTGTTCAGGGTGGACAGTGGCACTGGTGCTGGGGCCTTTTTCTGTCTGATCCACCCAGAGGGACATCTTTTTGTAGTAATTTGAATAAAGGCAGGTGGCTGTCTTCTGCCTATATCAGACCTAGCCTCCGTCCTCTGAGTCGCACCCCAGAGAGATTCACATGGACCTTCCAGTGACAATACTCATCTGCCCCCTGTGGTGGTGGGTGGCAACTGTGGAGAGATCTTGCTGAGAAAAGAGGCCTCCCCCTTCCCATGCCAACATGAACCTGCTTGCCTGTTCCTTATGCACAAATGTAGCCAAGGCCGGGGGCCATGCCAGGCCCCTATGGCAGTACCTGCCGGTCCCCGTTACTGTCCCTTCGCTGCAGCCTCTGAAAATCTCGGCGGGCCCTCACCCGGGCCTCATATTCTGCTGAGCTCAGGCTGCCAGCCTCCAGCATCAGGTGTGGCTGATGGGGCTCTGAGAGGAGAGGACACAATTCTGTCAAGGAAGTCCCTGCCTCTGGACCCCAAGTGCCCAGTTTCACTGTCAGGGAGGAGCCTGCATGCAGGTCCAGCCTTCCTGCACCACTGGCTCCGCCCTCACAGATGACTCAGTCCATCTGGCTGGGGCCAGGGAACCTGTGTTGAGAAATGCTTCCTCCATTCATACAGAAGCGGGTCAGAGCTGGCCCACGGTGTGCCCCAGTCTCTTACCACTGGGGTGCAGCAGGATCTCCAAGGCCCGGTCACAGTGGTGGCCCTCTGCCAGTGTGACACAGATGGTGGCAGCAGAGCTGGCATGAGGGGGGGCATCTGCCCGCAGGGCATGAGAGGGGCTCTCCAGGCCTGAGGAACATAGAGGCAGGAAGGGGAGATGCAGCCATCACACCTTCCCAGAGACAGCAACTGTTGGCAGGTCACCGCTGATTCAGTCAGCTCTTAGAGTCTGATCTATAGGGGTCAGATGGACAAGGGAGGATGTGCCTGCTTTCATGGGCCGGGAAGGTGATTCCAGCCAGGTTTCTGGCTGGTGGAAGAGCCATGCATCAGCCAGGTGCTGATTTAGCATCCACCCCCTACTTTCTACATAAGGAAAATCTACTTCATCCCACTGGGGGGGTGGGATGGGATAGAAATAAATTGCCTTGACAGAATTAGGATGTGTGTGTTGGGGAAAGGGGACCTGGGTGTTCCCGAGTCTTAGGGCCCTGCCTTTTTGTCCTGTGTTCCTCCCATCCCTGAGCCTCATTTCCCTTCCAGTCACTACACTGGGAGGAGTGGGCATCTGAAAAGAGGCCAGGCCAGCCAGATGCACCCACCTGCAAGCAGGCATGGCCCAGTCACCAGCATCTCGAAGGAGAAGGTATATGGGGCAGGGCAGCGGGCAGGACCTGAGAACACGTCCCGAGGGGCAGCCGGCTCCTCCCAGGCCAGCCCTTCCTCCTGAGGGCTGCTTACCCCGAAGCAGCTGGTGGGGCTGGAAGGGAGCACGAGGAGGGTCACTGGACCACTGGGAAGGCCCCTAACCCCTCCAGCTGACTGGCCTCAGTCCTTCTTCATCCTTCCCATCCCCTGGGGTACCCTCCAATGCCCCCTCACCCGCACTAGACCCAGAGAAGCCGAGGGAGGGACGAAGAGAATCACCATAGGCCCAACCTGTCGTCACAGAGCCCCGGAGGCCTGGCGGGGCCCGGCAGGCCCGGTGGGGCCAGCGGGGTGAGCACAGTGGGCAGAGCCACATGCAGCACCCCATCAGGCCTTGAGGGCAACTCCCGGCTGCTGTGCAGGGTCACCGTCATGGTGCCAGCCGCGGCGATAAGGCCTGTGGGCAGCACCAACGTGGACCGGGCCTGGGCCAGATCCAAGACAAGATGACCTATGATGGGTGAGAAACGGGGTCAGAGCACACTGGAAGCAGAGGAGAGGGAGAAAACTAGAGGTGGGAGCAGGCACGGAGTCAGGGAGCCTGGGCAAGGGGGACTTTGCATGTTGGCACTGGGCTAACGCACTGGTGACATGGGAAGGAGGCATGAGATGAACGATGGTAAGAGAGGCAGGCTAATGGTGGATGGGTCCAGCTGTCATCAGGCAAGAGCATGATGACATCCTTACTAATAGAAGGCTGAGGAGAAGGGTCCTGTCCACTCTCAAGGTCCTGGGATACCCACAGCCTCTGCCTGCCTCTTTCCATTCAACCCCTGGCCACCGTCCCTTGTGGGTAGACACCTCCCTGTGGCCTGGGACCCACTCTGCTTATAAATCTCCTGTTCATGAATTACCCGGGGCTCCCCCACTGCCCACTAAGGTGGCTCCTGAATTCTCTACTCCTCTCTGGCAGGAGGAGAAGAGAAGCAGGAAGCAGTCTGGACGATATGGATCCCCACTGGCACACTGCACACATTGTTTGATTTAGCTCCTGGGCTTATGTGGGGACTGGTGGGTCTGCTAAAGGAACAGCGACCAGCCATTACAGTGGCAGCCGTGTACACCACCGCTGAGGTCTGGCCCCAGCCCACCTTCACGGCCCTGCTGAACCTCACTTCCTCACAATGACCAGCTGTTCATCCTTTCAATAAATACTTGCTGAATAATTGAAAGGAGGAAAAACACAGAAGGCAAGGAGGAAAGGGGCCTCCATCCCAGCCAGTTGATGCAGTGGAGAGAGCACAGCAGCAAGTCTGAACCAGCTCTGTGATCTCTAATTGAGTCTTCTGGCAACTCTCTACTGAGGAGCCTCACTTTCCTCATCCATAAAGTGGGGGTCATAGTAACTATGTGATTGTGGTGAGGAACAAATGAGGCAATGTTCGCAAAGCACCCAACATGTAAATCAGTGACCCCCGCTACGACTTTCATCCCTCATAACAGGAGGAAGGCAAGCAACGCTGGCATCACCTACTACTCAAAGGAGAGTAGGAGATGCCAGCGATTGTGAACTGTAACTCACTACAAACAGGGGGCAATTTATTGTCATAACACACTGTAACCTACTGATGAGCAGTTGCCTCGACCTCCACTTAACGGAGTCCTATCCTTTCAGTCACATGCTGCCTCTACCTCCTCTGAACATTCTGGGTCCTCAGCCTGAGCTCACTCTAGCCTCTGATCTGCTGGGCTTATGCCAACTCTCAACACCACTGGGTTCAGTTCCTCTTCTTACCTGGACTGTAAATCCCATGGGCAGGAATCAAAGCAATGTATGAATGAATCAATGAAAGAACCAGGTACAAGCCAGCACACAGCACAGGGCTGGGCTTCCGTCCCTTCCCCCGACACTCGCTGGGCCTCGTAGGGCCAGGGTCTGTGTGAGGTGCTGGGATTTGGAGGTGCTCCAGCGGGAGACAGACATGCCTATCTGTGACAATGACTCCCCCTCGTAAGTGCCAAGTGCCGTAATGAGGGGGCACAAAAGGCCGGGGGAGTCAGGAAACAGTGCAGCTAATTATTTGTGGGGGAGTCAGGGAGGGTTTCCCAGGGAGTGACGTTCAGTGGCTCTAAAGGACAAGTACGAATCTGCTAAATAGAAGATGGGAGGACAGAGGAGAGAGGTGGGAAGGGACCTGTGAGTCAGTGTGGCCAGCGGGGTGGTAACTGGTGTGTGGGGTGGCAGGGAGAGGGATGGAATGGGGTTAGAGGGAGGGCCTTGGCTGCTGGGCCCAGGAGTCTACACTTGATCCACTGGCCCGCGGGGCTGGGCTGAGGTGTGCAGCCTAAAAGGTAAGGGGCCGAAGGGGAGCATGGGGAGAAGGCCCCCTTTGCAGCCCCCTAGAGAAACCGCCACCCTGTGCGCCCCCGCAAGCCCTGTGTCTGTCTCCCTGGCTGGGAACCTCCGGGCCACGTTCTTCCAGCACCTGGCGCAGGTCAGGTGCCCAGCCCAGGACTGTTGAATACCGGGATGAGCCAATGAATGCAGAAGGCAGCGCCTGGAGGAAGGCGGGGGAGGGGCGGAGGCCAAGCGGGTGCGGGAGCCGGAGCTGAGCCCGGCCTGCAGTAGCGCGGGTGCTGCCGCGCCGGACTCACCCTGCGCGCAGCGGCGGGGCGTCGGGGTCCCCAACCCGGGGCCCAGCGCTCGGCAGCAGGCGGCCTGCGAGCGGCGCCGGCTCTGCAGCTGGAAGGAGACGCGCCGTCCGGCGGCCTCGGCCTCGAAGCCGGACACTACCTCGGCCTCGGCCAGCGGGTACACGAACACGCCTGCGGGGGGCGTCGGAGGCGGCGTCGGACCCCGCCCGGCGCCCGCCCGCCCGCCCGGCGCCGCCTCGCCCGCGCCCCGCCCGGGCCTCACCGTCCACCGGCTGCGGCTGCGGGTTGCGGTAGGTGAGCCGGGCCCGCACGCTGAGGCAGGGGCCGTTGGCGCAGGCCCGGACCCAGGAGTCCGTGAGCGGCAGCGGGGTCCAGCTGGAGGGGCAGTACAGACCGGGCATGGCGCCGGGTGGCCGGCCCTGCGGGAACGCGCCCGGGGAGAGGGGCGCAGGAGGACGCGGCGCCCACCCCGCGCTCCAGAGGCCAGCGCGAGAGTCTCACTCCAGCTCCGGGACACGCCTGCCGGGGCGCGAGGCCCAGCCGGGGCTCCTGCGGGCGACAGGTGGCGGGGGAGATAAGGGGGTGCGGGCGTGGTGGGGAGGGGGGCATCCTCGCGCGTTACCTGGGCAGCCTGGGCGGAGTGCGGCGGGGGCGCGGGCCGGGGAGGGTGAATGATTAACGAGAGCTCAGGCGCCCGGCAGTCCCACCGCAGCTCCCCCAGGTGGGGGCGGCCACAGCTGTTCCCCTGCTCGCTCCCAGCCTCGCCGCAACCCTCCTACCTGCCGCCCCCCCGGGGCTCCCCGCGGCCTCCATCTGTCGGAAGCGGCGCGGGTGGAGAAGGAAGATGCTCCGAGAGGGCGGAGGTTTAAAGGGTCCGAATCCCCCGGAGGTCCCCGGTCCGGCGAGGGACCGCGGGGCGGGGTGGAGGGGGCGCCGAAAGGGCCTGGGTTTTTCTTTCCCTGGTCCCTCATCCGACGGGGGTGCTGGTGGGAGAGGAAGGGGGCTGGGGTGGGAAGAGCGAGCTGGGGAGGCGAAGAGAGGGTCTTTGGGAGGCAAGCCCGGGAGAGGTGTCAGGCCGGAGAGTCCGCGGGAGCCGCCAGAGCCTCACTCCCCACCCGGGCATAGCTGATGTGGGAGGAGGGGGTGGCTGCAGGCGCCGCGGCCCGCGCAGGGGATGCCGCGGGCTGGCTCTGGGGATCGCCCCCGTCCCTGTGGCCGCCTCAGCCTCACCGTCGCGTCCTCCGCGGAGTTCTGGGCGCCCACGGGATCCAGGTGGGTGGTGCCGCCTCTGCGCCCTGGGTGGCCCTCGGTCCCGGCACCTGCCAGCCGCCAGCTCCCGACTCTGGGCTGCAGCGGCTCTGAGTCCCCGCAGGGCCGCGGGTCCAGCCGGCGGTGGTCCCGCCCCTGTTCCGAGAGGCGGTCCCTCCACTGGCCGTGGCCCCGCCTGCTGCTGCTGCGGCGGGGCTGGCGCTCCCCCTCCTTCGGGCGCGGTACAGCCTCCGCGCCAGCCGCGCCAGCCCGAGCCAGACTGGGCACCGCAGTGCAGGGACCGCGTCCCCGCCGCTGCACGGGTCCCCGTCACTGCGGGACCAAGGCCTCAGAGACCCCACCCTCTTTATTCTTCAGGAATAAGGCATCCTGCAAGTGCCACACGCACTGCTGCGACCCCAGCTACCCTATTACCACGACGGCAGTCCATCGGTGGGCAGTCCCAGCCCACCCCACCCCCTGCCTTGAGTGGCTTCCCATCGCTGCCGAGGCCCTCCCTCCTGACTGCAGCGAACCCCAGCGCCCCATCCCCACCATCTCAGAACTCTGCCCCTAAGAAGCCAGCCCCTTTCCTTTGCAAAGTGCTTTTCATCACTGCAGAAAACCTCCCCCATCCCTGCAGGTACTTCCAGTTCATGCAGTCACTTCAGTGGCCACTTACTCCAAGCAGGGATTCCTCATCACTGCAGCGACTTCCTCCCACCCCCAAGCAGCCAGCCTTGGCATCGCTACAGTGCCAACTCCCAACTTCTGCTGGGTTGGGAGAGTGTGCAGGATGGCTCCGTCAGGCTATAGCCCCTTGGTCTCTTGGGTTGCCTGGGCCTTGGGCGTGAAGCCTTCCAGCCTGAAGACTGCCCCTCATAGCAGTGACCCCCACCCTGAGAAAACATCCCTGCTTGTCAGAGGGGCCCTTGTTATTGGCAGACTTTGCGTCTGCTTGACAGTGTTATGCTGTCAAAAAATAGGAAGGTCCATAAAACCTCTCCCAAGACCCCTGAGGGAGTCTGAGAGCCCTGGGGAAGTGAGGGGAGGTGACCACGTTTGAGGGTCCTCCATGTCAGCTCTTTTTTTTTCTTTTAAGACGGAGTTTCGCTGCTGTCACCCAGACTGGAATGCAATGACATGATCTCGGCTCACCACAACCTCCGCCTTTCTGGGTTCAGGCAATTCTCCTGCCTCAGCCTCCTGAGTAGCTGGGATTACAGGTGCGCACCACCATGCCCAGCTAATTTTCGTATTTTTAGTAGAGACGGGGTTTCACCTTGTTGACCAGGATGGTCTCGATCTCTTGACCTCGTGATCCACCCACCTCGGCCTCCCAAAGTGCTGGGATTATAGGCGTGAGCCACCGTGCCTGGCCCATGTCAGCTCTTTTACAGATGCCATGCTGAGATTCTGCAGAGAGAGCTTGGGAGAGCTGGGGTGGAGGACAGCTAGTAGGAAGTGGGCTTTCAAGCCGCACCATGGTTCTCATTTCTGTACATGAACTCTATGCTTCTGATTGCAATCACTCTCACTGGGGATCATCCTCCTTGAGCATCTGAGCCCCCAACGCCAACTCTCCCCCTTGCTCACCCTACTTAGCGTGGTGGAGAGAGCATGACCTTTTCCCAGGTGGGTGGAAATGCACAGGAATGATACAGGGAGCACAGACACAGTCACACAGCCCCACACAGAGGGAGCTCCCGCTGGGTCCCAGCCCTCTTTCCCTACTGTCAGGGTGGTAGTTCCATTGACCTCCTCTTTTCTCTACTGAGTCTGTTCTCAGCTTTATCCTGAACGAGGGTCCCTCTTTCAGGCCTGAGAAGAAACAGTGGATGGGTTGATGGTCCCTCCAGCTGATCCAGGGCCTCAGGTGAGACCAGCCCTGGCCCTGAGGGCTCCATAAAGGTCCAGGCAAATGGTCACCTTTTCACAGGCACTTTGAGCTCTGCCCCTTCTACAAATGAACCAAGAGTACATGTGGCCCTCAAACAAAAATGAGGCTGCAGAGAGCAGTCATTCGGGAGGTCTCTGACACATGGAAATGGGAAAAGAGGCCCTTCTATTTGGTCCTGAGAAGAACTTGGATGTAAGACAGTCTCCCAGGAAGATAGCATCCCTATCACAGACCAGACACACACATTGGCAGAAGCCAGACTGCTGGGAAGCTGGACCAGCTCTGAGATCTTTCTAGGAAGGCCATCCTAGCTGAGGCCAATGGAGGGACAGACAGGTGAATGGCTCCACAAAATACGTAGAGCACCCTGCAGGATGGCGGAGCGGGGAGCCGGTGTTGACTGCCCGGCACCTGGGGTGGGAGTAGGTAGTAAGAAGGGTCTCTGAGGTCCAGCTTGAAGGCCCTCTGGTGGTGAGGCAGCAGCATGGCAGCCAAGAGCGGAAGGGGACTGCACTGGACCTCGCAGGAACCAGGTTCCAGGAGGTGGGGCTAGGGGATAGTATGGGGCTTGGGTGGTGGGCTGCGTGGTAGTCATAGGAGGATAGATTATAGATATAGACAGATAGATAGATAGATAGATATATTTTTTTTCAGACAGAGTCTCTCTGTGTCATCCAGGCTGGAGTGCCATGTGTGATCTCGGCTCACTGCGACCTCTGCCTTCCAGGTTCAAGTGATTCTCATGCCTCAGCCTCCTGAGTAGCTGGGATTACAGGCATGTGCCTCCACGCCTGGCTAATTTTTTGTATTTTTAGTCGAAAGGGGGTTTCACCATGTTACCAGGCTGGTCTTGAACTCCTGAGCTCAGGCAATCTGCCTGCCTCAGCCTCCCAAAGTGCTAGGATTACAGGTGTGAAGCCAGATAGGAGGATATTAAGCTGAAAAGACTTAGCCTCTGCCTAGAGGAGTCTCACACTTTAGTGAAAAGCACAGACAAATACGCAGTTACAGTAGATTGAGATAAGTCTGCATTAGAAGAGTAATGGATGTTATAAAAGCTTTTAACTGGCAGCTGGTGGCTCATAACTATAATCTCAGCACTTCAGGAGCCTAAGGCAGGAGAATCTCTTGAGGCCTGGAGTTCAAGACCAGTCCAGGCAACAGAGCAAGACCCATCTCTAAAAAAAAGAAAGAAAAGAAAAAAAAAGTTAGCCAGATGTGGTTCCACCCTGGGCAACAGTGCCAGACTCTGTCACTAAAAAAGTTAAGGCTGAGGCAGGAGGCTCACTTGAGCCCAGGAGTTCGAGACCAGCCTGGGAAACATGGCAAAATCCCATCTCTACAAAAAACTTAAAAATTAGCTGGGTGTGGTGGCGCAGACCTGTAGCCTCAGCTACTCAGGAGATTGAGGTGAGAGGATTGATTGAGCCAGGGAGGTTGAGGCTGCAGTGAGCTGTGATTGAGCAACCGCACTCCAGCCTGGGTGACAGAGCAAGACCCTGTCTCAAAAAAAAAAAAAAGAAAAGAAAAAACAGTTTAAAAAATTTTTAATTGACAAATATTTTATATATTTATAATGTATTGTGGCCACCAAGGTCCCTGTCCAGGCATCTGCTGACCTCAGCCACTACCATGCTGGCCTGCAGAGTGCTGCTTTTCCTCTGATCTGGCCCAAGTGAGAGGATTCAGACTCGGCTCTCAGGATACCACTGCCCAGATTGGGCTAGAACATATCAATAAATCTTAACTGGCCAGGCATGATGACTCATGCCTGTAATCCTAGCCCTTTGGGAGGCCAAGGCAGGAGGATCTCTTGATCCCGGGAGTTCGAGACCAGCCTGGGCAACATAGGGAGACCCTGTCTCCATAACAATTAAAGATTTAAAAAAAAAACCTTAACTAAGGGTGGCGGTGATGTGGGGAATCGGGTGAACCTGACTTAGAAAATGGCACTCAGCCAGGTCTTGTTGCAAAGCACAACTCAATGTCTCCTGCTTCTGGGCTGACTGTCGGCCCTTGGAGTCCAGAGGTCTTGTTTCCCCAACATTTAGATGATCTACCCTCTCAGATTGGAGCTCCAGAAGAGTTATACCTAGAGAAAGAGAGGAATTTTGCCTCTTGCTGTCTAAAGCTTGACTTCCAAAATCCCAGCCCCTGCCTGAAACCCAAATTGGAAGGTGGTTTAGTTCATTCATTCATTCGTTCACTCAAGAAATACTTCTTGTTGAAGCCTACGATGTGCTAGAGCTGGAACTGTAGCAGAAAACAAGACAGTGGTAGGTCCCTCCCCTCACAAACGTCACACAATTAAGCAAATTTTTTTTTTTTTTTTTTTTTTTTTTTTTGAGACGGAGTTTTGCTCCCAGGCTGGAGGGCAATGGTGCGATCTCAGCTCACTGCAGCTTCCCCGTCTTAGGTTCAAGCGATTCTCCTGCCTCTCCTGTAATCTCAGCCTCCCTAGTAGCTGAGATTACAGGCACCTGCCACCACATCCAGCTAAGTTTTCTATATTTAGTAGAGATGGGGCTTCGCCATGTTGACCAAGCTGGTCTTGAACTCCTGACCTCAGGTGATCCACCTGCCTCGGCTTTCCAAAGTGCTGGAATTACAGGTGTGAGCCACTGTGCCTGACCTTTAAGCAATTAATTTTTAAACTTTGTGTTTGAAAACACCTTCAAAACTTCTACAAAAGTTGCAAAGAAAGCATTTTTTTCTGCACCATTTCAAATTAAGTTTTACACATCATACCTCTATACCCCTAAACACTTTGGTTTGTTTCTTTTCTTTCTTTTTTTTCCCCCCAGAGACAGGGTCTCACTCTGTCAACCAGGCTGGAGTGCAGTGGCACAATCATAGCTCACTGCAGTCTTCAACCCTTGGGCTCGAAGGATCCTCCCTCCTTGGCTTCCCAAAGTACTGGGGTTACAGGTGTCAGCCACCGTGCCCAGCCAGTGTGTGTGTGTGTGTGTGTGTGTGTGTGTGTGTGTGTGTGAGTGTTTGAGACACAGTCTTGCTGTTTCGCTCACACTGGAGTGAAGTGGCTCAATCTCAGCTCACTGCAACCTCCACCTCCTGGGTTCAAGTGATTCTCATGACTCAACCTCTGGAGTAGCTGGGACTACAGGTGCATGCTAGCATGCTGGGCTAATTTTTGTATTTTTGTTTATTTATTTATTTTGAGACAGAATTTCACTCTGTTGCCCAGGCTGAAGTGCAGTGATGCTTATGCGATCTTAGCTCACTGCAACCTCTGCCTCCCGGTTCCAGTGATTCTCCTGCCTCAGCCTCCCAAGTAGCTGAGAATACAGGTGCCCATCACTGCGCTTGGCTAATTTTTGTTTTTTTAGTGGAGACAGGGTTTCATCATGTTACCCAGGCTGGTCTCGAACTCCTGACTTCAAGTAATCTACTTGCCTCAGCCTCACAAAGTTCTGGGATTACAAAGGTCCAGGCAGTGGCCACCTTTCCATAGGTGTGAGCTAACATGCCCAGCCCAGTTTGCGTTTCTTAAGAACAAGGACCCACACTTACATAAAATGGAGATTTAACTGTGAAACAATACTACTATGTAAACTACATTTACTATTACTAATTGTTGCACTTTTATTAATTGCAATTTTGAAACCAATTTTAAGAACCAATTTTACTAATCGTTGCAAAACGTTCTTTATAGATACTCCCCTCTCCAGTCCAATCCAGGATCACAGGTTGCATTTAGGTGATGGTTTGCTTTAGTCTTTTGTTTGTTTGTTTGTTTGTTTTTTGAGAGTTTCACTCATCGCCCAGGCTGGAGAGCAGTGGCTCAATCTCAGCTCATTGCAAAGTCTACCCCCTGGGTTCAAGTGATTCTCCTGCCTCAGCCTCCCAAGTAGCTGGGATTACACACACTGCCACCATGCCCAGCTAATTTTTGTATTTTTAGTAGAGACGAGGTTTTACTACGTTGGCGGCCAGACTGGTCTCAAACTCCTGACCTCAGGTGATCCGCCCAACTTAGACTCCCAAAGTGTTAGGATTACAGGCATAAACCACCATGCCCAGCGGGATTTTTTTTTTTTTTTTGAGATGAATTCTAGCTTTGTTGCCCAGGCTGAAGTACAGTGGCATGATCTCAGCTCACTGCAACCTCTGCTTCCCAGGTTCAAGTGATTCTTCTGCCTCAGCCTCCTGAGTAGCTGGGATTACAGGTGCCTGCCACCATGCCTGGATAATTTTTGTATTTTTAGTAGAGATGGGGCTTCACCATGTTGGCCTCGAACTCCTGACCTCAAGTGATCTGCCTGCCTCAGCCTCCCCAAGTGTTGAGATTACAGGTGTGAGCCACCACTCCCAGCCTTTAAGAGTCTTCTATGGGGAGTAGTTTCTCCTTTTTGTCTTTTGTGACACTGACACATTTAATTGTGGCCAGTTGTTTTGTAGAATGTCCCTCAATTTGATTTGTCTGTTGTTTCCTCATAATCAAGTCAGGTTATGTACTTTTTTTAGGTAAACCAAGTAAGTGGCATTGTATTCTCACTGTATCTCATTGGAAGGATGTACGTGTCAGTTACTGTGACTGGTGATGTTAACTTTGATCATTTGAATAAGGTAGCATGTTATGGTTCTCCAAAGGAAACAGAACCAACCGAAAAAGTGAGAGAACACATGTATAAAATAAGGAATTGGCTCGTGTGCTTGTGAAGGTAGTCCAGACCTGCAGTACAGGCTGGCAGGCTAAAGATCCAGGAGACCTGATGGTGCAGATGAAATCCCAGGCAGCCTGCTGGAGAATTTCCTCTTTCTCATGGAGGTCCATCTTTTTGTTCTGTTCAGGCCTTCAAATGATTGGATGAGGAACATTGTGAAGGTTAACTCTGGGTCTTAGCTTGACTAAATTAAGGAAGACCTATTCAGAAGCTGGGGCTGGGCGCAGTGACTCACGCCTGTAATCCCAGCACTTTGGGAGGCCAAAGGTGGGTGGATCACCTGGGGTCAGGAGTTTGAGACCAGATTGGCCAACATGGTGAAACTTCATCTCTACTAAAATTAAAAAAGAAGCCTGACTATAATCTGAAAAAAAAAAGAAGACTAGAGAAGTAGTAAAGTATTCCTTCTGGGTGCATCTGTGAGGGTGTTTTTAGAAGAGACTGGCATGTAAGTCAGTGGATTGAGTGGGGAAAGATCTGCCCTCAGTGTGAGAGGGTACCATCCAATCTGCCGGTGGCCCAGACAGAAGAAAAAAAGGAGAGAAAAGAATTTCCTCTGTCTCCCTCTCCTAGAGCTGGGACACTTCTTTTCCTGCCCTTGGACTTCAGAACTCCATGCTCTCTGGCCTTGGGATTTACACCAGAGGCTCCCAGGTTCTCAGGCTTTCGGTGGCCTCAAACTGAAAGTTACACCTTTGGCTTTCCTGGCTCTGAGGCCTTTGGACTTGGACTTGGACGGCCAAGGGTCTCCAGCTTGCAGCTCTCCAGCTGAGATCGCACCACTGCACTCTAGTCTGGGTGACTGAGTGAGACTCTGTCTCAAAACAAACAAACAAACAAACAAACAAACAAACAAACAAAAAGCCTCACTATAATCTGAAAAAAAAAAAAAAAAAAGACTAGAGAAGTGGTAAAGCCTTCCTTCTGGGTGCATCTGTGAGGGTGCAGAGGGCCGGCTGTGGGATTTTTCTGCCTCCGTAGTCCTATGAGCTAATTCCCCTAATGAATCTGTTCTCATCCATCTATCTCTCTGTCCATCCATCCATCCATCAACGTCTATCTTCTATTGGTTCTGTCTTTCTGGAGAATCCTGACTCATACACCCACCCACATTCTGGAGGGCAATGTGCTTACTCAAAATTCATCAATTTCAGTGTGAATCTCATTCAAAAACACTCCAAGTTGACACATAAAATTAACCATGGCAGGCATTGCTTGCCAGATTTCTCCACTATAATGCTACTATTTTTCTTTTTATAATTAAACAAGTACATTTGTAGGGAGACAATTTGATTCTATGTAACTATCCCAATCTTCATCAAAATTTCACCCGCCAGTTTTTGCATCCATTAATGACCTAAATAATATTTGGCATCAGTTTTATGGAGGCATAATTTACATACAGTAAAATGCACTTTATTGTTGTAAAAGATATACAACAAGAAAAAATTGCCATTAGTGGTATTTAGCACATTCATAATATTTATTTATTTGGATGTAGTCTTGCTCTGTCGCTCAGGCTGGAGTACAATGGGGCAATCTCAGCTCACTGCCACCTCTGCCTCCTGGGTTCAAGCGATTCTCTTGCCTCAGCCTCCCGATAGCTGGGACCACAGGTGTGCACCACCACACCTGGCTAATTTTGTATTTTTGGTAGAGATGGGGTTTCACCATGTTGGCCAGGCTGGTCTCAAACTCCTGACCACAGGTGATCTGCCCATCTCGTCCTCCCAAAGTGCTGGGATTACAGGCATGAGCCACTATGCCCGGCCCCACATTTACTATATTGTACAATCATTCACCACTGTCTATCTAGCTCCAGAACATTTTCATCACCCCGAAAGGAGGCCCGTATCCATGAAGCAGTCACTCCCTATTTCCCCTCTTCCCAGTCCCTACAATCCACTAATATGGCTATCTCTGTGGCTTTGCCTACTCTGGATATTTCATATAAATGGAATTCTATAATATATGGCTTTTTGTGTTTGGCTTCTCTCATTTAGTATAATGTTTTCAATGCTTATCCACATTGTAATACAAATCTGTTTATTCCTTTTTATGGCTAAATAATCCATTGTATGGATATTCCACATTTTTATTTATCCGTCTATCTGTAAATAGACATTTAGGTTGTTTCCACCTTTTGGCTATGGTGAATAATCCTGTGAATACTGTGTAAGTTTTTGTTTGAACAACTATTTTCAGTTTTTTCAGGTGCACACCCAGGAATGGAATTGCTAGGTCAGAGGATAACTGTGTGTTTAACTTATTGGAGTTTTCCACACCAATTGGACAATTTTACATTTCCATCAGCAATGTGTAAGGGTTTCCATTTCCCCACAGCCTCACTAACACAAATCCAAACCTCAGTTTGTTTGTTTATTTATTTTTATTTTTGAGATGGAGTTTCACTCTTTTTGACCAGGCTGGAGTGCAGTGGTGCAATCTCAGCTCACTGCAACCTCTGCCTCCTGGGTTCAAGCGATTCTCTTGCCTCAGCCTCCCGATAGCTGGGACCACAGGTGTGCACCACCACACCTGGCTAGTTTTGTATTTTTAGTAGAGATGGGGTTTCACCATGTTGCCCAGGCTGGCCTCGAACTCCTGACCTCAGGTGATCCACCTGCCTCAACCTCCCACAGCGCCTGGTCAAAACCTCAGTTTATTGTTTTCTCTTTCATAGAGCATACTTTTATTATCACGTCAAATAGCTTTTCACTAAGCCCTACATCCTAGAGATTTTCTTCTAGTTAGGTTATACAATTTTCATAGTTTTACATTTAAATCTTCAACTCATTTGAAATAACTTTTGCATAAGGTATGAGGTTTAGGTCAAGTTTTTGTCTTGTTTTGGTTTTTTATTTGTTTGTTTGTTTTGAGGTTCAGAGTGTTGAAAGGTCAAGTTTTTGTTCCTTTTGCCTGCGGTTATCCAGTAGCTCCAGCACCACTTGCTGAAAAGACAAGGCCAGGCTGGGTGGCTCACACCTGTCATTTCAGCACTTTGAGAGGCTGAGGCAGAAGGATCACTTGAGCCCAGGAGTTTAAGGCCAGCCTGGGCAACAGGGTGAAACCCTGTCTCTACAAAAAATACAAAAGTTCGCTGGCATGATGGTGTGCACCTATAATCCCAGCTACTTGGGAGGCTGAGGTGGGAGGTCGAGGTTGCAGTGAGCCATGTTAGCGCCACTGCACTCCAGCCTGGGCAACAGAGCGATCCCCGTCTCAAACAACAGCAGCAGCAGCAGCAAAAAGACAAATCCTTTCCTCCACTGAATCGCTTTTGCACATTTGTCAGAAATTTAAAAATAGAAAGAGTGACAACCGGGCCCGGTGGCTCATGCCTGTAATCCCAGCACTTTGGGAGGCCGAGGTGGGTGGATCACCTGAGGTCGGGAGTTTGAGACTAGCCTGACCAAAAATGGAGAAATCCTGTCTCTACAAAAAATACAAAATTAGCCAGGAGTGGCAGTGCACGTTTGTAATCCCAGCTACTTGGGAGGCTGAGGCAGGAGAATCGCTTGAACCCAGGAGGTGGAGGTGGCTGTGAGCCGAGACCAAGACATTGCACTCCAGCTTGGGCAACAAAAGCAAATCTCCATCTAGAAAAAAAAAAAAAGAATTAATAATACCTACTATTTGATAGCACAATAGGGTGATTATAGTCAACAATAACTTCATTGTATATTTTTAAATTAAGAATGTAATTGGACTGTGTGTAACTCAAAGGAGAAATGCTTGCGGGGATGCCTATATTAAAACGTCTCATGCCCCATAAATATATATGCCTACTGTTTACCCACAAAAATTTAAAAAGGAAAATTAGTGAGCTGGCCAGGCGTGGTGGCTCATGCCTGTAATCCCAGCACTTTGGGAGGCTGAGGTGGGTGGATTACTTGAGGCCAGGAGTTTGAGACCAGCCTGGGCCACATGGTGGAACCCTGTCTCTACAAAAAATACAAAAATTAGCTGGATGTGGTGGTGCACACCTGTGGTTCCAGCTACTCAGTAGGCTGAAGTGGAAGGATTGCTTGAGCCTGGAAGTTGAGGCTGCAGTGAGCCATGATCATGCCACCGCACTCCAGCTTGGGTGACAGAGTGAGACCCTGCCTCAAAAAAAAAAAAAAAAAAGTAGCAAAGCAAATAAGATGAAGGATAAGTTTTCAGGTCCAAGGACCTGTGTGTACAGAAGCCGTGAGTTGAGAGAAAGCTTGGAGCCTCACAGGAGATGAAGGAAAGCTCGTGTGGAAGCAAGCAGAGAGTGAGGCCAGACAATCTGGAGAGGCCAGGAGGTGCTGGATTACTCAGGGCTTTCGAGCCCTGATAAGGATCTTCGAATCTGCTTGAAACTAGTGAAGGGTTATTGTTTTTTTGAGACAGAGTCTCACTCTGTCACCCAGGCTGGGGCAATCACAGCACATACAACCTCAAACTCCTGGGTTCAAGTGATTCTCCTGCCTCAGCCTCCCAAGTAGCTGGGACTACAGGCCTACAGTCATGCACCTGTGTGTGAATATTTGTGTGTGTGTGTGTGTGTGTGTGTGTGTGTATATATATATATATACGCACACACAGAGAGAGAGAGAGACAGAGACAGAGACAGAGACAGAGTCTTGCTCTGTTGCCAGGCTAGAGTGCAGTGGCCTGATCTCTGCTTGCTGTAGCCTCAACATCCAGGACTCAAAACATCCTCCTGCCTCAGCCTCCTGAGTAGCTGGGACTGTAGGTGTGCACCACCATGCCCAGCCAACTTTCTTGTTTTTTTTCTGGTAGTGATGTGGTTTCACCATGTTGCCCAGGCTGGTCTCAAACTCCAGGGCTCGAGTGATCTACAAATCTCAGCATCCCACAGTGCTGGGACTACAGGTATGAGCCACTGCACCTGGCCATATATATATATATATATTTTTTTTTGAGACGGAGTTTCGCTCTTGTTACCCAGGCTGGAGTGCAATGGCGCGATCTCGACTCACCGCAACCTCCGCCTCCTGGGTTCAGGCAATTATCCTGCCTCAGCCTCCTGAGTAGCTGGGATTACAGGCACGCGCCACCATGCCCAGCTAATTTTTTGTATTTTTAGTAGAGACAGGGTTTCACCATGTTGACCAGGATGGTCTCAATCTCTTGACCTCGTGATCCACCCGTCTCAGCCTCCCAAAGTGCTGGGATTACAGGCGTGAGCCACCACGCCCCGGCTATATTTTTAAACGGTAAAATATACACAACATAAACTTTACTCTTCTCACCATGTTTAAGCACACGCTTCTGTGGCACTAAGTACATTCACATTATTGTGCTTTGTTTTTTTAATATTGTAAAATTAGTTCACATTCCAGATATAAAGTCTTAATGGATATTCGGTGCAAAGTAAAAAGTACCCCCCTTCCCCTTCTCTGTCCCCCTTCTGGAAGGAATCGGCATTATTAGTATCGTACAGATCTTTCCATAGTACAGTGGGGACAGAAATGAACACGCTGTTGAGTAAGGGAATATGGTCACAGATACACACCTGTCTTAAGGGGTAAAAAAGAGGAAAACAACCTGAATGCTCACCAAGGAGAGAACCGTTGAATAAATGATGGTGCGTCCATAACCAGGAAACACTCTGCAGTTTCGTGCTGCTGTTAAGAAGAATGGGTTCTATTTATGTATATTGATAAAAGAAACAAAGCTGGGTGCCGAATGATGTTATAGTATGATTCCATTTTTATAAAAACAAATAATTGCCAACGTCTTCTAGATCACTTTTATGATCTGTTTTATAAAAGCAAACAATCACCACGACCTCTGATATCAGGATAGTGCAAACGCCCTGCCAGCAGAGGATCTGATGAGAACAGAAGGGGACTGAATCACCTTGGCACCACTCTGCCATGTCCTCTTTCCAGAACCCCAGGGCCGGGAAATTACCTCCTCCCCACCTGCTTCTCCCTGTGAGTTTAAAGGGCTTAAATGCCTTGGTGGGTGGCAGCAAATGGGAGTGATTAGTCGTGTGGTGTGTGCTCTCTGCCTTAGGGTTCTTTCCTGGAGCTCACCAGGCCTACCACAGACTGGGTGACACAGCCTCCAGCGCTTTTCCAACACCCACTACCAGATGGAGTGGCTGAGACCGCCCCCCGCCAGAGGAATATAAGCTCCCAGGCCAAAATCATCAGACACCCAGGGAGTCCAGGCAGAGACAAAAAACTGAACAATGTGAACATTCTTTTTTGTTTTTTTTAGATGGAGTCTCGCTCTGTTGCCAGGATGAAGTGCAGTGGCGGGATCTCGGCCCACTGCCATCTCCACCTCCTGGGTTCAAGCGATTCGCCTCCCTCAGCCTCTGAGTAGCAGGGATTACAGGCATGTGACACCACACACCCAGCTAATTTTTGTATTTTTGTTAGAGACAGGGTTTCACTATGTTGGCCTCAGTCTCCTGACCTTGTGATCTGCCCCTCTCTGCCTCCCAAAGTGCTGGGATTACAGGCGTGAGCCATCGCGCCTGGCCACAACGTGAGCATTCTAAAGTAGAAGCATTAGTCAGGTGCAGTGGCTCACACCTGTAATCCCAGCACTTTGGGAGGTCGAGGTGGGTGGATCACTTTAGGTCGGGAGTTCGAGATCAGCCTGGCTAACATGGCGAAACCCCATCTCTACTGAAATATAAAAATTATCCAGGCGTGGTGGCAGGCACCTGTAATTCCAGCTACTGGGGAGGCTGAGGCAGGAGAACTGCTTGAACTTGGGAGGCAAATGTTGCAGTGAGCCAAGATCATGCCACTCCGCTCCAGCCTGGGCAACAGAGTAAGACTCTGTCTCAAAAAAAAAAAGAAAAAAGTAAAAATGAAAAACACAGGCCAGATGCAATGGCTCACACTTACAATCTCAGCACTTTGGGAGATCGAGACTAGCGTAGGGCACATAGCAAGATCCCTGTCTGTAAGAAATAAAGAATAAAATAAAAATATGCTGGGTGTGGTGGTGCACGCCTATACTCTTAGCTACTCAGGGAGGATGACTTGGGCCCAGGAGTTTGAAACCCCGTCCCCATTAAAAATAAAAAAATTAGCTGGGTGTGGTGGCACATGACTGTAATCCCAGCTACTCAGGAGGCTGAGGCAGGAGGGTTGCTTACACCTGGGAGGCAGAGGTTGCAGTGAGCTGGGATTGTGCCACTGCACTCCAGCCTGGGTGACAGAGCAAGACTCCATCTCAGAAATAAAAGGAAAAAAAATATATATATATATATATAAAATAAATTTAGATATATTACTTTATTTTATAAACATTTATATCATGCTTACTATGGTGCCAAGCACAGTTCTAGGTACTTTACAAACAGTAGCTGTTTTAAGCCTTATGATAACTCTAAAAGGTAGATACTGTTGTTATTATTTCCATTTATCAAAGGATCTGAGGCACCTGAACTCGTATTGTTGCTAACCTAGAGCAGGATGGGAAGCATGCAGACTGACTCCAACGCTAACGCTCTGAACTCTTATGTTCTGCTGGATTGCACAAACAGGGAATACGCTTTTCATGTACGGTCAGAAGATTTACAAAAATAAGCCACGATTGGGTCACAAAGAAAGATCAAAATTCATTCTACCATTAGATCTAGATCAATATCTCATAGATGTTCCCTAACCATTATGCATTATGACTACAAATTCATAACAAAAAGGGTACTTTAAAAATATCATAAATAACCACTACACACATTTTAGAATGCCTAAAATCCAGAAAACTGACAATACCAATTGCTGATAAGGTGAAGACGCAGGAATGCTCCTTCATTACTGGTGGGAATGTAAAATGATACAGCCACTTTGGAAGATAATTTGACAGTTTCTTACAAAGCCAAACATAGTTTTACCCCACAACTCGGCAATTACACTCTTAGGTATTTACCCAGCTGATGAGAAAACTTGCATTCACACAAACACTAGCAAACACACAAAAATGTTTACGGCACTTTCATTCAAAATTGCTGAAAAGTATAAGCAACCAAGACACCCTTCATTTGGCGAATGGGTAAACAAACTGTGATACAGCCCTACAATAAAATACTGTTCGGCAATAAAAAGTAATAAGCTATGAAGCCCCACAAATGCCTAGATGAATTTTCAATGCACCGTGCTAGGCAAAAGAAGTCTGCATGAAAAGCCTCCAGAGCGTATGATTTCATTTACATGACATTCTACGGAATAGGCAAAACCACAGAAATAGTAAACAAATTAGTGTTTGCCAGGGTTTGGGAGGGAGGGTGCAGTGGTTAAATGAGGAATCACAGGAGATCTGGGGAGGATCGAAGCTATTCTGTATGATTCTGTCATTGTAGACACACGGCACTACAGGGATGTCAAAACCCATAGGTCCCTACAGCACGAAGAGTGAAACATCATGTATGCAAATGTTAAAAAATAATTTAGGAGATTGGGAGATCCTAGGATGCAGTGGAGAATGCAACAAAAGATCTACCTGTATGACAAACGTATGAAATAACTTCATGGAAGGAGTGTTGGGGAGAACCGTGCTGACATAAGTTGCTTTGGAAATTATAGAATCTGTCAGCCTAAAGGGAAAGGGGACTATACACAAAGACTGTACTCTTGTGGATAAATCTGTTTCCTTGGGGAAAAGGTAACAATGTTGCGAATCCCGGATTTGAGCAATTAGGTTCCAGTGGTGCAAGATGGGAGGTAGGTTTTGTTTTGTTTTTTTGAGACAGAGTCTTGCTCTGTCACCCAGGCTGGAGTGCAGTGGTGCAATCTTGGCTCACTGCAACCTCCACCTCCTGGGTTCAAGCGATTCTCCTGCCTCAGCCTCCCAAGTTGCTGGGATTACAGGCACCCACCACCACGCCCAGATAATTTTTTGTATTTTTAGTAGAGAAGGGGTTTCACCATGTTGGCCAAACTGGTTTCAAACTGCTGACTTCAAGTGATCTGCTTGCCTTGGCCTCCCAAAGTGCTGGGATGACAGGCGTGAGCCATTGTGCCCAGCAGGAGGCAGGCTTTTGCTGTTATGAGAGCATATAGGGGAGCAAGGGGTCAGGCCAGAATGATCCGTGTAGTAATGAAGTTGGAGCCATCAGTATGAATTCATGTGTAGCTTACTATAGATACGGATAGCCACATATAACAATATATATAGGTGTTTATATACACAACGCCATAATTATTTATAAGTGATGCACTTCAAAATACCAGTAGAGTCAAGAAGCTGTTGTAACTAGTAAAAGAATTCACGAAGATAGCCAGATAGATGATCAATGATCAATCTACAAAAATCAATAGCATATGTTTTGTTTTTTTTGTTGTTTTGTTTTGTTTTTTTAGTTAGAGTCTTGCTCTGTTGCCCAGGCTGGAGTGCAGCGGTGCAATCTTGACTCACTGCAACGTCTGCCTCCTGCGTTCAAGCAATTCTCTTGCCTGAGTCTCCCAAGTATCTGGGATTATAGGAGTCTGCCACCAAACCTGGCTAATTTTTGTATTGTTAGCAGAGACAGTATTTCACCATGTTAGTTAGGCTTGTCTTGAACACCTGACCTCAATGAATCCACCCACCTTGGCCTTCCAAAGTGCTGAGATTACAGATATGAGCCATTGCACCCGGCCTCAACAGCCTGTCACTATACCAGGTGAAACCAACTAGAAAATGGCACTAGAAGATGCCAGTCACAATAATGACAAAACTCTACAGTATCTAGGAACTTAATTAACAATATATAAGACCTCTATAGGCAGGCGTGGCGGCTCACGTTTGTAATCCCAGCACTTTGGGAGGCCAAGGCAGGTAAATCACCTGAGGTCGAGTTCAAGACCAGCCTGATCAATATGGTGAAACGCCGTCTTTATTAAACTAAAAAGTACAAAAATTAGCCAGGTGTGGTGGCAGAGCTTATAATCCCAGCTATTTGGGAGGCTGAGACCCAGAAGGCTTGAACCCAGAAGGCGGAGGTTGCAGTGAGCTGAGATCACGCCATTGCACTTCAGCCTGGGTAACAAGAGCAAAAGTCTCAAAAAAAAAAAGAATATATATATATATATACGAAGAAAGCATTAAAACTCAAAGTCCAATAAAAGTGTTATGAAGGAACAAAACTCAAATAAAGGACACCAAAGATGATCCAAATCAAGTAGAGAGATAGTTCATTATCTTACACAGAATGATGTTACTGTTCTCCCCACTGAAGTAATTCAACGCGATTCCAACTGAAATCTATGGAATTTCTGAAAAACTTAGTAAACTTACTCCAGTATTTATATGCAGAAGTACATTTCAAAATGAGCAAAGTCGATATATAAAAAGAAGAATAAAGAATGGGGCTTGGGCAGGGCATGGTGGCTCACGCCTGTAATCCCAGCACTTTGGGAGGCCTAGGTGGGTGGATCACCTGAGGTCAGGAGTTCGAGACCAGCCTGACCAAAATGGTGAAACCCCAGCTCTACTAAAAATACAAAATTAGCCAGGCGTGGTGGTACAGGCGGTGCATGCCTATAGACCCAACTACTTGGAAGGCTGAGGCAGGAGGATCGCCTGAACCCGGGAGGCAGAGGTTGCAGTGAGCCAAGATTGTGACACTGCACTCCAGCCTGGGCAACAGAGTAAGACTTCAACTCCAAATAATAATATAATAATAATAATAATAAGGCTTGCTCTACCAGGTATCAAGACATACTACAAGACTACAGTAATCAGACCAGGCACGGTGGCTCACGCCTGTAATCTCAGCACTTTGGGAGGCTGAGGTAGGTGGATTGTTTGAGGTCAGGAGTTCAAGACCAGCCTAACCAACATAGCGAAACCCCATCTCTACTAAAAATACAAAAAAATTGGCAGGGCACAGTGGCTCATGCCTGTAATCCCAGCACTTTGAAAGGCTGAGGTGGGTGGACCAGCGGAGTTTGGGAGTTCGAGACCAGTATGACCAACATAGAGAAGCCCCGTCTATGCTAAAAATACAAAATTAGCCAGGCGTGGTAGCCCATGACTGTAATCCTAGCTGCTCAGGAGGCTGAGGGAGAATAATTGCTTGAACCCAGAGGCAGAGGCTGTGGTGAGCCAAGATTGTGCCATTGCACTCCAGCCTGGGCAATAAGAGGGAAACTCTGTCTCAGAAATAAAATAAAAATTTAAATTAAAAAAATATATATATATAGCCAGGTGTGGTGCTCGCCTGTATTCCAGCTACTCCCGAGGCTGTGGCAGGCTAATTGCTTGAACCTGGGAGGCAGAGGTTGCTGTGAGCTGAGATGACCACTGCACTCCAGCCTGGGCAACAGAATGAAACTCCCTCTAAAAAACAAATTTAAAAAGTTTCTAATCTACAGTAATCAAAACAGTATGGCATGGGTGTAAGAACAAAGAGACCAGGACCCATCCAAGATGGCCGATAGCTAACATCTCTGGACTGCAGCTCTCAGTGAAGGTGCGGAGAACTAGAGGACGCCACACTTTCAGACAAATTCTGGTCGCTCACGGAGCAGAAGATCCACGACTTTCGTGGCCGGCGCAGCGGTTCCACCGGCACCTCGGAGCAGAGTAAACAGGTTCGGAGGACCCACAAGGGCCCCCAGCACGACACCAGAGCCCGGTGCAGCGGCTGTGATGGCACCTCGGTGCAGGAGCGCTCGGAGCAGAGGCGCAGAGTAAGCGGGACCGGCTCCCCTTCTGACCGAGGTTTGGAGCCCCAGGAAAGCAGAGTCACCCACTACGAACACAAGAAGGAAGCCAGACAAGAGAATCCTGGGCAGAAAAGCACCATCAGTTTTAATGCTGCTGCTCTGGCTCTGGGAACTAACAACCTGGACGCCCACTCAAGAGACCTAATCTGAAAGTTGGTAAATTCAAAGACCACAGGAGGATAAGCTTACAATGACGGGAAGAAACCAGCGTAAAAAAGCTGAGAATACTCAAAGTCAGAACGCCTCTCCCTCTAAAGATGATCACAGTTCCACATCAACAATGGAACAAGGCTTGATGGAGAACGAGTGCATCCCAATGCTAGAATATCGCTTCAGGGAATGGATAATAACAAAGTTCTGTGAGTTAAAAGAACATGTTGTAGCCCAACGTAAAGAAACTAGGAACTTTGAAAAAAAGTTTGATGAAATCCTATTGAGAATAGACAACTTAGAGAGGTGTATGAGTGAAATAATGGAACTGAAGAATACAATACAGGAACTCTGAGAAGTTTGCACAAGTTGAAACACTCGAATTGTTCAAGCAGAAGAAGAGATATCAGAGGTCAAAGTCCAATTTAATGAAATAAAACACAAAGAAAAGATTAGAGAAAAAAGGATAAAAAGGAATGAGCAAAGTCTCCAAGAAATGTGGGACTATGTGAAAAGACCAAATCTACGTTTGATAGGTGTACCTGAATGCGACGGAGAGAATGAATCCAAACTGGAAAATACCCTTCAGGAAGTTATTCAGGAAAATTTTCCTAAGCTAGCAAAGCTGGTCAATATTCAACCCCAGGTAATACAGAGAACACCACAAAGATATTCCTCAAGAAGAGCAACCCCAAGGTACATAATCGTTAGATTCACTAGGGCTGAAACGAAGGAGAAAATACTAAGGGCGGCCAGAGAGAAAGGTCAGGTTACCCACAAAGGCAAGCCTATCAGACTTACAGCAGATCTCTTAACAGAAACTCTACAAGCCAGAAGAGAGTGGGGGCCAATATTCAACATCCTCAAAGAACAGAACCTTCAGCCCAGAATTTCATATCCAGCCAAACTAATCTTCACAACTGAAGGAAAAATAAAATCTTTTATGAACAAGCAAGAACTCAGAGATTTTTATTACCACCAGGCCTGCTTTACAAGAGCTTCTGAAAGAAGCATTACACACAGAAAGGAACAACCAGTATTAGCCTTTCTAAAAATACACCAAAAAGTAAAGAGCACCAACATAAAGAAGAATTTACACCAACGAATGGATAAAACAGCCAGTTAACATCAAAGGGCAGTAACCCTAAATTTAAATAGACTAAATCCCCCAATCAAAAGACACAGCCAAAACCCAACGACATGTTACATCCAGACCCATTTCACATGCAAGGATACACAAAGACTCAAAACAAAGGGATGGAGAAAGATTCACCAACCAAATGGAGAGCAAAAATAAATAAATAAATAAAAAGCAGGAGTTGCAATTCTCATATCGGATAAAATAGATTTTAAAGCAACAAAGATATAGTGGTAAAAGGATCAATGCAACAACAAGAGTTAACGATCCTAACACCCAGATACATAGAGACTTAGACACAATGAGACAGAAAATTAATAAGAATATCAAGGACTCGAACTCAGATACAGAACAAGTAAACTTAATAAATATTTATAGAGCGCTCCACTTCAAATACACAAAATAAACGTTCTAGTCAATACCACATCACACGTACTCATAGGTTTAAATGATACATTGATTGGCCATTTTAATACCCATTTTTTTAAAGGATAAAGCAATATTTCCACTCACTCTCCCTCTTTCTCTTCCTCTTTCTTCCTCTCCTTTACTCATTTTTTTCTTCTTTCCTTCACTCAAAAAAAAAAAAAGAAATCAACTTGTAAACCTCTAGATCCAGGTCAGCAATGCCTCTCTCATTGCTTGAATTCCTTCCTTCCCTTCCCTCCCTCCCTCCCTCCCTCCCTCCCTCCCCCTGCCTCCCTTCCTTCATCCCTCCCTTCCTCAAAAAAAAAAAAAAAAAGAACAAAGAGAACCTGACCCACAATGTAACATAAATGAGAACATCAGGTGTGTAAATGTGGCATCACCATCACTGAAGCAGGGACAGATTGTTTCATAGGTAATGCTGGAAAGACTGGCTCGCTGTATGGAGAAAAATGAAAACCATGTTCCGATAAAACAGTATGTACAGGGTGAATTCTGGACGGATTAAAGACCTACATAAAAATAAAATGACACAACTAATAGAAAACAATGGTGTAGAAAATGTCTGTCACTTAGGGGTGGGAAAGGACGAAAAGCTTCAAAAGAACAAATTATTCTTGCAAAACATCAATAATTTTGATTACATAAAAATTAAGTATTTTGTCTACAGGAAACCTGTTAATTACAAAGGAAAAAATAGTAATTTACAGCGTAGAAACCTGGCAGACATTACCTTAACCAAGTAATCGAAGTTAGCATCAGCAGTAATGGGACAAATTGGCATCACATGCCTCCTGATAAGATGCACTGAGAAGGAACAGCCTCATTTACACAGTGTTCCAGTGTTAGCCCGAATCTAATCATGAGGAAACACCAGACTAGCCGGAAATTAATAAATGTCCTATACTCTTCCAAAATGTCAAGGTCATGAAAGACAAAGACCAAAGAATTGTTCCAAATAAAAGGACACCGAAATAGATGTGACAACTAAATGCAGTATGAGATCCTGAATTGGATCCTGAACCAAAATACTTTGTTTTTCTCTCCTTCCCCTCCTTCCCCCTCCTTCCCCTCCCTCCCTCCCTCCTTCCTTCCTTCCTTCCTTTCCTCCCTCCCTCCCTCCCTCCCATTCTATCCCCCAGGCGGAAGGCTGGAGTGCTGTGCCAGGATCGCAACTCACTGCAACCTCCAGAGACGGAGTTTCCCCATGTTGGCCAGGCTGGTCTCGAACTCCTGACCTCAAGTGATCCGCCTGCCTCAGCCTCCCAAAGTGCTGGGATTACAGGCATGAGCCACCACACCTGGCCTAGAACCGTGCCTTTTTTAGGACAGAGACTTGCTGTTGCCCAGTCTGGACGAGGTGGTGAGATCATAGCTCATTGCAGCCTTGGGCTCAAGTGGTCCCTCTGCGCCTGCCTCTTGAATAACTGGGACCTGCCTCTTGTGCGCCACCACATTCAGCTACGTGCAGGCTTTCCGATGCCCGGTTCTGCAGACATGGAGGCTATGGGGGCTCTCTTTGGGTGATCATCCTGAGGAAGGCCTGGAATATTTATGTGCATGTGTGTAAGTGTGTGTCTCAAGGAGGCTCCAGGCTGCTGACCCCAGAGCCAGCTCTCATGAAATAACACCTCTTAGGTCCATAGGACTTTACAAAAATTTTTATTATGTTTACATAGGACCTTGTTTCTTTCTTTTTTCTTTTTCTTTTTTTTTCACCTCTGAACTTTTTATTGGCCTCCTGCTCCCCCAAGGGTCCCCCACTTCTGCTGGCCTAATGTCTCAGAACTTTGGTGTTGTTGGTCTCAGACACCACTTTGCCATCCACTATCCAGCGGGTGATCTTCTTTTGGATGGTTTGCATGGAGTTGCTGCTGTCCAAGGCATCACTAAGACTAAAGTCCTCGCCATCTTCCAGCAGGCGGCGGTAGGTGGCAATCTCAGCCTCCAGCTTGACCTTGATGTTCAGAAGAGCCTCATACTCCTGGGCCTGGCACTGTCCCTCTGCCCGGGTCTGTGCCAGCTCTGACTCCAGGTGCAGCAGGATCCCGTTGAGCTGCTCCATCTGCAGGGCGTAGCGGACCCCCACCTCCCTCAGGCTGTTCTCCAAGCTGATCTTCGTATTTCTCATGGAGTCCAGGTCGATCTCCAAGGACTGGACTGTACGTCTCAGCTCTGTGAGCGTCATCTCAGCAGCTTCAACCTCAGTGGACTGTGTGGTGACTATTATGGTACTCTCCTCAATCAGCTGAGTCCAGTACTTGTCCAGCTCCTCTCGGTTCTTCCGAGCCAGCTCGTCATATTGAGCCCAGATTTCTGCCATGATCTTAGCGAGGTCCTGAGATTTGGGGGCATCTACCTCCACGGTCAACCCAGAGCTGGCAATCTGGGCGTGTAGGCCTTTTACCTCCTCTTCATGGTTCTTCTTCATGAAGAGCAGCTCCTCCTTGAGAGCCTCGGTCTCTGTCTCCAGCTGCAGCCAAGTGACATTGGTGTCATCGACGACCTTGCGGAGACCACGGATGTCGCTCTCCACAGACTGGCGCACGGCCAGCTCTGTCTCATACTTGACTCTAAAGTCATCAGCAGCAAGACCGGCATTGTCAATCTGCAGAACGATGCCGGCATTGTCCACAGTATTTGCGAAGATCTGAGCCCTCGGGTCCTCGATGGTCTTGAAGTAATGGCCCCAGTCTCTGACCTGGGGTCACTTCTTCTCCAGGTGCTCCCGGATTTTGCTCTCCAGCTTCCGGTTCCCGGCCTCCAGGCTCCTGACTCTGTCCAGGTAGGAGGCCAGGCAGTCGTTCAGGCTTTGCTTGGTCTCCTCGTTCTGGATGCCTCCCATTCCTGCCAGACCCCTGGCCATCCCCGCGGCCAGGCCCCCGACCCCCATGCCGCTCCCGAAGCTGGTGCAGCGCATCACAGGGATGTGGGAACCAGAGCCCCTGACGCCTGCACAGACACTGGCCGCGCTGCTGACCGACCATGGACCGGTAGTTGGTGGAGAAGGTGGAGCGAGTGGTGAAGCTCGTGCGAGAGGACAGGACTCAGGCTTTGCCGACGACCAGGACCTTGTTTCATTCAATCCCTCCTATAACTGAAAGAATCAGGCAAGACAAACTTTTTTTTTTTTTTTTTTTTTTTGAGACGGAGTCTTGCTCTATCGCCAGGCTTGAGTGCAGTGGCGCAATCTCGGCTCACTGCAACCTCCGCCTCCTGGGTTCAAGCGATTCTTCCGCCTCAGACTCCCGAGCAGCTGGGACCACAGGCACATGCCACCATGCCCGGCTATTTTTTTGTGTTTTAAATAGAGACGGGGTTTCACCATGTTGGCCAGGATGGTCTCGATCTCTTGACCTCGTGATCCGCCCACCTCGGCCTCCCAAAGAGCTGGGATTACAGGCATGAGCCACTGTGCCTGGCCTTTTTTTTTTTTTTTTTTTGAGACTAAGTCTTGCTCTTTTCGCCCAGGCTGGAGTGCAATGGCTCGACCTTGGCTCACTGCAACCTCCGACACCCAGGTTCAAGCGATTCTCCTGCCTTGGCCTCCCGAGTAGCTGAAATTACAGGTGCCTGCCACCAAGCCCCCAGCTAATTTTTTGTATTTTTAGTAGAGACAGGGTTTCACCATGTTGGTCAGTTTGGTCTCAAACTCCTGACCTCAGCTGATCCTCTCACCTCGGCCTCCCAAAGTGCTGGGATTATAGGTGTGAGCCACTGTGCCAGGTTTTTTTTTTTTTTTTTTTTGAGACAGTCTTGCTCTGTCATTCAGGCTGGAGTCAGGGGCACAATCTTGGCTCATTGCAACCTCTGCCTCCCAAGTTCAAGCGATTCTCCTGCCTCAGCCTCTTGAGTAGCTGGGATTGCAGGTAGACGTCACGACGCCCAGCTAATTTTTGTATTTTTAGTAGAGACGGGGTTTCACCATGTTGGTCAGGCTGGTCTCTTAACTGCTGACCTCATGATCTGCCCACCTTGGCCTCCCAAAGTGCTGGGATTACAGGCATGAGCCACTGCACCCAGCCAAGACAAACTGTTATGCCCATTTTATAGATAAGAATGATTTACTCCAAGAGAGGTGTACTTGCCTAAGACCATCAGTTGTAGAGCTGGGCTAACCCCAGTGCATGACTCTTCCATGAATTGTGAGTTATTTATTGAGACAGGGTATTGTTCTGTCCCCCAAGCTGGAGTGCAGTGGCACGATCATAGCTCACTGCAGCCTCAACCACCTGGGCTGAAGTGATCCCACCTCAGCCCCACATGTAACTGGCACTACGGGCACACACCACCACACCTGGCTAATTTTTGTATTTTTTTTTTTTTGAGACAAGGTTTTGCCATGTTGCCCAAGCTGGTCTTGAACTCCTGGGCTCAAGTGATACACCCAACTTAGCCTACCAAAATTCTGGGATGACAGGTGTGAACCACTGCGCCCAGCCCCATTTACTTCATGAACAATGAACTACTCGCTGAGCACCTGCCATGTGTCAGCCACTGTGCAGGAACCCCCACTCACTGACTTGCTCTCCTGAGAGAAGTGTGTTCAAGCCCCCTGCCCCTGCCACTAAGGATGAGTTTCAAGCAATGGAATTAACAAGCCATGACTCTTCTGCACATTAATAGCCAGGTGGCAGCATAGTGTGGCAGTAAGAGCTGTGCTGTGGCCGGGCGTGGTGGCTCACACCTGTAATCCCAGTACTCTGGCAGGTGGATCACAACGTCAGGACTACAAGACCAGCCAGGCCAAGATGGTGGAACTCTGTCTCTACTAAAAATACAAAAATTAGCTGGGCGTGATGGTGTGCACCTGTAATCATAGCTACTTGGGAGGCTGAGGCAGGAGAATCACTTGAACCTGGGAGGCGGAGGTTGCAGTGAGCCGAGATTGCACCACTGCACTCCAGCCTGGGCGACAGAGAGCAAGACTCCGTATCAAAAAAAAAAAAAAAAAAAAGTGGGGGGGGCATGCTCTGGGCCGGGTGCAGTGTCTCATGCCTGTAATCCCAGCACTTTGGGAGGCCGAGGCAGGAAGATCACGAGGTCAGGAGTTCAAGACCAGCCTGTCAATATGGTGAAACCCTGTCTCTACTAAAAATACAAAAAAAAAAAAAAAAAAAAATTAGCTGGGCATGGTGGTGCACACCTGTAATCCCAGCTATTTGGGAGGCTGAGGCAGGAGAATTGCTCAAACTTGAGAGACAGAGGTTTCAGTGAGCTAAGATCTCACCACTGCACTCCAGCCTGGGTGACAGTGAGACTCCGTCTTGGAAAAAATAAACAAAAAAAGACCTGTGCTCCTTGGCAAGGTGCGGTGGCTCATGCCTGTAATTGCAGCACTTTGGGAGGCAAAGGTGGGTGGATCACCTGAGGTCAACAGTTCGAGACCAGCCTGGCCAATATGGTGAATCCCCGTCTCTACCAAAAATACAAAGATTAGCCAGGCATGCTGCCAGGCGCCTGTTTTCCCAGCTACTGGGGAGGCCAAGGCAGAAGAATCGCTTGAACCTGGGAGGTGGAGGTTGCAGTGAGCCAAGATCGCACCACTGCACTCCAGCCGAGGCAACAGCGAGACTCTGCCACACACACACACACACACACACACACACGAGCTGTGCTCGAGTCAGACTGGCCTGGAGTCCCAGCCCTGCCACCCAGTATGTCAACTCCCTGTATTTCCTCATGTACAAAACAAGGGTGTAATAATTGTGCCAGTCACATAGGGCTGTTGTGAGGATTGACTGAGTTAATAGAGGCAAAGCACGAACAACCCTACCATTACACAGTAAGAGCCTCGTAAACATGAACAGTTAGGACTCTAAAGTTCCTTAGCATTGTGTTGAAACAAGGGGAGTTAAAAAAAACGGGGAATAAAGAAGGCCCTGGCCAAGCATGGTGGCTCACACTGGTAATTCCAGCACCTTGGGAGGCCAAAGTGGATGAATCACTTGAGGCCAGGAGTTTAAAACCAACGTAGGCAACATAGTGAGACCCTGTCTCTACAAAAAATTTTAAAAATTAGCAGGGCGTGATGGTGCGTGCCTGTAGTCCCAGCTACTGGTGAGTCCGAGGCTGCAGTGAGCTATAATTGTGCCACCACACTGCAGCCTGAGCCACAGAGTGAGATCCTGTCTCCAAAAAAAGGGCTCTTTTCAGGCCAGGTGTGGTGGCTGATGCCTCTAATCCCACCACTTTAGGACGCTGAGGCGGGCAGATCACCTGAGGTCAGGAGTTCGAGACCAGCCTGGCCAACATGGTGAGACTCCATCTCTACTATACATACAAAAATTAGCCAGGTGTGGTGGCGCTCAACTGTAATCCCAGCTACTCAGGCAGTTGAGGCAAGAGAATCACTTGAATCGGGAGTCAAAGGTTGCAGTGAGCTGAGATTGTGCCACTGCACTCCAGCGTGGGTGACAGAGTGAGACTCCGTCTTAAAAAAAAAAAAAAAATCCTCTCCCAAGGCCATGCCTCCTGTTGGTGGCAGCTGGCACCCAAAGGCTGAGCACTTGTGAAACTGAGAGCCTGACTAACTTGCCCTGACTTAGGACAACCCCACAGAGCTCAGCCAGCTCCAGAGCATGGCCGCAGTGCACACTGGGCTGGGATTGCTGCCCAGCCTCTCCCTCTGCTCCAGTCTGTCTCCTGTGCCTGCTTTCTTCCTGGGTGTCGCTCCCAGGGGCACCCCCAATAAATGCCCGGCATGTTGGTCTCTCCAAGCTGCTTCCCACAGAACCCAACCTACGACAGGCACAGCAGATGCAGAGATGAGTAAGCCACGGTCTGGCCTTCAAGAATGTCAAGGCCGAATGAAACTGCAATCCCATATGGCTCGCTTGGGTAAGCACACCAAGTAGTGGAGGGGCTGGAATTGAGGGAGTCCAGGCCCTGCTGGGAACCAGCCGGGTTGCCTGAGGTGTTGGTGAGTGCAGTCCAGCCAGGAGAAAGAGGGAGCCCAGGATTTCAGTGAAGATTCTGTGGACTGAGGCCTGATGTCAGCAGCTGTGGAGACAGCTCCCCACCTATGTGGGGTTTTCGAGTGAAGGGGGGCTACCGTGATGCACTGACCACAGTGAACAGGAGTGACCTGCCACCTGCCACTCCAGGGTCCTCTCTCTCCCGTCTCTGTCCTGTGCTTTCTGAAACGGAGCTGGCTGACAGTTTTCCATCCTTCAAGACAACTATCTTCTGCTGACTCCTCTCTCCCATCCAAAAGTAAGGCCTTTCTCAGCGCTCCACTTCCTTGACCCTGCCTCCCCAAAGTCCTGCAGCGTAGGCTCGTGTGGCCACATGCAGGCTGCTCGCACAACTTCCACGGAATCATAAAATTGGAAGCCTCCACGGAGGCCCATCTAGGGCTGCCTCCTACCGCCGAGAGGGCCCTTCTCCAAAGCCTGGCAGGGCTGAACAGTCCCAGTGACTGTTCACACTGGTGAATTCCAGCACCTGGGAGGCCACGTGGCGAAACTTTGTCTCTACTAAAAAAAATACAAGAATTAGCTGGGTGCTGTGGTAATTGCCTGTAATCCCAACCGTTTGAGAGACTAAGGCTTGAGCCTGGCAACCCTCGGAAGACAGCCTGAGCTATGCAAGTTTTCCTTCCTTTGAGCCGAAACTGCTCTCTTTGGAGTCACTCAGAAAAACATCACTTCATTCCCGTATGACAGTCCTTCAAATCAGACTGGTCACATAAACATCAGTTTTTGAGTGCTTATATATTGTTCTTACCAGCAAATCCTCACAACAGTCCTATAAAGAAGCCAAGTAGGTGTTCAAAAAGGTTGGGGAATTTGTTGTGGTTACCTTCTGCTACCCGCAACAGAGCTGTGGTCTGATACTAGACTCAACTTCAACTCCAGTGCTCTTGAAGCACAAAAGCAGATTTGGCGTTACAGAACCCTCCAGCTGCATTTCCAAGGACTCCAAGGGGTTGAGAGACTCCTCCCAGGGCTCACCGCTGGTGATGGGCTCAGAGGCTGAAGCCTGGCGAGCAGGCAGCCACGGATCCTACAATGGATGGCTCCCCAGACACCCACCTGCAGGTCTCAAGTTGGGAGAGAATCATGCGGGCAGCGAACAAGTTCTCTGGAGTGCTGAGCTGAGTGTGCCCATGGCCACAGATGGGAGGAGGAACGCCGAGGAGGCAGGCATATCACGGGTTCTTCTGCCAGCTTCCCCAAGCCACTGCCTGCTCTGTGGTCAGTCTTTTATCTTGCTTTAACCCCCAAAATAGGGCTCTCTCCCTGGAGACCCATACCACGATACCCTCAGCCGCTCAGTTAAGATTCTTTGGTCAAGCTTTTTCTTGAGACGGAGTCGTGCTCTGTTGCCCAGGCTGGAGAGCAGTGGCTCAATTTCAGCTCACTGCAACCTCCGCCTCCCAGGTTCAAGCTACTCTCCTGCCTCATCCTCCTGAGTAGCTGGGACTACAGGCGCATGCCACCACACCTGGCTAATTTTTGTATTTTTAGTAAATGAGGCTCCCTCATGTTGGCCACGCTGGTCTTGAACTCCTGACCTCAGATGATCCACCCACCTTGGCCTCCCAAAGTGTTGGGATTACAGGCGTGAACCACTGCTCCTTGCCTGGCTGAGCTTTTTGACTACAATCGGCACAAAGGCAGCAAGTTCCTTCTGCTGACTGGTTCTTTTGTTGTCACTGAGAGCAAAGCAGTACGTCCATTTTATTTTTTTCTTTCGACAGAAGTGGTCTTGCTAAGTTTCCTAGGCTGGCCTCAAACTCCTGGGCCTAAGCAATCCTCCCACCTCGGCCTCCCCAGTAGCTGGGACTACAAGTGTGCACCACTGTGCTCAGCTCAGATCCTTCCATTTTAACATCCTCTGCATAACAATTACATGTAACAGTCAATTCCTCAAGAAATAACATGTATAAAGGATACTACCTCTGCACAACATCTCTCCCACCTTCAAGATTGCTTCATTTGAAAACACAGTGTTCTATTTCTTCCTGCTAGACCCTGTCCTAAATTCCCTATTTCCCAGGCCCCTCCTATGTGGTTAGAGGAAATATAAAGAACATGCAATCACCCAAACAAAGTAAGGACAAAGATGGTTTCTCTTCAGTGCTGAGTCTAGAGATCAGAGAGCAGGGAAGCCGGAGCCAGACGCCACTGGAGAAAGCAGCTGGCTGTGTGAGGCCAGGTTACAGTCAGTTCAACTGCCCAAGCAGCGGGGCTGTGGCCGTGGAACCCAAAACCCCTTCGGCTGAGGCTGGGCCCAGGCCAGGGCTGACAGCACCATGATGCCGACACACTGCCCCGCATTCCGCTGGCTCGGCCCACCCCAAAGTCAGGCAGGCAGACGACCTCAATGCCCCAGCAGCCGGACAGTGTCTCTTCTAGAGGCAAGGTTGGTGCTGCCACTGCTTCCTCCATGTGAGTGATGCAAGTGCCATAGAAAATGCCAAGCAGAGAGTCCACACCCCTCAACAGTAGGCACCCACCGCCAGGGAGCAGCAGAGAAGAGGCAAATGAGACGCAGGGAGAGATTTAATTTACATAGCAGCCACTTGGGGTCCAGTCAGAGCTGGGGCAGTGGGGGCATCTATAACCCTGGAGGGCACCCCCCCAGACCCCGCACCCTGGGAGACCAGTCCTCACCAACCCCTGGATGGGCTCCCAAGGTTGTACAGAAGATGCTCCAGTTGAAAGGAGAGAGACATTTGGGAATAAGGCTGTCCCCAAGTCGGGGGAAGTTCATGGCCTGGAGTTGGTTGCCTACGTGGTGGCCCAGGGGTCTGAGACAGTCCATGTCCTGGGCAAGTCCTCAGCCTGGTGGCCCTAGAGGAAACCTTCACGGCGGAACTGCTCTTGGAGAAGGGCGCGGTACTGGTCAAATCCTCCTTCCACGCGGGTGACGCCGCCTCCCTCGCACACCCACAGCTCCCGGCACACCAGCCTGATGAAGCGCTCGTCGTGGGACACCAGAATCACGCCACCCTGAAAGACAGGAGAATGGGAGGTGCTCGGCGGGCACCCCGAGGCAATGAGGCCTGGGGAGGAGTGGTCAGGGTGAAGGCATGCTCACTCTGAAACTGTTGAGGGCACGGCCCAGAGCCTCGATGGTCTCCATGTCCAGGTGGTTTGTGGGTTCATCCAGAATGTAGAAGTTGGGGCTGGAAGGCAGAACCCAGGAAGGGGCAGTAAAGGGGTGCAGTGAGAGAAAATAAAGCCTTCTCACAGTTTTCTGCTGGGCAAGAAGGGCAAGTGGAGGGAAGAGCTCTGGAGAATGAGGCCTCACCAGGGCATGGTCATCTGAGCAAAGGCCACTCGGCTCTTCTGGCCCCCAGACAAGCTGGCGACAGGGCGCATGGCCAGTTCTCCGGAGATGCCATACCGACCCAGCTGGTGGCGGTACTCTTCCTCAGGCCTCCCTAGAAAGGACGCCTCGGGTCAGGTGGGTGCTCGGCCCACTCCCTCCCTGTGCACCCCAGCCGCACCTCCAAGTCCCCATGTCCTTCCACGTACGCTCGGGAGGGCTGTTCTGCACTCATCCAAGGCTGGCCTGGATGCAGGGGTCAGCCTCAGCCCTCTTCCACTCAAATCCCCAACTCACCAGGAAACTTGCGTGCCAGTAGCTCCACAGCACTGACGTTTAGGTCCAGCTGCTCCACATGGTGCTGGCTGAAATAGCCAATCTTCAGATTCCTGCAGGCAGAAGCCCAGGTGGAAAAGCAGACAAAAGGCAATGGCCGTGAAGGAGGGAAGGCTGCATGGGTGCCTGGAAGCATGCTGGCAGGGGCCTTGCCCTAGAAGCATGCTCAGGGAGTGGGGAGGTTTGCCTTGGAAGCATGCTCAGGGCTCAGGGGTGGGGGGATGTTGCCTTAGAAGCACACTCATGGGGCAGGTGTGGGGGGCCTTGACCTGGAAGCATGCTCAGGGATTGATGAGGGGCTTGCCTGTGAGCGTGTCTGATGCCCCGAATAGGTGCCAGGTCCCCCATAAGCAGCTTCAGCATGGTAGACTTCCCGGCCCCATTCTCTCCAACCTTAAGAAATGTGAACACTTTATACAGTGCATGCCAGAAAAATCAATACCGAATGTTCTCACTCATACATGGGCGCTAAAAAATGCTGAGCTCATAGAAATAGAGAGTAGAGTTGTGGTTACTAGAGGCTGGGAAAGGTAAGGGGAGGAGGGGAATTGAGAGAGGGATTTGGGAGAGGCTGGTTAACCAAAACAAAATTGCAGCTAGACAGGAGGGATGGAGGAGAAGGTCCTGGGTTCCACAGCACAGAACGCTACGGTTCACAATGACTTACGCACATTTTCAGAAAGCTCCAAGGTTCTGAATGTTCCCAACACCAAGTGATCATGTTTATTGTAAATATGCTTCTAACCCTGATTTGACCATTACACATTGTATACGTATCTGGAAATATCTCTGTACCCAAAAATACGTACAATTATGTATCAATAAAAAGAAAAAGAGTGCCGCTGTGTGTAACACAGAAGGGAAGGAAATTAGAAGGGGTCCCAGGCAGTCTCCAGTCCCAGTGACTCCTTCGACAGCCAAAAAAATACTTTTAAGAACTCCAGCGGGGTGCAGTGGCTCCTGCCCATAATCCCAGCACTTTGGGAGACTGAGGCCGGTGGATCATTTGAGGTCAGGAGTTTGAGACGAGCCTGGCCAACATGGTGAAACCCCGTCTCTACTAAAAATACAAAAATTAGCCAGGCGTGGTGGTGGGAACCTGTAATCTCAACTGCTTGGGAGGTTGAGGCAGGAGAATTGCTTGAACCCAGGAGGCGAAGGTTGCAGTGAGCTGAGATTGTGCCACTGCACTCCAGCCTGGGCGACAGAGTGGGAAGCTGTCTCAAAACAAAACAAAACAAAACGCCACCAAAACCTCTACAGAAAAATACATACACTAATACACTAAGGGGAGCAGTACTTGAGTATCTGCTAAGTGCAGGGGATTCACTTCTCCCACGAACCAAGTGACGTAGATGTCAGCTCCATCTTAATGATTAGGAAGCTGCTTGGAAACCAAGCTAGGGAATGGCAGAGTCAAGATCTGCAGTCTGACCCCGAAGCCCATGCTCTCTCCATATGTCTCAAGGTTTAGAACACTCAGAACCAAGACCAATAAGGTAAAGCATGGCTTTAAGTTTTCATAAAACATGATACACTAGGTTTTCCTCCCTGAAGAGCAGCACTGTGCCGCCAGAGAACAGGGCCACTGTAAGTCCAGCAAAGTCCTTAGCCTGGGCCCTCACTCCTGTTCCACGGACCTCGTCCCTTTACAGCCTGAGGAGCTGGGCCAGTCCACACCACACACTCAGACAGGAGAATCCCAGCTTATGGCCCAGAGAAACAGCAGCCTTACCACACAGATGCGGGACTCGAGATCAGCAGACACGGAGAGGCGACTGAAGATGACGTGCTTCGGATCATAGTAGAAATCCACCTCATCTAGCTGCAGAATTGGCGGCGAGAACTTCTCAAACCCATCGGGGAACCTGCAGGAGATAGGGGTGACGATGTGGAGCAGCCAGAAGGAAGCAATTCCCCACCAGCCCCACCAGCCCAGCGCTTACTTCATTACCACCTCTGATTCCTTGTCCACAGGCTTCAGCTCAGGTCTGGGGGCAGAGACGAGGTAGACTAGATTTATAACTTAAAAAATAACTTCCTGCACAACTAATGTATGTTCAGAGAAAACTCAGGGCTTCTACTCCTACCACTCAGATATTGTTACTTTAGAGTACATTCTTCTCGTTTACTATATACTAAAAAATAGAACCAGGCTTTTATGACTTTTTACCCAGTTAGTATACTGTGGTGTATTTACATGTGGCAAACATCTAAGCCTTATGATTTTAAGCTTCCTGCCAGCAATTATAGAAAGGGCACTTCAAGACTGAAATCCCAATGCACATTACCATTAGTTATTAAGAAAATGCAAATCGAAACCACAATGAGCTATCTCGTCACAACCATTAGGATGGCTAAAACTACAAAGACAGTAACAGTGTTGGCAAGGACATGGAGAAATTGGAACTCTCAATTCCTTGTTGGTAGAAATGAAAAATGATGTCATTGTGGCAGGGCGCAGTGGCTCACGCCTGTAATCCCAGCACTTTGGGAGGCCAAGGCGGGTGGATCACGAGGTCAAGAGATTGAGACCATCCTGGTCAACATGGTGAAACCCCGTCTCTACTAAAAATACAAAAATTAGCCAGGCATAGTGGCGCGAGCCTGTAATCCCAGCTACTCAGGAGGCTGAGGCAGGAGAATTGCCTGAACCCAGGAGGCAGAGGTTGCAGTGAGCCGAGATCGTGCCATTGCACTCCAGTCTGGGTAACAACAGCGAAACTCCGTCTCAAAAAAAAAAAAAGAAAAAGAAAAATGATGTCGTTGCTTTAGAAAAGTTGGCAGTTCCTCAAAACATTAAATGTGGAATTACCATGTAACCCAGCAATTCCGCACCTACATACACACCTAAGCAAGTTGAAAATGTGTCCACACAAAAATGCCTACACCAACGTTCACATCATTCACAATAACCCCACATTATTCATAATAACCAAAATGGAAACAACCAAATGTCCCCTAATGACTCAATAAACAAAATGTTGTGGATATTATTCAGCTACAAGAAGAAATGAAGTACTGACACACGCTACAACATGGATGAACCGCAAACATGCTGGGTGAAAGAAGCCAGACACAAAGGTTAATATCCTATGATTCCATTGATAGGAAACGCCCAGAATAAGCAGAGACATAGAAACAGTAAATTAGTAGTTGCTATGTGCTAGTCAAGATTAGCCCTCTAAGGACAGTGTGGAATACTCTGCTTCCCAGCAGAGGAGGAAGTCAAAGGTGGCTTCTAGCAAAGGGGAAAGCTAGAATGGTCAGGCAAAGGGTGGCCCACAGATGAGAGAAGAGATGAAGAGAACCGGAGTCAGGGTCTGGCCAAGGCCACTGTACTCACAGCTTCTCCAGCATCTTGAGTTTACTCTGCACTTGAGAGGCTCTGTTGGCATTGTAGCGAAACCGGTCAATGAAAACCTGCAGGGGAGGAGTGCAGGCATTGGTGAAACTCCCTCACTATCCCCTGCTCCGGAACGCATGGGATGGGAGCCCCAGCCCTGCCGGGCCCCTCACCTGGATGTGCTGGCGATACTGCTGCTGGGCCTCATATTCCCGCTGCTGGTTGAGCAGCCGCTCCTGCTTGCTCTTGATGAAGGTCTCAAAGTCTCCCCGGTAACCATCTAGCCGCTGGCTATGCAGGTGGATGATGTCTGTGGCGATGGCATTCAGGAAGTTGCGGTCGTGAGAGACGACCAGGATTGTGGAGGGCCATGTCTGAGGGGTCACAGGACGGCAGGTCCAGTTTGGGAGGGCAGTCAGTTCTAAGGCCCCCATGTATCTTGGAGGCTGACTTTCCCCCACCCACTCCAGCACCCACAGGCACTCACCTGCAGGTAATTCTCCAGCCACAGGATGGCCCTGACATCCAGCATGTTTGTAGGTTCTGGAGAAGTAGGGGAGCACACACTTAGGAATGCAGGGCTGGAGAACTAGGAACTTGGATGCTACCACCCCTGCCCATCCTAAAGCCTGGGTGCCCCATTTCAAACTCACCATCTAACAGCAGCAGATCTGGCCTATGAAAAAGAATACATGGCATGAGGGTTTAGGGCAGCAACTCACTGCCACCTCCCAAAAGCTAAGACCAATCTTCCACAGGGCTCCATACACTGGCCCAGAAGACTCACCTAGCAAACAGGGCCCGGGCCAGGGCCAGCCTCATCCTCCAGCCACCCGAGAACTCCCTAAAGAATGATGGGGCCACATTAGGGGTGGGTGTTCATCAGGTCAGAAAGGGGCTGAGTCAACAGGGTTCAAAGCCAAGAATGGCAAGGGTCACTCACCGGGTAGGCTGCTGCTGCATTTTAGGGGTAAAGCCAAGCCCAGCGAGAATGACTGATGCCCTAGGAGGGAAGAAACTGAAGAAGTCAAGTGGAACAGTCCACAGAAGGGAAAGGAAATCTGGAGGGAGGGGAGTTTGATATACCTGGCAGGTGCCTTGTCAGCCTCAATCTCCTCCAGTTTGGCATAGATTTCTGCCAGTTCTGCAGCTTCAGAGCCCTCCACCCTGGAGGGAGGAGAAACAGCAAATGGCCTAAGTGGGGGCAGTCTAGGAGGATGTCCTGTGCCCTATACAGCTGGAAAGAGGCCACTGGCTACAAGAGGAAGAGAATAGAGGAAGGATCTGCTCAAGGGAATGAGGGCAATGGGCACTGTGGAAAGAACAAGGGCTGCTGAGTGCCAGAGTGCCAAGTTCTAAGCTCTGTTGATTACTAGTATGCACATGCAAATGGTGGATTATTCCAGCAGGGCAGGCACTCTGTGAGGGCCAGCAGCTGCTAGTTACTCTCTAGCCTGAAGCCCTCACCTGCCAGCAGCAATCTGGGTGCTGAGTTCCTGCTCCCGCCGTAACAGGCTCTCCCGCACACTGTCACTCTCCAGCACACTCTGTAGGGCAGGGGTGTCATCTCCAGCAACCTCTTGCTCAACGTGCAGCAGGGAAATGTGGGCTGGAACCCGGAGACTCCGGGTGGCCAGCATCTTCAGTAACGTGGTCTTCCCCAGCCCATTCCGCCCCACCAGCCCATAACGGCGGCCCCATGCCAGGTTCACATCAGCTCCAGCCAGCAGTACTCTGCAGGGGTGGAGAAAGGAGACCAAAGATGCTCTAAAAACAGGTGCACAGAAAGTTAACGATAAACCTAACATTGTTTGTAGCCCCATTTCATCTCTCTAAATTTTCCCCTAATTAGAAAAAGAAAGCCAAGTCCCGCCCCCACGATTCCCTCACCTGTCCCCGAAGGACACATCGAAGTTCTCAATTCGCACATCATAGGATTTGTTCTTGCCAGATGATTCCAATCGACTCTCCTTTCTGCTGCCTGCCTGGCTAGCTGATGCCTCTTCTAAGACTCTTTAAAGGGAGAAATGGACAGCTCTTAGTGCTCCCCACCAGTCCAGGCAGACACTACTCTGCTCTCTTCTGAGCCATGCTTTCTCCACTCACAGAGGGTTGCTGGTCTTGAGCATGTCCTTCTCTGACCGCTTCTCCTGCTTTGCCTTAAGTCGAGCCTCAGCCTTCTCAAGCTTCTTTGCATTCACTGTCTAAGGATCCAAACACATTGACTTCACTCTAGGGTGTAGGCTCAGTAAGGAACCCGAAGAGAGAACACCTCAAGTAAACCCTCTTAACTTACCCAAGATGAACGGACTCAAAGGCTCAGGGAAAGACACAGTCAGAAATCCCCCCAAAAGATCCTCCAATTAGACAGTCCATTCCCAACCCCATCACACACTCCCTCCCTTGCTTCCTCCTCCTCACCGAGGACTGTTCCCTCTTTAGCAGTCCTGGAAGTTTGGTTCCACAGTCTGTAAGCGATAAGAAAAGCAGTCACCTTCTCCCTGAGGGAAGGGAAACTAACACTTTGAGTGACTAATATGAACCAGGCACAGACACAGACGTTTTCTACAAAGCTTTATAATCCTGGAGATAGACGGCTATTATCTTCCCTGCACTTAAAAAACATAAACAAACAAACCTCACGTAAAAGAATACAGAAGCATAGGAGGGGGTGGGGACAGATAACCAACTCTAAAAAGATCATGCAGCTGGTTAGTAAGCTGGAAAATGGGCGAGTGAAACCAAGTCTGTCCAGTTCCAGGCTCCTATGCTTCCTACCATACCCAAGGGCTAGGAGAACCCTCCAACAACAGCCTCCCCCCGACCATGGACTCTTCTGCCCTCGGTAAGGACATCAACTAGCTCCTACAACCCTGTCCTGTGGAAAAGACGCAGTAGGAGCTCTAAGCTGCAGGGGGCAGATGGGTAGGGGCAGAGAAAAGGACAGAGGGCAGTTAGTTGAATCTCCCCTCACTCTCACCGTAGTTCTCCGTTATCTTTGACAACTGGATGGGGGCGTCCAGTAGCACCTGGCTATTTCCCTGGCTCTGTGGTTCAGCCCTATGTAGGTAGGGAGAGAAAGCGCAAAGTTAGCAGTTGAGGGAAAAGCTCTACGGCCGTCAGACCTTCTTCCCCCACCTCTTGTCTCCGGACCGTTCGCCCTCCCTTCGCCCCCATCAACCCCTACTGCCCGGCACATACAGGCGCAGAGTGTTGTACATGCGCTGGCACACGGCCCTGATGCCCGCGTCATCCTTGCTGTCCCCGGACACCTCTTGCAATAGTTCCCCCACAGCTTCCACCAGGTCATCCACAGACTCAAAGTCCGAGCTGCCGCTGTGCAAGACGCCTGCGCAGGGCGTGGCAGAACGAGGAAGGTATCAGGTAGGGAGGACACACAAGCAGTTTCCCCAAACAGCGGCCCCAGTCCAGGTTCCAGACCCAACCGGCCCCCGGGACAAGAGGTCACGCCGAGGAGAGGCCTGGCAACAGTCCCCGGCACGACGCTCGCTTAGGCTTTCCCCCGGCCTCCACTTTGGTGTCCTCAGCCAGCTGATTCAGTTCTGCTTACCCGTCACGTAGTCGAAGACCTGTCCGTCAATTTCGGGGAACTCGCTCCGCAGGATTTCGGCGCAAGTCGCCATGTTCCAGTTGAGAACCCGTCCGCGCAGTCGCTGTGAGCCCCTGGCCTAGGCCCGCCCCCGGCCCTGTCCCCGAAATCTCGCCCCTCCTTGCAAGGCGCATGCGTAGCGGTGATACAAGAAAGGAGCGGAGTGCAAGGAGCCCGGTGGGCGGGGCGAGCGGGGCCCAGAGGAGAGGCGCTGAGTCTGCGCTGGGCCGCCCTCTCTGCGCGTGCGCAACTCTTTTCCGGCTTACAGATTAGCCACACATGCGGTTCTCGCTGCCTTCTGGAAGGTGGAGTTCCAGGAGCGGCGGGTGGGGCGGGGGCTGAGTGCTCAAGATTTATCTGGGCGCGAGGCACTGGTGGTCTGGCAGGTGGGAGCCTCCCAAGAGACCAGCGGCTGATAACGCACTTTGGCTTTGCCGGGTTTTATGCGCTCTCTCGAGGCGCGTCTGCTGTGGCTGCGCACTCAGCCAAGCCCATTTTGGAGCCCTCCCAGAGCTGCTGATTCACCCTCGTCTCTGACTCTGAGCGCTGAGCTCCCGCTCCCGCTCCCGCAGTAACAGGTCCTTCCGCACATTGTCACTCTCCAGCAAACCCCGCCACCTCAGTGCTTTGCTTTCGCGGGCCCCCGGATCCTACGGGCTCCTCAGCCTGGTGGTCAGCGCCACCTGCCTGCCCGCCGCGACCTGTCTTCATACTTCATAATTGAGCTGACCTTTGCGAATTAAGCCCATTCAGTTCTTCCACCACCCCAAGGCACGACCAAATCCACCGCCAAAGGGCAAGAAAACCAGGACAACGTGGCTTGTATAAATTCACTGGTATTTATTCTCTACCTACCCCCAAAGCCGACTTCTTCGCACCCTGAATCTCAGTAAATGCCAGTAAAAGGCTACTTCCTTTCACCGATTCCCTCAGGAAGCTAGGAATTTCCTCCAAGATGACGTTATTGCTGTATATTTAACGTGAAAATTCCTCCAATCGGCCCCAAAAGTGGCACCCAAAATTACATTACCACCCATTCATCCCTTTGGATTAAAAACATTGCCATCAGCCGGGCCCAGTGGCTCACACCAGCAATCCCAGCACTTTGGGAGGCCGAGGAGTGCTGATCACCTGAGGTCAGGAGTTTTGAGACCAGCCTTACCAACATGGAGAAATACCGTCTCTACTAAAAATACAAAATTAGCAGGGCATGGTGGAGCATGCTTGTAATCCCAGCTACTCAGAAGGCTAAGGCAGGAGAATCGCTTGAACCTGGGAGGTGGAGGTTGGGGTGAGCGGAGACCGCGCCATTGCACTCCAGCCTGGGCAACAATTAACTCCGCGTCAAAAAAAAAAAACACAAAACACCTGCCATCATGAGGAATCAATCAATCCTGATGGTTAACCATTTTACAGGAAATACAGGTAAAGAGGATTATGTTAAGTGACTTCATGGGGACAACTGGCAAATTCTGATGGGAGGAACTACAGATCTCTGGTTTCTTTGACAAAATTGCAAGACCTAAAGGGAAACATCGATTTTAAAATTTGAGCGTGATCTCGGCTCACCACAACCTCCGCCTCCTAGGTTCAAGTGATTCTCCTGCCTCAGCCTCCTGAGTAGCTGGGATTACAGGCATATGCCACCATGCCCGGCTAATTTTGTACTTTTAGTAAAGATGGGATTTCTCCATGTTGGTCAGGCTGGTCTCGAATTCACGGCCTCAGGTAATCGTTGCTCCTCAGCCTCCCAAAGTGCTAGGATTACAGGCATGAGCCACCGCGCCTGGCCCATTACATTATTCTACTTCAGTTTATGTTTGAAATTTTCTCTAGTAGATTTTTCAAGTGTAAAAAAGCTGAAACTAAGTAAGGGAAAACCGCTGAAGGCAAACTTGCTCTTTTATCTGCCCCAACACAACAGCAGGATCTGGGACATTCCCCAAGGGCACTTTTGTAAAATGCACTGCCGGGGAGGGGGAGAAACAAGCCTTTCCTCCTGCCACCCACTCAGCAAGATTTGGGAAGGCTGGGTAAATGATGGAATTAAGAGGTCAGTTTCTCAGGATGGCTATAAGGCCAAATACAAACTTTGCTTCATCTATACTTAATCTAATTAGAGAACATCTGCCTAAGAATTAGAGAAAGAGCTGGGTGCTGTGGTGGCGCACGCCTGTGATCCTAGCTACTCCGGAGGCCGAGGCAAGTAAGATCTCTTGAGCCTAGGAGTCTGGTGACCAGGGGGAACAAAAAGGAGCTAGGGAAATAATCTATCCCCAGGTTACTGGGGCCCACTGGGGCTGCTTGCCCTTGAGGCTTTCTTGTACGGGCCAGGAAACCTGGGCCCACAACCTACAAGAATAAGGGCTTGGATGGCCCAGGAGGGGCCTGACTGGGACAAGACAAGGAAAGCGCCTTTAGAGTACTCGGAACAGAAAACTGTGGGAAGAGCAGTGCCACCAGCCCCTCCCCACCTAGCTCCCACGTCAACACAGCCAACAACTCCACTCCACAGAGTTTATTGGGTCTGTAACTGGACGAAGTCACACTGTACAAAGTGAAGCTCACACTATCCCAAAGCAGAGTGGGACTGGGGGCTGGGGTCCGTTACTGGCCTTCGGGGGAGCTCCGAGTGAGGGGCAGCCAACCCTCCCACTCCAGAGGTGTGGCCACAAGGGTGGGAAGGAAAAGGAACCCACCTGGCTTTGGTCACAGAACTCAGAGCCTGGCACTAGACCAGGACAGACAGGTGGCTGGGAGGGCAGGAACCTCAGCCACCCTGCCCAGGGAGCCTGGGGAGCCCAGGTACTGCTCCACCAGTCCCACTTGCAATGTGCTTGGCCCAGACCTAGACTCGGGGGCTGGTGCAAAGGGAAGGCAGCAAAGCAGGAGGGAGGAGACACTGACATGTGGTAGAGGGGAGGGAGTGGCACCTGGACCTGTGGAGGAGGGTGGGTGGGGACGTGGGCTAGCAGCCTCGTGGCAGCTAGCAGCGAGTTTCATAAATGCCGCTTCGGCCAATGTATCGCACCCATTTGATGACATCGTGGTCGCTGTAGTTCAGCTTCGGTTCAAACACCTTCAAGTAGCGCACCTTGAGGCCAGAGGGTGCAAATGGCACCTGGGCAAGGACAGCTCGTTAGAAATGTGGCCTTCCTCTTACAGCCGCTCTCCTCTGGAAAGTCCCATTGCCCTGCCCTACTTCATCTCCACTACAGGTGTTTGAATGGCTGCGGCCCTGAAAGCAGCTCGGGGGTGAGGGACCTCTAAGAGGTGACTGGAGAAGAAAGCCCTGCCTACGACACCTTGAATCAGTTCCTTTCACAGCAGGAGACAGCAACCGAAGAGTTGCTTTAGAATATACTTATCCTGCTCAATATTATGGACTCAAAAATAAGGCGGAGAAAATGATGACTACCATTTGTAAAACAAAGTCAGCCCATTGTTCTGTCTGCAAGTAAACTTTGTGTCTCACCTGACATTTAAACAATCTAAGTTTTTCAAAAGAACTGTGTTAGAACAAGCCAAGAGAAGTAAAAGATTTTCCTCACTCTGAATAGTAATTTCTGCGAAGAGGCTTGAAGGGGAAGGATGGATTTATGAATTAAAGCCACTTCTTTCTAGGCCTCAAGTTTCCTCACCTCTAAGATGTTTATCAAAATGATCTCTAAGATTTTCCAGCATACCCCGGCATGACTCTAGGTCCCTCCTCTGCCATACCTCAAAGTTCATGGAAATTGGGGGTCGAGCCCATTTCTTCTTGTCGTTGGTAGGCAGAAGCTCAATCTCTGCGCTGATCTGCGATTCCTTCATACCTGCCATGCGCTTGATCCTGGGAACACAGGGACAGTGGGCAGCCTGTTGTAGTGTGGAGGAGTTTCAAGGGCAGTTGCCCATTTTAAGCAAAGAGAGAACCCAGGAGGTGCCAGGACAAGGAGAGGTGGTCAGGGCCCTGAAAACCACTTGCTAGGGAGCCTTGGGTCTACTCCTTTAGGACAGGATGCAGTTTCTGCTTAGACACTGGGGCACACTGTCTTCTGCTGTCTGCCTCACAGATATATTACAGGGGCAAGTAGGGAAACGCTGAAGCATCTTAAAAAACAAGCACATGCATGAACCCCAATGCAGGCGTGTATGTACATACTCACACAGAGGTATAAGGGCTGACAGTACAAGCCGAGGCTCCTAGAACAGCAAACAGGCACACTCCCCCTACCCCTCATGCAGAAGATCAAAGATGAAACAAGAAGGTGCACTGCCATCTCGAGCCCTGCTGTGGCCTAATGAAGGAAAGACTCACTTCCATACGATGGCGTTCTCGCTGGCCTTGTACTTGGCCTTCCCCTTCATGCAGATCACCTGCACCCCACTTGTGTTCAGGGGGGTTGGGATCCTCACCTAGAAGTGACACACCTGTCAGGGAGCTCTGTCAAGCTGTGATATCAGCTGCCTTTATGCCTAGGGACAAGTTCTTCCTCCTCCCAGAGCCCCTTGTCCTCACCTCAATCTTCTGAGCCAGCAGTGAGGGTTTAAAGTTGGACTTGATGACCACCTTGACCTCCAGTTTGGTGCGTCCCACTTCTCGCACTAGCGGGATGACCCGGAAAGGAAGGATGATGTCCTTGGTTGTGCGATACCTAAGGGATGGGAAGCAAGGTCACCAAAGAGCCTGATGTACTTCCTCTCCTCAATCTCTGCCAGCAGCACTCGCTGCCTCCTCCCACCCCAGTGGCACCTCATAAGCTCAAACTCTCCATCTGGCGGGATGAAGCTGATGCTGCGTTCAGAGTCAAACTTGCTGAGTCGTACACACTGGTGGAAGGTGCAGTCATCAATGGCAATTGATTGCTTCCCGCTATAGGCAGGGGCAGAGGAGGAGGTTTTATTGGTATAGGAGACTGACAGGTGACAGGCTGGCAGACCACTCCACCCCAGGCTAGCACCAGAGACTATGAAAAGCTGCTAGAATGCAGCTTTCTGACATAGAGGTCTGCCCCAGAGTTTGGGATGAGAGGGAAGCTTGCAAGCTCATTCTCTCCAGAGAGCCCTGCTGTTCGGGACTGGGGTGTTTCAGGCACACAGGACAGAGGCTGTCAGTATGTACAGAAGAGACCTTGGTCCTAGGGACCAAACAAAGGGGCTTGCTCTCTGAGGACAATTCTCTCATCTCTCTTAGCACTAATGTCAAGAGCAAATAGCCAGGCTTACCACTGGGAACAGAGAGTTTACAATTATGGTGGGAATGAAGTTCTGAAGAAACTTGGGTTCACTAGACCCCACTGAGCCCGCAGGACACCCCTTCCCGCCAGCTCCCTGCCTCAGGTACCTCTTGCTTGTTTCATCAGCTGTGCCTTTGCCCTGTTTTTCAATGACGATCTTGTCATTCATCCCAAATTTGCATTCAGGCATCCCACTCAGGTAGCTCTTCATCACCACCCGGCCCGACACATGGGCGCTCAGCACCTGCCCTGGTGATGAACAGACAAATGGGGAGCAGCAGAGTCAGGCAGGCAGGCCCAGGATCCTGCCCTGGCCTCCTCCTGCTTTATCATGAAAGGGACCTCACCTTGTGGGGACATGAGCAGGTTCACACTCTCCAGCACGTCCAGGAAGAGCTCATTCCGGCGATACTTGATACCCTCTCGCCGCCAGCCGATTTGCCCCGTCACCTGGCTGGTGATCTGTGACTGCTCTTCTTTTGTCTATATGGGGGCAGAGACAAACAGCAATAGCCTCACTCCTCTCTCCCTTCCCTCCTCCTGTCCCTATCCCCATTCCACCCTCATTCCCCTCCCTTCTAGTCCACACCTGTAATCCATTTTCCCCTGTGAGCCCCAAAGGGCAGGGCCTGGATAAAGCAAAGCAAAGCCGCATGGGTGGAAGCCAAGGGAACAGCTTACCTGATGCTGGGGGCCGCAGGGCCAACGAGGTGCCCACATGAAGCAGCCAGGGAGGCAGAAAAGGAGGAGAAAACTATGAGGCTTGGATCCTAGGAGAGGGCCCAAGCTCTCTCCCCACAAGGAACACCAGGCCTCAGGAGCAGGCCTCCTCCCCAACCCCTCAGTGCAGAAGGAAACTGCTGGAGCTGTATTCCTGGTAACAGAGATGCTGAATTGGCTGCTCCTGCAGCGGGAGGACCACACAGGGCAAACTAAGCCTGCAATCACAGCAGGAGGCTCAGGCCAGCACTTCCTGTCATGGGAGGGCTCACGAGTCAGCTCAGACAAGGCTCAGGGGCCAGCGGAGATGAAGGGAGATTGGACTCCACCCTGACTATGGTTTGCACAATTCAAGTACCTGACTCTTGATGCCCTGCTGGGTGATGAAGGTTTTCAGCGCGCCTGTCTCGGAATTCTGTGGGTAACCAAAGTCTAGAATCTCTGCAAAAAGAAGGGAACCATCAGCCCCCGGTCAAAGCTTCATTCCAGTCCCTGCTCGGGCCTGCATGTCTGGCTGGCGCAGCTTCCAAAGACCCTGTGGCATCATCTCAACAAAGTCTTCTAGCTCTGTAGCATTTATTCTGATTTGCGCTTTATAAGAAAACAATTTAAACGTTTTATTTTTTTCAACTAGAGAAATCAAAGCCAGGCACAGTGGCTCATGCCTGTAATCCCGACACTTTGGGAGGCCAAAGGGGAAGAATCACTTGAGACTAGGAGTTCAAGAGCAACCTGGGCAACACAGTGAGACCCAGCTCTGCAAAAAATAGTCACAATGAGCCAAGCACGGTGGCATGTGCCCATGGTCCCCTCTACTCAGGAGGCTGAGGCTTCAGTGAGCTGCGACTGCACCACTGCACTCAGCATATGTGACAAGAGAAGACCCTGTCTCAAAAAAAAAAGAGACATCAACAGAAGAGTCGCATGGCCAGCGGGAGGCAAGTCAAGAAGCTTCGAGCCGTTTTCTCCAGAAAATAGACATTCGGAAGAGGGAAGGACTCACCTGCCCTTCCATCACACTCTACAGAGAAACAGAGGTAACAGCGCACCTAAAGGGGCCTGTCATAGCTCACTCTCCCCCAGGCTCTGAAGCAGCTGCCGAGATGGGAAACCGGGAGGACAGCCAGTGAACCAAGGTCCAAGCCACAGAGGAAAGAGGATGAATATGGGAGGCTCAGCCACCAAACCTGAGTCAGGTTCCAAGCCCCCCGAAACACCAAACACCTGCTGGCCTATTTCTGTGTTCTACTTCAGAGCAGCCTTCAGGTCTAGATGTGAATTGGCCTTCTAAGAGGCATAGAGATCCTAGCCCAAGAGACCAGATACTCAGAAAGTTCAGAGTCCACCAGAGCCTCAGACCTGCACCCAGCTTCAGGCCCGGCCCAGCCTGTGTCTTCCCCACCCTGGCCCACCGCCCTGCCAGCCCAGCAGCCTCACCGTCCAGCAGCTCATATATGAGCACAAAATTGTTCTTGATGTTTTCCTCGCTGATCTTGCCAAAGTAGGCAGCCATCACATCACACATCTTATAGAGGAATTCGAAGACCATGGCAGCGTTGACATTCTGCTTGGTGACTGCTGCCAGCCAGATGTTGGACCGCTTGACGTGGAAGAAGCTGGTGCGTGCAATATTGGTAACGGGGCTGCGCACCTGCTGCCGGGCATGGATAACATTGACCCGAAAGGCATCCACTGCGTTCCTCCTGAGGGAAAAGGGCGCATGGGGCCTGCTCAGCACCCAGGCCAACCTCACCCAACAAGGACCAACCACAGCTGCTAACAGCCCCACCCTCCTTACTGCAGAAGTCTGACACACACGCTCTAAAGAAAACCAGTGCCTAAACCACTAGGGTGGTTCCCTTCTCATGACTGCCCGTGGAGGCATGGGGAGCGGGCCGGAGCGGGGCTGGTGTCTGCAGCCCCCGAGAAATAGGGAAGTCAGGTATCAAGGCCGACGTAACCTTAATAACGTGAAGTTCATCAGGTTTAGAGACAGGCAGTCCTGACTCCCAGGGCTGGCCCAGTTTCCCAGCTTTCTCTAGCTTCCCCGTAAGCTCCCAGGCCCAGGACAGGAGGAGACACTTCTTCTCCAGTCCTCCCGCTAGTGTCCCAGCAGTGGGGAAGGCCAGCTCCTCCAGAAGTTAGACAAAGCCAGCATGACTTCAGAAGTCACGAAGGAGGGAGAGGTACCAAGGGGCTGTGGAACTGTGCAACCCATTCTTGCCAGGATCCAACTCCAGAGCAAGTTCAGGGAATGGAAAAGGATGCAGGAAAACAATGATGGGGGCAGGGCCCCCCCACCTGTACCTGGGCAGCAGCTTGAGAGGCCGCTTACCTATTGCTACGGCAGCCAATGAGATGGGATGAGAGAAATGACGCCAGCAAGAAGAGGAGAGTGACAGCAACGAGAGAGAGGGTTAGACACACAACACACCGGGAGGGAGCACACACTGTGAGGCAGAGGCAGACGGGACAGGCAAGGCGGCGCATGATCAGCCTTGGCTTGCCCAGTCCATCCAAGGCAGGAGGGGCTGGGGTGGGGTGTAGCCAGCCAGGTTCAGCCAGGCCAGGCCTTGCCATAGCTGCAGCTCTAGCCCATGGCACTCCACCAGCCAACAGACAAACAGCCTCAAAGGCCAGGCCAGCCCAACACCCAGGGAGTCAAGTGAGAGGCACAGCAACAGGCCCATTCTGTGACTTTATCTCCAGCTCTCTGGGGAAGAACAACAGGCAGCAGGAACCAGAGGAGCCTCATCTCCTTAGTGCCTCGAAGGCTAGCTAGGTCCCCTCAGTCGGAAAGAACGAGGGTGTCCAGGGGGCACAGAATGAGAAGGCAGGCTGTGGCTGTGAGAAGGTCTAAGGGGCCCAGCATATGGAGCCGTCCAGGGATGGCAGCATGGCCGTCTGATAGGCCAGGGACGGCAGCATGGCCGTCTGATAGGCCAGGGACGGCAGCATGGCCTCCCTGCCCTCCCTCCATGACCCGGAGAGTGCCTCACGCTTCCTCCCAGCATCTCCCCCAGGAATGGCCCAGAGGAACTGAAGACAGCTGAGTCAGCAGCATGACTCCTCCTGAGAAAGGAAGCCTGAGAGGATTCGGCAGCCTGGAGAGGCTTTCAATAGAATCCAGTGAAGGCGCTTGACATGAGAAGGGCTTCTGAGAGCAAGGCTTAGATGGATTAGGACCTCCAGCCTGGCCACTAACTCCACCCACTGGAGGCACTTCTCCCTCCTCCTCAAGGAAGGAATTAAGTAGCCTGGGCAAAAGCACTCATCTTCAGCACCCAGAGCACCCAGGCCTAAAGAAACGGGATGCAGGAAGGGCAGGAGTTCCTCAGGCTGTGGGACCTTGCCATTCCACAGGTCCCACCTTGTGGCCTGCAGGCTGCCTGCCAGGCCAATACCACCAGACCTAATGGGAGCCAGGCTAACTAGCTGGGCTTCCAGGATGCAGCCAGGAGTCGGAGTGGCCCAAGTCAAGCCTCTGGTGGGAACAGACCTAATCCTGCATGCTGGGGCTGGAGGGGGGGCGAAGGGGGGCACAGCTGGCTGGGCCAGGGGACTCACCCGATGTCATCTCGGTAGACTCGGGAGATGAGCACCTCCCCCTTGTGATTATAGATGAATAAGCCTCCAATCATGGCGGCAGATCAGTCTCCGAGGCCCATCGCTCTGAGAACAGACCTAGGATAGGCAGGGGCGGGTAAAAGGCCTCAGAACCCCTGCCAACATCCCCTGTGGAGCTGTGCAGGTCACTGGAGCCTTTTTCCTGACTCAACCCTCTAGCAAGTGACCCTGCAGCCCTCCCAGACAGGCCCCTCCCCTCAGCCAGGCTCCAGTTCCTGTTTATTCCACACTGGATGGGAGAAAGAAAAGGAGAGAGGTTAGGCCCAGGACTCTAAGGCCATTTTGACCCTCCCTTTCCTGGGGCTGAGCATCAGTAACCCCCGCCCCCTCTCCTGAGCACTGAGCTCAGAAATGATCCTTTTCGGCCACCTCCTGTGCAGTCTCAGGCTCCAGCCCGTGAGTCACTAAGGCCTGCCTGCCTGCCGCTGCAGGAATGGCAATAGGAATTACGACAGCTGGTTCAGGCCTGGAGCCCCCAGGCCTAACCTTTAGAGCATCCAGTCGCTCGGGTAGGGCTCCACTACCCTTCAGAGAAGGTCGCAGGGCCTGAACCTCCGGCACTCACATTCCAGGAAAGGGTGTGAGGAGGAGAAGAGAAGGGAGCCCTTAGGCCCTACTGTCGACCCGCGAGTGTGGCTTAACCTCTTCTTCCTGGCAGTGGAATAAGCAGGCGAAGGGCAAAGGAGGAAGGTCCAGTGCTGGCAGACTACACTTCCATCACCCAAGCTACTATCACAGTTACCTCTGACCACCGCTCCCCTTTCAAAAAGCTCTGGAATGCAATAAAAATGAGGACTGCGGTGGGGGTGGGGGTGGTGCAAGCTCATAAAATTAAGAAATCCTTCCATCCGAAATCGTGATCCAGGCCCATCTAGTAACTCACTGCTGGCCTGGGTACCTCTAAGCAAGAGCCAGGGATGTCAGAATGCCTGAATTATCCAAATTATTTGGGTCAAATTAATTTAAATTGTTTGAGAAAAGGCGCTAGTTTGGTTTCAGATTTCCTGGATTAGCCCTGGTATTAATTTCACAGGAAGTACTTTAGCAGACTTTTCCAAACTGGAAAATAAGGCCTTTTCCTGTGGCTGTCAAGGTCTTCCAGAGGGGTGAGCGCTCTCTCAAGGTGGTAGACTCATCCCATGCCTCAGTTCCAAACAGCCTAGGAAAGGAGATGCAAAATGGAGGTAGAGCCTGGGGCAAGGAACCAAGTCCACAGGTACCGGGTGGTAGGTAGCGCAGGGCACCGGAGAGCCGGAGGTGGGGCCTTGGGCAGAAATGGAACATTTAGTTAAGGGGAAAGACCTGCAGCGACAGCCAGGCAGAGTCCCCAGGTGAGCTCACAGCAGCAAACTGGGCTGGTGGGGTGCACCTAAAGGTAAGAGTTCCCTATATGGAAAAGGTCAAGGCTTTAAGAAGGAAAAGCCGGCAGGGGGAGATTGACAGTGGTGAACAAGCTGGGGCTGACAGAACCTGTCTGGGATTCCGCTGCAGAGTAATGAGGGGGTCGTGGGCTTTTCGCCTTGGGGAGGGCATCGTGGGAAAAAATGGTGCCACGGGGTGCGGGGGCTGTCACAGGTCTAAGGAAGAGCCAAGGGGTGTCACTGAACTCAGAGGAGGGGGCGCTGCATGGTGTGAGACTTGTCACGGTGCAAGGCGGCGGCACAAGGGGGTGTCACTGTCCTACGAGACGGGAAAATTGTCCTTGCGCGGAGGGCCAGGGGGCTGGCAGGATCCTAGGGAGGGGGCGCTGCGCAGTGTTCCTGCTCTGGGAGGATTCCAGGCGGTCTCCCTCATGGGAGTCGCCAGGCGGGTCAGGTGGAGGGCGCCGCTCCCCGCCAGCCCTGCAACCGCGCCCTGGGCGCCCCCGCCCCACCGTCCGCTCGCTCCCGGGTCTGAAGGCTGAAGCCACTCCCGGGTGTGGGCAGCTTTTCTCCCAGCTCAGTGCAGGGCAGGCAAAGCTGGGCGGCGGGACAGACGACCCGCGGCGTTCTCCCCCAACCCATAAGGCCAGATGCCCGGCTCACCTGGTGTCCGCGGCCCTATGCTCTGCCGGCCTGGCCACTCTCGGAATCCCAAGATGTCCGCCCGCCCCCTGCTCGTCTGCCCGCTGCCTGGGCTTTCACCGCAGTGCCGCGGCCCCGCCCCGGAGCCGGCTGCGCTTGCGCGCCCGCCTCCCGCGCTGACTACAAATCCCGTCAGGCTTCGGTGCCTCCTTGCTAGCGATTTGAAGCGCTCTACGTTTAGCAAAACCACAACTACCGACGGCCTTCGAGAAACCGTCCCCGCCTCAGGGGGAGAGATAGGCGTGGCCTTAGTCGGCCCTACCAGAAATACACAGTCCAGCATACACCGCTCCACCCACCTTATTTTTTTTTCACTGAGCACTCTGGGAATTGTAGTCTCTGCACTTCTTCCTGTTTCTATTTGTTTCAGAGAGCTTTGGAATATTAATGCCGTTTGTAGAAGCACATCTGTTAAACCTCGGATTGCTGTAGGCCTTTTCTGTCTCCAGAGTTCCAAGACTGGCTGTCCTCACTTTACACACAAATAAATGCAACTTGGCAGAAGTGTTTGTGCCGAATTTACTGCTTTCTAACTGTACCTCTGATTCTCCCAAGCTTTTCTCAGACATTTGTTCCAGACATGAGCTTTTTCCAAGGGATTCAAGACCCAAGGAGAAGAGCGGGGAGGAAGGAGGCGACTACTTGGGAAGAAACTAAAGCTTTTCACAAATATGTCCATGACTGTACACTCTTCCTCGAGGTCAGCTAAAGCTTTTCATGAACGGGCCAATGTTCTCCTTAGCTATACGATTGTTATGACTTCTAGTGATAGGCATATATGCTGCTCAAAAGATGTTAAAAGAGTTGAATTTAGTTGGACATGGGATTTGAAATCTCCTCTTTGATAAACATAAGCTTTACATCCAAGCTGAGGAGATAGAGCCAACCCTCAAACATGAAGGGCTTGCTTGGTTCTTGCAGAATCTGAAGAAGATCTGTTGGCTCCTCTCTTTCTGTGGGCAGAGAGAAACTGCTGCCTTCCTTGGGCAGGACTGCACCTGTCATGGGAAGAAGGAAGGGCAAGAAAGGGCAGATCTGGTTGCAAATGTTACAGTCCTTCACAGCCTCCAGCCAGATGCCACGATGTGGCTGGATGAAGATCTGACCTCCTCCAAATCGTAGTCACAGCCTGAAGTCATTAAATGACTGAATATTGGCATTTCTAATTTTTGAACCAGCACTCAAGGCTTCAAGACTCCTACCTCTGCAAAAAGCTTTATCTTCCAAAAATACCCTAAACTGCTACCAGAGTAAATAATAATGATAAAATAATAATAATAATAGCTACCATTTATTGAGCACCTACTCTACTGTGTGCCAGGCACTGTGCTAGGCACTTTTCGTACAATATCTAATTTAAATCCTCACAACAACCCTGTGAGGTAGGTATTATTATCATCATTTTACATACGAGGGAACTGAGGCTCAGAGAGGTTAAATAACTCTCCTATCACACAACCAAAAATAGTAGAGCTGGAATTCAAACCCAAAACAACCTGACTCCAAATCCCATGCTCCAGTGAATTAAAGTAGAGACAGAGAGGAGAGGGAGGGAAAATTCAAGAAAGATTGTTGGAGTGAAATGGATATGATGTGCTGATGAGTAAGATATGGGAAGAAGGAATGTAAGCTCATAAATGTTTCTAGCTGGTGAGCCTATGTAGATTGTGATGAAGGTAACCAGGACAGGAATTCAGGAGAAACATACTTGGTTGGGCACGTGAGTCCATATGGAAATGCCCAGAGATGTCCAGTAGGTAACACTAATACAGATCTGAAGTCTGGGGGAAGTTGGGGTTGGAGCTATATATTTGGGAATCACCAGCATATCAGCAGCAATTGAGGATATCAGGATGAATGACTCCATTTTGGGAGTAAATAGAAAGGAAAGAGAAGTGAATCCAAGACAGAAAGATGGAAGCACTGATACTGACAGGCACGAGCAATTGTGGAGAAATTCTCAAGAGGGTTGGACAAGACAGAGTGAGAGCGAGAAGTACATGAAACAGCCCTGCTGTGGTGGCTGGAAGCCATGGACTGGAGTTGAGGAAAATCTAGAGTTCCCAGAAGGCAGGCAAGACTGAGTCACACTTCCAGCAAAGCCCTCTGCTCACCAAAACCCCAAGAAGTATTGTTTTTGTTTGTTTGCTTTTGAGGCAGAATCGCACTCTGTCACCCAGGGTAGATGCAGTGGTGCGATCTCAGCTCACTGCAACTTCCACTTCCTGGGTTCAAGCGATTCTCATGCCTCAGCCTCCTGAGTAGCTGAGATTAGTCAGGCACCAAAACACCCATCCAATTTTTGTAATTTTAGTAGAGATGGGGTTTCACTATGTTGCCCAGGCTGATCTTGAACTCCTGACCTCAAGCGATCTGCCTGCCTCAGCCTCCCAGAGTGCTGGGATTATAGACGTGAGCCACCACACCTGGACAAGTATTGTTAATTGAATGAATGCCAAAATGTCCCTACCTTGGTTTACCTCAAAACCTACAGCTAAGGACCTCATCTCACTTTTGACACCCCAGACCCAAAAATATGGAAGCCCAGGGGAGCCAGAATTTATAGCAGAGGCTTAAAGAGAAAACCATGATTTGTTTAAAGTGGAGAATAAGGTGAAAAATAAAACCTGGCACTCGGTCTGGAAGTCCTGGAAGTGTCCTTGCCCAGCCTCAACTGGCCTGTGGGCTCCTGTGTCCTTGCACTGGGGTGCCATGATGAATGTGAAAACGGGTAAGGTTGTGTGTGGGGTGGGAATGGCCTGTCAGTTGTGGGGCAAGTCCTCTGCTGAGTCCAGCTTGACCCAGTTTACGGGCTTTATCCAGGTGCGAAAATGCTAGGGATGTGTGGGAGTTTTGAGAGCTACCAGCAAGGGAAGAAGGATGTCAGGGGACCAGCCCCACAACCTAGGAGAGGATTAGGAGAGAGGGTCCAGCCCTTTGGGCAGGGGCCAGCCCCGAGGCTTAACTGAACTTGCATAGGCACCTGTGCGTGTCTCTGGGCATGTATGCATGCAAGAGTGAGAAAGATAAAGAGAGCTAGAGAGGCCCCCTGCAGCCTGCCATGTGTTGTGTGGCCTGATTCTCTCTGGAAAGGAGAAGAGTCTCCATGCACTGGTGAAGCTGGGCCCTCCCCAGAAGCTTAGTGACTCAGTATGTTAACGTGTGGGTGTGGGGGCTGGACATCCTTGGGAAGCCCTGAGGCGCTGCCGAAGCAGGGTTCCTGGTCTCCTCGGAGGCTGGGCCTCCCCTCGCTGGGGGCTCACAGAAAGTCAAACAGCCCGAAATTCTTGGCTGCTCCAGGCCCAGGGAAAATAAGGGGAGGAAAAAAGAAAGAAAAGAAATGTTTCAGGCCTGGAGGTGAGATGAGCCTGCTGGTTAGTAGGGTTAGGGGTCCAAAGAAACCAGCACACAGGGCAGGCAGGGGCAGGGGTAGAGCAGAGATGCTCTCTGGAAGCCAGTAGCTGCTCAGGCAACTGAGGGGGCCCTCGGGACCTCTGATCTTGGCACAGGCAGGGACAGCACGATGGCTACCGGAGGCGACTACAGCTTTAGGTTGCAAGACTGAGGCAGCAGGCAGGGGTTGGTTAGTAGGGGCAGGTGAAGCAAATGTATTTTGGTGTCATTAATGTGGGGTAGTCAAGAGGTCTGCACACATGCCTGATGGGGTGGAGTTAATATAAGGATGATGTAGCTGAGTGAATGGTGAAAGGGAGCTGAAGGGGAAATGAGAGAATGAGGGAGTAAGCATCCCGTCAAGGACACTGCCGGAGACAACTCCCAAAAGGGGGTTTGCAGAGGGGAGGAAGGGGCAGCACCAAGTCTGGTCCCGGGGACACAAAGGATTCTGGGAATTCCTGTGCAGCAGTTAGTGGGCAAAGGAAACGAACTGGGGCCAGAGGCAGGTTAGGGGGCTGCAGAGCCAATCGGTAGGTGCATTCCACCCTTGCAGCACCCTGCGAGCAGTTAGCGCACCTGGATTAAGTTCCGTTTATTTCCCTTTCAGGTACCAAACAAAGTAAAAAAGACGGACGGATGGAGAGGAACGCAGCCGGCTAGGGTGGTAGCGGAATGGAGGTGGGGCGGGGCCCTGCTCACATCACATCCACAAAGAACTCACTGGGGTTTCCCATGGCCATGCGGAAGGACTGTCGGCTGGCGGTCAGTTCCGGGGGCACTGAGGCCAGGTCGCGGCCTGGAGGGGCTCCTGGGGGCCCCATGGCCGTGGGCGGTGGGGGCATCATCAGCATGGGGGGGCCGTAGAGAGGGGGCACGCCGGGAGGACCATAGCTCGGGTGTGTGTGGTGGCTGCGAAGGCTGCTGGCCAGAGAATGGTGGCTGCGGTGGCTGTGTTCACTGGCCGCTGGGCCTGAGCGCTCGCTAGGCGCTCGCTCCCGCGGGCCCCGCAGGCTGCTGCGTGTCGTGTGGTCCGATTCGCTGCCGCTGCCCCCCGACTTTGAGTCCCCGGCCTTTGGGTCCTTCTCTTTCCTCCGATCACTGCCACTGCGGTTGGAGCCACTGCTCCGACTGCCTGTAGGAGGCAAACAGGGCCGGCATGTGGCAGTGTGGCAGCTAGGCGGCCGGTGAAGCCCGGGGTCCACCTGTGGCCTTCCACCCGGCCCCATTACCTTACCTTCGCTGTGCTGACTGCTGGCGCTGCCCCCGCCGTAGCTGTAGCCCAGCTCTGGGAAGCCCGGGTGCGGGTTGTAGGGGTGCGGGGGTGGCGGGTACTGGTACGGGAAAGCCATGGGCCAAGGGGCGGCCCCCGGGTGCGGCAAAGGGGCCAGCGTATCCTGGTCAGAGGCGCCACTGGAGCCATCGTGATCGTGGAGAGACAGGTTGGCCATGTCTGTGGAGGGAAGGCCACATGGAGCTAGGTCTTTCCAGAGAGAGGTCCCTAGCCTAGGTCAGGTGGGTTCTGGATGACAGAGACCGGGGTAGTTTCTGGCTAGAATGAGACCAGAGAGCACAGACCAGAGGGCTCCCCATTTCTGCAGACCTGCTTTGCCACCACCAGAGCCAGCCCCCGGGGTGACCCTCCTCAGGAAGGCCCTGAGTCATTATTCTAGATTCTCAGCTAAAGCTGTACCTCCCAATCTCTGGAAGGCCCTTGCGAAGCTTTTGTACTTTCTCTGCTGGCCTCGGTGGGATAGAAGCAGCAAAACTCTTTTTTATTTTGAGATGCCGTCTCGCTCTGTCCCCGAGGCTGGAGTGCAGTGGCACAGTTTTGGCTCACTACAACCTCCTTCTCCCAGTTCAAACAATTCTCCTGCCTCAGCCTCCTGACAGGCATGCACCACCATGCCCAGCTAATTTTTATTTTTATTTTTTGTATTTTTAGTAGAGACGAGGTTTCCCCATGTTGGCCAGGCTGGTCTCAAGTGACCCACCTGCCTCAGCCTCCCAAAGTGCTGGGATTACAGGTGTGAGTCACGGTGCCTGGCCTGCAAAACTCTTAGGTGGCCATTTTCTCTTCTGTTCACTCAGCCGGTGCAAGTTGGGGAATTTGGAAGGCTGAAATACCAGACAGCCACCAAGTACATCACACTTGAAGTTCATGAAGCACAAGAGAGAACATTCTCTTCTGCAGATGTCAGCACAGCCCTATGAAGAAGTCATTCATCATGTTTTTCCCCCATAAGGACAGTTAAGTCCAGAGAGGTTCAATGACTCCCCGAGGCCAGCCTGAACTGTAATCAGAACAGAGCTAAGAGTAGCTTACTTTCTCCTTAAATTTTTTTTGAGATGGAGTTTCGCTCTTGTGGCCCAGGCTGGAGTGCAATGGCGTGATCTCAGCTCACTGTTACTTCTGTTTCCCCGGGTTCAAGAGATTCTCCTGCCTCAACCTCCCGAGTAGCTGGGATTATAGGCATGTATGACCACACCCAGCTAGTTTTGTATTTTTAGTAGAGATAGGTTTTCTCCCTATTAGTCAGGCTGGTCTTATACTCCCAACCTCAGGTGATCCACCCACCTCGGCCTCCCAAAGTGCCAGGATTACAGGCATGCGTTAGCCACCTCGCCCAGCCAGTTTGGGAAATGTAGGTAATGTTTTACCTACTCCCTCACGTAGAACTAAATACCCACTAAAAGCCTAGAATGAGTGCAGGGCCCTCCAGAGATTCCCTATATAGAAGGTACTAGGCCCTGATTGCACTTTCCCCGGTGCTGCTGGGAGGGTGAGTAGGGTGGGAAGGGGCCAGAAAGAAAAAACAACTTGGGTGACTCCCCCAGTGCTCTCCAACCCGTTCCCGGCCAGGCCTGGCTCTTCACAGCACTGTCTCACCCACTAATATTCCTCATCTCATGACTCTGGCGCCCCCAGGGAAATTTCCATTCCTTAAGGGCAAGGCTGCTCCCAATGTTGGAAGTACCTTGAAGAGAGTATAAGGTGACAGTCACCAGGACTCAGTACCTTCCTGGGACACCCTCTGCTCACACACTATTTGTACCAGTTCCCAGAGCTACAAGAGAACAATAATTGCCCTTCAGGCCACCTGCCCTATTAGGGCTCTCCCAGCCCTAAGGAGAGCCAGCCCAGCCTTCCAGGAAAGCAGTCAGGAGACAGAGCTGTGAGGCTGTCTGTGGATGCTGCAGCCGAGCCATCAACCTGTCAAGAGGCCAGCAGCCAGCATGGGGAGTGGTGGTGGAGGAAAGCAGTGGTCTGTGCCAGCTCTTGCCCGAAGAGCTGATGACACCGTGAGCCTCCAGGCTGTTGTCTTGAGGCAAATGACTGCTCCTCAGGGTTACCTAGGCCTCCAGTTCTTCCCTTTGAGCCTGTAACGCCCCTAGCTGAGACTTTGGCCAGTGAGAAGGAAAAGGCCTGTTCTGTCAGTATCCTCCTGAGCTGGGCCTCTGGGAGGTTGTGAGGCTTGAGTAAGATGATGCTTTGGGAACAACCAGCATGGTCAGGCAGAGCAGGCATTTAGAAAATGCCAGGCCCAACAGGGAGATGTGGGCAGGCGAACAGGCTAGACGGGACTCTTCTTCCGCCACAGAACTCCTAGGCCTTGAGTTGGGCCCCTGGCTCTGCTGTCCTCCAATCTGGGTTCCCCAGAGTCTGCTGCCACCTCCCTGGCTACCTCCCCACTCCTAGCCAGGAGATAGGACAAGAAGGTGAGGGAGGCACATACTGCCGCAGAGGTCGCCAAAGATGTAGTAGCACTGCTCGGAGAAGGTGATCTTGTTGACGGTGTGGCGGATGAAGCCAGCTTTCAGCAGGTTGCTGGCATATTTGCGGGCCTCCCTCCGGTCAGTGAAGCCTTCCACATTGTGGTACAGCCAGTCCACCACATCTGAGCCTGGGAGCAAGGCTGCCAGTTGATTGGGGGAGCCCATCTGACTTGGACCCATCTGGCCTCATAGAAGCTATGAGGCTGGGGCTGGTTCCAGCTCAAGGGAAGTCCTGGGTCCCCCAGCCGGCCCTGCCCATCACTCCCACCTTCCCCGCATCCCACCATGGGACTCTCTCACCGATGAAGGCGTTAGGGATGGTAATCTTGAGCCACATGCGGTCACGGACCTCCAACCCTGATTCAGGGGAGGCCATGGCTTTCACGATGGCAGCCATGTCACTGTGGATGGACAGGTGGAAGTCGTCTAGGCCTGGGGGTGGGAGGCAGAATGGTGAGGCAGAAAGGGGCTTTGGAGTTGAGGAAATAAGAGTTTGCATTCTAGCTCTAACACCTAATCGTTTTGGGACCAATGCTGGGAAAATTACTGACTTCTTGGACACTCAGTTTCCTCTTCTATGAAAAAATGGGGATTTTAATATCTACTTTACAAGGCTATTTGAAGAAAGAATTAAATAATGTAAATGCAGGCGCTTGGCCCAGGGTATAATGAACATGCTATGATAATCGAAACGGCTGCCATTTACTGAATGCTTACTTTGTACCACACATTGCAGTGGTGCTTCATTTACATCCTCTCATTAAACCCACAGGAATCTGGTGAAGTTTATGTTGTAAGTCCCATTTTGTAAGAGGAAACTGAGGTCCCCTGGGTGCTCATACAGGTTCAGAAGCAAACACTGTTGAGTGGGGGTTAGAGTGCCCACTGTGGAGGAGTTGCAGCGTGGGGTCGCTGACAGGAGCTGAGTCCCCTCTCCGGCCCTCTCTGACGCTCAAGCAAGAGTCTCTACGTGGACCCTCATCAGTTTGCCCCACCTGGCCCTGTCTGCTGAGCCCAGGAGACAGGGTTGGACACTCACGCTCTGTGTCAGGGATAGAACTGGTGATGGAGGAGCTGGTGGAGGTGATGGTGCTCAGGGAGGGGCTCATGCCGTATGCAGGGAAGGTGCCCGTCATGGCTGCAGTGTGGGAGACCCAGGCCGCAGGGTCAATGGGCCGGATGGGCTCGCCTGCAGGGAGGATGAGGAGTCATGGGCCACCCACCCCACCCACTGCTGGGCCCAACAGGATAGGTGTGGGGATTCTGGGTGACAGAAGAGAGACTGGGCTCATGTATGTAAGCACCAGCGTCAGGACTGAGTCTCCCATCCACTTACTCCTGGGCAACGTGAAGCAACCACGTGGACTTGGGTCCCAGCACTTGGCTACAGTCAGGGTGATGGGCCTGAAAACAAGGGTGTCCTAGTGAAGGCAGGATGATGTGTATAGGCCAGACCACGCCCCTTACCCAGCGCCCCGTTCCATCCATACCCCGGTTTGTGCACGATCTCCCGCAGTACCCGGACTGCGTCGTCATTACTCATGTTCTCAAAGTTGATCTCGTTTACCTGGGAAAGAGGACCCGGAGTGGGACAGGCAGTTGTGTTCGGGAGGATGAAAGGGGAACTCAACTTGGTAGGTCAGGGAGTCTTTCCCCATCCAAGAAGGGGCCTCTGAATGAGGGTGCAGATGGTAGGACACCTCCCTACTCCCTATCCACACCACTACCTAGGGTGGGCACTGATACCTGTAACAGCATATCTCCTGGCTCGATGCGCCCGTCAGCAGCCACGGCCCCGCCCTTCATGATAGAGCCAATGTAGATGCCGCCGTCTCCACGCTCGTTGCTTTGGCCCACAATGGAGATGCCCAAGAAGTTATATTTTTCTGTAGAGAGTAATTTAAGATCTTAGGGGGGAGCAACGTTCCTACCCACGTTCCCAGCCCATTAGGAAATGGAAAGGGACAGGAAATGAACTGACATTTACTGATCCTGAACCAGACACTGCACTTAGCGTGCATGCTCAAACATGCTTCCACGGAATCCTTGCTGGCTGTAAGGTAGGGACTCAGTCCCATTTTATAGAGCAGGCAACTGAGGTTCAGTGAACTTAGAAGATGACTTTTTTAAGCCAGTAAGTGGCAGAGCCAGGACTCAAACTCAGATTGAAATCCCAAAGTTGGGCTCCTTTTATTATATCCAGCTGTCTCTTAAAGAGTACCTAGGCAGAAGTCAGAGAGCAAGGATGCAGTGGCTGAGAGATGCAAAGGAGTGGACACTCAGAAGTCATTTCCTCCAGGAAGCCTTCCCTGATTCCATTTTCTGCTTCTACTACTCTCTGTGCTTATCTCTGTCACAGCCCTGATGTTGAGGTACTAAAATGATCCGTTTATGTATCCGCTGATGTTTAGGAATGAGAACTCCTCGAGGGCAGGGAACAAACTCTGCGCCACTCTGACCTCAAGTCTGCCAAGTGTCTGGCAAAGAGCAGGGGCCTGAGATTGCGGTTTCCTCAGACTCACCCATGTTGAGAGTGACCGTGATGATGTTGAGTGACATGGTGGAGTCCGTGATGCTGCTGAAGGATGAGGACTGGAATAGACAGAGGCCCTTAGCAGCAGGTGGGGGTGGCAGGAATTCACTCCCACCTGGCTCCTCCTCAAGGTGAGTCCTTGGCACTGCCCCCACCCCGAGGTTCTAAACACTGCACTAAGGGGAAGGGATATAAGGAAGATCAAACCTTGGCCCTGCCTAGGAAGGGCTCACCATCTGCCCGCACCATCCCTAGCTTTCCAGACCCCATACCCGCTCAATCCGGGAAACCTTCTGCTTCCGCCGCCGCCGCTTGTGTCTTCTCATCAGGCGTGAGGCGCTGCTCTGCTCTGTGGAGCTGCTGAACCTGTGGGGCCCACAGTCGTTCCCCACCAGGCTGGCCCAGCCCTGCCCCATGAGAGGCACTGCAGGGCCTGGGTCCCCAACACAAAGCCCACAAGCCTCTGAGGGGCCCCACATCCTCAGATTTTAGGCTCCTCAGGGGTCACCTGCCCCACAATACCCATGAAACTCAAGCCCCACCTGCTGGTGGAGTCATCCTCGTCTGAGTCACAGAAGCTGGTGGTCTCCAGCTCACTGCTCATGAGGGTGGGTGAGCTGTCGTAACCACCTGGCTCTCGCCGCCGCTCCCCCTTCGCAGTTCCGTTGAGCCGGGCTGCTGCAGGGATGGAAGCAGTCGCGTTTATGCAGTGCCAGCGCAGGATGAAGGAATGAGGCAAGTCAGGGGCTGCACTGAGGCCAGGCACATCCTGAGCACAGGAAGCAGGGCAAGGCAGTGGCTAGCTGGGTGGAAAGCATGAGGAGGGTGTCTGTGTTCAGGAAGATATACCATGCTCTGGACCATCCCTCCGGCGTGGACGCTCTCGCTGGGCAGACACCAAGGAGTCCGTTTCTGTGTCATTGTCCAGGTTCTCCTGGCTGCCCCCACCAGCATGAGGGCTGCAGGGAAGAGACGTGATGGGGGAGGGGGCAGGCTGGGGGCTCCCTCCCCGAGCCCTGGGCTGAGCTGATGTGGCCCTCTCCACCCTCAGGTCACACTCACTGGAAGGATGGGGGTCGGGAGTCCCCGATGCCTCCAGTGCGCTCCATAGGTGGTGGCAGCTCTGACGGGTTGTCAGCACAGAAGGGGGCTGGGTCTGGGTGTGAGCCCTCAGCAGACACCAGCTGAAGGGGAGAAACAGAGTCAGTAGTATGTTTCTACAGGAGCACCAAAGAGAAGGGGATAGTTGGCTTCTGGCAAGGCAGGAAGGCCTAGGAAGAAGGAAGCAGGAAATACGGAGGTAGAAAAGACAGGGCTGCGTAAGGGCGGCTGAGATGAACAGTGGCCCCTCTGCCACTGCCTGCTACTGATGGGGTAGCTGGAAGACGGTGAAGTGGAGGGGGAGCAAAGAACAAGGTTCAGTGGTCTGAGCAGAGATCAGCAGCTGGCAGGAGGAAAGCTGAGGCAAGTGTCAAAGGCACAGGAAATGTTACTGTCCCCACTGTGTGTTTCTGTCTCTCGCTCTCCCTCCTTCCCACCACTCTCTCACTATTCATCAAGGTTACAGAATCTGGGGTCAGAAACAGTTCATTTAAAAAGCTAAAGCAAGATGCAGATACTAAAGCTCAAAACCACCAACTACAGTCTCAGTGATGCATTTCCCTTGTCTAGCCCAGCATAGGGATGCAGGTGGATGGAAGGCTGAGGCTCCTTACCCAGGACACCACCCGGCCATTGAAGCACGGCAGCTTGGCATTGTCATCCGAGATCTCTTCCTTCACCACTCTGCAGAGAAAGGGGGATGCCACAGAGAACCTATTAGGGTGAAAATGAAGGATCCCCAAATCCCAATTCTCAGGGGCTCCTCTATTCTAAACTGAGAATCAAACCACCAGCACAAGACTGTTCAAATGAAAGCAGAGGTGGGGGAGACCAAGGGACAGCTCTTTAGCACCACCAGGAAGATACCAGCCTTGCCTGGGCCAGATGCCTTCCTGGGGCATCCTCTGTCATCAGGTGGTTGCAAATTAAAATGGACACATCACTGCCCTCCATGCCACTCCCTAAAATCTCCAGAGTGCACTACCCATCCCCAACATCATGATTCTCCTGCGCTAGATTTTCTCTTTTCCTCTGATCCCTAATTGGAAAAAAAGTATACAATTATAATTGTCCTTCCTTTCTTAAGTGGAAATCCTAACATTGTTGTGGGAGGTGTGAACAACGAATTTAAGAAAATTAGAAAGGAGAAGTGGAGGCTGGGTGTGGTGGCTCACGCCTGTAATCCCCACTTTGGGAGGCTGAAGCGGGTGGATCATGAGGTCAGGAGTTCGAGATCAGCCTGGCCAACATGACAAAACCCAGTCTCTACTAAAAATACAAAAATTAGCTGGATGTGGTGGCAGGTACCTGTAATCTCAGCTACTTGGGAGGCTGAGGCAGGCAAATCGCTCGAACCCAGGAGGTGGAGGTTACAGTGAGCTGAGATTGCGCCACTGTACTCCAGTCTGGGCGACAGAGCAAGACTGTCTCAAAAAAAAAAAAGAAAGAAAAGAGAAGGGGAGAAGGCATTTACTGGACATTTTCCACATGCCATTATGATAATTAATAGTAACACTCGATCTCTCTCACACTGGTAATCCCAGCACTTTGGGAGGCCAAGGCAGGAGGATCACTTGAGGCCAGGAGTTTTAAGATTTGCCTGGTCAACATAGTGAGGCCCCGTCTCTACAAAACAAAACAAATACAAAAATTAGCCGGGCATGGTGGCATGTGCCTATGGTCCCAGCTACTTGGAGGGCTGAGATGGGAAGATGGCTTGAGCCTGGGAGTTCGAGGCTGCAGTGAGCTATGATTGTGCCACTGCACTCCAGTCTGGGTGACAAAGAAAGGTAGGTACAATGGGGAAACTAGGCTCAATAGGTTCAATAATTCACCTAAACTCCTACTACTAGCATGTGAAGAGCTGGAATTTGAATCCTGGTCAGCCTGAGTCTAACATCTGCATTCTTACCTATTATACCACCTTATCTCCCTAGAGTTAGAACCTATAATCTTCATATCAGCCTCAGTGGGCAGATAATATGATCTTCATTTCATGAAAAAAAATTGAGAAACAGCAACTTATCCAAGGTCACAGGACTAGTAGATATCAGAGCTTGTCTGACTCCAAAATCCATACTCTTTCCATTGTATTTCACATTCTTTACTATATAATAACAGAGGTAATGTGGGTCTGTGTGGAGGGTGGATTCGGGAGGACAATGATATGAGGCATGAAGGGTGTGGAATGTGGCCAAGGGACTTGTAGTTTGGACTAGGGATGTAGTGAAGCAAGAAGTTAAGATAGTAACTGCAGTTTGGGGCTGGGAAGGGGAGTGGAAAAGTTTGAGGACCCTCAGACTGTCAAATATGCCAGGAGTACAGAGATGGGAAGACGTGACCAGGGGTAAGATGACGCATAACTGGGAGCTCTGAGCAGAGAGGGAAGATAGCAAGGAGGAAGTTGGGAAGTCTAGTCCTGCCTTGATTTTTTTTTTTTTTTTTTGGAGATGAAGTCTCACTCTGTCACCCAGGCTAGAGTACAGCGCTGCAATCTCAACTCACTGCAACCTTCACCTCCCGGGTTCAAGTGATTCTCCTGCCTAAGCCTCCTGAGTAGCTGGGATTGTAGGAGTCTGCCACCATGCCTGGGTAATTTTTGTATTTTTAGTGGAGACGGGGTTTTACCACATTGGCCAGGCAGGTCTCAAACTCCTGACCTCAGGGTAATTCACCCACCTCAGCCTCCCAAAGTGCTGGGATTACAAGCGTGAGCCGCTGTGCTCAGCCCACTTTGTTCTTAGAGCAGCTTCTGCCCAGAGCCGGAAACGTGCTTGGCTCCTTGTGATGCTCACATTTTTGGACTCACAGCCAAGTTCGCAGACCGAGCCTGCCCTTCCCACTCCCATCCCTCTCTGGTTCCTCCATCATTCCCAACATCACAGTGACCCTTGGAAAGCAGCCCAAATCATCCTACTCAGGCCTACCATGGCAGAGAGTGTAGAAAGGATAGGCTAGAGGCCAGGCGCTATGGCTGACGTCTGTAATCCCAGCACTTTGGAAGGCCAAGGCAGGGGTGGGGGGAATCACCTTAAGTCAGGAGTTTGAGACCAGTTTGACCAACATGGAGAAACCCCTTCTTTACTAAAAATACAAAATTAGCCAGGCATGGTGGTGCACGCCTGTAATCCCAGCTACTCGAGAGGCTGAGGCAGGAGAATCGCTTGAACCCGGGAAGCGGAGGTTACAGTAAACTGAGATGGTGCCATTGCACTCCAGCCTGGGCAACACGAGCGAAACTCCATCTCAAAAAAAAGAAAGGATAGGCTAAAAAGAAGGGACAGAGAAGAGGCTCAGACCCACCAGCCAGTGTGGCCACAGGGTACTATAAGCTGGCAGCCCCACAGGACTCAGAGGAAAAGGGAAGACATGGGCCACATGGCACAGCCTGCTTTGGAGGGGGTCTGCCTATGGGTGGGAAAATGCTGCCGAGTCCCTACCCACCCCTCCCCTAGCAGGCCCCCCACACTGCTCCACACTACACGTTTCCTCTCTTTCTGGGGGTCATCAATAGGTCACCAAGGCTCTGCTGACTCACAAGAATCAGCTGATCTTCAGCAGCTTTGGGGGACCTCGGTCAGGCCTTACTCTCCCACCATCGAGCTGAATGTCTGGGGGTTACACAGCACATACACACACACACACACACACACACACACACACTCATGCCCCAAACGGAGTCAAACAAATATGGGCTCAAATTCCAATTCTGCCAGTTACTAGCCTACCAATTTCTCCAAGCCTCTGTCTCATCCTGGTAACTGGATCCTCAAAGGCCAAGCATGATCCAGGCATTACAAGCTAGTTATATTGTCACTTTCTAGCAGGGTCCACACACTATTTCTAACTACATACATGTTTTTAAGGGCAGAGCAAATACATCTATTCATCATTCATTGTTCATCCTATTAAAATGCTTTGGCTGAGAGCCCAGTGGGTTTTGGTAGCTTGCTACTGTAGAGATCTCATGAGAGACTGTGGTCCAGTGGATAGTTCACGGAAATATATTGCAATCCAGGAAGTGGTTGGACCCGCAGGAGCAGCAGGTGTTCACTGGATAGACATCTGCTGAGTGTTACACAGGTGTCAGGATATAAAGATAAGATAAGCCCGTGCGGTGCTCACGCCTGTAATCTCAGCACTTTGGGAGGCCAAGGCGGGCAGATCACTTGAGGTCTAGAGTTTGTGACTAGCCTGGCTAACATAGCAAAACCCCATCTCTACTAAAAATACAAAAATTAGGCAGGTGTGGTGGCACACACCAGTAGTTCCAGCTATTCGAGAGGCTGAGGCAGGAGAACTGCTTGAACCCAGGAGGCGGAGGTTGCAGTGAGCCAAGATTGTACCACTGTACCCTAGCCTGGGTGACAAAGCCAGGCTCCATCTCAAAAAGAAAAAAAAAAGGAAGGCCCATAGGGAGGACAGTGTATGACATGGAGCAGCAAGCCACCGTAAATGACCTGATCGCCATGTTGCCCCTCTCACAGCTCAACATCAGACTAGCAGTAGGTACTTTACTTCCATGTACCATCCACCATGCCCTCAATGCTAAAGATGTTTATCCTTCCTCCATTTTTCAAATAACTTAAGATGGCAGTCCGGCTGCAGTGGCTCATGCCAGTAATCCCAGCACTTTGGGAAGCTGAGGCGGGTGGATCACCTGAGGTCAGGAGTTCAAGACCAGCCTGAACAACATGGTGAAACCCCGTCTTTACTAAAATTACAAAAATTAGCTGGGCATGGCGGTAGGTGCCTGTAATCCCAGCTACTTGGGAGGCTGAGGCAGGAGAATTGCTTGAACCCAGGAGGCAGAGGCTGCTGTGAGCCGAGATCGCACCACTGCACTCTAGCCTGGGTGACAAAAGCGAAACTCCTCAAAAAAATGAAATAAACAAAAATTTAAAAAGATGTCTGAGCTTACCCTGAGCTTGAGAAATACTTTTGGAGACCAGATGGGACTTGAGGAGTCCTCAGGCCTCACAAAAGAACCTCAAAGGCTGAGGCAGGACTAGAGAAACCGGAGAGACAGCAGCCTTCCTCTGCTGACAACTTTCCCTTCTGTCAACTAGGGTCAATGGCCCCCGCCTGAACCTTGTCTTGTGGAACTTGGAGAAATGGTGCTCTTATCACCTCTACAGTTTGCCAAGGCTTACCACCTCCCTCGGAGAGGATTCATCAATAAAATGGTGACAATCATGACACTTAAAATTTTGTGATTAAGGGTTTTGATTTGAACCCAGATTCCTGATGTCAAAGCAAACTCTGCCTCTTATGAGCTGTATGACCTCGGTTGGGCAAGTTACTTAAGCTTTCTGCGCTCTAGTTTCCTTTTGTTTGGTTGAAACAGGGTCTAACTCTATTGCCCAGGCTGGAGTACAGTGGCACCATCACAGCTCACTGCAGCCCCAAACTCCTGTGCTCAAGTAATCCTCCTGTTTCAGCTTCCCAAGTTGGGACTACAGGCACATTCCATCACGCCTGGCTCATTAAAAAATTTTTTTTGTAGAGATGGGGTCTGGCTATGTTGCCAAGACTGGTCTCGAACTCCTGGCCTCAGGCGATCCTCCCACCTCAGCCTCCCAAAGTGCTGACATGACAGATGTGAGCCACCATGCCTGGCATAGTTTCATTTGTAAACCAGAGATACCATTATACTATCTATTTCACAGAGCTGTTTTGAAGATTAAGTGAGTGAAGATTTGAAAAACATTTAGATTAGTCCCTGGCACACTAAGCATAAAAGGAGTGTGTTAAATAAGTGATACACACACACACACACACACACACACACACACACACATCCACATGCTATTAGTCAGCTATTAGTCCTCTGCCACAAGACAGCCGTATCAGGTCTCCTGCTCATTTATCCCTCTGAGGATAAAAACAAAATCATCTCCTCCACTTTATTATTATATTTTTGAGAAGGAGTCTCACTCTGTTGCCCACGCTGGAGTGCAGTGGAGCAATCTTGGCTCACTGCAACTTCTGCCTCCCAGGTTCAAGCGATTCTCCTGCCTCAGCCTCCTGAGTAGCTGGGATTACCGGCACGTGCCACCACACCAGACTAATTTTTTATTTTTAGTAGAGATGGGGTTTCACCATGTTGGCCTGGCTGGTCTTTAACTCCTGACCTCGTGATCTACCTGCCTTAGCCTCCCAAAGTGCTGGGATTACAGGCGTGAACCACTGAGCCCAGCCTCCACTTCATTTTTAGCACTGTTTTCAACCCTGCTAAAATGGTCCAACTCTGATATTTTGGTTCAAGTACCACTGACGTTTGCAAGATGGCTTCAGGTGGCACATAAATTAACATTGCTTAGTTCAATCATTAAATATTTACGTTAAACGTATTTTAGAAAGAAATATAAATAGAAAATCAGACCTATGGTTTCACATTATTGCTTGGTTTAAGCTAAGAAAAAGAATGAGTGGGCCGGGTGTGGTGGCTTGCACCTGTAATCCCATCACTTTGGGAGGCTGAAGCAGACAGATCACGAGGTCAAGAGATCAAGACCATCCTGGTCAACATGGTAAAACCCCGTCTCTACTAAAAATATAAAAATCAGCTAGGCATGGTGGCACGTGCCTGTAGTCCCAGCTACAGGAGAGGGAGGCTGAGGCAGGAGAATCATTTGAACCCGGGAGGCGGAGCTAATTTTTTATTTTTAGTAGAGATGGAGTGCATGCCCACTGCACTCCAGCCTGGGCAACAAGAATGAAACTCCGTCTCAAAAAAAAAAAAGATTAAGAATGAGTGGACTGACACTGGATTTAAAGAAAAATATTAACAGTGACTGGTGTAATGAGGGCCCTCTTATAACTACAGTTTGGCCTGCCTCAATAGCAGCCTTGGGAGAGTGACAGCAGCCCAGAGTTGTCCAGGCTTAGGAGGCAGGGGCCAGGCCTGGTGGATCTAGAGATAAGTGGAGGTTGGAGAGACAGCCTATCCTAGCCCTGCAAGGCATCTGGATCTGGGATGGCCCCAGGGCACTGGACTCTGGCTGATCTTCCCCCATTCCTTACGTGGAGGCTGTAGCTTGATCCCTTCTAACTCTATTCTCTTGCCAGGCCAAGGCACCCACCCCCTCACCCAGACCCCTTCTGGATCCATCCCTCCTCAGAATCTTCCAATCAGAGGTACCTGTCTCTGGGCTGAAGGCAGACAATCGTCACCACAGCAGGAGCACCCCACCCCAGGGCAGGAACAACAACAGAAACCAGAATAGTTAGAATCTGCATAGCACTGCCCACTGTACAAAGGACTCTCACACACAGGATTTCAGGGGCTCATCCAATCCTGAGTTGCCGAGCAGAAGGTGACAGCAACACACGACAGGCATTAGACAGAAGATGCTTGCTTCCCAGGGCTAGGTGGGTCAGGGGCTTGGGAGAGAAGCCAGACCGATGAACACTGGGGAGAAGAATGTCTCCTCTTGGCTGTGGGGCCTCAGCTCCAAAGAGCAGTCCAGGCCGCAGGCGAGGGCTGAAAAGGCAGCCTTCAGGCCTGGTGGGGCCTTCCCCAACGACTCCAGGCCCAGCGCCCAGCTAGTGAGGCGGCAGGCTAGTGTGGGCGCCTTCCCCTCCTCCAGTCTCCTGGGAGTTGGGGGGTTCGAGGGGATCTGGCTGGCCCCCCCTGCTCCAGGCCAGCTGCTTCAGAACCTTCCGGCTCCAACATTCCATCCCCTCTTAAAGGGGAAGTGACTGCCTCCCAACTCTGCCTGTCCAGATCTCTGCAGCTGGGTGGAAGGGAAGACCCCACCAGGGAGGGGAAGATGGAGAACACCAAGAAACTCTTCCTGGCCCTCCCATCCAGGCCCCAGGCCCTTCCCAACGTCTCCCCCTTGGCCACCATCTGGAGGAAAAAGGCCAGAATTGGAGGAAAATCAGCACCTGGGTCAGTGAGGACCAGTCCTCAGGGGTCAGGCGCTCTGTTCCAGTGACAACACCCCCAGCAGCCCACAAGGGAGAGGAGAGGCAGTTAAGATAAACATGAGATCTGCAGACCCTGCTCCCGGCCGGCGCCCGAGCACCCCCGTCACCCCTCCCCCAGCTCAGAGTCCCAGCAGAGCACTCAGCTGCAGCATACTCCAAATATGGCTGGGAGCTGCGCTGCTGAAAAGACGAAGGGGCGAAGAACCAGGGCCACGCAACCCCAGTCTGCGGAAAAGGTGGCGCCGGCCCCTCGGCAGGAGGAGGACAGAGACTCGGGCTCCGGAACCAGGTGGAGGGGGGGGTGTGTCTGTCGCTGGGAGCCACTGGTCCCTGAGGAGGTGAGGGGACCGCACGGCAGGAACTCTGATTGCTCTCGGGGAGCTGGACGTCCCCTTCAACCAGGGAGGCCCAGGTCCCCGCTTCAGGGATGAATGGCAGTCCCTAGAGCGGCTGGAACCCACGGGGCCCCAATGGGCCGAGTCGCCCCTGAAGTCAGAGCGGGGCTAGGAGCGGGTGAGCGAGGGAAGTCGAGAAGGGTTGCGTCGTCCCTGGGGAGCCGCCTCTGGCTCCCGGGGGCGGGCAGGGGCCATTCTCACCCGAAATCGTCGTCCATAGACTTGAAGAAGAACTTATAGCTGGGTCGCTGCAGAACGCCCTTAAAGTCCGCCAAGGTGACGCGCTCGGCGGGCAGGGGCAGCTTCACGAGGTACGGCGTCTCCTGCCCGTCCAAGTGGTAGATGATCTTGGTCTCGCCCATGGCTCCGGCCTCGGGCCCGGAGGCCCGCGCGCGGCCTTGCTCAGGCGGCCGGGCAGAGCCCACACGGCGGCGGCGGCGGCGGCGCGCGGCGCGGCCCGGCGGTTCAACCCAGCTCGGCGGCGGCCCGCGGCGCCAGCTCCCTTGTTCTCCGGCCGCTCCCGGGTCCCAGCGCCGCCCGCCGCCGCCGCGGCCGCCGCTTCCGCTCCCCACTCTCCCGGCTGGGCTGGAGGCCGCTACTCTTCCGGTGGCCGCGGCCCTCCCGGCCCTGGGCTGCGTCCCGGCCCGCTCCCCTCCCCCGGCCCGGCGCGGCCTCGCCCCGCCCCGGCGCGCCCCGCCCTCGGCCGCCGCACGGAGGCGCCGGCCTCGCCGGCCTCGATGGACTTCCACCCGGCTCCGCTGATGTCCCGCCCCCTGGCCGGGCCGCCCCGCTCCGGTCCCGGGTCCTTAGAGACTGAACGGGAGATTCACCGGGAGGGCGGCGTTCCCGGAACCGCGAAGTCCTGACTCTGGACCTGATTGGGATGGGTTGTTCCTCTGCGGTCCGAGAGGAGTGGAATGCAGGGATTGCTTTGGTCCCCAGAAATGGTCTACGGAAAGAGGGTGGCTCTGACTCTGGATCCCTGGAGGAGAGTGACGGCAACATGGCCCTTCAGGGTTTCTTGAGAAGCACAACTGCTGTCACGTTGTCTACGAAACTGATCTCCTCAAGGGCAGGACAGCATCCAGTTCGATTCCTCCCTATAGCCTTAGCGTCCAGTTGCAAGGCAGTGGTTCAATAAATTATTAAATGAAGAATAAGTTAATGCATGCACCCCGGACAGTAAGTCACCAACCCGAACTAGGTATAGCCTGTTCCTCTCAGACCTCCTTTTAATTCATTTACTAAACACCGAGGGCCTACTATGTGTAAGGCATACTGCGTGAGATATAGCGGTAGCAAGACAGACATGGCTGCTCTCAGGACCTTCCTTCTGCTGGAGGGAAGCGCATAGGCTTGTAAATAGCTTCAGAGTGGCAACTGCTATGAAGAAGGTAAAACAGAGTGCTGTGATGGGATCAGGGGAAGTCGGGCACAGTGGCTCATGCCTGTAATTCCAGCACTATGGGAGGCTGAGGCAGGTGGATCACCTGAGGTCAGGAGTTTGAGACCAGCCTGGCCAACATGGTGAAACCCCGTCTCTATTAAAAATACAAAAATTAGGCCAGGTGCGGTGGCTCACGCTTGTAATCCCAGCACGTTGGGAGGCCGAGGCAGGCGGATCACAAGGTCAGGAGTTCAAGACCAGCCTGACTAACATGGTGAAATCTTCTCTCTGCTGAAAATGCAAAAATTAGCCAGGCATGGTGGCGTGCACCTGTAATCCCATCTACTTAGGAGGCTGAGGCAGGAGAACTGCTTGAACCTTGGAGGTGGAGGTTGCAGTGAGCCGAGATTGTGCCACCACACTCCACCCTGGGCAACAGAGCAAGAAAAAAAGAAAGAAAAATTAGCTGAGTGTGGTGGTGGGGGCCTGTAATCCCAGCTACTCAGGAGGCTGGGCAGGAGAACTGCTTGAACCCAGGAGGTGGAGGTTGCAGTGAGATCATACCACTGCACTGCAGCCTGGGCGACAGAAGGAGACTCTGCCTCAAAAAACAACAACAAAACAAAAAAGATAGTGACCAGGGAAAGAAGTTTCTGGGGGTTAGAGAAGTCCCTTTCCAGACGACCAGACCTAGAAATAGAGCGTATGAAGTGGCTATGAGAAGATCTGGGTGAAAGCATTCTAGGCAGAGGTGCAGGGAATATACGGGCTCAGCACAGGAATAAATGTGTCACATTTGAGGAAAGAGAAGGCCATCGTGACTAAAGGGACAGTCCTCAATGAGGCTCAAAACATGGACTGGCCAGATTACATAGGACCTTGCATGCTACGGTCTTAAGTATAGGCTCCTTCTACTCCATTTTGTACACTGTTGCCAAATTAGCACTAGAATAAGAAGCTTTCAGATATCTCTTCTACTCAGAAACCTTTGCACATTCTCCAAAGCCCCCAAATATCCTTAACATATCAAGGCCCTCCGTAATCTAGCCTCTACCTACTTTTCTTTTATAGACTTTTGTCTCATATACCGGCAATTTTTTTTTTAATTTTATTTTAGAGACAGGGTCTCGCTATATTGCCCAGGCTGGAGTGCAGTGGCTATTCACAGGCGCGATCCCACTACTGATCAGCACGGGAATTTTGACCTGCTCCGTTTCTGACCTGGGCCGGTTCACCCCTCCTTAGGTAACCTGGTGGTCCCTGTCCCGTGAGGTTACCATATTGATGCCCAACTTAGTGCAGACACCCCATCGGCATAGCACACTGCAGCCCAGAACTCCTGGGATCAACCACCATGTTGGGCTCCTGGCCAAATTTTGACTCCAGGCAAATGAACTCACTTGGTAGCTCCTGCACACACCTTATATATTGTCCCTTTATACACTTTCCTCCACCTTCTTTACATTTTTTATCAAAGGAATATGTTTCCAAAGTCAGACCGTATTTAAAAAGCTTTTTAACAAAACAGCAGTCCTCCTCATTGGTATAGTGGTGAGCAAAAACAAAAATCCAGCAGTTCTTTGTCCCATTTCCTTCTCACTCTCAGTACTCATACTTCTTCATTTATGCATTCTAGACATTCCTTATTGATTTCCAAATTTGATTGATGATTATCTGTCTCTCTTCCACCTTTCCCTTCCCTCTCAAAATAGTGAAAGACCCCTCTCTTCCTTGGTGCTGCCTACAGAGGTGGCAGCCATCTCCTCCGCAGCACTACTGGCATTCATTGCGCAGTGTCATCGCCATTTTACAGGCATCATGGCCACCCTCAGCCTCCTTGTGAAGCCCAAGATTGTCAAAAAGAGAACAAAGAAGTTCATCTGGCACCAGTCTCACTGATATTTCAAAATTAAGCAGAACTGGCAGAAACCCAGAGGTGCTGACAACAGGGTTCAGGGGCCAGATCTTGATGCCCAACAATGTTTATGGGAGCAATGATAAAACAGCACATGCGGCCCAGTGGCTTCCGGAAGTTCCTGGGCCGCAACGTCAAGGAGCTGGAGGTGCTGCTGATGTGCAACAAATCTTCCTGTGCTGAGATCACTCACGACGTTTCCTCCAAGAACCTGAAAGCCATCATGGAAAGAGCTGCCCAGCTGGCCATCAGATTCACCAACTGCAATGCAAGGCTGCACAGTGAAAAAAATGAGTAGACAGTTTATGTGCACGTTTTGTGTTTCAATAAAACTGTAAAAACTGCAAAAAAAAAAAAAAATAGTGAAAGCATGCTTTTTGGCTAAGAAAATACAGTACTTAGTATTGACCTTATTTTGACTGAGCAGATGTTCGATGCTAAGTCATGTGTGTTTTATGATTGTTTCCTCTACAGCCTTTTCATTTCCTCTGACTTTAGTCATTGCCTTGTTTTTCCATGTTTTAATATATTATACTTACCATTAATTCTTCTCATGTAATCTAATAGTTTCTCAATACACTCTTTGTTCACTCAGTCAAAGCTATTACATAATCCATCAGTTCCATTTTTCCTGGAGCCTTCCATTCTTTTTTTTTTTAGATGGAGTCTCACTCTGTCACCCAGGCTCACTGCAACCTCTGCCTCCTGGGTTCAAGTGATTCTCCTGCCTCAACCTCCCAAGTAGCTAATATTACAGGCACCCACCACCACATCCAGCTGATTTTGTATTTTTAGTAGAGACAGGGTTTCACCATGTTAGCCAGGCTGATTTTGAACTCCCGACTTCAGGTGATTGCCCGCCTTGGCCTCTCAAAGTGCTTGAATTAGAGGCGTGAACCACTGAGTCTGGCTGAGCCTTCCATTCTTTTGTTCTGGTCTGCACCACTCACTGACTGTCTCAGCCTGTGGGCAGCTCTCATCGTGGCACTTCTCTGCATCCTCAAAATTCCCTTTACCGGTCTCTATGTTTTTTTTTAATCTGTTAATTTCTTTTTTTTATATTGCAAGCCCACAACGAACATCATATATACCTGTCTCCATGTTTAATCTGTTTCCAGGATACTTTACTCCTTTGTTTTATTTATTTGTTAATTGAAGCAGGACCTTGCTCTGTTGCTCAGGTTGGAGTATAGCGGAGTAATCATGGCTCACTGCAGCCTTGAAATCCTGGGCTCAAGCGATCCTATCAAAGTCCTGGGATTATAGGTGTGAGCCACTGCACCCAGCCAACAGTAAATTACTGAATTAATAACAGGCCCATTCCTATAATCCCAACACTTTAGGAGGCTGAGGTGGGAGGATCACTTGAGCCCAGGTGTTTGAGGACCACTCTGGGCAACATAGCAAGACCTTGTTTCTACTGGGGCAGGGGAAGAAATGGCTGGATGCATAGCTCACGTCTGTAATCCAAGCACTTTGGGAAGCCAAGGAGGTTGGATCACTTGAGGTCAGGAGTTCGAGACCAGCCTGGCCATCATGGTGAAACCCCATCTCTGCTGAAAATACAGAAATTAGCCAGGTATAGTGGCTTGCTCCTGCAATCCCAAGACCGCACCACTACACTCCAGCCTGGGTGACAGAGTGAGACTCTGTTTCAAAAAAGAAAAAAAAAAAAGAACATTTTAATTACTGATTTTTCTTTTCTTTTCTTTTTTTTTTTTTTTGAGATTTGAGACTGAGTTTTGCTCTGTTGACCAGGCTGGAGTGCAGTGGTATGGTCTCTGCTCACTGCAATCTCCACCTCCTGGGTTCAAGCAATTCTCGTGTCTCAGCCTCCTAAATAACTGGAATTACAGGTGTGCACCACCACACCTGGCTAATTTTGTATTTTTTTTTCTTTTTTTTTTAAATAAAAGATGGGGTTTCACCACGATGGCCAGGCTGGTCTTGAACTCCTGACTTCAGGTGATCCACCCACCTTAGCCTCCCAGAGTGCTGGGATTACAGGTGTAAGCCACCGTAACTGTATTTTTAATAGACATGGGGTTTGACCACATTGGCCAGGCTGGTCTTGAACTCCTGGGCTCAAGTCATCCACCCACCTCGGCTTTCTTAAGTGCTGGGATTATAGGCATGAGTCACATTGCACCCAGTTTTTTTTTTTTTTTTTTTTTTTGAGGCAGGGTCTTGCTCTGTGATCCCAGCTGGAGTGCAGTGGTGTGATCATAGCTCACTGTAGCCCGGAACTCCTGGGCTCAAGTGATCCTCCCATCTCAGCCTCCCGAGTAGCCGGGACTACAGGTGCACGCCACCACCCTTGGCTGATAATTTTAAATATTTTGTAGAGATGGGGTCTTGCTCTGTTGCCCAGCTGGTCTCAAATTCCTGGCATCAAGTGATCTACTTGCCTTGGCCTCCCAAAGGGCTGGGATTACAGGCATGAGCCACCATGTCCAGCCGATTTTTCCTATTCTCTTTCTGGAACCCAGTAGATGATTTTGTGATTTGGGGCCTTATGGATTAATCCTTTATTTTCTTATCCTTTTCTCCTGTTTTTTTTTTTTTTTTTTTTTAATAGATAAAATATTCATGATTCGATTCAGGAAGTATGTAAGAATGGAAATACAGTGAAATATCACCCTCCTATTTAGAATCCAAAGTCTCCAATTCTCAAGACAAGGAATTAATTTGTTTCCTTTTTTTTTTTTTTTTGGAGACAGTCTCACTGTCATTAGGCTGCAGTGCAGTGGTGCAATCACTGCTCACTGCAGCCTCCGCCTCCTGGGTTCAAGCGATTCTCCTGCCTCAGCCTTCTGAGTAGCTGGGACTACAGGTGCACGCCACAACGCCCGGCTAATGTTTTGTATTTTTAGTAGAGATGGGGTTTCACCATGTTGGCCAGGATGGTCTTGATCTCCTGACCTTGTGATCGGCCTACCTCAGCCTTCCGAAGTGCTGGGATTACAGGCGTGAGCCACAGCACCCGGCCTTATTTTTAATTTTTAAGAACCCTTCTCCAATTCTTCCTTTTTAAAGTACTTCATAGACACAGTATCTTCTGAGTTTCAGGAATGGTTAATTGCAGCTTTTTCTCCATGAAGTGTTCAAAAGCTGCCTGCTTTGTCATTGTTTCAATTTTCTGTTTGTTTTGGTCTGTCATACTGGAAGGTTACTCAGGTGTTTAGTGGTCCTTGGCTGTCTCACCATATTTAATGGTGAGATACCAAAGAGCAGATTGGAAGTTCAGTCTATGTATAAGACTTATTATCAACCAACAGGCTTCACTGCAGGGCGACCATGTCGGGGAAAAGCTGACTTCTTTTGTTGTTGAAGAAACCAAAATTGTCAGTATGAGTAGGCATTTTTTTTCCTGCAGTTGTTTCTTTTTAAAATGGAGGTTATGTCAGTGTGTGCTGGTGTTGAGACTCACCACTCATATATTTTCACTTAATTCTTCATTTTCAGTCTAATACCGCACCTCTATCCCCACTATGCCTGCTCCTGAATGCAGAGGCTCTAATAGTTTAAGTTCTCCTGGATATAGTAAATATCTCCTGGATATTCTGAAATTTCATGGGCTTTTTCATTCATTATGCTGGGCACAGGTGGGCAGTCTGTCTGGAAAACTGTGACCTTTCGGCTTAGGAAACCTAAAGTCTATCTTTGCTAATTTTTCCTCTACCATTTCTCCAGAGACAGAATCTCCCATTTAATGCAGGGGAGAAGTAGGGGTAATCACTCGGCTGGATCAGATGAGGTTGGGACTTGGTGGGGCTTTTTCTTACACAGATCTTTGTGTAGTCTCCTTCCACCCACCCCTAGTTCTCAGCATCAGTCCATACCCTCCTCCGAGGTGCTGAACCTTTTCTAGGTTGAGAAGGGCACATTGGCTTGCTTCTTGTCACTAACTTCCTCAGCAGGTAGAACCCACCTCATTCTGCTGTTATGTCATTGATCACTCATTTTTCCAAAATGTTGACATCTCTCATTCATTGTCACCTCCCATTTTCCTTATCATTGGGTCACATGCCTTTTTTTTTTTTTTTGAGACAAGTTTCACTCTTGTCACCCAGGCTGGAGTGCAATGTCATAATCTTGGCTCACTGCAACCTCCACCTCCCGAGTTAAAGCGATTCTCCTGCCTCAGCCTCCTGAGTAGCTGAGGTTACAGGTGCCTGCTACCATGTTTGGCTAATTTTTTTTTTTTTTGAGACAGAGTTTCGCTGTTGTTACCCAGGCTGGAGTACAATGACGCGATCTCGGCTCACCACAACCTCTGCCTTCTGGGTTCAAGCAATTCTCCTGCCTCAGCCTCCCGAGTAGCTGGGATTACAGTCGTGCACCACCATACCCAGCTAATTTTTGTATTCTTAGTAAAGATGTGGTTTCACCTTGTTGACCAGGATGGTCTCGATCTCTTGACCTCATAATCCACCCGCCTCAGTCTCCCAAAGTGCTGGGATTATAGGCGTGAGTCACTGCGCCCAGCTGGCTAATTTTTTTTTTATAGTTTTAGTAGACATGGGGTTTCACTGTGTTAGCCAAGATGGTCTTGATCTCCTGACCTCATGATCCGCACACCTCAGCCTCTCAAAGTGCTGGGGTTACAGGCGTGAGCCACTGTGCCTGGCTGGAAGTAATCTCTTTCCAAAAATGCTCTGTAGACTACTTCTGATTTCTGCTATACATTCGGTACATATCAGGAATGCCCTGTAAGTTACTTATATCTCACTGCTGTACTAACTCCATGCCATAATGCCAGAATCTTCATACTAGACACTAGATCCTATACCGGACAAGATAGAAACTGAGATTTACTAGAAAAGTAAATTTTTTTTTTGAGACGGAGTTTTGCTCCATTACCCAGGCTGGAGTGCAATGGCGCGATCTCGGCTCACTGCAACCTCCACCTCCTGGGTTCAGGCAATTCTCCTGCCTCAGCCTCCTGAGTAGCTGGAATTACAGGCATGTGCCACCACGCCCAGCTAATTTTTTGTATTTTTAGTAGGAACGGGGTTTCACCATGTTGACCAGGATGGTCTCGATCTCTTGACCTCGTGATCCACCCACCTCGTCCTCCCAAAGTGCTGGGATTACAGGCTTGAGGCACCGCACCCAGCTTAGAAAAGTAAATTAAGCCAAACGCTGGCTAACCTGTCTTTTCCTTTTCCAGTGATACCTTCATACCCCCAAAGAGACTTTAGTCACCCTGTCTTCCGTTTATATCTTTTTTTTTTTTTCTGAGTTTTGCTCTTGTCGCCCAGGCTGGAGTGCAGTGGCGTGATCTTGGTGCACTGCAACCTCTGTCTCCCAGGTTCAAGCAATTCTCCTGCCTCAGCCTCTCGAGTAGCTGGGATTACAGGCATTCTACCACCACGCCCGACTAATTTTTTTATTTTTATTGGAGACAGGGTTTCACCATGTTGGCCAGGCTGGTCTCAAACTCTCAGCCTCAGCCTATCTGCCCGCCTCAGCTTCCCAAAGTGCTGGGATTACAGGCGTGAGCCACAGCACCCAGTCAAAATTACTGACACTATGTGAAGACAAGGAACTGAAAAAGACAAGACAGAAAGGCATGCCTCTTCTGGTTGAGGTTATAGTGATACAGCAAAGTGACAAGCTCCAGCTCAAGAGTCAGGATCAAACCTGGCTCTCAGTTAGCTCTCTGAGCTTCAGGCATCTTTTCTGAAAATGGGCAGAAGACTTCATAAGTCTCATGTGAGGGTTAAATAAAGCTATATGTGAAAACGACTTGCCTGTCGCATAGCAAACATTCTCATGTCAAGGGAAAGCGCCCTCCACGGGGCCTTCCTATGTTCTCGGGACCTCCATTACTGGCTCTGGGTTGTATTTGTCTGTGGGGCCAATTTCCCCTTCGCTGAAACACAGTACGCTGAAGGGCAGTTTTGGATTCTGAAAGTCCTTAGCTTTACCCCTCAAGAGTCAGGTGACCCTGAGCTGATTTCCTTATTTTTAAGATGAAGAATGGCCCAGCTTCCCTGACAGAACAAGTACTAGATCAACTGGAAAGGCATGTGAGAGCAACTGGCATGTCTAATGGGCTTTACATGTAGTTGGCAACATAACCCTCTGGCAGAAAAGGGTTCAGAATGAGACTCTGTGGAAACAAACTTAGGCACAGCACCCTAGGACCACAAGTTGGTCCAGAGGCTGGAAAAGAACCTCGGCCCTCCATTACCCAGGAGCCATGGGAAAGGTTAATTAGCAAGGTACCACAGTACCACCTAGTGGCCAGCACACCTGTCATCCCTCTCCCCCAGGAGTTATGGAAAGGCTACCCTGACTGGTCACATACTTCACAGGCTGATTAGTCAGGGATGGAGAGAAACCAAATCCACTGCTCTCTCTTTTTTAATATTAACATATACAAGTAGCAGAGAGCACCAGCTGCTCTCTGCTGTTCCCTGAGGGAAAGCCGGAGCACAAAGCTGTTCCTCTGGCCTTCCTCCAACAGCAGGGCCTGCTTAGCTCCTCCCTAGGCAGAAGCTTTGTTCTAGCCCCACTTCCCACATCCCAGCTCCAGTCAGGACGGGAGGCACATGGTGGCTGGCAGTGAGAAGAATACTGTAGTTCCAGCCTCTGCTCCTTTAAGTCTCAGCCTGGATGGTGGCCACTCATCCCTCTGCAGCTAGTACCTCACTTGTCCCAGCTCAGGAGCCAGGAGGGCACTCAGTCACACCCACTGGAGCAGCAGTGTGACTTCAGTCACCTTCGGATGACTCCTCTTCTGCCTCTTTTAGCCACTGGATGAACCTCTGCAGCTGTAGGGAAGCAAAAGAGCGATCAGCTGGGGGAGGTGCACATAATTCTCCTGCCCCTCCTGGCAGATAAACAGCTCTAACAACCAGAGCCCCAAAAACCAACCACCCTGGAGTCCAGGGGCCAGGACTGTCTCGGTGAGACAGCAGCAGGACTCACCTGTTGATTCTTGCGCAACTGCCGGCCCTTGTCAGTTGTATCTCTTTGGCTGAACCAGATCAGAATTGTTTCCTCGGCCAGGATCTCCAGTTGGTAGAAAGCCATCAGTACCTGCAAAAGGCCAATAAAAGGGACCTCAGGGGCCTTGGAGAGTCCAGCAGGATACTCTACCAGGCCCTCAGACCCCTCTATTCACCGAGTAGCTTCCTCCAAAACAGACAGGCGTGAGCTGTCTGCTCTGCTCCTGGGGCACGTCTAACTTCTGGAACTATTGCTTGGGAGAGCTTTGCACATTTCCAGGCCACTCCCAGGATGGCTACCTTACTAGCCTGGCTCCAAGCGGTACTATTCTAGCTATAAGCATGACATTGGGAGTGGATGGGCCATACTTGATTCACATTAGCTGTTGCTGCTTTTTCTTTCTTTTTTTTTTTTGACGAAGTCTCACTGTGTTGCCCAGGCTGGAGTGCAGTGGTGCGATCTCAGCTCACTGCAACCCCCACATCTTGGGTTCAAGCAATTTTCCTTCCTCAGCTTTCCGAGTAGGTGGGACTACAGGCACATGCCACCATGCCCGGCTAATTTTTGTATTTTTAGTAGAGATGTATGTTGGCCAGGCTGGTCTTGAACTCCTGACCTTGTGATCCACCTACCCTGGCCTCCCAAAGTGCTGGGATTATAGGTGTGAGCCTCCAAGCCTGCCGGGCCACATTAGTTCTATTTTATGTCTCCCAGTGGGGAGTCACCAACCCTCATTTGAAAGCAAGTACAGAAGGATGAGGCTTGAGGTCGTATTTACCTTGGCCATGGAAGAACCAAGAGCTTCATGTTCCAGAAAGAAGTCCTCAATGGCTGCTAACGCTTCCAAATGATCTGCCACACGCTTTACGTAGTTCCTAAAAACAGGGCTCCAGGCCTTGAGCAGCTATGGAGGAAAGAAGGGAGCTGCAATATATTCCAGAGCATTCACCTACACCTGGACATCCAAGCAAATCCATACTGATGACACGGGTGGACAAGAGGGAGATGACACAGGGTCTGTGGAATCATGTCAGAGGGACTTGGGAATTGTTGACAGGGCTTGGGAAAAAGAGATTCCTTAGGGAAGGTGAAGGGGATCAGATGCTGTAGGCTGCCTCAAAATACCTATTTCCACCCCAAAGGCTGATCTTGTATTGGGTCAAATCGCTGCCATACAGTGAATGTCCAGGTTCCTTCTGAGTATACCTTTGGGGACCTAGTATGGTATGAATCCTGGAGTTGCAAAGGCCAGTCAGTATTGAACTCAACCTGACCCCTCTGAACCAGCCAAGGCTGCTCTAGAGCCCAACCAGCTTCCAGAGGCAAGGAGAAAGGAACCAGATGTAACATGTACCCAATATAACAAGACAGTCTACTCCTGATTTCCTTTAAAGTCAAATACAGCAAGGATGTGTATCCGCCTCTACCCAATCCCTTGTACTCAGCTCCAATCTTTGCTCACAGGAAGTAGCAGGGCACAGTAGCGGCTTGGGTCAAGCGGGGAATCCATCTGTTGCAAGGGGAACTCCAGGACCACGTGGCTCAGTACCTGCATCACCTCCTTTAGACTTATGTTATAGGCATACCTGTGGGGAGACTGGGGTGACACCAGGGCCTTCGCTGGCCCTTCAGCATGCTTAGAACTATGACTCTGACAGACACTGGAGAAGTTGGATGGAACAATATGGAAGGGGAGGGTTTAGGAAGGAGAAAGTCTGTGCTGAGGCTACAACTTAATAATGCTCTCCTGGCTCCAAATACTACTGGTCTCTCCATTTGGGATGTCAAGGGAAGAATAGGTTCCTATTCAAAGAAGAAACGCTTATGAGAAAGCCTCTACCTTCCCAGGATTGCCCCAAGGAGAACAGGAATGGACTGCTCTTACTTGAGAGAGTTGATTTCCAGGACTAGATTGTCACAAGAAATGTTCTCCTCTTTGCCCCGCTGCAGCGTTCCTAAAACTTCATTCTGGAACACTGAAACCAAAGCAAGCATAAGTTCACGGGCCAACATGGTCCCAGGATGCTCTAAGTCATCTAGTCTTGACTTTACACCAAACCCCTCTGAGGAACGTAAGCCTTTGGTGAGTTGATCCAGGTAGAGAAGAAAATAAACTTGTCCAGCGCTTTTCTCCCCCAGCCACTCACCTTTGATATCATCCATCTGAGGGGAGCCTCCCCGGCTGTCCGGCTCCTCAGCATCCATACTTCGTTCACTTTCACTGTCACTCTCCTCTTCCATGTTGATATTGAGTTCTGAGAAGCCATAATGGATAAGGAGTAAAAAAAACCAGCCATTGACAGAGAGCAATATACCTGCCCTGTCTGCATGAATAAAGGAGCAAATAAATAACGTGACTCTCAAGTATTCACTATCCTTCAAAATATTCAGATTCAGCAGGAGGAGGGCAGGCATAAGGCCTAGCTCACCCCACAGGCTGTGCTGCAGTTTCTCCCCTTCCTCCGTGTTCATGCCTGCAGCTCTCCAGAGGTGGCCCTGGCCAGCAACTCCTACTTCTGCTGGATTATAACCTGGAAAAGACACCGATCTCTAGAGAGGGCCCCGAAGCAGCACCAATCCTGCAGGAGGAAACACTGGTTCTTTTATGAGGCAGAGACACACAGATGCCCCACACCTGCCGAGTCTCACACCTTTCATCTTCACTTTCTCCTTTTCTTGGTCAGCCCCAGAATCATCACTGAACTGGCCATCATCTTCATCTTCCTCTATATCTGGAGGGTGCAAAGAGATCACCGAGCCCTCAGGCAGTGTGATGTCTGGGCCCACTACCACCTAGGGGGAAAAATACAGAACCCTTAGGGTGTGGAGGAAAAGTGTATCCTGACCACGAGAGCAAATTTTTCTTTTTTTAAACTAAGGCTAGAAGGTAAATGAAACCACTGGATTTGGACACTGTCAGGATTATGGGTGGAAATAATGCTCCTTCTGGCTCAGTGTGACTGCCACTCAATTCGGGGCCTGTGCACAGTACAGATCAGGTCTTACCTGGGAAGTGAGGACACAGCGTGGCTTCAGGGTCACATGTTCCTTGACCTCAGCATTGTCACAAAGCAGAGACTGATGGATCTGTGCTCCAGCAGCCACTCGAACACCGTGCCACAGGTAAGTCTGGTCCAGCACAACGTTATCACCTGGCTCAGGAATGGGAAGGCCTCTGGGTCACTAAGCGCTCCAACTGCAGACCAGAGCCCTTCATAGAGGACAGGGGTGACTGACACCAGCACAGCTCCCGCCTAGCTCTCATTCCCCATCCCACAAGTCACCAGAAATGCCCACTCACCCTCTAAACCCAGGCCTGAGAAGACAACACACTTCACCAAGTTTACAATTATAGACTATATACAGGGCTTAAAAACCTGAGAACCTTCAGGGTTTCTGAGGATCCTCTGAACTCAAAACCTTATTAGAATCATATCCATGTCTACAAGCAGAACCAAATAATTCCACCTCTTCTGGTACATTTTAGAATCCAAGTCTTTTTTTTTGAGACATGGTCTCACTCTTACGCAGGCTGGAGTGCAGTGGTATGATCAAGACTGACTGCAGCCTCAACATCCCCAGGCTCAGGTAATCCTCCGGACTTAGCCTCCCAAGTAGCTGAGACTACAGGCATGTGCCATCACGCCTGGCATATTTTTGTATTATTTGTAGAGGAGGGGTGTTACCACGTTGCCTAGGCTGGTCTTAAACAAGTGATCCTCCCATCATGGCTTCCTAATGTGCTGGGATTACAAGCGGGAGCAACCACACTCAGCCCCTAGAATCTAAGCCTTATTGTTGTTCCTGCAAAGGGCAGTATTATTAGAAGCATCAAATTCCTACAACCAAAATGAGTTACCATGAGGCCAACCAGGCAGTTACAGTAGGATAAAAAGAACTCTGGACTTGCAATCAGAATACCCAGATTCAGGTCCCATTATTACCAATGACCTCGGGCAAGAAAACCTCGCACAGCCTGTTTGTTCATTTGTAAACTATGATTAAATGAAACAATGTCTATAAAAGCCCTTTGTAAACTGTAATACATGAAATAGGTGTTGTTACTGCATGTTAATTATCCACTTGCTCCTGAAGGTGACTATAGGGTACCCTGGAATGTGAAGAGCCATCCAGTGAGGCTCACAGGCCATGAATTAAGGTATTGCTGTTTTCAAATCCCTGTTTCCTCCTTTCCTGAGCTAGCCACTCCAGTTCTTTATTCCCAGGAACTGTCCCTGGTGTAGCCATCCTTTGTATGTCTGGAGACAGGGCCTCCCCCAGGTTCCTGCTCCTAGGATAGTTGGCTTGATTCCCCACCTGTGCTCACCAATGTGGCAGCCGGGGCCAATGACACTGTTGGTGATAAAGCAATTGCTGCCAATGACAGTGCCCGACCCCAGGAGCACATTTTCCTCTAGGATGCTGCCATGGCCCAGGCTGACCTCAGGCCCTCGGTAGATGTTGTGCCGGGAATGAGTGCAGCTCTGGGTGCTGCTGTCAGTGAAGTTCGCCTCGGGGGTGAGAGGGTAGACCCATCGGCGGATGACATCAGCACAGACAGCCCAGTACATGTGTAGGTTGGAGACACGGGCACCGTATTCCTTAGTTGTTACGTGCATGTGGATCTGGTTCCCTAGGATCTGAATGAGAAGGAAAGGGAGGTTGCTCAAGCATGAAAGACAAGAAGAACGCCCCCAAGTACAACTTTGGTAATCCTTGTAAATTCCCCTCTGCCTCTCCCTGCCATAAAGACTTTTCTTTGTGTACTGTTCCTCCCGCCCCTAGCTCTTTTCCTCTGTCCTATGCCTCAATAAAATACAAAAAGGGATCAAAAGTTACCAGCATGAGATACAATCATAGCCTTCTCTCTCCTAAAGAGGCACTGGAAGACTTTTCTCACCTCCTCATTCACTAAGAGACCTCTCACAAAGTCATCTCGAGTTTGGTAGTCAAAGTTGTCTGTAAAGAGTTGCGCCACCTGTGGAAGGAGGTGGAGTGAGCTAAGATTAAGTACTATCTTTTTTTTTTTTTAAAGACGGGGTTTCACCATGTTGGTCAGGCTGGTCTTGAACTCCCGACCTCAGGTGATCTGCCCGCCTTGGCCTCCAAAGTGCTTGGATTACAGGCGTGAGCCACTGGGCCCGGCCTGATTAAGTACTATTCTTTAGGAACACAGATAAGCTCCCCAGAGACCTAGCAAACTCTGTGACAGCTGGACATGGACCAGAATTCCAGAGAGACTTCCACTGGGATACTGGATACAAGAACTTTGCTTTACAACAGAATCTTAAAAAAAAAAAGGCCAGACACGGTGGCTCAACACTTTGGGAGGCTGAGGTGGGCGGCTCACAAGGTCAGGTGTTCAAGACCAACCTGGCCAATATGGTGAAACTCATCTCTACTAAAAAATACAAAAATTAGCCAGGCGCAGTGGTGCGTGCCTGTAATCTCAGCTACTTGGGAGGTTTAGGCAGGAGAATCGCTGGAACCCGGGAGGCAGAGGTTGCAGTGAGCCGAGATCTCGCCATTGCACTCAAGCCTGGGCTACAGAGTGAGACTCCATCTCAAAAACAAAAAACAAACAAGCCATGGTGGCTCATGCCTGTAATCCCAGCATTTTGGAAGGTGGTCAGATAGCTTGAGCTCAGGAGTTCATGAACAGCCTGGATAACATGGTAAAACCCCGTCTCTATTAAAAAATACAAAAATTGGTGGTAGTGCATGCCTGTGGTTACAGTTACTCGGGAGGCTGAGGCAGGAGGATCACTTGAATCTGGGAAGCCGAGGCTGCAGTGAGCCATCATTGTGGCACTGTGCCCCAGCCTGAGCCACAGAGTGAGACCTTGTCTCAAAAAATATATACAAATAAAAATGAAAATAGGGCTGGGTGTGGTGGCTCATGCCTGTAATCCCAGCACTTTGGGAGGCCGAGATGGGTAGATCACCTGAGACCAGGAGTTCAAGATGAGCCTGGCCAAAATGGCGAAATCCCATCTCTACTAAAAATACAAAAATTAGCCAGGCATGGTGGTGTGTGCCTGTAATCCCAGCTACTCAGGAGGTTGAGGCAGGAGAATCAGTTGAACCAGGAGGCGGAGGCTGAGTGAGCTCAGATCACAGTACTGCACTCCAACCTGGGCAACAGAGTGAGACACTATCTCAAAAAATAAAAAGAATGAAAATAACGAGGGAGAAGAAATATCCCTTGGCCTTCTAAGGGGGGCAATAACAGAGCCGTAGAGTTCTACTCTCTGGGTGTGCAGCCCCAGCCCTGAAGAGCTCACCTGAGGAGAGCAGATGCTGATTTGACAGTCCAGTAAATCATAGCGAACCTCCACTCCATCTCGACTGCCCTGAAACAGGCTCTGTGGGGAGAGGTTATAGGACTTTAATTTGTTTCTCCCACTGAAGCCTGCTACTTCCTCACCTCAAAGGACCCCAGATATCCACACACCAGAGGAAATGAAAAACGCCGGAGACCCTGGGTCTTCTGAAAATGGAGAACCCTGTTGGTGGCACTGTCCACAGCCACTACCACATTGTCTTCGGGGCAGCGAGTTGGGTGGCTGGGGGATGACTCCTTGAAGATCATCGTCATCACAGAAACATTTTTTTCTAGCTTCCGTCTCAACCTATAAAGGACAGGAGGGAGAGAACTGCAAAAACTCAGGGCTCTGCTGGTCTTTAATCCTTGCTCCTGTCATTCTCTCATCCTGACCTGTGTTCCTCAAGGGCTCTGGTGATATTGATGTTTGAGATGACATCCCCATACACCAGAATGAAGTCAGAGTGCACCAAGGCCTTGGCATCAACATCACGGAGGACATCTCCCAGTGATCGATACAGTGCTGATGTAATTATTCGGACCACGTTGAGAGATGTGGGGCGGCACCACTTGGACTTCCTAAAGGGAGAAGGGTGAGGGGCATGAGTATATCAAGCATAAAGATCATAAGTGCCTTTGCTATTTTTCTCCCCCATTGAGCATTCTCAGTCCTTTCGGGCGGCATTTTTGGGTTCTTGCCAGCGTCTTCAACTTCAAAGAGAATTATGAACTATAATTAATGCTTTCAGCATCTGGTGTTCACCAGTCTTGTTTTTTTTTTTTTTTTTGAGACAGAGTCTCGCTCTGTCGCCAGGTGCCAGGTTGGAGTGCAGTGGCGCGATATTGGCTCACTGCAACCTCTGCCTCCCAGGTTCAAGCAATTCTCCTGCATCAGCCTCCCGAGTAGCTGGGATTACAGGCATGTGCCACCATGCCCAGCTAATTTTTGTATTTTTAGCAGAGACAGGGTTTCACCATGTTGGCCAGGATGGTCTCAATCTCTTGACCTCGTGATCTGCCCACCTCGTCCTCCCAAAGTGTTGGGATTACAGGCACGAGCCACTGCGCCTGGCCACCAGTCTTGTTTTATGGGTTAGGAAACATGGTTATTTCCTCTCCATACCTTGACCCCTGTCCCCAAACATCGATTTGAACTCAAAATCCTGCTGAAACGTAGAATACACTAAGTACCCTAGGAACACACTTCATGTCGGCTTTCCCCTTCTGCAGTCCATATAACATTTAGCAACTGTCTGATAGAGACCCTGCTAATGTCCTAGTCTATATTTCCTGGATTTTCATAAGTGATGAGACTCCCTATTTTTCAAGATTTCAACAAACATGTAAGTGCTCACTGCATGCCTGGCACTGACCTAGGCAGTGGAATACAAAGACAACAAGGAGCTCATTTATATCCTTGCAGGTGAGAACAAACAAGATTTAGAAACTCAGCAGAAAAACAAAGATGTTATTGTTGTAACTTCCATACTGAAGCCATTACATAAAAGCCAAGTCCACTGGGACCAAACTGTGTAAGTGACATTCAGAAAAAAAAAAACAAAGTTTGTTCTTTAAACTTTGTCACAGAAAACCCAAGACAGACAGATACAAGGTTTCAGCTGCTCACCTCCTGATAAGCATAGAAAATACCCTTAGAACTTAACAATGACATTTGAGTAGACAGTTTTCCCCTCTCACATTTCCCCTTACTTAGTTACATTCCTCCTGAAAAAACTAGAAAAAGATGGCAAAATATGCAAAGAAATGGTGCAGGGCCTTACAGTAAATGTTCTTTGATTTGAGCAGCTTTCGAGCAACAGAAGACAAATGTTTCCTTTACACCTGTGGCAGTCAGGAATTCCAGAGTGTAGTCAATTAACGCCACATTGGCCAGGGGCAAGAGGACCTGAAGGACAGAAGATGGAAAGAAGAATGAGTTCTCAAATCCCTCTGGGTACCCCACCGCAACAATTTTCACTCTTAGGTCAGTATTTCCAAACAGTGTAGTTTTGCTGTATCTTTCCAATTCAAAGGTAACAGATTCCTGCCATTGATGTTCAGGCCATGCTCTAAGCCTGAGTCTGAGATGTTGCAATTTGGGGATGGTAAGTACAGAATCTACGTGCCTTGTATCTGACACAGAGCTGTGACAGAATGGCAGTTCACCGCTGGCAAAGGGCAATACTGGAAATCAATCATATTTCCATAAATTTAAGGACTGCTAAGGCCTTCCTCCCCATAAGATTTCCTTCCTTGATCCTTTTCTAAGAGTCGGAGGTTAGCCATCTCCGATCACTTTTCAAAAAAGAACAGCCATTAGCCTTTTTCGAGGGAATCAGGGAGGATTTTCCTTAAATCTAATGTAGTTCCCTCTCTGAACTGAGGACTGCTGAACGACCCAGCTGAGTCCAGTTCCCCATTGTCTAGACAACTCGGGGGCGATGGCAAGATGGCAATCAACCACTAAACCCATTTTGTCCTTTCGACAGATGGCACTATCATTGAACCTGGAAGGAAAAAACAAAAGTACACTGCCCGAGACCTAGCCCCCTCTTTTTAAGGCATGATTACAGCCCTTTCAGAGGCAAAAGGTCGTTTCTTTTCACCTAAGCATCCGTCATCTGCAAGGTTAAAAGCGGCGCTGCCTCTTCTAGGGGCACTGAATCCCCGCGTGAAGGCTTCTCTCAAGTGCTGTTTCTACATTTAGCTCTTTCTTCCTCTCAAACCCGAAGTGAACAGCATTACGAGTGCCCCAAATCTGCCAGCCACTCACTTGGTCAGCAGCCACCAGGGTTTAGACAGACCCTCTGCCTCCTTCCTAACCACATAAACTCGGTTTTAGGATAACAGCATGGACACAAGTCCTTCAGGGGACTTGTTAGCTTTACTAGTTAGCCGAAAGGAGAACTTGCTCCAGCCCCGCCAACCTCCCTGCCCTCTGGCTGCTCGCGTGCGCGGGGCTCACCCGAGGCAGGTCCTTGGAGATGGGGAAGAAGCGGCGATCGAAGCTATCGGCCACCAGAACTGCTTGCAGGGGCGGCGTCGGTTCCTCCTCCGCCCCTCTGGCTCCCCCGCCACCGCCGCCCCCCGACCCCGCGCCGCTGCGCTTGTTGGCCCGACTAACCAACACACCAGGCGGCGCCACCACAGGGGCCGCCATCTTCTTCTCCACGGCCACCACTTCCGCAAGGAAGCTGACACCGCACGCAGTAGGGGACAAAAAGATCCTGCACCTGAAAGGCGAAGGACTAATTAACGAAGGGAAGGAGGAGACGAGGAGGGAGCAGTGCGCATGCGTCTTTTCGGGGCGCCCACTGGGATCTGAGGTTGATTCCGGAGGCGCGAGGAGTGGGGACGGGTCACAGTTGTCCCGGCCAGTGGAGGCGCAGGGTAGGGGTGGGGTCCCATAGACGTCATACTCGGTCTGCAAGTATCGTAGGCCTTCATTAGTATGGGAACAAGCCGAGATTCTTGCGGCGTGATAGGATTTGTGGTCGCCGCGAAGGGGCCAGCGCCATCCGGAATCTGTAAACGTCCAGCAGTTTCCCCGCCCCACGCATGTGAAATATGTAGCCCTCCGCATTCATTCTAGAAAATTCTGGGGACCCAGCGCCTTGGGGAGATGGAACCGAGCCAGATGTCCCCCCGCTGCAAGAAACCCACAACCTGCATAAATAGAGAAAGTGGCATATAGTAAGGGGACTAATAATTCCATTGAGAGCTGATTGTGGGCCAGGCATGATACAAGCATCATCTCATTTAATTCGTCACATATCTCTGCAAAGCATCTTATTCATTCGTTCAGCAAACATTTCTTGAACTCTCAGAGGGATGAAGGACATTTACCCAGCTAGTAAGCGGAAGAACTGGTATTGGAACCCTATGTGATTTTAGAGTTCCACAGTCTTGCTGTCAAGTTATGTGGGGATAACAGTGGCTATTTTGTGTCTTCATCTATTCATTCATCCAGCCTATCAGCCTCCTGTGTCTTAAGCAGAGCGGAGACGCGGGTGGATCTAGGCACACCAGTAAGTTGTACTGGAGTTAAGCAGGAAGATTTCCCGGCAGAGGAAAGTGCAGGCGTAAAGGCCCCAGGCTTGAGAAGGAGCACCAGCACCTTATTCTCTTTTGGGGAAAGAAGCGGTGGCTGCAGGGAATAAATCAACTCTGCAGAGGGGCGGGACCGTGGGAAAGCGGCAGAACTAGGCAGGCAGCCTGGGCGTCATTTAGGAGGCAAGGGGCTTTTCTGTAACGCATCGCGCCCTTTCTGCACGGAGCCTGTCCAGGGTCCACACCACAGGCTGCTGCAGTTCCTGCGAACTGTTCCCATCCAGCCCCGCGCTGCACGTCGGGATTTGGAGTCCGCGAGGCTGAGACTTGTTCCCACGTGGCGATTCCGACTTAACCCGTCGTGCTCCGGCGCCCGACTCGTGGGACCGACGAATCTGTCATTTTTTCCCTCGTTAAGGAGCGGAACGAAAACCATTTGATTTTGGAAATTTTAGCTTAGAAAAGTAAAGGCAGAAGGCAACTAAGTAAAAGTTTTCAGTTAGATGAATGGACGTTGTAGAAAAGGAATGTGCAAATCCAGAGGTAGAAGTAGAGGGGGGGGGAAAAGGAATAGGACACACACACATTCTCTCTCTCTCTCCAAATCTAGGTCTTAAAATTCTGTAGACTGGTAGCTATATGGATATGATTTTTATAGATAAATCTCAGGAAGACTCTCTCAAACTGTTATTTTTTGTTGTTAGAAATTTACTTGAGGCCGGGCTCGGTGGCTCATGCCTGTAATCCCAGCACTTTGGGAGGCCGAGGCTGGTGGATCACAAGGTCAGGAGATTGAGACTATCCTGGCTAACATGGTGAAACACTGTCTCTACTAAAAATACAAAAAATTAGCCGGGCGTGGTGGCTGGTCCCTGTAGTCCCAGCTACTCCGAAAGCTGAGGAAGGGGAATCGCTTGAACCAGGGAACCAGAGGGTGCAGTGAGCCGAGATCGTGCCACCGCACTCCAGCCTGGGCAACAGAGCCAGACTCCATGTAAAAAACAAAACAAAAACAAAAAACTTACTTGAAACATACTAGAAATCACATATATATAATTTCGCACACACACGCATACCACACTACATAAAGAAGTAAAAATTCCTTTCCCCACTTCTTTCATCCTATGGAATCTGTGGAGTTATAACCATTCTTAATAATTTGGTGGGTATTCTTTCCATTTCCCCCTTAAGTTTATATATCTAGCACTAGAGCTAGAGTATATGCCTACACACACACACACCCCCATACATATGTATTCAAATATAATATATGTATATCCACATGTATTCAAACACAGAATTATGCTTAGATAATTATGGTTATATGCTGGTACGCCAGAGCCAGACTGCCTGGCTTCCATTCCAGGTCCTAGATGGGTAACTTTGAGTACTCACCCTCTCTATGCCTGGACTTCTTCATCTTTGAAATGGGATAATAGTAATACTTACCTCATAAGATTCTTGTGAGAGTTAAATGAAAGCCCTTAGAACAGGCATTGACACACTGTGAAGGCATATTAGCTATTTTGATGATGATGCATTTTGTCTACAACTTGATTTTTATTTAACATATGATGGAATGTAGACAAACCTAGCAATTTTCAATGATTCTAGAATATTCCACAGCATGAATACACCATTGTTTATCCAACCAGTTCTCTCTCAATAAATATTGCAGATTTTTTTGCAGTTTTATGATTACAAATAATGCTGCAATAGTTTTCTATATATAGTCTTTATAAATTTGCATTTATTTCTTAGAATTTATTTATTTATTTAGGGACAGAGTCTTGCTCTGTTGCCCAGGCTAGAGGGCAGTGGTGCGATCTCAGCTCACTGCAACCTCTGACTATCGGGTTCAAACAATTCTTCTGCCTCAGCCTCCTGAGTAGCTAGGATTACAGGCACCTGCCACCACACGCGGCTAATTCTTGTAGTTTTAGTAGAGATGGGGTTTCACCATGTTGGTAAGACTGGTCTTGAACTCCTGACCTCATGATCTGCCCTCCTTGGCCTCCCAAAGTGCTGGGATTACAGGTGTGAGGCACCACGCCTGGCCTTAGAATTTATTCTTAAATTAGAGTAACTGGTTCAAATTGGATGTAGCTGGGTACCTTGTTGGCAGAGGGTACGTTGTTGGACTCACTGGCAAGGCTGATGAGGCCCTGGTGGAACCCATGGAGATGTTGCTTAACTGCTCTCCCTGGACAGTGCGTCATTTTGCACTTATACCAGCAGTGTGTGAGAGTGCCTGTCTCCCCACAGCCTCACCGACAGAGTATTTTGTCAATAGTTTGGACTTTCTGCCAATCTGTAAAGGAAGATAAGTGTAGTTTTAATTTGTATTTATCTTTTTCTTTGAGGTTGAACATTTTTTCGTATAGTAAAGGACCATTTTTACTTTTTGGTCAGCTCCCAGTTCTGGTTCTTTTTCTTTTCTTTTTGAGACAGAGTCTCGCTCTGTTGCCCAGGCTGGAGTGCAGTGGCGCAACTTCAGCTCACTGCAAACTCTGCCTCCTGGGTTCAAGCGATTCTCCTACCCAGGTCCCTGAGTAGCTGGGATTACAGACGCACACCACCATGCCCAGCTGATTCTTGTATTTTTAATAAAGATGGGGTTTCACCATGTTGGCCAGGCTGGTCTTGAGCTCCTGACTTCAGGTGATCCACCCACCTCAGCCTCTCAGAGTGCTGGGATTCCAGGCATGATTCACTGCACCCAGCATTCCTTTCTTTTCTTTTCTTTCTTTCTCTCTTTTTTAAAGAAACAGGGTTGTGCTGTGTTGCCCAGGCTGAAGTACAGTGGCACAATCACTGCTCACTGCAGCCTCGAACTCCTAGACTCAAGCGATCCTTCTGCCTCAGTCTCCAGAGTAGCTGGGACAACAGACACACGCTACCACACCTAGTTTTTGTAGAGATGGGGTCTTTCTGTGTTGCCCAGGCTAGTTCTGGTTCTTTCTCTGCATTTAGATTTCAAATGAGTCTTGAATATGAAGTCAGTGTAGAACATAAGCTCTGCAGGCTTTCTGTTTGTGTTACCCACTGCTGCAGCCCAGGTGTCTAGAAGAGAGACTGGCACATGGCAGATTCTCACTGAGTATTTGTTGAATGAATCACTGGTTGTTGCTAGTCAGTCACCAAGTGTGTGGTCAACTGCAGACAAACAGAAGTAGTTCCTGGCTCTCCTAAGGCTGAGGCTCTTTTTAAAAGTGAAAATACCACAAAACATAAAAGTCATCATCTTAACAATTTTTTAACCTTGGCATGGAGAATTGATTGAAGTTAGCCCTTTTTTTTTTTTTTTTTAAAGATGGGGTTTCATCATGATAGCCAGGCTGGTCTTGAACTCCTGACCTCAGGTCATCCACCCACCTCGGCCTCCCAAAGTGCTAGGATTATAGGCGTGAGCCACTGCGCCTGGCCTGAAGTTAGCCATTTTTAAGTACACAACTCTACAGTGTTACTTACATTCACATTGCTGTGCTGCCATCACCGCCATCCATCCACAGAACTCTTTTCATTTTTTGAATTTATTTTTTTACGTTTTTCAAGATGGAGTCTCACTCTGTCATCCAGGCTGGAGTGCAGTGGTGTGATCTCAGCTGACTGCAACCTCCGCCTCTCAGGTTCAAGCGATTCTTCAGCCTCACCTTCCCAAGTTGTTGGGGTGACAGGTGTGCGCCACCACGCCTAGTTAATTTTTGTATTTTTAATAGAGATGGGGTTTCACCATCTTGGTCAAGCTTGTCTCAAACTCCTGACCTTGTGATCCACCTTCCTCAGCCTCCCAAAGTGCTGGGATTACAGGTATGAGCCACCATGCCCAGCCTGTTTTCTTCTCACTTTATTTTTAATTTTATTTATTTATTTATTTTTTGAGATGGAGTCTCACTCTGTTACCCAGCCTGGAGTGCAGTGGCACAATCTTGGCTCACTGCAACTTCCACCTCCCAGGTTCAAGTGATTCTCCTGCCTCAGCCTCCTGAGTAGCTGGGACTACAGGCACATGCCACCATGGCCAGCTAATTTTTGTATTTTCAGTAAAGATGAGGTTTTACCATATTGGCCAGGCTGGTCTTGATCTCCTGACCTCGTGATTGGCCTCCCAAAGTGCTGGGATTACAGGCATGAACCACCATGCCTGGCCTTTCTTCTAACTCTAAATGGCACTTTTCCTCTTCCAAAATTCTACTTGTAATATATTAAAATAACAGTAGGATATGTCCCCCTCAGGGCATCCTTGATACGTTTACAAGAGCTGGCCTCTTCTAGGCGCTGCTAAAGAGCCAGTGCTCTGGTGATAAGAAACATTAAACTGGTGGAGCACTCTAAGGGTAAGTCTAGGGGCCTTTTGTGCTTCTCAGCTGGGCTCACCTGTTGCTTAGTGGACTGAGCCTGTTATTCATTGCTGTTGTTTATTTTTCTAGTTATTTTGGGGTCTGCAATAGTTGTTCTGAAAGTTAAGAGTTCTGAATATACTACAGGATAGCTGAGCTCCATGTTGTAGCTTGCTAGAAAATGACAGAAGAAATACAATTCTGGACTGGATGCGTGACTTGCACTTGTAATCCCAGCACTTTTGGGAGGCCGAGGTGGGCAGATCCCATGAGGTCAGGAGTTTGAGACCAGCCTGGCCAACAAGGCAAAACCCCGTCTCTGCTAAAAAAAAAATAAAAAAATAAATAATAATAATAATAGCCGGGCATGGTGATGTGCGACTGTAATTCTAGCTAGTTGGGAGGCTGAGGCGGGGAATCACTTGAACTTTGGAGGTGGACGTTGCAGTGAGCTGATATCACGCCCCTGCACTCCAGCCTGGGCAGCAGAGCGAGACTCTGTCTAAAAAAAAAAAAAAAAAAAAAAGTTCTGTGTTCTTTCCTGTTCTTGTTTTCGCCTGCAGAGATATACCTAGTCTCCAAGGTATAACAATCCTTTTTGTCTTCTAGGCTGAAGTTTGAGGGAAAAAAAAGTCCTTCAAATTTTATCCATAGTTGAGTTGAAACAGGTTTGGATTTTTCAAAAGAAACTTTACTCAAAATCCTAAGGGAAGAGAAGGGAGAAAAAATGAAAATAAAGTTACAATAAATACACTACTTTGGCTGGGCCCTTCCTGATGAAAGGCTGGAGTGGCTTGCGGCGTTTGGCAACACCGCCCCCTAGAGGTCATTGCTGTGCTACGCTCCAACCTCCTCAACAAGATTATTCAGATCCCTGTTGATACGGAGCATTCCAGGATTGTGAAGTGGGAGCCAGCCACATCCATGATGTTCGTGGAGCCTAGAAGAGCCCTGCGGAAACAAATTTTACCTGGCTACTCTGAGATCCAGATATGCACAGACCAGCCCTCTTGAAGAGAGCTTGAGCTTCCTGAATGGGGCTGGAATGGAGAGAGACAATGGGATTTCTGAGACAGCATTGCCGGGAGAAAAACACGTGGCTGAATGGGTCAGCCTAAACAAGAGGGGCTTGCATCCAGAGGAAGGAGGGGCTGGAGGAACAGTGCGAAGCTGTGCCTGGCTGCTCTTTATCCAGCCTCCTCTGAGGAACGTGCGTGACCCAGGACGGGAAAGGCTGTGGTCTATAGGAGGAGCAGTAGGTAGGATTGCCATCTGTCCCTGTTTGCTTAGAACTGTCCCAGCTTTAGCAATGGAAAGTCCTGGCTCCTGGACTGAAGGAAGCTGATCCGTTCCTGGCTCTCTGAAATGATTGGTCACCATAGATAAGGGTCACTCAGTGCCAAGAGTTCCGCTGTGGGAACTCCTCTCTAAACAGCTGACCAAGAGAAATAGCCAGTTTCCCCAATGCCTGGACAGGAAGGAGTCCCTGAATCTGGTGGGCCACAGGTTACCAACCCTGTGGCACTTATTGGTGGCAAAACACCAAAGACAACAACAAAAAGATTAGAAATAGCCGGAGAGAAAATATATACAGCATTACCTAAGGGGAACAAAAATGAGATTGCCTTCACTACAGCAAATATGGAAGCCAGGAGAAAATGACATAATGTTTTCCCAGAAAAATTATCTTTCTTTTTTTAAATTTATTTTTAGGCTGCGCACAGTGGTTCATGGCTGTAATCCCAGCACTTTGGGAGGCCAACGCGGGTGGATCACCTGAGGTCAGGAGTTCGAGACCAGCCTGACCAACATGGCGAAACTCTGTCTCTACTAAAAACCCAAAAATTAGCTGGATGAGGTGGCACGCGTGTCTGTAATCCCTGCTACACTGGAGGCTGAGGCAGGGGAATCACTTGAACTTGGGAGGCAGAGGTTGCAGTGAGCCAAGATTGTGCCACTGCACTCAAGGCTGGGCAACAAAGTAAGACTGTCTCAAAAAAAAAAAGAAATTCTTTTTAAAAAATTTTTATTTTATTTTATTTTTTTTAAGAGACAGGGTTTCACCATGTTGGCCAGGATGGTATCGATCTCCTGACCTCGTGATCCACCCACCTCGGCCTCCCAAAGTGCTGAGATTACAGGCATGAGCCACTGCGCCCGGCACCCAAAAAAATTCTTTTAAAAATATTTCTTTCTTGGGCTGGGTGTGGTGACTCATGCCTACAATCCCAGCACTTTGGGAGGCTGAGGTGGGTGGATCACGAGGTCAAAAGTTTGAGACCAGCCTGGCTAATATGGTGAAACCCCATCTCTACTGAGGATACAAAAATTAGCTGGGCGTGGTGGTTTGTGCGTGTAGTCCCAGCTACTCTGGAGGCTGAGGCAAGAGAAATGCTAGAACCCGGGAGGTGGAGGTTGCAGTGAGTCGAGATCACACCACTGCACTCCAGCCTGGGCAACAAAACAAGACTCCATCTCGAAAAAAAAATTTTTTTTTAATAGAAGCAGGGTCTCCCTATGTTGCCAAGGCTGGTGTTGAGGTCCCAGGTCAAGTGATCCTCCCACCTCAGCTTCCCAAAATGTTGGGATAACAGGCATGAGCCCCCATACCCAGCTGAAAAATTATATTTGAAAAGGGCAAAATAAATACATTTTCAGATAAACAAAAACAAACAACCGATCATCAAAAGACCTTTCCTGAAGGTGGGGGCAGAGAGGAGAGGCTGATTAAGTGGTATAAAAATACAGTTAGATAGAACATGTTCTAGTATTTGATAGTACAGTAGAAAAATTGTAGTTAATAATTTTACTATTTATTTATTTATTTATTAGAGACAGGGCCTGGCTCCGTTGCCCAGGCTGGAGTACAGTGGCTTGATCATGGCTCACTGCAGTCTTGAATTCCTGGGCTCAAGCAATCTTTCCGCCTTAGTCTCCTGAGTAACTAGGATTACAAGCATGTGCCACCATGCCCAGCCAATTAAAAAAATTTTTTTGACTGGTCTTGCTATGTTGTTCAGGCTGGTCTCAAACTCCTGGCCTTAAGCAATCCTGCCTCAGCCTCCAAAAGTGCTGGGATTGCAGGTGTGAGCGTCTTCACCTAGTCAACAATCATTTATTGTCTGTTTCACAATAGCTAGAAGAGAAGAGTTGTAAGCTTCCAACACAAAGATAAATAAGGCTGCCTGAGGTGGGTGGATCACCTGAGGTCAGGAGTTCAAGACCAGCCTGGCCAACGTGGTAAAACCTCTGTCTCTACTAAAAATACAAAAACTAGCCGGCACAGTGGCGAATGCCTATAATCTTGACTATTTGGGAGGCTGATGCAGGAGAATTGCTTGAACCTGGGAGGCAGAGGTTGCAGAGAGCCTAGATTATGCCATTACACTCCTGCCTGGAAGCCTTGGATGACAGAGTGAGACTCTGTTCCCCCAAAAAATGTATAAATAAATAAATAAAAATTATATGAAATAAAAAAATTCAGTAATGTAGTCACATTTGCCACATTTCCAGTGCTTAATAACGATGTGTGGCTAGTGGCTACTATATTGGACAATGCAGATATAAAATATTTCCACCATTGGCCAGGCTCGGTGGCTCCCGCCTGTAATCCCAGCACTTTGAGAGGTCCACATGGGTGGATTATGAGGTTGGGAGTTTAAGACTAGCCTGGCCAGCATGGTGAAACCCCGTCTCTATCAAAAATACAAAAATTAGCTGGGCATGGTGGCGCGTGCCTGTAATCCCAACTACTCAGGAGGCTGAGGAAGGAGAATCACTTGAACCTAGGAGGTGGAGGTTGCAGTGAGCCGAGATCGCGCCATTGCCCTCCAGCCTGGGTAACAAGAGCGAAACTCCGTCTCAAAAAAAAAAAAAAAAGTCCACTATTGCAGAAAGTTCTATTAACATCACTTAAAAAATATACCTCAAGCCGAAGGAGAAAATTCCAGAACTAAGGTCTGAGATGCAAGGTGAAAATTCTGCTAAAATAAAATGCTAAGCATGTGAGTAAATCTAAATAAACATTGATGATTTGAAATAATATTCATGTCTGAGTTGGGTGGCTACAAAAGAAAATACTAAACTACTTATATGTGTTAAGCCAGGAAAGACATGATTAGAGTTAAATACATTTTAAGATCTTTTTTATTATTCACATAAAGACTGGACCAAGAAACAAAACTCAGCAACATATTGTTTACAAGCAATACACCTAAAACATGAGAACTCAGGCTGGGTGTGGTGGCTCACACCTATAATCTCCGCACTTTGGGAGGCTGAGGCCGATGGGATGCTTGAGGTCAGGAGTTCGAGACCATCCTGGCCAACATGGTAAAACCCCATCTCTACTGAAAATACAAAAATTAGCTGGGCATGGTGGTGTGTGATTGTAATCTCAGCTACTTGGGAGGCTGAGGCAGGAGAATCACTTGGATTCGGGAAGTGGAGGTTGCAGTGAGCTGAGATTGTGCCACTGCATGCCAGCCTGGGCGATACAGTGAGACTCCATCTCAAAAAAGAAAGAAAGAAAAAATTTAAACATATACAAAAGTAGATAAAATAGCATAATTAATTCCACGTGTCCATCACCATGTGGAACAATGAGAATTCAATCTGGCTTCATCAGTACCTGCCTCTACACTTTCCTCTCTCGCTTCGGATTATTTTGAGGCAAATCCTAAACATCTTATCATTTCATCTGTAAATATTCTAGCATTTATCTCTGGAAGAAAATGATTATTTGGCAAAAATAATCATGTCATTTTACTCAAAATTAACATAGTTTTAAATATTGTTAAATAACTACTCTGCTCAAATTTCCCCAATTTTCTCATCAATATCTTTTTCTTGTAAATGTTTATTGTTTTATTCAGGCTCAAAATAATGTTTATATATTGTGATTGATTGAAAAGTCTCTAAATTGCTCACTTCAGTGTTCTCATAGGTGGAGCACTGTGGCTCATACCTGTCATCCCAGCACTTCGGGAACCCTAAGTGGGTGGGTCACTTGAGGTCAGGAGTTTGAGACCAGCCTGGGCCATGTGGCAAAGCCCCGTGTCTAGAAAAAGTACTAAAATCAGCCTGGCATGGTGGTGGGTATCTGTAGTTCCAGCTACTCTGGAGGCTGAAGTGGGAGGATCGCTTGAGGCTGGGAGGCGGAGGTTGCAGTGAGCTGAGATTGGACCTCTGCACTCCAGCTGGGACGACGTAGTGAGATCGCATCTCAAAAAAAAATCACTTTGAAATAACATTAGATTTACAGACAAGTTGCAAAATAGCGTAGAGAGTTTCCTAATGTATCCCCCCAAAGTTAACAACTTATTTAACCACAGTATAATTATGAAAGTTAGGAAGCTAATGTTAGTATAAAATTATTAAATAAACTACAGATCTTTTTAGAATTTCAACAACTTCCTCCTCCAGTATTAGTTTTCTGTTCCAGGATTAGATCAGAATTTCACATTGCATATAGTCTCTTCCTAGACTGCTCAAATCTGTGACAGCTCCTTAGTCTTCCCTATGTTGCCCAGGCTAGACCCGAACTCCTAGGCTTAAGGTATTCTCCTGCCATGACCTCCTGATTATCTGGGATTACAGGCAGGCACCACCACATCAGCCTCTGACTTTAATACTTTTGATAAGTGCTGATCAGTTACTTTGTAGAATGTCACTCATTGTGGTTTTTTAAAAGCAGGTTTTTCTTTTTTTTTTTTGAGATGGCATCTCTCACCCAGGCTGGAGTGCAGTGGCACCATCTCAGCTCACTGCAACCTCCACCTCCCGGGTTCAAGTGATTCTCATGCCTCAGCCTCCTAAGTAGCTGGGATTACAGGCGCCTGGCACCATATCTGGCTAATGTTTGTATTTTTAGTAGAGACAGAGTTTCACCATGTTGGCCAGGCTGGTCTTGAACTGACCTCAGGTGATCTGCCCACCTCAGCCTTCCAAAGTGACAGCCAACCCACCCGGCCAAGTAGGTTTTTCTAGATATGATTTACATACCATATAGTTCACTTGTTTAAAGTGTACAATGTTTTAAAATATATTCAGAGATAGCAACTATTACCATAATCTAATTTTAATACTTTAAAAAAATCATTCCCAAATAAACATTGTATCCATTACCAATCACTCTCCATTCCTTTCAACCTATATCTCCTCTATATCTCCATAGATTCTGGGCATTCATATAAGTAGGTATAACATGGAGTGCTGTGGCACTATCTCAGCTCACTGCAACCTCTGCCTCCTGGGTTCAAGAGATTCTCCTGCCTCAGCCTCCAGAGTAGCTAGGAATACAGGCGCGGCTACCACACCTGCCTAATGTTTTGTATTTTTAGTAGAAATGGGGTTTCACCATGTTGTCCAGGCTAGTCTCAAACTCCTGTCTCAAGTGATCCACCTGCCTCAGCCTCCCAAACTGTTGGGATTACAGGCATGAGCCACTGCCCTGGCCCGTATAGTGCTTTTTGGTGTGTGTCTGTCTTTTTTTTTAGCATAATGGTTTCAAGGTTTAGCCATTTGTGATGTTATCAGTACTTCATTCCTTTGCATGTCCAAATAATATTCCATTGTATGGAGATAGCACATTTTGTTTATCCATTCATCAACTGATTGACATTTGGGGTGTCTCCGTTTTTTGAGTGTTATAAATAATGCTGCGATGGACATTTGTGAAGACTCTTCGAAAACATTTGTTTTCATTTATTCTGGGCATACATTTTGGGGTGGATTTTTTGGTCTTATGGTAGCTCTATGTCTAACATTTTGAAAAACTGCCAAACTATTTTCACACTAAAGTGTGTATACCATTTTGATTTCCAACTTCTTATTATCCACACTTGTTATTATCTGTCCTTTTTTTTGGCATATCCATCCTCATGAGGGTGAAGTGTATTGCATTTCTCTAATGACTAATTATGTTGAGCACTTTTATTTTTGAGTCAGAGTCTCATTCTGTTGCCCAGGGTGGAATCTTGGCTCACTGAAACCTCCGCCTCCGGGGTTCAAGCAATTTTCCTGTCTCAGCTTCCTGAGTAGCTGAGACTAAAGGCTCATGCCACCACACGCCGCTAGTTTTTGTATTTTTAGTAGAAACGAGGTTTCACCATATTGGTGAGGATGGTTTTGAACTCCTGACCTCAGGTGATCCACCCATCTCAGTCTCCCAAAGTGCTGGCATTACAGGCGTGAGCCACTGTGACAGGCCTGCCTTTTTTTTTTTTTTTTTTTCCTTTTCCTTTTTTTATTCACCTGGGTGCAGGTAGGCTAAGGCCAAAAAGGGCATTAGCCTTTTTTTTTGTTTTTTAAGTAGAGATGGGGTTTTGCTATTTTGGCCAGGCTGGTCTTGAATTCCTGACCTCAGGTGATTAGCCCACCGCAGCCTCACGAAGAGGCTTCATGTGCCTACTGGTCATTTGTATATCTTCTTTGGAGAAATGACTATTCAAATTCTTTGCTCTTTTAAATTGATTATTTGTTTATTTATTGTTCAGTTGTAAGAACTCTTTATGTATTCTGGGTCCTTCAGATATGTTCTCCCAGTCTGTAGGTTTTTCTTTTCATTTCATTTTTTTTTTAACTCCTCTTTGCTTCTAGGCCTATAACTAGAAGTCTGTAGGTTCTTTTTTACACTCTCTCTCGTTTTTGTTTTGAGACAGAGTCTCACTCTGTTGCCCAGGCTGGAGTGTAGTGGTGCAATCTCAGCTCACTGCAAACTCCGCCTCCTGGGTTCAAGCGATTCTCTTGCCTCAGCCTCACAGGTGTGTGCCACCACGCCCAGCTAATTTTTGTATTTTTAGTAGAGATGGGGTTTTGCCAAGTTGGCCAGGCTGCTCTCGATCTCCTGACCTCAGGTGATCCTCTCACCTTGGCCTCCCAAATGCCGGGATTAAAGGTGTGAGCCACCGTGCCTGGCCTGCAGTAAGTTTTGAAATGAAGAAGTGTGAGTCTCCCAGTTGTGTTCTGTTTCAAGATCGTTTGACTATTCTGGGCCTCTTGTATTGTGTTTTAAACTCATCTGTATTTGTTACAACCTTTTTAAGCAGAGTGTGACTTGGGTACTACGTTCCATTCACCAGCCTCGCTCTGCGTTATTTTTAAACGGTTTTACAATATGCCTAGGTAGGCTTATAACTTTGCTCCTGCAAACAATATTTTGCTTTGGTAAACAAGCCCTGTGAGAGTTCCTTCCATCAAGTTGCCTCAGTTCAACATATTTCCAGAGGACTAGTACACACAGAATTGGCAACTACAGAGGATGAAAAGTTTAAAAAATAGATCCTAGAAGATACAACAAATACTTTTCCTCTACACATCAAGCTATCTCTCAGAACACCTCAGTGACAAAAAAATTGGCCTACTACGGAATCTGGCTTGATAGCTAAATACTTGAGATCACAAAGTTAATGTTAGATTATATACATCTTTTTTTTTTTTGGTGGTGTTGGTGGGGAAGGGATGCAGTCTCACTCTGTGACCCAGGCAATAATACAGTGGTGTGATCTCGGCTCACTGCAACTGCTGCCTTCTGGGTTCAAGCGATTCTCCTGCCTCAGCCTCCTGAGTAGTTGGGATTACGGGCACCCACCATCACACCCAGCTAATATTTGTATTTTTATAGAGTGGAGAAAAGCGTGCCTTGGGTGCCTGGGAAACCAGAGCGCAGGATACCCCACGGCCTGGAGAGGAGTTTGCTCAGGTCTCCACCCAGCTCACCTTCCTTCTGCAACCACGTGGAGAAAAATCCTGAAGACGGGTTCCCCGATACCTGTCAACTACTTGATTATTATTATTTATTTTTTTGACCTTAACACCAAATTTATCACCTTTTAAAAACAAGAGATTTTCCCCAAAAGTGAAGAAATAAGAAAGAAATCCAGTGTCCATGCATTCTCAGCCTGCAGTCCCGACTCCAGGATACCTCCTCCTCTCTCAGACAGAGTTGGCTCCCTTGGAATCCAATGGTGGTATACGGGTCAAGGGTTCCTTTGTGTTGGGTTCCTTACTGCCTCTCTCCTGAGTTTTAGGAATGGATTCTGCAGGCTTTTTTGCTGTCCCAGAGGTGCCCAGGCTGGTCTCGAACGCCTGACCTCAGGTGATCCTCCCACTTCAGCCTCCCAAAGTGCTGGGATTACAGGCATGAGCCACTGCACCCAGCCTACGTACATCTTATGACACACATTACCCCAATCTGTTAAACTAAGCTGATGTTAACTAGGAAAGCATGACTAGCTCTGTTTTAGTGCCTGAAGTATCACAGAATCACTTACAAGTAGAAAGAACTCTTATGTTCCCCCTGAGGTAGTTATTGTCATGCCATAGAGACTTTTTACATGTTAAGAAAAGTAATGAAAATAATCCTTGAAAATACATTATCAGCGAGAATGAAGGTAGAGTATTAAACACGCGTAGAAGTCTTTCCTCAGCTGGGGCCGTCTGCTTCTTCCAGGCGTGACGTGGCGTGAGCTCCTCCGTGGGGGAGCATTTCTTCCACAGCAGCATCGATATCATCAGCAGTAGGACCATCTTCATCAATACCCAGACCAAGTTTGACCATCCTGTAGATCCTGTTAGTATGTGTCTGGGGATCTTCCAGACTGGAGCCAGGAGGTGGGAGTGCAGTTTCGTAAAGCAAGATGACCCGATCCTTCGCAGACTCGCCGTTCTTGTCAGCCTCTGCGTTTGGCATTAAGGCCTCCATACTGCAAGGTCAGGGTGTATCTCCAGATGTTTCTGTAGCTGTCACGTAGCCCGTTGTTGGGCTGTCTTATGGGCTTGAGCTTTCATGATTCTCTCCATGTCTGCTGTCCAGCTGTATGTGCTTGTGACGGTACAGCATAGGAATGCCACCACTTTGACACAGTCACCCTTTTGACTTTTTTCTCCAACATGTCTTTCACGATTTTGCAGAGGTTCTCTTTTTTTATTTTTCTATTGACAATGTGCATTTTGATTGGTTCTCAAACTTTTTTTTTAAAGACGGGGTTTCACCACGTTGGTCAGGTCTTGAACTCCCCACCTTAGGTGATCCGCCCACCTTGGCCTCCAAAGTGCTTGGATTACAGGTGTAAGCCACCACGCCCGGCCTCAAACTTTTTTTTTCTTTTCCTGTTTCTGTTTTTTCTTCTTCATCTTCTGGAAGTTCCAAACCCTCTGGCGACTGACACTACAGTTTTACTCTCAAATCCCTTCAGCTGCTGGACATAGTACTCATTAACAACTCGATCACATGGATCACTTCGAAGCCACGCTTCTGAAGACATTCCGCAAAGGCCGGGTTAACTACCTGGTCCTTGGTCTCACTGTGATGTAACAGACATGTTTCTGGTTTGCCTTCCTTCTACAAAACGCAGTGAGATAAACCATCTCATCACCAGAGGCAGATGTGCAGTATCTTTTTTTTTTAGACAGAGTCTTGCTCTGTCACCAGGTGCCAGGCTGGAGTGCAGTGGCACAGTGTCAGCTCACTGCAACCTCCACCTCCCAGGTTCAAGCAGTTTTCCCGCCTCAGCCTCCCGAGTAGCTGGGACTACAGGTGCGTGCTGCCACGCCCAGCTAATTTTTGTATTTTAGTAGAGATGTTGGCCAGGATGGTCTCGATCTCTTGACCTTGTGATCCGCCTGCCTTGGGCTCCCAAAGTGCTGGGATTACAGGTGTGAGCCTGTATCTTAACAGCTCTGAAAGCTTCTGATTTTGAGTCTATATTTTCCAAGATTTATGTTTTTAGAGAACTTCTCATAGAACTTTTTGTAGTTCTTTTTATCCTCTGCCAGTTCAGCAAAGGCTTCTAAGGATTTTTTGACCAAATTCTTCCTGATAACTTTCAAAATTTTGCTTTGTTGCAACATCTCAGAAAAAAATATTTAGAGGCAGAGCCTCTGAGTCCATCGCCCTCTAATGAAGTGCAGATATTCAGGGATTAGCTCCTCACAGTCACCCATGATGAAAACTGCGTACATACAACTGAATGTTGTTCTTTTTCTTTCTGTTTTCAAATAGGCCAAAAGGAGCATGTCTTGAGACAAAAAGAAGAGCTCTTCTAAACTCCAACCATCACCACCAAGCGCTCATCGGTCAAGCTCTCACAGAGCTCTCCATATGCCGCCCGAGTCATAGCATCAGGATTTCTGGTCCAGACAAACTTAGTTCTGTGGAGTTCTTGATCAATGTACTTTCCCTCACTTTGCTGCTTCTGGTCAGCATCCTTCTTTTCTTCTTCTTCCTCAGAACCAGCATCTTCAGTTTCAGGTTTGTCATCGGAGTCTTTCTCTCCTTCTTTGTCTTCCTCTTCTGCAGCCTCATCATCGCTGACTTCTTTATCACGTGTCTTCTCCGTCAGAAGAGTAATGGGATAGCCGATAAACGGAGAATGTTTCTTCACAATCTCTTTTATTCTTCTTGCCTCCCAATTCTCAGTTAGGTCTTCTTTCAGGTGCAGGATACCCTTTTCTCCACGCCCCATAGGTTCACTGTGCCCGCCCTAACTGAATGGTCCTCCTGCTGAGGACTCCCAAGCAGGCTGCTCACATTTATGTTTGGTGGGCACACTTTCTCGGCAAACAAATAAGCAGAATACAAACCACCACCAAACCGGCCAATCACAGGGACACCTGCACCAGCCTGGGAAACTTCCACAGATTCTTTGGTCCCAGACTTGATGACAGTACCAAGGTTATTGATCAAGTCAGCCGTGGTCATTCCTATTTCAGTATCCACAATAGTAACCGTTTGATCTTGTTCGTTTGGTATAAGATTAATGTGCAGCTCTCCCGGAGTCGAATTTACTGTGATCCATCAAACTTTCCTTTTTTTTTTTTTTTTTTTAGGGGGCAGGGTGCAAGGGAGGGATGGGGACAAGGGGCGGGACGAAGGGGAGGGATGGGAGCAGGGAGTGAAACGAAGGGGAGGGATGGGGGAAGAGGGCGGGACACAGGGGAAGGATCCAAACTTTCATATCAGATTTTGTCCAAAGCATCTGATGAATTTGAAATGAGCTATCTCGGGCCAGGCACAGTGGCTCACTCCTGTAATTCCAGCACTTTGGGAGGCCAAGGTGGGTGGATTGCTTGAGGTCAGGAGTTCGAGACCAGCCTGGGCAATATGGTGACACCCCGTCTTTACCCAAAATACACCAAAAGTTAGCCAGGCGTGGTAGACATCCCTATAGTCCCAGCTACTCAGGGGCTGAGGCATGAGAATCACTTGAACCTGGGAGGCGGAGGCTGCAGTGAGCTAAGATCACCCCACTGCATTTCGTATTAGGCAACAGAGTGAGATGCTGTCTCCAAAATAAAAATAAAAAGCTAAAAAAAAAAAGCAGAAATGAGCTCTCTCAGAAAGATCCTTTTGTAGGAGTAGAAAGTATTGATGATCAGTGAAATCAGCTGGATAGTTTCCACTTGAAAGGCAAACATCTCAACCTCTTCCTCCATTGGCTGGTCTTGGGACTGGGTTTCCTCAGGCAGCTTGACTAAGGGACCACATGGGCTCTGCAGTGTAGCAGCACCAGGATGCTGAAGCATGCAGGCCTCTTGCATTTCTGTATGAATTTTAGAATCAGCTTGTCAATTTCTGCAAATAAAAGGCAGCCAGGATTTTCATACAGATTGCATTGAATTTGTAGATCAATTTGGGGAGTACTGGCATCTTCACAGGATTTAAGCTTTCCAAATCCTTTTTTTTTTTTTTTTTTTGAGATAGGGTCATGCTCTGCCACGAGGCCGCAGTGCCCAGCTGGATAAGTTTCTACCCTACGATCTGACAAAGAGCCAGAATCTCTGCAGAATGATTTATTGGGCAAGTTAGTGGACAGAAGAGGTAGAGCCTGCTTTGTAGATGACGTAAGGGGACCTGGAACCACATGGTAGGACTGAAGGAAGCCAACAGGATGCAGGAACAGGGAGACATGTCTGGGACAGGGTGGCGTTGGTCAGTAGCACTGGACTGGGGTACGTGGAATACAGCGAAGACTCGGTCATCTTTGGGGATATGATAGTTGGTACTCGGGAGAGGGTGAAGACCTGGCTGGCCCCTGGAGGCAAGAGAAGCTCCAGACTGAAGTTCGCAGGTGAGCCCCCGCCTAGGTGTTCCAGAGGCCAATGATGGCGAGGATGGAGGAGGCCATGAAGAGCAGGTAGAGGCGGAAGAGCAGGGCGTCCACCGTGTGGCTGAACTGTACCCACAGCTCCACCAAGTGCTGCCTCTGGGCCTCGTGCTCCCGCTGGGCTCTTGTCCATTCTGAGCACCCTGTCAGCTCTGCCTCCCTGGGGCCTGACCTCTGCTCTGCTAACACCTCTGGCTCCTTTGCACCTACAGAAAGACAGATTCATCCATGGGCTGTAGATGTCACCTGTGGAGAGAGGGAGGCAGGGAAGGAGATAGGAGAAGCGGAGGTGGGGGAGGAGGAAGTGTGACTTCCCTCACCAGGCAGGTGGGTGGGGGTGAGACCCAGGCCCTCATTTCTCTTCTGGGGTGCAATGGGACAGCATCTCCCTGGGCTGGTGCAGGACAGCAGCAGAGAGTGGAGCCACTGAGGCAGGGGTGGGGGCTGGGTGGTAGCCACATGCAGCAGGTGGGTGATGAAGATGGTCTCCAGCAGGCTGGCCACCATCAGGGACAGGCACAGGGCGAAGTAGACACCTGTGGGCGAGGAGGGCCTGCGTGAGGGCCAGAGGTACCACCTCGAATATTTTTCTTCTCTTCCAACCTGGCGGGCAGGAAAAGGCAGCCTCCTTTTCACCGTGTACCTCCCTTCCCTGAGTTAGTTCCCACCCTTCTCTTCCAAAAGGTTGGAGGGGCCATACTGATGAGGGGGGTGCCACTGGTGGGGAGCAAGTCATTCATCAGGAGCAGGAAGACATTGTAGCCCAGCAGGAGTGTTATCTTGAATGGGACACGATTCCCACTTTCCACTGGCAGGTAGAAGCTGAGGGCGTCGATGGCAAGCAGAAAGCCACTGGGCACCAGAAGGTTTATGACATAGAGTCTGGGCCTGCGCCTGATGGCCACCTGGTGGGGTAGGAGAGGGCGGTAAGTTGTTTTGGGGTCAGAGGAAACCTCAAATCCAGGAATATCAGCGCCAGTTTGTCTCTCCTTTTTCCTTTGGCCTGATATCACCCTGGGGTCTGGAGCTGTGTGGAATGCAGCTTTAGAATCTGGTATAGAACCTGCAAAGAGAGAGTTGGGTCAGAGCCATGAGCTTTAGGATGGAGAATGAGGCTGGGGAGCCAGGAGAGAGGGTAATATTGGGAGACGCTGAAACTCGGGAGATACACATTTGATGGAGATTCTAGGCAAGGGCAAAAGCATGGAAGGAAGGAGGAGCAAGAGCCTCCGAGCTCACATGGAACGCGATCTGGTCATACAGGTTGGCTCCCACGGACATCTTTGCAGTGGCCTTGTTGATGCCCAGGAGCTCCCACTCTCCATGGGCCTGAAGGATGTCCTGGGATGTGTCTGTTATTTCCCACACTTCCTTCTCCATGCCCAGCAACATGTTGTCCACTGAAAATGAGAACTATCTGAATCATTTTTCAAGGACATAGTTTTCTGGTGGCTCAACTGCACTCTCTCTTTTTTTTTTTTTTTGAGATGGAGTTTAGCTCTTGTCGCCCAGGCTGGAGTGTAATGGTGCGATCTGGGCTCATGCTACCCCCATTTTCCGGGTTCAAGTGATTCTCCTGCCTCAGCCTCCCACGTAGCTGGGATTATAGGCATGTGCCACCACACCTGGCTAATTTTGTATTTTTAGTAGAGACGGGATTTCTCCATGTTGGTCAGGCTGGTCTCAAACTCCCGACCTCAGGTGATCTGCCCGCTTCAGCCTCCCAACGTGCTGGGATTAGAGGCGTGAACCACCACGCCTAGCCTGCACTCTCTTTTTCTATCCTTTCATTCAACAAATATTTTTGAGCACCTACCACATGCCAGGAAACTTGCCAGGAGCTTGGGATGGTGAGGAACAAGACAGACTTGGGTTCTGCCTTTATGGAAAATATTTTAGCATCCATGGAGCCTTATTCTTCATTCCACCCAAACTCCTTGGTCACCATTTATTCGTAGTTTCTTTATATCTTATTTTCTTTATATTTGTTAGTTGCTCTCATTCAGCCCTTCCCTGAGACCCCACTGCAACTCACCTGTGTAGAGGAATGAGCTGAAGGTGAGGGTGCAGTTCTGCTCGTCAAAGGGGAAGTAGAAGATGTCCAGGTTACAGATACTGGCCACCTTCATGGGCTTCTTATACCTGATGCGACCTTCATTACTTACATATGCTGTGAGGTCTTTTGGGGTCTTATCCACATCCATGCTGGAGGAGAGATGAGGCAGGAGGCAGGTGCTGTGGTTTCTCCCTTCTTTTTTTTTTTTTTGAGACGGAGTTTCGCTCTTGTTACCCAGGCTGGAGTGCAATGGCGCGATCTTGGCTCACCGCAACCTCCGCCTTCTGGGTTCAGGCAATTCTCCTGCCTCAGCCTCCTGAGTAGCTGGAATTAAAGGCACGTGCCACCATGCCCAGCTAATTTTTTGTATTTTTAGTAGAGACAGGGTTTCACCATGTTGACCAGGATGGTCTCGATCTCTTGACCTCGTGATCCACCCGCCTCGGCCTCCCAAAGTTTTTTTTTTTTTGAGACAGGGTGTTGCTCTGTCACCCAGGCTGGAGTGCAGTGGAATGATCTTGGGGCTCACTGCAGTCTCCATGTCCTGGGCTCAAATGATCCTCCTGCCTCAGCCTTAGCCTCGCAAGTAGCTGGGACTACAGGTGCACCACCAGGCCTGGCTAATTTTTTTTTTTTTTTTTTGAGACAGAGTTTTGCTCTGTCCCCAGGCTGGAGTGCATGCTGGTTTTAGCCCTGACTGGCCCCCCTAGTCGAGGCCTGAGGGGGCTACATTTCTAATGTAGCTGGATGGTGCAATCTCAGCTCACTGCAACCTCTGCCTCCCAGGTTCAAGTGATTCTCCTGCCTTAGCCTCTGAGTAGCTGGGATTACAAGTGCACACCACCACGCCCAGCTAATTTTTGTATTTTTTACTAATAGAGATGGGGTTTCACCATGTTGGCCAGGACGGTCTCAATCTCTTGACCTTGTGATCTGCCCTGCCTTGGCCTCCCAAAGTGCTGGGATTACAGGTGCAAACCACCACTTCTGGCCTGCCTTTTTTTTTTTTTTTTTTTTTTTTAAAGAGATGAGGTTTTGCCACGTTGCCCAGGCCGGTCTCAAACTCCTGAACTCAAATGATCCGCCCCCTTCGGCCTCCCAAAGTGCTGGGATTACAGGCGTGAGCCCCTGCCCCCAGGCCCAGTTTCTCTTCTTATCTCTCTGGTTGTTTCTTAGCCATCTAAAGACCACTGACAGTGGCCCCAGTGGGAGACCTTGATCTCTATGGTAAGGAGACGGAACTTCCCTCTGACTTCCCCAGCCCTTGGTACGCACAACTCAATGATGAAAATGTCTGGGAGCCACAGGTTCCTGGCTGCCATGCTCATCTTCGTGATGCCCTCGCACTCCTCTGGGTTCCAGCTGATAAACGGGTTATCCCAAACCTAGAGCCCAGGCAGAGGAGACATGAGAGCCTGAGATCAGTTGGAGTTATTTTCTCTTTGCCCTTGCATTTCTTCTTTTTAAAAAAAGTTATGAAATACTTCAAGCATATAGAAGAAAAATATATAAAATACCATGATAAACATCTATGTATCTATAACACAGCTTTGTGACATTAATATTTTATTACATTTACTTGCTTTTTTTCAAGAAATGAAATTTTTTTTTTTTTTTTTTGAGATGGAGTCTCACTCTGTTGCCAGGCTGGAGTGCAGTGGCACGATCTTGGCTCACTGCAACCTCTGCCTCCTGGGTTCAAGTGATTCTCCTGCCTCAGCCTCCCAAGTCCCGAGTAGCTGGGACTACAGGCATGCATCACCATGCCCAGCTAATTTTTGTATATTTTACTAATAGAGACGGGATTTCACCCTGTTGGCCAGGATGGTGTCGATCTCTTGACCTTGTGGTCCACCCACCTCGGTCTCCCAAAGTGCTGGGATTACAGGTATGAGTCACTGTGCCCGGCCAAGAAATGAGAATTATAGATAAAATCGAACCTGCCTGGGACCATTTCTTCATAAATGTTCATCTCTCTGCTTTCCCACTTTAGTGGAAAATTACTGCTGATCAGGGATATCATCTCCTTTCTGCAGTAGGAATGAGATTTAGAATTGAAGGATCAGTAACTCAGCCTCTCTGAGCTAGAATTTTTTTTGGCTTGAAATAATGGTAGTGGTGGGTATCCAATGAAATCGGGCATGTGGGAGGGTTTTATGAACCTTAATGTTGTTCAGAGGTCATTACGTATCAGTATCTAGTGAGGTCTAAACTGTCTTCTAGGCATTTTTCACTGGTCTCTTGCAAGGAGGCCTTGAACAAGCCCTTGGATCCTTGGAAACCAAGAGCTTAGTGGCCTTTCTCCCCTGGGTAGATGCTGGAACCATCTTTTCTTGCCTTGCTGGTGACCAGCACTCTTTCCGAGGCTGGTCACCCAGTTTGGAAAACGTTTTTGAGGATTGTCCAGTTCTGGGTGGGCCTGGTCTAGAGGCACTTTCTGTGTCAGAAGCTGTAGTTTACAGCCACGGCCAGAACAGGGGGCTCTATAGGTATTAGATAAATGTTCGTACGCAATCAGTGGTTCTCAAAAGACACTGCACACAAACTCTGGGGGTTGTGTTGAAATGCAGATTCTGATTCTGTAGGTGGGGTGACTAAATCATCCTGGTTTGCCAGAAACTTTCTGGCTTTCAGCATTGACTGGTCACCCTAGTCCAGGCCTGAGGGGCACATTTCTCAGAAGCTTCCAGTGGTGGTCTGGGAACCATACTTGAGAGCAAGGTCAGGTGATTGTTATTATCTTTCCCCAGCTCCTTCCTTCCTTCGTTTCCTCCAAGCAGACTATTCTTTTCGAGGTGGAGTCTCACTCTGTTGCCCAGGCTGGAGTGTAGTGGTGCCATCCCGGCTCACTGCAACCTCTGCCTCCCAGGTTCAAGTGATTCTCCTGCCTCAGCCTCCCGAGTAGCTGGGATTACAGGTGCACACCACCACACCTGGGTAATTTTTTATATTTTTGGTAGAGACGGGTTTCACCATGTTGACCAGGCTGGTCTCGAACTCCTGACCTCAAGTGATCCGCCTACCTTGAGCCTCCCAAAGTGTTGGGATTACAGGTGTGAGCCACTGAGCATAACCATCAAGCAGGAAGTTGGAAACTTAATTCATTTACTTTCATTTCCCCACATCCTTCCACACACCTTGTTTCCTTATCAATGCAATTAAGATATGTTTTCCATTGGGTCATACTTTGACTACAGTCCATAGATTTTCTTTTCTTTCTTTCTTTCTTTTTGTTCTTTATGAGACAGAGTCTTGCTCTGTCACCCAGGCTGGAGTGCAGCGGAGAAATCTTGGCTTACTGCAACCTCCGCTTCCCAGGTTCAAGCAATTCACCAGCCTCAGCCTCCTGAGTAGCTGGGACTACAGGCGCCTGCCGCCATGCCAAGCTAATTTTTGTATTTTCAGTAGAGGTGGGTTTTCACCATGTTGGCCAGGATGGTCTCAATCTCTTGACCTCATGATCCACCCGCCTCAGCCTCCCAAAGTGCTGGGATAACAGGTGTGAGCCAGCGCTCCTGGCCAGATTAACCTTCTTAATCATGCTGTTAAAATCACTATATATTTACTCCTTTTCAACTTGATTTTTGTTTTGTTTTTGAGGTGGAGTCTCACTCTGTCACCCAGGCACTGGAGTGCAGTGGTGCGATCTCGGCTCACTGCAAACTCCGCTTCCCCGGTTCAAGTGATTCTCCTGCCTCAGCCTCCTGAGTTGCTGGGATTACAGACACCTGCCACCATGCCCAGCTAATTTTTGTATTTTCAGTAGAGATGTGGTTTTACCATGTTGGCCAGGCTGGTCTCAAACTCCTGACCTCAAGTGATCCACCCACCTCGGCCTCCCAAAGTGCTGCGATTACAGACTTGAGCCACCGCACCTGGCATCTACTTGATTTTTAAAAGCAGTGTATTAAAGCTTCTCACCATTATGGTAGATTTTCCCATTTCTCTTTTTTTTTTTTTTTTTTTTTTTTGAGGCAGAGTTTCGCTGTTGTTACTCAGGCTGGAGTGCAATGGCGTGACCTCGGCTCATCGCAACCTCCGCCTCCTGGGTTCAGGCTATTCTCCTGCCTCGGCCTCCTGAGTAGCTGGGATTACAGGCATGCACCACCATGCCCAGCTAATTTTTTTGTATTTTTAGTAGAGACGGGGTTTCACCATGTTGACCAGGATGGTCTCGATCTCTTGACCTCGTGATCCACCTGCCTCCGCCTCCCAAAGTGCTGGGATTACAGGCTTGAGCCACCGCGCCCGGCCCCCATTTCTCTTTCATGTGTTTCAAAGCAATGTTAGGACATAAACATTCGTAATTATTATATCTTTGTGTAAAATCCTTTTTGATCGTAACTGCAGGGAGAGAAGTGTTGTCCGTACCATTTCCAGCCACAGGAATGATGAGAAGAGGTGCAGCCGTTCATCCTGCCAAAAGAAATTCCTGTTTCCGTCACATTGCCAGTAAGAGGTCTGCTCATCTCCCCACTTGCCATGCTGGTTGGCCAACTTCCAAGGTATATAAAAGGGATATGTGATGAAGGCCAGTGTTACAAGTCAAGCACAAAAGCTTGATCAAAACAGATGTGTTAGGCTGTGGGCAGGAGAGTTCACAGCAGGGAGGGAGGAAAGTAGTCTTTCTCAACCCTGGCTGCATGTGAGAATAAATCGAGAAGCTTAAGAATATTGAGAAGCTTAAAAATATCAGTATGGTTGGGCGTGGTGGCTCACGCCTGTAATCCCAGCACTTTAGGAGGCTGAGGTGGGCTGATCACTTGAGGTCAGGAGTTCAAGACCAGCCTGGCCAACAAGGTGAAACCCTGTCTCTACTAAGAATATAAGAATTAGCTGGGCATGGTGGCACACACCTGTAATCCCAACTACGTGGGAGGCTGGGGCAGGAGAATCGTTTGAACCCAGGAGGCGGAGGTTGCAGTGAGCCAAGATCATAACATTGCACTCCAGCCTGGTGACAGAGTGATACTCTATCTCAAAAATAAGTAAATAAATAAATGGATGCTTGGGTTTCATCCATTCAGAACCTCTGGGATTAGATCCTGGCCGCTGGTATGTAGCCAGAGGGAGAAGGAAAGATTCTCTTCCACGTGCTGTTATACCTCTCCCTGCTGCAATGGACAGAGCTTCTTTGAGATCCCCATGCCAAGGCCACCTCGCAGTGGCAGGGGAAGCAGAAATGTGGCTAAGGGCTCTGAGGGACAGTGTTGCCGGGGGCACTCAGGAGGGCTAGAGAAGTCAGCACTCACCACGTCTAGGATGGCAGACATCGTGAAGGAGATGTTGACTCGGGTGGGGACACTGACGTTGGTGACTGGACGGAAGGCCCTTCTCTCAAACACGGAATTCAGAGCAGTGGGATCCGCCCCGTGCCGGCCAAACCCTGAGCAATTGATGGTGAAAGTAACGCCCCTTCCTGTAGCGGACATGGAATGTGTGAGATGAAGGAGAGCAACCCTGTGCTCCCTATATCAGAGGGTCCCCGAGGCAGGGCCTGGGGTTGCCGGTGATAATATGAAAGCTAATGTGTTGAGCATACGCTATGTGTCGGGTACATTCTAAGCCCTTTAAAAATGGATTACCTCATTTAATCCTCCCAATCCCCTAATCAGGTAGATCCTGCTTTACCCTCATGTAATAAACGAGCATTAAGAGGAACTAACTTCCCACAGTCGGATAAGAAAAGGCAGAAGCCGGACTTGGCCTGAACCCAGGTTTGTCTGCTGCTGCTGTGCTATATTTCCCAGGGATGAGACGAAGAATGGGGAGGGGATCACCGAGAGGGGTCCAGACGCTGGGCTCTTCCTTCTGAGGCCCAGGAGGATGGGGCGAGCTGGAATGCAAATACTGGAAGCTAATGTGGCAAAGCTGAGTTAGCGCTCCAGCCTTCTTTCTAGTATTTCTGTCTCCATGCAAAGCATGCCCAAATCTGTATGCAAACTGAGCTTGAAGCGGTGATAGTCATCCAATAGGACTGCAGTCCCAGGCCCTGAGAGGACACACCTGCTTTCACCCTGGCTGCCCCAACCTTCCTTCTCCTCACTGCACTGCCCAGCTCTATCACCAGCTTTCTAGTTTGAGGCTTTAAAAAAGTTTTATTTTTAATGAACATACAATAATTGTGCATATTTCTTTGTTTGTGCTTTTTGTGTGTGTGTGTGTGTGTGTTGTTTTTTTTTTTTTTTTGAGACAGTGACTCACTCTGCTGCCCAGTCTGGAGTGCAGTGGTGCAATCACTGCAGCCTCAACGACTCCTAGCTTAGGGGATCCTCCCACCTCAGCCTCCCAAGTAACTGGACAACAGGCACTCCCTACCACACTTGGCTAATTTTTTTTCTTAGTGAGACAGAGTCTCACTCTGTTGCCAGGCAGGAGTGCAGTGGCATGATCTCAGCTCACTGCAGCCTCCACCTCCCAGGTTCAAGCAATTCTCCTGCCTTAGCCTCCTGAGTAGTTGGGACTACAGGTGCACCACCATGCACCACCACACCCCACCACGCCCTGCTAATTTTTTGTATTTTTAGTAGAGACGGGGTTTCATCATGTTGGCCAGGATGGTCTCCATCCCTTGACCTTGTGATTCACCTGCCTCGGCCTCCCGAAGTGCTGGGATTACAGACATGAGCCACCACGCCCAGCCAATACTTGGCTAATTTTTTAAAAACATTTTGTAGAGACGGAGTCACTATGTTGCCCCGGCTGGTCTCAAATTCCTGGGCTCCAGTGATTCTCCCACCTGTGCCTCCCAAAGTTCTGGGATTATAGGTATGAGCCACCATGCCCAGCCACCATACAAGAAATTAGCTGGGCATGGTGGCGCGTGCCTGTAATCCCAGTTACTTAGGAGGCTGAGGCAGGAGAATTGCCTGAACCCAGGAGGCGGAGGTTGTGGTGAGCCGAGATCGCGCCATTGTACTCCAGCCTGGGTAACAAGAGCGAAACTCTGTCTCAAAAAAAAAAAAAGAAGTGCGGAGATTTTTTTTTTTTTTAATTTTTAAATTTTTTTAGATGGAGTCTCACTCTGTCGCCCAGGCTGGAGTGCAGAAGCGTGATCTTGGCTCACTGCAAACTCAGCCTCCTGGGTTCAAGTGATTCTCCTGCCTCAGCCTCCCAAGTAGCTGGGATTACAGGTGCCCACCACCATGTCAGGCTAATTTTTTAATTTTTAGTAGAGATGGAGTATCACCATGTTAGCCAGGCTGGTCTTGAACTCCTGACCTCAGGTGATCTGCCTGCTTTGGCCTCCCAAAGTGCTGGGATTACAGGCGTGAGCCACCTCGCCTGGCCTGTCTTACCCTTTTCTAACTAATACAGTTTTAAATTTTCTACTGGTGAAAATCTATTGGAGGAGCAACAACGTGGAATGAGAGAGATGATTGATAACCTCTGTGCCAAGAACACTGAGCCTCATCCATCCCCAACGTCACAATGCTTTCCAGGCAAATTCTTAAACCTCTCTAAGAACAGTGAATATTCATTTGTCAACCCCTGTGTGCAAGTGCCCAGAGGCGCTTTCATAACATTTTATACTGCCCAGATCAGGTGTACAATTTGTGTCTCTTCCCTGTGCTGGCCTTTAAAGTCACCTCTGGCTCAGTCCTCTCCTGCTCCCCCTTATCCGAAGTCATGGAATAATCTAAGGAGGAGAGACGACATTTATTAGCACTCTCACCAAGTGCCAGGCACTGCACTTCCCTCCTCTTCCCGAACCTCACAACCCTGCAAGGCAGGTTCTGTTTTACAGATGAGGAAACGAGCTCAGAGAAGTTAAGCAGTGCGACAAAGTTTACACAACTAGCAATGTGAGACACTAAGATTCAAACCCAGGTCCATCTGTCTCCAAATCCCATGTTCTTGTCTCTCTACCATGCTGACTCCGTGGAAGAGAAGCACATTCTACTTTCACCCTGGACCTGCTGTCTTCTGGCGTTTTACCTAGCCTAGAGCCCTTGGATCCAGGGGAGGTGGATGGGGAAATCATGGCTGAAGTAGGTGGGGACTTAGCTACAACGGTTTGGGTTCCATACCTGTAGAGAGAAGGAATTACACCTGTGGGTAGAAAGATGGGTGTATAAAGAAGCGAAATACAGAGAAGATAATCGTGCATGGTTGTTTTTCATGTGGAGTATCAATGAGGAAAAGACAGACTTTTCAAGTAGTATTGAGAAAACTAGATCTCCATATGCAAAAGGATCAAGTTTGCTGGTGTTGAACTCTATTTTTCAAGAAGAAAACTAGAAGTGCTCTTGTATGGCGTGTAACTGGAAGGGGATTTTCCATCTTTCAGAGCAGGAAAGTCTAGGTGGGTGTCATGGTAATGTAGTTATGAAAGCACTCTATCCATCTTAGACAGTCTCGAGGAGTTGGAAATTTGAAAGAAGTTCCTAGATGCTAGGGACAGGTCCTCCTTCTTCCCCCTTCCTCCATTGTCGCTCCTTTCTTACCTTGAAGCAGAAGACAGAGAATGAGGTAGAAGGGAAATCTTTTCCTGTGGAACCAGCTTCCTTCCATCTTCTTTGTCTAAATCTTCTGTGAACATGTACTGGGACTCAGGACTGCCCAGATTAAAGGAGTGCGGGCCACACCTAGAGTCTGACTTTGAATACTGTTCGCGTTGGTTGACCACTGACATTTGTAACCTTCCTGGAAAGGGTGTTCCGCTTGTCTTGTTCTTGGCTATGCTTGAGGCCCAGTCTGCTTTTAAGACTTTGTCTTAGTCTTGGGCATTTCACTACAATGTCCATGGTTATTGATAGCTCATAGGTGATCAAGCTCACACGTGCAGACCGTGGTGAGGTTCCTCAGTCTGAAGGCTCATCTCTTCCATTCTGGAAAATTCTCAGACATTTATAAAGGTTTCACTTCCTCTATTTTCCTTATTAAACATATGTTGAATGGTTTCCTTCTACCTTATGTGTCTTTTATTGCTGTTGTAACAAATCACAAACCTGGTGGCTTAAACCAAACACAATTTGTTATTTTACTCTTCCGTGGTCCAGAAGTCTGAAATGGGCCTCACTGGGATAAAATTAATGTCTCAGCAGGACTGCATTCCTTCTGGATGCTCTAGAGGAGGATCTGTTTCCTTGCCTTTTCCAGAGTTTTTGTTTTTTATTGAGACAAGATTTCACTCTGTTGACCAGCCTGGAGTGTAGTGGTGCAATCACGACTCATTGCAGCCTTGAACTCCTGGGCTCAAGGGATCTTTTTGTCTGAGCCTCCTGAGTAGCTGGAACCACAGGTGCAAGCCACCAAGCCTGGCTATTTTTTTTTTTTTTTTTTTTTAGTAAAGATGAGGTCTCACTCTGTTGCCTAGGCTGATCTTGAACTCCTAGCTTCGAGTGATCCTCCAACCTCGACCTCCCAAAGTGCTGGAATTATAGACATGAGCCATTGCACCTGGCCTTTTCCAGCTTTAAATTGCCTACATTTCGTGGTTCATTGTTTTTACTTCTCCATCTTCAAAACCAGCAACATCAGGCCAATCTTTCTCACAAGGCATCTCATTTCTCTGGTTCTTATTTTCTTCTCTCTCTTTCTTCCACTTACAGAGCCTTTGTGATTGCATTGGGTCCATTTGGATAATCTAGAATAATCTCCCCATCTCAAAGTCAGCTAATTAGCAACCTTAATTCCAACTGCAACCTTAACTCCCCTTTTCTATATTACTTAAGGTGCCAGAGATTAGGATGTGGGCAAATTCTGTGGGCCATTATTCTGCCTAACACACCTCTCTTTCCTATTTTCCATCTTTTAATCTTTATCCCTAATGATTTCTTCAAATCTAACTTCCAGGAAAAAAATTCTCTCTTCAACTGTGTTTATCTTATTTTATTTTATAATGGAGCCTCACTCTGTTGCCCAGGCTGGAGTGCAGTGGCATGATCTTGGCTCACTGTAGCCTCCGTCTCCTTGGCTTGAGCTATTCTCCTGCCTCACCCTCCTGAGTAGCTGGGACTACAGTCTTGTGCCACCACACCTGGCTAATTTTTGTATTTTTAGTAGAGATGGGGTTTCACCATGTTGGCCAGGCTTGTCTCAAACTCCCGACCTCAGATGATCTGCCCGCCTCAGGCTCCCAAGGTGCTGGGATTATAGATGTGAGCCACCGTGCCTCGCTTGAACTGTGTCTAATGTGTCCATCTAATCTGTCCACTGAGTTGTTTTTTTTTTTTTAAAGAGACAGGGTCTCACTGTATCCCAGGCTGGAGTGCAGTGGCATGATCATACTTCACTGTAGCCTTGAACTCCTGGGCTCAAGCAATCCTGCCACCTCAGCCTCCCAAGTAGCTGGGACTACAGGTGTGTGCCACCATGTCTGGCTAATTTTATTTTTACTGTTTCTAAAGACCAGGCCTTGCTACACTGCCCAGGCTGATGTTGAACTCCTGACCTCAAGTGATCTTCCTGTCTTAGCCCCAAAGCACTGGAATGACAGGCATGAGCCACTACAGCTGGCTGTTTACCTATTTTTAAACCAACTTGTTTTTCATTGTTGAGTTTCAGGAGTTCTATGACCAGTTTGGATATTAATTCCTTATCAGCTATATAATTTGCCAATGTTTTCTCCCATTATGTGGGTTGTCTTTTTTTCCTCTGTTAATAGTGTCTTCTGATGCACAGATTTTTAGGCCACGTACGGTGGCTCACTCCTGTAATCCCAACTACTCAGGAGGCTGAGGCAGGAGAATTGCTTGAACCCGGGAGGTGGAGGTTGTGGTGAGCCAAGATTGCGGCACTGCACTCCAGCCTGGGAGACAGAGCAAGACTCCTTCTCAAAAATAAACAAATATTAATGAATGAATGAATGAAAAAGGTCAGGCACGGTGGCTCACGCCTGTAAGCCCAGCACTTTGGGAGGCCGAGGCAGGTGGATCACGAGGTCAAGAGATCCAGACCATCCTGACCAACATGGTGAAACTCCGTCTCTACTAAAAATACAAAAATTAACCAGGTGTGGTGGCACATGCCTGTAGTCCCAGCTACTTGGGAGGCTGAGGCAGGAGAATCGCTTGAACTCGGGAGGTAGATGGTGCAGTGAGCCAAGATCACGACACTGCACTCCAGCCTGGGTGACAAAGTGAGACTCCATATCAAAAAAATAAACAAAAATAAAGTAAAATAATTAAAATAAAATAAAAAGGGTTTTTAATATTTTCATAAAGTACAATTTGTCTATTTTTTCTTTTGTTGCCTGTGCCTTTTGCTATATCCAGGAAATCATTGCTAAATCCAGTGTTGTGACGCTTTTGCCCTGTGTGTTCTTCTAGGAGTTTTATTGTTTTAGGTCTAGCTTAAATCTTTTATCCATTTTGAGTTAATTTTGGTGTATGGTTTTAGGTAAGGGTCAAACTTTATTATTTTGCACATGGATATCCAGTTTTCCCAACACTACTTGAAAAGTCTGTCTTCTTCATACTCCATGTTATGCTTAAAAAAAAAAAAGTTTGTCTTTTCCACATTGGAACTCTTGCAAAAATCATTTGGCTATTTATGTGAGAGTTTATTTCTCGGTTCTTTATTCTATTCTATTCCATTGTTCTATATGTCTGTCTTTTTTTTTAGGCAGAGTCTCACTCTGTCACCCAGGCTGGAGTGCAATGGCACGATCTCAGCTCACTGCAACCTCCGCCTCCTGGGTTCAGGCAATTCTCCTGCCTCAGCCTCCTGAGTAGCTGGGACTACAGGCACGCGCCACCGTGCCCAGCTAATTTTTTGTATTTTTAGTAGAGACGGGGTTTCACCATGTTGACCAGGATGGTCTCGAGCTCTTGACCTTGTGATCCGCCCGCCTCGGCCTCCCAAAGTGCTGGGATTACAGGCATGAGCCACCATGCCTAGCCTGTAGTACGTTTTAAAATTAGGAGTGTGAATCTTCCAGCTTAATTTTTTTTTTAAAGACTGTTTCAGGTATTCAAGGTCCTTTGACATCCCATATGAATTTTAGGATGGATTTTTCCTATTTCTGCAAAAATTGACACTGGGATGTTGATAGGAATTGCACTGAGTCTGTTCATTGCTTTAACTAGTATTGACATTTTCCCAATTTTATGTCTTCCAATCCATGAATATGAGATGTGTTTCCACTTGTTTATATTTAAAAAATTTCTTTCAACAATATTTTATAGTTTTCACTGTACAATAATTTTACTTCTTTAGCTAATTCCCAAGTTTTTTTTTCTTTTGATTTCATTGTAAATGGAATTGTTTTTATGATTTCCTTTTCTGATCATTCATTGTTGATGTATAGAAACGCAATTCACTTTTATATGTTTGCTTGGTATCCTGTTATTTTGCTAAATTCATTTATTAGTGTTAATGCTGCTAGTTTTTGTGAGATCTTTAGGATTTCCTACATATAAAATAACATCACTGCAAACAGACAATTTTACTCTTTCCAATCTGGATGCCTTTTGTTTCTTTTTCTTTTTTTTTGAAATGGAGTTTCACTCTTGTTACCCAGGCTGGAGTGCAATGGCGCGATCTCGGCTCACCGCAACCTCCGCCTCCCAGGTTCAGGCAATTCTCCTGTCTCAGCCTCCCGAGTAGCTGGGACTACAGGCACGCGCTACCGTGCCCAGCTAATTTTTTGTATTTTTTTTTTTTTAGTAGAGACGGGGTTTCACCATGTTGACCAGAATGGTCTTGATCTCTTGACTTTGTGATCCACCTGCCTCGGCCTCCCAAAGTGCCGGGATTACAGGCGTGAGCCACCACCCCCGGCCTCTTTTTCTTGCTTATGTGCTCAGGCTAGAACTTCCGAGACTGTGGTTCTTTGTTGTTGTTTGTTTTTAGAGATGGGGTCTTGCTCTGTTATCCAGGCTGGAGTGCAGTGGTGTGATCGTAGCTCACTGCAGCCCAAAAATCCTGGGTTCAAGTGATCCCCCGTCAGCCTGAGTAGCTGGGACTATAGGCATGTGCCACGACGTCCACCTAATTTGTTTGTTTTTTGAGACGGGGTCTTGCTCTGCTGCCCAGGCTGGAGTGTAGTGGCACAATCTTGGTTCACTGCAATCTCTGCTTCATGGGTTCAAGCGATTCTAGTGCCTTAGCTTCCCAAGAAGCTGGGACTACAGGCATGCACCACCAGGCCTGGCTAATTTTTGGATTTTTAGTAGAGTTGGGGTTTCACCATGTTGGTCAGAATGGTCTCAATCTCTTGACCTCCTACTTATTTGGGACCCTGGAAAGGGGCTTGCCACTCCTTGTGACCCCAAAGCAATATATGGAATTTGCTAGAGAGAAGAAACAGAGGTGCAAAGTGGTCAGGTAGAGAAAGGGCCTGATTTTGCACTCCTGTACCTCCCTCAGTCCCCATGAGATGTGGAAGGGCACCAGAAATTCCTCTGCGTTCTGCATGGATAGTGAATGGAGGCTGGACCTACAGCCACCAGCACGGCTATGGGGCCATAGATGGATAAAGCAACTCTGCAGTAGAGGCTGTGGAGTGGACTATCAAGGCAGGTGGAGATCCTGGGTGAGGCTCAGAGTGATGCAGGACGGGTGAGCTCCCAAGTGGAGCTCAGCCCACAAGGGTTCTTGGCTTTGCCCAGGAAAGAACTCAAGGGAAAGCCAGACATAGCAGAAAGCAGCTTTATTGAACAGGCAGCATTACACCTCTGGTGACGTTACAGCTCTGTGGAACAGAGCAGGGCTGTCCCCTAAGCAGAGTAGCCACTCAGGGCAATCTGCAGTCATATTTATACTCACTTTTAATTGCATGCAGATTAAAGGGCCATTTATGCAGAAATTTCTAGGGAAGGGGTAGTATACATTGGGTCATTGCTATGGAAAGGGGTTGTAACTTCTGGGTGTTGCCATGGCAACGGTAAATTGACATGGCACACTGGTGGGCATGTCTGATTGAAAGCTGCTTCTATCCTGGCCCTGTTTTAGCTAGTTCTCAGTCTGGTCCGCTGTCTGAGCCCCATCTCTGGAGTCCAGTCCTGCCTCCTACCTCAAGAGGGGTCCACAGCAGCCCTGATTATGGAGGTCAGACCAATCTGCCTCTTTCTCAAGGATGAACCTCCTTGTACATTTTCTGTTCTGAATCTATCAAGACTTGAGCTTGGAATCAGAAGACTTGGATTAAAATCCATCACATACTGGCTGTTTTCTCTTAAACTTTGAGTATTTTATCTCATCTGCAAAATGGGGGTATTAATATCTACTTCACAGTTTTTTTATGATGATTAAATATAGCATTTGAAAAAAGTTAGCCCAGTGCTGGGTACTTCACAGGTACTGAGTAAATGCTCCCCTTCCTCATTTCAGTGTTATTTCCAAGCATCAACTTATTCTGGCCTTTCCTGTCCAGTCTGTCTTCCGGTACTATTCTTACAAGTCCATGCTACTCTTTTTTTTTTTTTTTTGAGATGGCATTTTGCTCTGTCGCTCAGGCTGACATGAGCATGCTATCTGGGCTCATTGCAACCTCCGCCTCCCAGGTTCAAGTGATTCTCGTTCCTCAGACTCCAGAGTAGCTAGGATTACAGGTGCTCCACCCTGCCCAGCTAATTTTTGTACTTTTGTACTCTTTTTTTTTTTGTGGGGGGAAACAGAGTCTTGCTTTGTGACCCAGGCTGGAGTGCAGTGCGCGATCTTGGCTCACTGCAACCTCCGCCTCCTAGGTTCAAGCGATTCTCCGCCTCAGCCTCCTGCATAGCTGGGACTACAGGTGCCCGCCACCATGGCTGACTAATTTTTCTTCGTATTTTTTAGTAGTGACAGGATTTTACCATGTTGGCCAGGCTGAATCTTGAACTTCTGACCTCAAGTGCTCTGCCCACCTCAGCCTCCCAAAGTGTTGGGATTACAGGCGTGAGCCACCGCGCCCGGCCTCCATGTGGCTCTTGTTTTTGTCCTAGTTTGTGTGTCACTTCTCTCTTTTGCATAAATCCACAGGGCTGATTTACCTGTGAAGCACAGGGCACTTTACATACGTCCCGTATGTAAAGAGATTTTTTTTCTTTCTTCTTCTTTTTTTGAGACAGAGTCCTACTCCATAGCCCAGGCTGGAGTGCAGTGGCAGGATCTCAACTCACTGCAACCTCTGCCTCCTGGGTTCAAGTAATTCTCCTGCCTCAGCCTCCTGAGTACTGGGATTACAGGCATCCACCACCTCACCTGGCAAATGTTTATATTTTTAGTAGAGACAGGGTTTTGCCATGTTGGTCTAGGCTGGTCTCGAACTCCCCGGCTCAGGTGATCCTCCTGCCTCAGCCTTCCAAAGTGCTAGGATTATAGGTGTGAGCCACCATGCCCTGCTGGACCTAAGAGATTTCTACTGGGCTACTACATGTTTGAGATTTGGGGAAAAAATTATTGGCTCCAAAATGTCAAAAGAACTTCAAAATTAGAAAACATTAATAGGCCAGGCACGGTGGCTCACACCTGTAATCCCTGCACTTTGGGAGGCCAAGGCAGGTGGATCACCTGAAGTCAGGAGTTCAAGGCCAGGCTGGCCAACCTGGTGAGACCCCATCTCTTTTTTCTTTTCTTTTTTTTTTTTAAGCATTATATTGATCTTGAGAGACACATCTCTACTAAAAATACAAAAAATTAGCTGGGCATGGTGGCACATGCCTGTAACCCCAGCTACTTAGTAGGCTGAGGCAGGAGAATCACTTGAACCTGGGAGGCATCAGAGGTTGCAGTGAGCCAAGATCGTGCCATTGCACTCAGGCCTGGGCAGCAGAGTGAGACTTTGTTTCAAAAAAAAAAGAAAACACTAGCAATCTGGTCAGGTGTGGTGGTTCACACAATCCCAGCACTTTGGGAGGCCAAGGTGGGCGGATCACCTGAAGTCAGGCATTCAAGACCAGCCTGGCCAACATGGAGAAACCCCCTCTCTACTAAAATACAAAAATCAGCTGAGCATGGTGGCATGTGCTTGTAATTCCAGCTACTTATTAGGCTGAGGCAGGAGGATCTCTTGATCCCGGGAGGTGGAGGTTGCAGTGAGCCGAGATCATGGCACTGCACTCCAGCCTGGGTGACAGACTCCGTCTCAAAAACAACAAAAAAAGTTAATACATATTTCATATTACATTAAAAAATTAAATATATATTTAATGTTAAAAAAATGTGAACATTATCAGCTAGCCAATTCAATTCTTATATTGTTACAAATAGATCCACACGTCTTTATCCCTAATTCTGGAACCCAGAAAATTCTGAAAAGAACATTTTTTTTGTTTTGGGGTAAACTCATTGGAAGCACACCCTAACCTGTTCTAACATGAATGTATTTCTGATCTGTATTTATTCCCCTTAGTGTGAATATTCATCCTTTTTTTTCCCCAGAAATAGAAATGTCTTTGATTATGGGTACTGTAATATACTAGGCCCCTGTGAAAGTATTACATCATATATAGGCAGGTGAAAAGTTTGGATTTCAACAGCATATCTGCTGCTGTAGTCTGGATACTCGTCCCGCTAAGCCTCATGTTGAAATCTGATTCCCAGTATTGGAAGTGGGGCCCAATGGGAAGTATTTGGGTCATGGGGGCAGATCTCTCAAGAATGGTTTGGTGTCATTCATTCGACATTGGCAATGAGTCAGTTCCTGGTCTGTTTGTTCCTACAAGAGCTGGTTGTTGGCTCACACCTGTAATCCTGCACTTTGGGAGACCGAGGCGGGTGGATCACGAGGTCAAGAGTTTGAGACCAGCCTGGCCTGGCCGACATGGTGAAACCCTGTTCTACTAAAAATATAAAAATTAGCCGGGCGTGGTGGTGCGTGCATGTAATCCCAGCTACTCGGGAGGCTGAGGCAGGAGAATCACTTGAACCCAGGAGGCAGAGGTTGCTGTGAGCTGAGACGTGACATTGCACTCCAGCCTTGGTGACAGAGTGAGATTCCGTCTCCAAAACAAACAAACAAAAAGATCTGGTTGTTGAAGGAGCCTGGCACGTCCTCCCTCTTCTTCTTGCTTCCTTTCCTGCTGTGTGATCTCTGCACACACAGGTTCTTCTTCACCTTCCGCTATGAGTGGAAGCAACCCAAGGCTTTCGCCAGATGCCCAGCCTTCCAGCCAGCAGAATCATGAGCCAAATAAACCTTTTCACTTGACAGATTATCCAGCTTCAGGTATTCCTTTACAGCAACACAAACAGATTAAGACATCTTCGCAGGAGGATCAGATAAATGGTTGCATACTTGTGTAAATAATAGGTGGGATAGGAATAGCTTTTCATGTGTTTATTATTAGGTGTGTGGGGGAGATTCCAAAATAAGTGTGCCTGTGGCCTAAAAAGGGCCTGATGCCTTAAAAAGGCATCGGAATTCTCTCCCAGTGCCAAGAGCATGGTTTGCGCTTTTGGGAGAATTACATCCTTTTTAAAAGGCTACTTGACTAATAAGTGCATGGAAAGATGCTCAACATCATTAGTCATTAGGTAAAGGCAAATTAAAACACAGTGAGGTACCATTTTATGCCAATTAGAATAACTATGTTAAATAAGACAGGCCAGGTGTGGTGGCTCATGCCTGTAATCCCAGCACTTCGGGAGGCCATGGCAGGTGTATTGCTTGAGTTCAGGAGTTCGAGACCAGCCTAAGAAACTTGGCAAAATCCCATCCCTACAAAAAAAATACAAAAATTAGCCAGGCGTGGTGGCACACGCCTGTAGTCTCGGCTACGCAGGAGGTTGAGGCAAGAGGATCTCTTGAGCCTGGAAGGTTGAGGCTGCAGAAAGCCAAGATCTCACCACTGAACTCCACCCTGGGTGACAGCACGAGACCCTGCCAGTCTCAAAAAAAATAAAAGTTACAACAAATAAATAAATAAGACAATAGCCAATGTATGTGGAGTAGCTGGAACCCTCATACACTGCTGGTGGGAATGTAAAATGGTGAAGTCACTTGGAAAAACAGTTTGGAAGTTCCTCAGAGAGTTAAACATAAAACTACCAGACAACCCAGCAATTCTGCTTTTGGGTATCTGCCCAAGAGAGAGGAACAACGTGTCCACAGAAAGACTTGCATGTGAACATTCATAACAACGTTCATAACAACCAAAATCTGTAAATAACCTGTGTCTGTCAAATGGCAGATGGATAGATAAAATGTGGTATGTGACAGGGGTCTCCCTCTGTCACCCAGGCTGGAGTGCAGTGGCATGATCACAGCTCACTGCAGTCTCAGCCTCCTGGGCTCAAGTGATCCTCCTGCCTCAGCCTCCCCAGTAACTGAGACTACAGGTATACTCGATCATGCCCTACTAGCTTTTAATTTTAATTTTAATTTTTGTAGAGACAGGATCTTCCTATGTTTTCCAAGCAGCTCTCAAACTTCTGGGTTCAAGTCATCCTCCTGCCTTAGCGTCCTGAAGTGATGGAATTACAAGCACGAGCCACTGTGCCTGAGTACATGGGATGGAATACTATTCAGCAATAAAAAGAAATAAACTTATCAATACACACTAGATCATGGATGAACCTCAAAAACAATATGCTAAGTGAAAGGAGGCAAACACACGAGGCCACATATAGTATCGATCCATTTATATGAAATGTCTTGAAAAGGCAAATTCAGGCCGGGTGCGGCAGCTCATGCCTGTAATCCCAGCACTTTGGGAGGCCAAGGCGGGCGGATCACGAGGTCAAGACATTGAGACCATTTTGGCCAACATGGTGAAACCCCATCTCTACCAAAAAATACAAAAATTGGCTGGGCGTGGTGGCATGTGCCTGTAGTCCCAGCTGCTCGAGAGGCTGAGTTGGGAGAATTGCTTGAACCTGGGAGGTGGAGGTTGCAGTGAGCTGAGATTGCGCCACTGCACTCCAGCCTGGTGCCTGGCAACAGAGCGAGACTCTGTCTCAAAAAAAAAAAAAAAAAAAAAGGCAAATTCATAAAATCATAAAGTAGTTGAGTGGTTGTTGGGGTCTTGGCATGGTGTTAACTGTAAATGAACATCTTGTTGCCCTCATTTCTGACGGTATTCAATCTTAAACAAATCCCGACTTCTTTAGACTATCCCCAAACCATCCCACTAAAGCCCAAATCCTGTAACAGATTCTTTTTAACACTCTGACACTCCCCATGGTTCCCTGTGATCTGTGTCCTCCTTTCTTGCAGTAAGTAATAAAGCCGCCTTGTTTAACTACAGGTGGGTTTCTAGCGGTCTTTGGCGGAAGGGTACTGACAAATGAAATGGTCACTTTCTGCAAGTTCCTATCCCTGCCACAGCATCAACTACTGCTTTCTTCTGTGTTGGTCTATAGTAAGCTCAAAGAATTTGATCATCGATATAAATATTGATAATCATGAATTATAACCTTTCAGATAAAAGAGGAATCCATGAATCCATACGGATATAAATGGAATGAATGAATGAGCAAAAGAGAAGGGAAAGCTCTCCTTTACATTAGAATGCCAATGAGTAAGTATAGAAGAAATAATGGAATTAGAAAATTACAATTTTGTACAGGTCACATAATAATTGATTCATGCCAGAACAATAATGATGAGTAATGGAATGATTATACAGTCTCAGAGTATCTCTCCTTAAAAAGTGACCTATATGCCATACTTACTAATTAGCTTTACAGGGGAGAAACCTGGCAGACCCCTTTTTAACTGAGTGGTAACAGTTATCAGTAAAGTGACAAATTGACATTGTGTATTTCCTAGGATGCGATAAGAAAAGCTTGGCACAACTTCCGGGTTATTCCCACTAAAAATGCATAAATCACGAGTAGTTGAAGAAGTTCAATTAGACAAACCCAAATTGAGGGACAAAATAACTACCAAATAGCTAGCTTATACTCTTCAAAATGTCCACGTGATGAAAGATAAGAAAAGACGGAAGTGTTCCTGATTGACAGACTGAAGAGATGTAACAGTTAAATGCAGTGTGTATTCCTGGACTGGGTCCTGGACCTATCAAAGACATGACTGGAGGCTGGGTGGGGTGGCTCATCCCTGTAATCCCAAACTTTGGGAGGCTGAGGCCAGTGGATCACCTCAGGTCAGGAGTTTGAGACCAGCCTGGCCAAAATGGTGAAACTCTGTCTCTACTAAAAATATAAGAAATTAGCTAAGCATGGTGGCAGGTGCCTGTAATCCCAACTACTTGGGACACTGAGGCAGGAGAATCACTTGAACCTGGGAGGCATAGGTTGCAGTGAGCTGAGATCTCGCCACTGCACTCCAGCCTGGGCAGCAGAGCAAGACTCTGTCTCAAAAAAATGAAATAAAATAAAATAAAATATCCACAATTGGAAAATCTGGGAGAAGTGTACACAGGAGCTCTTTGTACAAACTTTACAACATTTATGTACATTTTAAATCATTCAGCCAGGTGCGGTAGCTCACACCTGTAATCCCAGCACTTTGGGAGGCTGAGGCTGGTGGATCACTTGAGGTCAAGAGTTCCAGACCAGCCTGGCCAACATAGGGAAACCCCATCTTTACTAAAAACACAAAAATTAGCCAGGCGTGGTGGCGCACACCTGTAATCCCAGCTACTCCAGAGGCTGAGGCAGGGAGAATTGCTGGAACCCAGGAGGTGGAGGTTGCAGTGAACCGAGATCTTGCCACTGCACTCCAGCCTGGGCAACAGAGCAAGACTCTGTCTAAAAAAATTTTTCTTTAATCATTTAAAAATAAAAAGTAAAAGGAAGAAGAAGAAACAGTAAGTCTAGAGGTTCTGCATGCATCTATGTCCAGTGTCTCCTTTGGACCAGAACTGAATTGGGTACTGGCCTCCAGGAGAGGGCAGCAGACCTCTGGGCATGTGATTGAAGCCTTCCGTTACGTTTTAATGATTTCTTCTTACTGTTAACATGGTCACCTTTTTACTTCTTCAATTTGAATCTAGCATATTCTCAGCCAGTAGGTTTCAACTAGGGATTCAGATCACTTGTTTATGTCGTTTTATTAATATACAGATACTCAGAAATTCTGACTTACTGAATCTCTTCATGTTCTTAACATGTTCTTTGTATGTTCTTGCTCTAAACTTAGCAAGTTTATATGATTTTTAAAATGTGTGCCTAAGAACATCCATTCAAAGACCCCCGAATACTCCTGACCCACTTCTTATATAGGATATATTAAGTCAGGATTATTAGATGTTATATCTTCATTCTTTTCTCTGTAAAGATCATGTTCATCCCTTTATGTAAATTAGATTACTGTTCACTGTCTTTTTTCGAAAATCTACTTAATTGTCACATTTATAATGATTTTGTCAAAAGCTCTTTCTGTTTCTTTTTTGGAGACAGTTTCTCTCTGTTGCCCAGGCTGGTGTGCAGTGGCATGATCTTGGCTCACTGCCACCTTCACTTACCGAGATCAAGCGATTCTCCTGCCTCAACCTCCCGAGTAGCCAGGATTACAGGTGTGCACTACTGTGCCTGGCTAATTTTTGTATTTTTGGTAGAGATGAGGTTTCACCATGTTGGCCAGGCTGGTCTTGAACTCCTGATGTCAAGTGGTCCGCCCACCTCGGCCTCCCAAAGTGCTGAGATTAAAGTCATGAGCCACCGCGCCTGGCCCAAAAGCTGTTGTTGGATTGACTTTATTATCCTGTTTTGCATTTCACAGAAACAACCAAATTTCCTTGTCAGCGGTGCAATTCTTGGAATGAACACTCATCGGATCTTTCATGTTTTAAAATAATGAGTAATAAGTTAGTAAGTGAATTATAACCATCTTAAGTCTTTTGTTATCTCCAGATAGTTTTTTATTTTACTCTGATACTTCCCTGAAAGCTCAACAATCAGCTACAGCCAAAGTGCTCCGTCTTCAATAAAGGATTATCACAGAATCCTGCTGGGTACTTGGGGCATCGTATCTGATGGCAACACTTAAACAGCTTTGAGACCATACGAGTAGACTGAGTCAGGATTTCTAGAACTCTAGTTGAGAAGCCAATGGATTTCATGAGATTGTTAACTAAAGATTTACTCGAATAATTATTAATTACAAAGGATCAAATGAACCGAGAAGGGACACTTGCAGTTTTTATTTGAAATATTGTTGATGTTGTTGTAATATTTTTCTTTTTTCTTTTTGAGAGAGAGTCTCACTCTGTTGCCCAGACTGGAGTACAGTGGCACAATCTTGGCTCACTGCAACCTCTGCCTCCTGGGTTCAAGTGATTCTCCTGCCTCAGCCTCCCAAGTAGTTGGGATTACAGATCTGTGTCACCACTGCTGGCTAATTTTTGTATTTTTAGTAGAGATGGGGTTTCACCATGTTGGCCAGGCTGGTCTCGAACTCCTGACTTCAAGTGATCCACCTGCCTTGGCCTCACAAAGTGCTGGGATTACAGGCGTGAGCCACTGCACCTGGCCATTGTGATAATATCCTATTTTCCAGATATTTAAGGAAGCCCATTTTATTTCCTCTTAAGCTATGTATAACTCAATGATTTAGTAATTATAACTCTTCTTTTAAAAGACTTTTTCACAGTGAAGTGAAACATTTGTAAATGATCTCTTATTCTCCCTGCCTGACCTCTACAGAATTTGGAAACTCTTATAAAACAGTCTTAATTTCATGATAATATAATTATTGTATTTTCATGACAATGTAGTTATTGGCATAGGCTCGATGGGACCGTCTTCCTTTTTACCAGGATAGAATCGGAAACGTTGGTTATGCAAGGCCTTGTCTGGAGTATCATATTTCAGAAGGTGCTCATTGAATCAAATATGATTAGATATTTCTAAGGAACTCAGGTCGATTTTGTGGAGCCAATGCTTACAAGCCCCTTCCAGGAAAACTGGCCTGGTACCTGGTTTATGGCGTTGGCAGTCTTACAAATCCAGGGAGGATATTTTGAGGACCTCAAGAAGAGAGGAATTCACTCAAATTGGTGAAATCTGGTGGTGAGTTTTTGGTGTGGTTATCTGGCTTCAAGGGGCTTTTGAAAGTCAAATTTGAGATTTTTTGAAAACTTTTAGCAAAACAAACTGAAGAAGGTCTAAATGGTAGTTTCCCACTCTTGTTGTACCTATGAAAATACTGAAGCCAAATGTTACCAGTTTCATTTTGTGACCAAAAAGAATCTTCCTGCCAGGCACAGTGGCATGTGCTTGTAATCCCAGCTACTCAGGAGGCTGAGGTGAGATCATGGAGTTCAGTATCAGCCTGGGCAACATAGCAAAGCCTCATCTCCATCAATCAATCAATCAATCATCAATCAATCAATCAATCATCAATCAATCATCAATCAATCAAGTCAGTTGGATGTATTGGTACACACTTTTAGTCTCAGGTTCTTGGGAGGTTGAGGTGAGAGGATTACTTGAGCCTAGGAGTTTGAGGTTGTAGTGACCTATGATTGTGTCTCTGCACTCCAGCCTGGATGACCAAGTGAGATTCTGTCTCTTAAGAAAAAAAGGCTGGGCGGGGTGGCTCACACCTGTAATCCCACTTTGGGAGGCTGAGATGGGTGGATCACTTGAGGTCAGGAGTTCGAGACCAGCCTGGCCAACATGGTGAAACCTCATCTCTACTAAAAAAACAAAAATTATCTGGGTTTGGTGGCAGGTGCCTGTAATCTCAGCTACTCCAGAGGCTGGGGCAAGAGAATCAGTTGGAACTGGGAGGCGGAGGTTGCAGTGAGCTGAGATTGCACCACCGCACTCCAGCCTGGATGACAGAGTGAGGCTCTGTCTCGAAAAAAAAAAAAAAGAAGAAGAAGAAAAAGAAAAAAAAAGGATAATCTTTCTGGCTGGCCTGAAGATAGTGGTTTATCTCGATTGATTGTTCATAGTCAGTTATGGATGGGATTCCTTCTTCTATTCCTTCTCTCTTTCTCCCTACTGCACTTGACTAGTCTTAAAAAAAAAAAAAGTATAACCTTCCCTTGAGATTAGAAAGGAAATTATAGAAAAGGGAGAAGGTTATAGAAAAAAGTTTTGTATTTCCATGAGCAATTATGCATTGACCATAGCAACTATTCCCAGCTGTGGGATTCTAGCCCTGTTTACTGTCTTTGGGCTATTTTGCAGCTCTTTCTACATGGCAGGCAATTGATGAATATTCTTGAAGACAAAAACCAACCAGTTAACAAGATTAATTTTATTCAGCCTATCGCAATACGGAGATTACCCAGATCTGAAGATCAGGGTGTCTTGACAGGGAGGTTTTGTCTTAGACTTTTATAGGGAGGAGCAGACAAATTATAGGTGGGGTGATTTACAGTTGGGATTCTTTTGCAATCAGAGGGAGTCCTGGTTAGTTAGCTGAACAGGAAATGTTTCCCTCTATGTCTGGCTGGTTTCAGGGATGAGTCATCCTAATCTCAGCTAATCATTCATGTGACAAAGAATGGGGAGTTGGAAGGTCTGGTCTTGTGGGCAGGTTCCGGCAAAAGGGGAAAAGACTGGCCTTATCACAGGACGAGGGAGTCACCTGTAAGTCCTATGAGAATCGTGACAAAGAACAGACAGTGAGTCTTGTCTAAGTTATGTGGGGAAGAGTGGTTCTTTGCAGTATGTCGTCTCCCAGAGCACAAAAGGGTTGGGGGTTGGCTTACCATTGCTGTTTTCTGGGAACACAGGATTCAGGTAAAGTTGGACATTGTCAACATGCAAACTCTATCTTGTCCTGTAGACTTCCAATTGACTTTCCCCCCAACCCCCGAGGAAAAACCAGTTTTGTCTCCATTTGCAATTTGATATCTTATAAATTGATGGTTCTTGACTTTTCCTTGGAGCCTTTTATGACATCTGCCTGATGATCTCATATCATATGAGTTTAACCAATTCTTTAACACGTATTCCTTTCCACATTCATAGGAGATTTTGCCCTTTTCTGAAAATTGGCTTTTAACAGTACAATCCATAGGGTCTATTCAGATCTCACCAGTTACACATGCTTTCATTTGTGCATGTGAACAAGCCAGTGTTTGAGGATCCCATGAGAGGTAAGGAAATTCCGAGAGCTGGGGAAGATGGGTCAGTCCAATGGCTGATGGCGGCCTCAGTGAAGACTGATGCTCTGAGGTTGAGTTACCAAGTAGAGTGAGATAGGACTTCTTTGGTGGGATGGTTCTGAATTCAGAGTCTAATGTTTATGTTTTCATGTTTAAGAATTATCTAATTTCTGCACTCTTTGGCAATGGCCTGGATGTGTTAAAATAGAGGACTGGCTGGGTGTAGTGGCTCATGCCTGTAATCCCAGCACTTTGGGAGACTGAGATGGGTGGATCACGAGGTCAGGAGTTTGAGACCAGCCTGGTCAATATGGTGAAACCCCATCTCTAGTAAAAATACAAAAAATTAGCTGAGTGTGGTGGTGCACGCCTATAATCCCAGCTACTCTGGAGGCTCAGACAGGAGAACTGCTTGAACCCAGGAGGTGGAGGTTGTGGTGAGCAGAGATCGTGCCATTGCACTCCAGGCTGGGCAACAGAGCAAGACTCCGTCTCAAAAACAAACAAACAGGGGACTGAGAGTTTGACAAATTTGAGTCCAAATCTCAGTTTGACCACTTACTTGCTATGTGACCAGAGAAGGATGTTAACTTTTTCTATTTTGATGTTCTTACCTGTTAAGTGGGAATAATATTAGTACCTACCCCACAGAATTGCTGTAAGGTTCAGATGAGTAGTGAATGTGATGGGCTTGGCTTATAGAAAGCACTCAGCAAATGTTGACTACTATTATTAAAATAACTTTCTATGTCCAGTCCAAGAGGAGCCTAAATTAACAACCTTTCCTGAAAACCCGTAGAAGCCCCTGGGCCTCTGCTTCGCACCAGACCCCTTAACTCTTAAGCAGAGTTCTTGCTCAACCAGGATAGATGGAGTAACACTTTATCAACTTGTCAACTCCGCAGCAGGTTAGTCAGGAAAATCATAGCTGCATATTAGTTATAATGTAATCATTGCTTTCTCTGGAACTTTTTTTTTTTTGAAATGGAGTCTCACTCTGTCGCCCAGGCTGGATTACAATGGTATAGTCTTGGCTCACCGCAACCTCTGCCTCCCGGGTTCAGCGATTCTCCTACCTCAGCCTCTCAAGTAGCTGGGATTACAGTTGTCCAGCGCCACACCCAGCTAATTTTTGTATTTTTGGTAGAGATGGGGTTTTACCATGTTGGCCAGGCTGGTCTCGAACTCCTGAACTCGTGATCTGCCTGCCTCCACCTCCCAAAGTGCTGGGATTAAAGGTGTGAACCACTGTGCCCAGCCTTCTCTGGAACTTTTGTATTTCTTTTCATGTAACTTTATTTTTTAATGAAGGTAATTCACTAAATCTGAATGCGATTTATTTATAGATTTTTATAAAGCCGTTCGTGTATTTTACAAATCACAAAAGGAACGACAGTGTGTCCAAATTTTAGTCAGGAAAAGATGGGTAGTTTAAGTATACTATGCACGGCATGCACTCCTTCGTATACCCGAAGGTCACCAATGACCTCACAGGGGCAGGGTCCCCACATCGAGGTGGTGAGGACTAGCTAATCCTAGCCCTTTTTTTTCAGGTCTTTTGATTTTTCGTATCACTAAGGACCGACCGTTCCTGATAACCTGCGAACGCAGGGTTGCTGAAATGATGCATTTGTAAACAAAAATTCGCACATGACTTGAGTGTCCTCAGGACTCAAATCTGACATTCTACTAAGATCCTGTGGCCTCTTGTCTGGCACTCTTGTCTGCAAGCAGACGTTAGGATCTCTAGGGCGGCTTTCAAGCCTACCAAGGCTAGGGCTCACGTTAAAAGTTCTGCTTTAATTAGCCTGGGGTAAGATCCAGAGCTCACGTTTGATTCATCCTCAAGTCTCGAACAGGGCTTAGCCACGGGCACTTAATCTTACTATCTATCACCTGTGCCCAATAAATGATTGTTAAGGCTGGGCGCAGTGGCTCACACCTGTACCAGCACTTTGGGAGACGCAGGCAGGTGGATCAAGAGGTCAGGAGTTCAAGTCCAGCCTGGCCAAGATGGCGAAACCCCGACTCTACTAAACATACACAAAATTAGCCGGGTGTGGTGGAGGGTGCCTGTAATCCCAGCTACTCAGGAGGCTGAGGCAGAGAATTGCTTGGACCTGGGAGGTGGAGGTTGCAGTGAGCAGATCACACCAATGCACTCCAGCCTGGGCAACAGAGCGAAAGTCCCTCTCAAAAAATAAAAAATAAAAAGGCCAGATGTGGTCCTTATGTCCATAATCCCAGCACTTTGGGAGGCTGAGGTGGGTGAATCACCTGAGTTCGGGAGTTTGAGGCCAGCCTGACCAACATGGAGAAAACCCGGCTCTACTAAAAATACAAAATTAGCTGGGCGTGGTGGCACATGCCTGTAATCCCAGCTACTTGGGAGGCTGAGGCAGAAAATTGCTTGAAGTTGGGAGGTGGAGGTTGCAGTGAGCTGAGATCATGCCCCTGCGCTCCAGACTGGGAGACAGACGGAGGCTCTCTCTCAAAAAAAAGTTTGTTAAATGCATAGCTGAAGCCTCACCCAAAGAAAAAACTATGGCTGGGCATGGTGGCTCATGCCCATAATCCCAGCACTTTGGGAGGCCGAGGTGGGTGAATCACAAGGTCAGAAGTTCGAGACCTGCCTGGCCAATATGGTGAAACCCTGTCTCTACTTATAATACAAAAATTAGCTGAGCGTGGTGGTAAGTGCCTATAGTCCCAGCTACTCGGGAGTCTGAAGAAGGAAAATTGCTTGAACTGGGGAGGCGGAGGTTGCAGTGAGCCGAGATTGTGCCACTGCATTCCAGCCTGGGCAACAGAGCGAGACTCCATCTCAAAAAAAAAAGAAGGAAAGAAAAAGAAAAAGAAAAAACTACAAAAATAAAAGCACTAAAAGAGTTGCATGACGTCAGGCAAGTTACGTACCCTCTGAGCCTCTCGGAAGGTCATTTCTGCCTCCTCGGGGTGCTGTAAAATAATGCCTGAAGCCAGCCAGGCAGAAGTTATCAGGAGCCCTGCTCTGCCAACTCAGCCTATGCTGGTAACCCCTCCCCCACTTCCCGTTCTTTTCCTGATGTCATCTATTTCTCTTCTTTATTGTCAGTCTCTTCTCTCTCCCTGCGATGTGAGCTCCATGAGGATGGGATTTCTATTAGTTTGCTTCATTGCTGTATCCTCAGCACTCAGAACAGTGTCTAGCGCATAGTAGGTGCTGAACAGATATTATTATTGTTATTTTTTTAGATGGAGACTAAAAGGCTAGAGTGCAGTGTCGAGATCTCGGCTCACTGCAACCTCCACCTCCCAACTTCAAGCAATTTTCTGCCTCAGCCTCCCAAGTAGCTGCGATTACAGACACATGCCACCACACCTGGCTAACTTTTGTATTTTCAGTAGAGACGGGGTTTTGCCATGTTGGCCAGGCCAGTCTCGAACTCCTAACCTCCTAACCAGGTGATCCACCTGCCTCAGCCTCCCAAAGTGCTGGGATTACAGGTGTGAGCCACCATGCCTGGCTCAATAAATACTTATTAATAGAGAATGACATGTGTTAGCCTAGTTTTTAAACTAATCCTTTTCCTCCATACCAATAACACAAGTTACTTTTCTGGTACATATTTGTAGTCATTTATGATAAAAACTTTCTTTTCTATTAAATTCAATTTCTAACATAAAGATGTATACTCTGAATTCATTCTAATTTGGAAACGCAGTCTCATTTCTGGGAGTGTTAGCCGGGGTTCTCTTTGAGCAGAGTGAGGGCTGGAGCAGGGATCCTGGCATGTTTGGGACTGGTTATGTGGGTATGCTGGGTATGCAGACCGCAGTGGAGAAGCAGCGCCTGGCATGGCCTCAACTGAACCTGCTGTTCATACTCAGAACTCAACTCTGAAATGTTTCAGAGGTGGAAGAGCAGGGTGTCCACCACGTGGCTGAACTGCACCCACAACTCCACTAGCTGGGTCTTTGTCCGTCCTGAGCCCCCATCTAGCTCGGTCTCTCCGGATCTCACCTCTTTCCCTAACTCCCCCGGCTCCTTTGGGCCTGTGGAGAGGACAGAGACTCAGTCATGAAGTGGGAAGGGGACAGGATTAGAGAAGCGTGGGGCCAGTGAGAAGGGCGAGTATGGGCAGTGCTGACTTCCCTCACCAGGCGGGTGGGTAGGGGTGAGACCCAGGCCCTCATTTCCCTTCTGGGGCGCAGTGGGACAGCATCTCCCTGGGCTGGTGCAAGGCAGCAGCAGGGAGTGGAGTCACTGAGGCAGGGGTGGGGGCTGGGTGGTGGCCATGTGCAGCAGGTGCATGATGAAGAAGGTCTTCAGCAGGCTGACCACCATTAGGGACAGGCAAAGTACACACCTGGGGTGGAGGTGAGGCACGGGCTTGAGGCAGGCCTGCAGGTGCCACCACTAAGCCCCCATGTCCCTATTTCACACAGGGCCCTCTCCAAGATGCCCTTCCGCCTCAGTAGCCCCAGCGGCCCCTGGACTTCTCTTTCTTTTTCCATTTTCCAACTGTCAGTGGAGCTGGACTGCTGAGGGCTGCCACTAGCAGGGAGCAGTGTATTTACCAGGAGCAGGAAGATGCTGCAGCCCAGCTGGAGGGTGGCCTTGAATGGGGCACGATTCCCACTTTCTGCTGGCAGGTAGAAGCTGAGGGCGTCGATGGCAACCAGAAAGTCCTGGGGGCCAGCAGCGGTGGCGTAGGCTTGTAGTCCCAGCACTTTGGGAGGCTGATCTGGGAGGATCTCTTGAAGCCAGGAGTTCGAGGTTACAGTGAGCTGTGATTGTGCCACAAGAGCAGCGGGGGCCTTCCTGGGCCCTCAAGAGTAAAGGGATGCCTAGGTCTGTGCCGTGGTTTGGGCGACTGCAGCTGCATTGGGGAGGGTGGGGCTCCTGCCTGCTCAGTGGAGGGTGATCCAGGCTGTGCATCCCTGCTGCAGGCGGGCATGATGGCAGCGGCACTCCAGATGGGCCACTGCTGCTGTCACTCCTAGGTTCAAGTCCCACCTTACCATGCACACATCCCCAGTCAGCAAATACCCTACTGCTCCTTTTATGCATTTAAATAAATATTTGCCTTTTTTTTTTTTTTGAGACAGAATTGCACTCTGTCACCCAGGCTGGACTGCAGTGACACAACCACAGCTGACTGTCACCTCTGACTCCTGGGCTCAAGCGATCCTGTCATCTCAGCCTCTGAGTAGCTGGGACTACAGGTATGCACCACCACACTCGGTTACTTCTAATTTTTTTTTAATAGAGATGAGATCTTGCTGTGTTGTCCAGGCTGAACTCGAACTCCTGGCCTCGAGTGCTCTCACCTCAGCCTCCCAAAGTGCTGGGATTATAGGTAGGAACCACTGTGCTCAGCCCTCATCTCCTTTTAAATTCTGGTTTCTTTTCTCTCCCTGGTGATAACTGTTTCCCCTTTCCCCTTTTCTAGCTGACAAAATCGTACTGGCCTTTCACTTCCCGCTTCAGGGAAATCTTAAGCTGGACTCTGGATACATTTGGGCCCTGAGCTTACTTCAGGACTTCCAACTACACGCCTCTTTCGCCCTGTATTTTCCATCTATGTCTTTCAAAGTCGATTGGCAGCCTCGGAAGCTATTTGTCACCAACACTGGCCCCATTCTGATTGTATTTATTTATTCCCTTGGGCACTGTCAATTTCAATACATGCGATTTTGCAAGCAAAGCCGGAAAAAAAAAAAAAGGCTAGGAGAAAGAGAGTGGAGAAAGAAACGGAATCTCACAAACCCTATATAACCACAGAAATGACGACAGTGCTAAAGGTGTGCGTCTTGTCCAAAATAAATAAATAAAATTCCCATGCAGGATCATTCATGGCATGAAACCAGGACCTAAGTGGTCCGGAGTGACAGTTCACCTTTTCCATCACAAGTCACAAAAGAAGGGCAGGTGAGAAAAATACAGGTTGCGTTGAAAATATAGGTGAAAGACAGGACTGGAGCCCATTGGGAATGCGTTTTTTGGTAACGTATTTCCACAAGGGCAGGACCCAAGGATAAAGTTCCCTGCAGAAATATTAGTGCAGCGTTCCTATTCGTGTTTCCCCACCTCGTAGGATGGGCATCTAACTTGCACAGCATTCCCTCGGGGATTCACTGCTCATCCCTGAAACGGGGCAATGTTGAGTTGACCATGTAAAGAGTCTTCATTCCTTATTAGAAGCCATGGATCCTAGTTCCATGTCATAAGGCAAAAAGAATAATTAAAAAAAAAAAAAGCCACGGAAAGGATGCAGGGACCAGGTCTCGCCACTTCCAGTATGGCAGACAAGGTGAAGGAGATGTTGACATGAGGGGGGAGGCTGTAGCTGATGACTGGACAGAAGGCTTTCTGCTTAAATATGGCCTGGAAGGCAGCAGGGTCCACCCCTTGCCGGTGAAAGTCTGAGCAATTGTTGGTGAAAGTATTGGTCCTTCCTGTGGAGAGCTGAGACCTTCTGCGTTTCCTAAATGAGAGAGCTACCAGGGCTGGGGCCTGAGAGCCTCCCTGCAGAGAAAAACAGTGTGAACTCTGGGAGAGGCAAGTGAGCCCCTCCTTCCCGGGCCAAGACTCCCTTCTCGCCAGGGGCGGGAGGATGGGCTGGGCTGGTAGGCAAATGGTGGAAGCTGATGTGGTGAGCTGAGTCAGCGCTGGACCTTCCTTCCTGTGTTTCTGCTCCCATATAAGCCTACCTAAATTTGCATGCAGGCAGCTAGCCCCTCCAGGAGGTCTATTCTGTCCATACAACCCTGAGGTTTTGGCCTTTATCTGACTTTTTCTTCTCTCTCTCTCTCTGGATCTATTGTGATTCTTCCTTATAGTCACTGAACCAAATTTCCCTAACGTGCTTTTCCTCCATTTTCCCCTCTTATTCTCAGGTTTTCCTGACTCCTGAAAATCTAGAGAGAAGTAAACATGAGTGTGACAGAAAATATGTGGGGAATGAAGGGACGTTGCATTCAGTGTGAGTTGATTGACTACTTCCTGTGTGTCCTACGCGCTGCCCTTCTCACTTCCTCTAAGATCTGTGGGTGCCGTTTTTATCACCACCATCTTGAGAAGACCTCTTGGATCATCCGTCCACCATGCAGTTGGTGGAACCACACGTCGAAGTGAAAAGTCCACCTCAGCCACGCTCCACCCTGGTCATTCCTGTAACTATAGCCCAGAAAGTCCCTTCCCCTGCCTCTTCCACTATCTTTCTATGCCACGTGACTCATGAGGTTCATCTCCAAACTAGAGAGAAACATCTCCCGGGGAAGTGAATGTTCTTTTCCTCCACATCGCCTTCTTCTCAAGATTTCCCAAGCAACACCAGAAAGGAGTAAATGATTGTCAACAGGACTGAGCTACTCTGTTCTGGTAACTATAGCTTGGTAGTAAGGGAGAGTTGGACGTTACATAAGTGTGGAATTGGAGAGGTGGTAAAGTGAAGGGACAGGCGATTCGGCAGGTGCCTTTGCAGACAAATGAGAGCCGGGCTGTAAGTACTGACCAGTGAAATCGGTGTTTCATCTGCAACGAAAAGGAAGCCAAAACATAGATCCGACAGAGAATTTTAACCTGTCTTGGATTTTCTGCAGCTCCGGAGAATGAGTTTTCTGGATGTTGCCCTAAATGATATCTCCATCTTCCTCTGTGTTTGTTCTATCTTACCTAGAAGCAGAAAGGCTGACAGTGAGGCAGAAAACACCCCTAGGCCAGCAGGCCACCTTCCTCTCTCCTCCTCTCTGTGTTATTCCCTGGAGACTCATCAGGATCCCCCAGCCCCTTGAGCTTGAAGGAGCTCAGACTGCAGGTTGGTGGCTGGTTTTGAATCCTCCTCATGTCAGGTGATCACTCCCTGTGAAAGGCTGTGACCAGACAGGTCCCAGCAGTGTCCTGCCATGCCCCTGCCCAGCCGCTCCTTCTGGGCTCCAGGCAGGCCGGAAGCTGGACTAAGAGCAGGGGAGACACACCTGTTTGGCTCTCCTGTCTAGATGAATGTTTTTTTGTTTGTTTGTTTGTTTGATTTTTAAGACAGAGTCTGGCTCTGTTGCCCAGGCTGGAGTGCAGTGGTGTGATCTTGGCCCACTGCAACCTCCACCTCCTGGGTTTTCAAGCAATTCTTCTGCCTCAGCCTTCCAAGTCGCTGGGATTGTAGGCATCTACCACCACACCTGGCTAATGTTTTGTATTTTTAGTAGGGACAGGATTTGGTCATGTTGGCCAGGCTGGTCTCAAACTCCTGTACTCAGCTGATCCACCCACTTCGGCCTCCCAAAGTGCTGGGATTACAGGCGAGAGCTGCTGCCCCGGCCTAGATGAGTGGTTGTAAACCTGTGTTCCAAGCACCTTTCAGAGAAAACGGGGGAGCTGAGGAACGGGGCAGATGGGGCCGTTGATAAAAGCCTTATCACATCTTTGTGGAACTGACTGCCTCGGGGAGCGGTCATGCACTGCAGAAAAGGGATGGTTAGGCTGCCTCATGGGACACGTGCTAACTCTAGAAGGCAAGAACACGAAACACTTCTGTTGCAGACCTAGAAACGTTCGGAATCGTCACCACTGTTGAGAAGGTGAGCTCCATTTCATCACACAAACCTGGCTGACACCTGTCTCCACAGCTGGCACCAAAGCAGGGGTCTGCAGGGCTCCTTGCTGGACTATTGCAGTGGCCTCTCCGTAAGCTGTTCTCTGTCCGATTTCCCCGCAGTGGAATCTTTCATTTCCATCATTCTCCTAAAACAGAACTTTCCAGCTGACCCTTTCTTGTCTAGTATCTCTACAGCCTACAGCCCTGGGGCCACTAGGGAGTATGTGTGGGCAGAGAATCATTTGATGAACTTTTTGAAATACCTGCACACAAGTGCTTCCACCCCTACTGAGAAGTGTGTGTGTGTGTGCGGGTTTAAAAGCTCTCCACCAGTCTGGCCAACATGATGAAACCCCATCTCTACTAAAAATATGAAAGTTAGCTGGGTGTGGTGCTGGGCACTTGTAATCCCAGCTACTCAGGAGGCTGAGGCAGGAGAATCTCTTGAACCTGGGAGGCGGAGGTTGCAGTGAACCGAGATTGTGCCTTTACACTCCAGCCTGGGCGACACAGTGAGACTCTGTCCCAGAAAAAAAAAATGCTCCCCATGTGATTCTGATTTACAGTTATCTCATGGAAAACTTGTCTGTCTTGGAGGGAAGGGCGTGGATATGCTTAGGAAGGCCCTCAGAGAAGGCATCAAAGACATTAGTAGTTTTGGGTAGAAATGAAAAACTTTTACTTTTCACTTTGTATTCATGTAACGTTTAATTTTTTGAACTAGCACTTTTTAAAAACAGCTTTACTGAGGTGTAATTGACATAAACTGTTTTAAGAGGCAATTGGATAAGTTTTGACCTATGTATATACCTGTGAAAGCATCGCCACAGTCAGGATAATGAACATATCCATCGTTCTCCCTGTAATCCTTCCCTCCTCCTCTTTCCTGCCCCGCTCCACCCTCCTAGGTAAGTGCTGATCTGTTTTCTGCTACTTTATATTACTTTTCCATTTCCTAGTATTTTATGTGTCCTTTCTTCTTTCCTTATATATTTATGTAAGCTATACATTTCTTTTGAAATATTTGCCTCTCACAAGTTTTGATAAGTACTAGTCTCAGTTCTAGAAATTAAAACCAGGCCAGTCACGGTGGCTCATGCCAGTAATCCCAGCACTTTGGGAGGCTGAAGCAGGTGGATCACTTGAGGTCAGGAATTCAAGACCAGCCTGGCCAACATGGTGAAACCTCATCTCTACTAAAAATACAAAAATTAGCTAAGTGTGGGGGTGTGCCCCTGTAATCTGAGCTGCTCGGGAGGCTGAAGCAGGAGAATTGCTTGAACCCAGGAGGCGGAGGTTGCAGTGAGCCAAGATCACACCACTGCACTTTTAATTCCAAATGCAATTTTTATTTTTTCTTTGACCTGTGAGTTATTTAAACATGTACTTATTAGTCTAGAAGCATGGAAGAGGAACGTGTGTGTTTATTTGTTTCTGGTTTAAGTGCATTGTGATTGGAGAGGTAGCGTATCAAAGTGATTAATAGTGTGAAATTCAAATTCCGGGCACCATGGCTCACACCTGTAATCCCAGCACTTTGGGAAGCCAAGGCGGGCGGATCACCTGAGGTCGGGAGTTTGAAACCAGCCTGACCAACATGGAGAAACCTTGTCTCTACTAAAAATACAAAAACTTAGCCAGGCATGGTGGCATGTGCCCACAATGCCAGCTACTCAGGAGGCTGAGGCAGGAGAATCGCTTGAATCTGGGAGGTGGAGGTTTCGGTGAGCAGAGATCGCACCATTGCACTCCAGCCTGGGCAACAAGAGGGAAACTCCGTCTCAAAAAAGAGTGTGAACTTCAAAGCTAAGCTCTCTCAGTGTGAACCCTAGGTCCACCACTTACAAGTTGTATGATTTTGGGCTTAAGTTACTTAACTTCTCCATGTCAGTTTCTTCAGCTACAACGTCAAATGATAATGAAAATTCCTATCTCTTGGTGTTTTATCAGGATTAATTAAGGTTATAACGGCAGCATGTGGACAACAGCGCCGATTCAGAATCAGCACCACAGAAGGGTTTGTTAATAATAATAAAGTATTCTAAACACCTGTTTATTGTCGATATTTTGACCTCTCTCCATGAATCCTGAACATGCCTGATGACATCTTGAATAGTGACTCCTTTCTAGAAGGTTTTCAACTTGTTTTGCCCAGATCCATCAGAAGAATCACTCTCTGTGACAGCTATTGCCTTACAAAATGTATTTCTTTCCTTCTTTTTTTTTTTTCTTTTTTGAGACAGAATCTGGCTCTGTTACCCAGGCTGGAATGCAGTGGCACTATCTCGGCTCACTACAACCTTTGCCTCCTGGGTTCAAGCAATTCTCTTGCCTCAGCGTCCCAAAGCTAATTTTTGTATTTTTAGTAAAGACAGGGTTTTACCATATTGACCTGGCTGGTCTCGACTTCCTGACCTCAAGTGATCCACCTGCCTTGGCCTCCCAAAGTGTTGGGATTACAGGTGTGAGCCACTGCGCCTGGCCACAAAACGTATTTCTTAAATAACAGGACTTGAAAGCTGTAGATACTGCTTGATCTGCCTGGATGCGGAATGGATGCTGGGTTAGCAGGCAGGAGCACAGCACTCACCTGCCTGTACGTCTCCATCTGAGCTCTCGGGACACCACATACATTGTCAATGAGCTTACTGCTTATTTCGAAAGGAATCATTTTTTCCTCAGCATTTGGTCTCAACATTGGGCTTCAAATATTCAGTAAACCATGCTGTACACAGGTGTGCTGTCATCTAGGGTGTGTTGTTCTATTTACAGAGCACAGACAGAGTAGATTTAGTGTCATTCTTAAGGACCCTAGGATTTTCGGAATGGTAAATGAGCATTGGCTTCAACTTAGTCACCAACGGCATTAGTGCTTAACAAAGTCAGACTGTCCTTTGCAGCTTTGAAGCCAGGCATTGCCTACTCCTCTCTAGCAATGGAAGTCCTAGATGGCATCTTCTTATTTATTTATTTATTTTTGAAACGGAGTCTCGCTCTGTCGCCCAGGCTGGAGTACAATGGCATGATCTTGGCTCACTGCAACCCCCACCTTCTGGGTTCAGGCGAGTCTCCTGCCTTAGCCTCCCTAGTAGCTGGGATTACAGGCATGACCACGCCGGCTGATGTCATCTTCTTCAAGAAAAGGCTGTTTCATCTATGTTGCAGATCTGGTGTTTGATGCAGCCACCTTTGTCAGTGATCTTAGCTGGATCTCCTGGATAACGTGCTGCAGCTTCCTTGTTAGCACTTGCCGCTTCTTACACTTGTATGTTACAGAGAGCTTCTTTCCTTAGGCCTCACAGACTAACCTCTGCCAGCGTCAGCGTTTTTTCTGCAGCTTCCTCACCTCTCTTAGCCTTCACAGAGTTGAAGAGAGTTGGGAGCCTTGCTCTGAATTAGGCTCTGGCTCAAGGGACAGGTATAGCTGGTTCCATCTTTACTCAGATCACTCTAACTTTCTCCATATTAACAAAAACCTGTTTCCCTTTCTTGGCATTCAGCTATTCATTCTGGAGGAACACTTTTAATTTCTTTCAAGAATGAACGATGAAATGTTTGCTTCTCATTCCTGCAACTTTGGGCTCTGCTGTTTCGAAGTCTTAGAGGAAGGCTTCCCCCAGGTGAGACAACAATGGTCCCATGAAACGGGAAATTGAGATACCGCTTGACCAATCTGGAGTCCGCATGCTGATAACTCAACAGGCAAGAAGCACGGTGGTTGATCTGACTACGACGGGAAACTGGGTTACTGCAGTGATGGGAAGGAGAATGGCAGGAATGCGGAGATGGCCCGAGGTGCCCCTAAGCACTCTCAGGTCTTGTGACTACAGTCAGTGGAAAACTACAGCAACTGGAAACAGGCAGGCCTCTAAATGCTCAGTCCCTGGAGGGATGAAGATTTGGGTCACTCTATCAGGCAAGAAACCATGGCCAGCCATGGAGAGCTTGTTGAAAAGGACATTGGACGAGGCAGTGGAAGAAGCTAGTTATAAGCACCAGATATGACCATATTCCCGGTCACAGTCATGAAAACTGTGATGGTTATACCTGCTTCTTCCTCGTTTTGATATGAATATGTTTGTGGATATGTTAGCCATTTTTTTTGTCTTCTCTTCTCCCATGTCCTTCCATAGAACATAAAATGTTAACAGTAGTTAACTGGTGGGGCGCCGTGGGTCGCGCCTGTCATCTGAGCACTGTGGGAGGTCAAGGCGGGTGGATCAGTTGAAGTCAGGAGTTGGAGACCGGCCTGGCCAAAATAGTAAAGCCCTGTCTCTAAAAAAAATACAAAATTAGCTGGTCATGGTGGCACATGCCTGTAATCCATACTCAGGAGGCTGAGGCAGGAGGATCTTTTGAACCTGGAAGGTGGAGGTCGCAGTGAGCCAAGATTGTGCCACTGCACTCCAGTCTGGGTGACAGAGAGAGACTCTGTCAAAAGAAAAGAAAAGAAAAGAAAAACACAGAAAGAAAGAAAGAAGTTAACTTTGTATCTCAGTATTGAAGAGAAAAAAATTTAACGGAACTTAAAAAATCTTTTTTAATTAAAATGGGCTCAGACAAAGAATAAGTAAATATCACCTAAGAATGGATAAAGAAACTTTGTATCTGCTTTTGGGGAGGTTTAGCCTGTTTCTGGTTTTATCAGGGACAGTTGCATTCTGTCAGGCAGAAAGATGATTTTGTTATTTTTCATGTGGAAGCTGAGGACAGTTAAGAGTATGTATGGATGACATGGCGTGAACTATAGTTGATCTGTATTGTGTCAACTTAGCCAGGCTGAGATCCAGTTCCCAGAGTTCACACCCCTGCACAGCTCTAGGTTGGCATGTGCTGCAGAAGGCATTGTCTGAGATTAGAAAGCAGAAGTGAAGCAGCAGCCACATATAATTTTTATGCTTAGAAACCTGGTGTAAGGCACAAAAGCTGCTGCAGTTCATGCACTTGGTGTGGGAGCAGTGCTAAGCCCGGTGTTCCCACACTCCTGCTGTACCACCTCGTTCAGCTTCTGCAAGTCCTGGGCCAGTGAGTGCTGCTCCTGCAATGGTAGCTGACCTGTAGCTCCTCCCTCCTGCCAGACAGCCTTCATCCTCCTCCTCCTCCTTCTTCCTTTTTTTCTCTGAGATGGAGTCTTACTCTGTTGCCAGGCTGGAGTGGAGTGGAGCAATCTCAACTCACTGCAACCTCTACCTCCCAGGTTCAAGCAATTCTCCCTGCCTCAGCCTCCCGAGTAGCTGAGATTACAGGTGCCCACTCACACGCTCAGCTAATTTTTGTATTTTTAGTAGAAACGGGGTTTCATCATGTTGCCTAGGCTGGTCTCAAACTCCTGACCTCAGGTGATCCGCCCGCTTCAGCCTCCCATAGTGCTGGGATTACAGGTGTGAGCCCGGCCTTCTTTTTCTTCCTTTTTCCTCTTCTTGTTTTTCTCCTTCTCCTTCTTCTTCTTTGACCCCAAGGCGTAGGCCAGGAAGGTGCTACTTCTGGGGCAGCAATGGGCCTCCAGCTCCTGTAGACCCCACCACCTGTTCTCCTTCACCTCCTCTGAGTCTCTGGCCGGACAATCTGCCTTGCAGAACTCAGGCTTAGCCCTAGACTCGGTAGCAACAGCCGTGTATAAATGAACATCGTAAGCTGATTAACCAGCTTCCACAATTGTGTAAGGTGACAGCCCTGTGAGAAATCTCATGTTCTGTACCATTCCTGGTGGATATGCTTCTGTGACAAACCTTGAGCAATATCCATTCATAATAGCATCTAATGGTAATCAGCATCTCTGCCCTCCTGAAAATATAAGAACCTTAGAATGCTTTAATTCTAATTACCTTCCACCCCATTTACATTCTGTTTTCCAGCGTTTTCAATTTTTTTTTTTTTTACAATTTTTAAGCATCTTATGGCTATTATTTCATGTAGGCAATCTTGTCTATATTTACGTACACATTCATCATTTTCTTTGCTTTCATTCTTTTATCTTAAACTTGCTTATAGGGATCATTTTTCTTCTTGAAATACATAGAAACTCTATTGGGCTGGGTGTGGTGGCCCACTGCTATAACCCCAGTACTTTAGAAGGCTGAGGCAGGCCAGGTGTGATGGCTCACAGCTTTGGGAAGCCGAGGCTGGCAGATCACCTGAGGTCAGGAGTTCGAGACCAGCCTGGCCAACATAATGAGCTCTCGTCTCTACTAAAAATACAAAAATTAGCCAGGCATGGTGGTACACACCTGTAATCCTAGCAACTTGGGAGGCTGAGACACAAGAATCGCTGGAACCTTGGAGGTGGAAGTTACAGTGAGCAGAGATCACCCCACTGCACTCTAGCCTGGGCAACAAGCAAGACTCTATCTCAAAAAAAAAAAAAAAAAAAGAAAGAAAAAAGAAAAAGAAGAAAAAGCAGTGTGGAGCAAAAGCTAGGGAGTAAAAGGAGACCCAGATATTTGGATGATTTGACAGAATGACAGAATCACCCTGAAGGGAGGATCTTAAAGAATGACTTACTTCCTGTTTGTGCTTCTCTGCCGTCTCCTAAACTGCACCTTTCTAAGCTCATGCTTGCTCCTAAGAAGCTGCGAACCTCACAGCGGTCCTCACAGCGGTCCTCGCAGCAGGCAGCCACACGTGTGGTACAATATTCTCATGGCATATTGTATTGTATTTATTTATTCTCATGGCATATTGTATTGTATTTATTTATTTTCATGGGGTATTGTATTGTATTTATTTATTTTTATTATTATTGTTTTCAAGACGGAATCTCACTTTGTCAACCAGGCTGGGATGCGGTGGCCTGATCTTGGCTCACTGCAACCGCCGCCTCCCAGGTTCAAGCAATTCTCCCGCCTCAGCCTCCTGAATAGTTGGGATTACAGGAGCCTGCCACCATGCCTGGCTAATTTGTTGTATCTTAGTAGAGACAGGGTTTCACCACGTTGGCCAGACTGGTTTCAAACTCCTGACCTCAGGTGATCCGCCCGCCTTGGCTTCCGTAAGTGCTAAGATTACAGGCATGAGTCACCATGCCTGGCTGTGATAGTGTATTTTAAGTGCTACTTATTTTGTGTCGATTTTGACATCTATGCTATACATATGGGATCATCAGCATCATAAGCATCACCTTTGAATTATTAAGGATGATATAGACTCATTTTCCTAAATGCTAGATGTGGATGAGAGGTTTGCAAAAGAGCTAGTAAAATAATCAAGGAGAAATGATAGTGGAAGGCTTGGTATAAGGAAAAATACAGGAAGAGTAACAGAGGAAGGAGATAGGGAGTGGTGGGGAAGGAAGGAGAGAGGGAATGGTGGGGAAGGAATGAGAGAAGGAGTGCGGGGGAAGGAAGGAGAGGGGGGGAAGGAAGGAGAGAGGCAGTGGGGGGAAGGAAGGAGAGAGGGAGTGGGGGAAGGAAGGAGAGAGGGAGTGGGGGGAAGGAAGGAGAGAGGGAGTGGGGGGGAAGGAAGGAGAGAGGGAGTGGGGGGAAGAGCAGACAGATGAGCTTGGTTTTCACGAAAACAAATGGAGGTGAAAGAAGAGAGGGGATAAGTATGAAATATGGTATTGTCCATAGACATTTTGGATTTTCAGAAGATGGAAGGAATCAGATGATGATGAGACAAAAGCATACCGTAAGAGGCCATGCGCGGTGACTCACGCCTGCAATCCCAGCACTTTGGGAGGCGGATCACTTGAGGTCAGGAGTGTGAGACCAGCCTGGCCAACATGGCCAAACCCTGTCTCCACTAAAAATACAAAAAGAAAAAAAATGTTAGTCAGGAGTTGTGGCACATGCCTGTAATCCCAGCTAGTTGGGAGGCTGAAGCAGGAGAATTGCTTGAATCCAGGAAGCAGAGGTTGCAGTGAGCCAAGATTGCACCATTGCACTCCAGCCTGGGCGACAGAGTGAGACTGTGTCTCAAGGAACCCCCCAAAACAAAACCACCCCCCACCAAAAAACATACCATAAGAATGGTTAGATATGTAAACTACTGAAATAACAAGTAGGGAAAAATTATTCTTGGAGAAAGTCTTCTGAGAATTATATAAATAATAAGGAGATAGGCCAGGCACGGTGGCTCAAACTTATAATCTCTGCACTTTGGGGAGGCTGAGGCAGGTGGATCACCAGAGGTCAGGAGTTTGAGACCAGCCTGGCCTACATGGTGAAACCCCATCTCTACTAAAAATACAAAGAAAATTCGCTGGACCTGCTGGCAGGTGCCTGTAATCCCAGCTGCCTGGGAGGCTGAGGCAGGAGAATTGCTTGAGCCCAGGAGGCAGAGGTGGCAGTAAGCCAAGATGGTACCATTGCACTCCAGCCTGGGCGACAGAGTGAGACTCCATCAAAAAAAAAAAAAGAAAGAAAGAAAAGAAACAATGAGACATGAAGAGGTCCCGAGCATAATCCCCGATGCTGCTGAGGAAAGGAGAGAGTGGGGCGTGAGCAGCAGTGACCCAGGAAGTTAGAGAGTAATCAAGCATTTGACGAGAGTAGTGTATGCACGGCCCATTGTCTGATTTTTACAGGGTTCATACATTTCCAGTGTACACTCCTACAGAGGTTTTTAATAGAAAATAGAGGGAAAAATAAAGTTATTATCACAAGGGCCATCGTGTATGTGTATTTTTATTTATTTATTTGTTGAGACGGAATCTCAGTCTGTCGCGACGCTGGAGGGTAGTGCTGTGATCACTGCTCACTGCAGCCCAGACCTCCTGGGCTCAAGCGATCCTCCCACCTCAGCCTCCCAATTAGCTGAGACCCCTTTGCCCCTCCAGTAGCTGGGACTGCAGGCACAAGCCACCACGCTCAGCTGATTTTTGTTGTTGTTGTTGTTGAGACAAGGTCTTGTTATGCTGCTCAGGCTGATCTCTAACTCCTGAATTTAAGCATCCTGCCGAGGCCTTCCAAAGTGTTGGGAGTACATGCGTGAGCACCACACCCCTCCTTTTCTCTTGTTTAAAATGAGAGAGATCAGAAACCAGAACCACTCCGTCCCAAACTGTGAAAACCCCTAACATTCCTGCTGACCTGTGTTGGCGAGTAGTAGTTTAATATATTTTGCTTCACTGTCTGGTCATGTTTTAGCCCATGAGTATCACTTCCCCTTGCAGCAGAACGTTCTTTTGCAAAGGGCATTGTCAAATGAAAGTCTTAGCACAGAAAACCCAAAGTTACATATGTATGAAAAGAATTGCAAGATGACATCTAGAGAAATGTGAACGTGGAAATGGGGAAGGAAAAAGAAATGAGGCAAAAGTGATCTTAGGAAATTTGAAATTCCTCGAAGCTTTAATAGACATTCTTCATTTTAAGTTATTGGCAAAAACCAACTGAGTTTCTGAGTGGGAACTCTGTCCCGAGTAACGGAAAGGAGAGGGCAAATGAGAGGATCTGATATGAGAAATGCCTTCGCCAGTGCGTGAGGACCATCTCCAAGAACTCAGAGACAGTTGACACGTGAAGATGTGTTGCTAATTTTCCACATGTAGAGAAGATAAATAAAATATATTGGGAAGGGATGAAGGGATTTACAGCTAGAGCTAGTGAAATGTGGATTCTGGTCGGCTGGCATTCATTCACACATTTACTCACTCTTCTCAGAAGAAGACACACAGGCGGCCAAGAAGCATGAGAGAAAATGCTCAGTATCACTCATCATCAGGGAAATGCAAGTCCAAACCCAGCGACATACCGCCTCACACCATTCGGACTGGCTGTTAATTAAAAGTTGAAAAAAATCGCATGCTGGAGAGGTTGTGCAGAAAGAGAACGTGTATATGCTGTATTGGGAAGGTAAATAGTTCAGCCACTGTGGAAAGCAGTGTGGGGATTTCTCAAAGAACTTCAAATAGACCTACCATTTGACCCAGCAATTCCATTACTGGATATATACTCACAGGAATGTAAATCACTCTACCATAAGGACACATGCAAGGCTGTGTTCCTTTTAGCACTATTCACAATAGCAGACATGGAATCAACAGAGAAGCACATCAATGGTGGACTGGATATAGAAAATATGGTACACATGCACATGAAATACTACGCAGTCATGAAAAAGAAGGAGATCATGGCCTCTGCAGCAACATGGATGGAGCTGGAGGCCTTATCTTAAGTGAATTAATGCAGGAACAGAAAACCAAGTACTGCCGGGTGCTGTGGCTCACACCTGTAATCCCAGCATTTTAGGAGGCCAAGGTGGGTGGATCACCTGAAGTCAGACGTTCAAGATCAGATTGATCAACATGGTGAAACCCCGTCTCTCCTAAAAATACAAAATTAGCCAGGCGTGGTGGCAGGTGCCTGTAATCTCAGCTACTTGGGAGACTGAGGCAGGAGAATCATTTGAACCTGGAAGGTGGAGGTTGTGGTGAGCCAAGATCGTGCCATTGCACTCCAGCCTGGGAAACAGGAGTGAAACTCCATCTCAAAAAAAAAAAGAAAACCAAGTACTGCATGTTCCCACTTATGAGTGGGAGCTAAACACTGAGTACACATGGACACAAAGAAGGGAACAATAGACACGGAGGCTACTTGACGGTGGGAGGCTGGAGGAGGATGATTGAAAAACTACGTACTGGCCGGGCGCGGTGGCTCATGCCTGTAATCCCAGCACTTTGGGAGGCCAAGGCAGACGGAACGCTTGAGGTCAGGGGTTCCAGACCAGCCTGGCCAATATGGCAAAACCCCGTCTCTACTAAAAATACAAATATTAGCTGGGTGTGGTGTGTGCCTGTAATCCCAGCTACTCGGGGGGCTGAGGCATGAGAATCACTGGAACCTGGGAGGCCGAGGTTGCAGTGAGCTGAGATTATGCCACTGCACTCCAGCCTGGGTGACAGAGTGAGACTCCATCTCAAAAAATAAATAAATGAATGAATAAGTAAATAAGTAAATATACTGAAGGGCCAGTGTTTCCTGGAAAGTTGTTTACTGGGGTGATCGATGAAGGAGGACTCCACTGACCTGGGCTTATTGATCAGGGAGGGAGGAGTTGGGTGCAGCTCGGGGACTCTGAAGGTGCCCAGGAATGAGCAGCCTGGTGTACGAGGAGTCAGGAAATTGTCCAGGGCTGTCCTGAACCTGCTTGGTAGTGCTATGTTGCAGTTTTTGGAATTTAGAAGGGGACATGGAAGTCACTGGGGATAAGTGGCTAAGACTGGAAAAGTGAGTCTGGCTGGCCCTAAGTCCAGCAGAAACTCCAAGCTGCGATTTGCCAGAGATGGGGGAAGTCTGCCTAGGTGTTCCAGAGGACGATGACAGTGAGGATGGAGGAGGCCATGAAGAGCAGGTAGAGGCGGAAGAGCAGGGTGTCCATCGCGTGGCTGAACTGCACCCACAGCTCCACTAGCTGGGTCTTTGTCCGTCCTGAGCCCCCATCTAGCTCAGTCTCTCCGGGCCTCACCTCCTTCCCTAACTCCCCCGGCTCCTTTGGGCCTATGGAGAGGACAGAGACTCAGTCATGAAGTGGGAAGGGGACAGGATTAGAGAAGCATGGGGCCAGTGAGAAGGGCGAGTATGGGCAGTGCTGACTTCCCTCACCAGGCAGGTGGGTGGGGGTGAGACCCAGGCCCTCATTTCCCTTCTGGGGCACAGTGGGACAGCATCTCCCTGGGCTGGTGTAGGGCAGCAGCAGAGAATGGAGCCACCGAGGCATGGGTGGGGGCTGGGTGGTGGCCACGTGCAGCAGGTAGGTGATGAAGACGGTTTCCAGCAGGCTGACCACCATCAGGGACAGGCACAGAGCGAAGTAGACACCTGAGGGAAAAGCAAATTATACATAAACCAGGCAAATTTATCTCTCTCTCTTTTTTTAAATTGTCGGGGGGTCGGATACAGGCAAATTTATCTCTAAGCATTTCTCACTCCTCTTTCCCAAATCCAATCTTCCTTCACAGCCCCTCCCTTCCTTCAGCAGAGGACCAGCCAGTTTTCCTGGCCCTCCTCTCTGACCCCAAATGCCTTTTCTCCTCCCCAGAGCTCCCAGTGTGGGAGGGGCCATACTGATGAGGGGAGTGCCACTGGCAGGGAGCAGGTCATTCATCATGAGCAGGAAGACGTTATAGCCCAGCAGGAGTGTTATCTTGAATGGGGCACGACTCTCGCTCTCTGCTGGCAGGTAGAAGCTGAGGGCATCAATGGCAATCAGGAAGCTACTGGGCACCAGCAGGTTTATGATGTAGAGGCTGGGCCTGCGCCTGATGGCCACCTGGAGAGAGAGCAGAGATGGCAAATAAACAGACAGCAGAGAGGTCAATTTGTATATCTGACCACTAATCCTTGCCAATGTGCCGTGAGGCTGCTGGGGACCATCTCTTGAGGCAACACTTGTGGATTTAATTGTGCTCATCTACATAGGGGCCTCTGATTTGTTGTCTAAGTTTTACTCATTTTTAACCTACCAGGAACACAATGACTGTAGAATTTTAGGTGCAAGAGAGCACTTTAAGTCGTTCTGAGCAGCAGGGCTGAACTGTTCTATTCTGAGTAGTGGGGCTTATGACGGTCCAGCCATTCCTCCCCCGTCCAGAGCAGGAGCGGGTGAATGAAGAGCAGGTGAATGGGTGTGGAGGAGGTCTTGGGGATTCTGCTTCAGGGTAGTCAGGTAGAGGGGGCATTGGGGAGCAGGTGCCTAACCTTCTGGAGCTTCTTCTTCTTCTTTTTTTTTTTTTTTTTGAGACAGAGTCTCACTCTATCTTGCCCAGGCTGGAGTGCAATGTCACGATCTTGGCTCATTGCAATCTCCGCCTCCCAGGTTCAAGCCATTCTCCTGTCTCAGCTTCCCAAGTAGGTAGGACTACAGGTGTGTGCCAGCATACCCAGCTAATTTTTGTGTTTTTAGTAGAGACAGGGCTTCTCCATGTTGGCCAGGCTGGTCTTGAACTCCTGACCTCAGGCGATCCACCCACCTCGGCTTCCCAAAGTGCTGAGATTACAGGTGTGAGCCACTGCGCCTGGCCTGGAGCTTCTTTTTCACTTCCCAGAGAGCCTTAGGTCAAGAGGGCAATCACAGAGCTGCTAGGATCAGAAGTCAAACACGGACCGTGGACTCACATAGAACATGATCTGGTCATAGAGGTTGCTGCCCACGGACATCGTTGGGGTGGCCTTGTTGATGCCCAGGAGCTCCCACTCCCCCTGGGTTCGGATGATGTTGCGAGATGTGTCTGTGATCTCCCACACCTCCTTGTCCATGCCCAGCAGCATGCTGTCCACTGGAACGGAGGCCAGTCAGTTTGTGGCAGACATGTTCCCAAGCCTCCCACCCACGAAACTGGATTCCTCTGCCACTGAGCTTCTAAAACAAATCTTCCTGTCCTTTGAAAGCAGGGTATTCTGGTTTTCTCAGAAGTGGGTTACCGGAATAGCCATTCACATGTGTGTGGGTGGCAGCATTGATTTATTCTGTTGTTGAAAACCAGAGTGGGTCAAGATTGTTAAGGGAATATGGCATATGACTCAAACGTGAGTCAAGAACTTTTGGAGTCATTCCTATTTTCCTTCTCAGCCCCCAGGTGTATGGTGTTGTTTTCGTGGACTCAAGCTTGAATAGCTCAATATTTTAATAATTATATGCATGGTTTTTTTTTTAATGGTTTTAATTTATTCAAATCTGCCACATGACACCTGGTGGAACCCAGTTATATTAATTTACCAGTTCTTAAGTGTGTTAGCCATTAGAGTTAAAAGATTTGAGCTGAAAATGATGGGTGTGCTGCCGCTCAGAGTCAGCTGGGCCTCACTGGGCGTGAGGGCCACCCACCTTATAAAGCAGCTGTTCTTACCCCTGGCTGCACGTTAGCGCCTGGGCCCCACCTGGAACAATTTAATTGGGATCTGGGGTGATTGCAGTTATTAGGTTTTTGTTTTTGTTTTAAAGACAGAGTCTCTGCTGGCACAGTGGCTCATGTTTGTAATCCCAGCACTTTGGGAGGCTGAGGTGGGTGGATCGTGAGGTCAGGAGTTCGACACCAGCCTGGCCAACACAGTGAAACCCTGTCTCTACTAAAAATACAAAAATTAGCTGGATGTGGTGGTGAGCACCTGTAATCCCAGCGATTCGTGAGGCTGAGGCAGGAGAATGGCTTGAACCCGAGAGGCAGAGGTTTCAGTGAGCTGAGATTGCACCACTTCACTCCAGCCTGGGCAACAGAGCTAGACTCTGTTCAAAACAAACAAACAAACAAATGAAAACAACCAAAAAAGTAGTGTCACTCTGTCACCCAGGCTGGAATGCAGTGCGTAATCAGGGCTCACTGCAGCCTCAGCCTCTCTGGCTCAAACCATCCTCCTGCCTCAGCCTCTCGAGTAGCTGCGGCTAGTTCTTTTCATATTTTGCGGAGATGAGGGTCTTACTATGTTGCCCAGGCTGGTCTCAAACTCCTGGGCATGAGCGTTCCTCCCACCTTTGCCTCTCAAAGTGCTGGGATTACAGTGTGAGCTGCTGCGCCTGGCCGGTTATTGGCATTTCCAGAAAGCTTTGTGAGGCCACCAGAGGGCAGCAGCACTGATCCCAAACCTTTCCTGCAATACCTACGCCGCTCAAATGTCTTTCCCTGAATCTTAAGCAGCTACCAAAATGTGTCCCACTTACCAGTGTAGAGGAAAGAGCTGAAGGTGAAGGTGCAGTTCTGCTGGTCGAAAGGGAAGTAGAAGATGTCCAGGTTACAGATGCTGGTCACCCTCATCGGCTTATCGTACTTTATTCGACCTTCACTGCTAACATAGGCGGTGAGACCCGAAGGCGTCTGATCCACATCCATGCTGTTTGGGGAAGGGAGGGCAGAGATGGAGCCTTCACCAGCTCTTGTCTCCCTTCCTTCCCAGATCTCCCCTGCTGTGCTCTCCTCTGGGTTTTCTCTTTTTTACAATTTTTTTTTGAGATGGAGTTTCGCTCTTGTTGCCCAGGCTGGAGTGCAATGGCGCAATCTTGGCTCACTACAACCTCTGCCTTCTAGGTTCAAGTGATTCTCCTGCCTCAGCCTCCCAAGTAGCTGGGATTACAGACATGTGCTACCATGCGTGGCTAATTTTGTATTTTTAGTAGAGACGGGGTTTCACCATGTTGGTCAGGCTGGTCTTGAACTCCTGACCTTGTGATCTGCCTGCCTCGGCCTCCCAAAGTGCTTCTGGGATTGCAGGCATGAGCCACTGTGCCCGCCCTGGGCGCTTTCTTTAATGTCACTCTCTCACCTCTTCCACCCGTAATGTTTTGTGGAAGTCGGTTCATTGAGACTGTGTGCCTGTTTGAATCTTTTGGTGGCCCCATGCCCTGTGCTGACCCTAGGCTGTCCTCAGCAGATGAGGTTTCACGCAGGCTTCCCCAGCCCAGATACGCACGATTCCACGATGAAGATGTCAGGGAGCCACAGGTTTTCAGCAGACACCGTGAGTTTATTGATGCCAATGCACTCTTCCGGGTTCCAAGTGATGAAAGGATTGTCCCACACCTGCACCAGCGCGGTGAGGGACAGAGGTGAGTGACGGTGAGCTTGTCCTGTTGGTCTCTTTCACCCTTTCCGTTCTTTAAACCTCCATCCTCCCACTCCCATTTGTGACCGTAATGACCGCAGCCTATTCCCGCATTCTTTATTTAACAAGGTGTCACCAGAAAAGCTCCCCTTGACAGGCTTTTGCCAGGAATATCTTAAATATGGCCTAAAACCACTTGGAGCTAGGACCACACCAATATATCGGCCTGGAACCACTGAGCCATTGTTTTTTTATTTTAAGTTGCTGTTTCTACCTTCCAAAGATGCCCAGGGAGGTTTGGGTCCCCATGGTGAGTCCAGTTCTACATGGAGTTATTTTGTCCCAGAAAGAGTTATACTTTGGGTAGAGGTTTGAATTAGAAAATCTCTAAGTCACTTTTTTTTTTTTTTTTGAGATGGGAGTTTTGCTCTTGTCGCCTGGGCTGGAGTGCAGTGGCGTGCTTTCAGCTCCGTGCAACTCTGCCTCCCTGGTTCAAGTGATTCTCTTACTTCAGCCTGCTGAGTAGCTGGTATTACAGGGGATTTCATGTTTTTAGTAGAGATGGGGTTTCACCATGTTGGCCAGGCTGGTCTCGAACTCCAGACCTCAGGTGATCCACCCGCCTCTGCCTCCCAAAGTGCTGGGAATACAGGTGTGAGCCACCACTCCTGGCCCCTTTAAGTCACTTCTAACTCCTCAGGCTTAAAATTACAAACGAAGTGGGGAGGGGATAGTTGAATCTCCTTACCAAATCCGTCCACAGAAATGAGGTCAGCAGCTGGAGGTGTGCGTCCTGACAAGGAAATTTCCACCCAGAATCATTAGTGTAAAAAGTTTTGGCCCACGCCCACCTCATATTCCCACCAGTATTTACTAATTTGTGGGGCCAGGTGTTGTTGTAGATGCTGAAGCATCCTTTCCTCAGTGTTTCCCCTGTGTCTATGGGCAAATCTGATTTTAGTTAATATACAGACTACTTTTTTCTAGAGCATTCTAGAAATGATAGGATTTAAAGACAAATGGCTTCCTGAAAAAGAAAAATCACTGCAGTATTCTTTGTGGCTCTCCATTGCAGAGGAAAACCATCTAATTTGTATTAAATCCATCCAGGGTACCTATTGTTCACCACTGGGCCGGGGCCATGCTGGGTGACAGGGCAGAGGGTCCTCATTCCTTATCAGAAGGCATGGAAAGGATGCAGGGACCAGGTCTCACCACTTCCAGGATGGCAGACAGGGTGAAGGAGATGTTGACACGGGTGGGGATGCTGTAGTTGGTGACTGGACGGAAGGCCTTTCTGTCAAACACTGCTTGGAAGGCAGCGGGGTCCACCCCATGCTGGTCAAAGCCTGAGCAATTGATGGTGAAAGAGTCGCCTCTTCCTGTAGAGAGTAGGGACCCTGTGAGAGAGGTACTCTATTTCCAGGGCTGGAGGCTCTTTGCAGAGAGAGAAAATAGAAGGCATACTGGGAGGAGCAGGTGAGCCCTTCCTTCCCAGGCCAAGACTCCCCAAGGCCATGGTGGGGAGGACGGGCTGGGCTGGTAGGCAAATGGTGGAAGTCGATGTGGTGAGCTGAGCCCAGGATCTAGTCCCATTCCCATTGTTTCATCCTCATGCAAAGTTTGCCCAAATCCGTAGGAAAACTTGGCCTTAGTGCAATGGCAGCCACTCCCAGTAGTCCTTTAGTGTCCCCGTCACAAGCCTCTTGGCTCACCCAGCCGTAGAACTGCCCAAAACTTTTGGTCCAGGTGACCTAGAAATTGATGCTAATGTATTTCTGTCTCTCTAACTCTTAGGGCCTTAGGTCTGCAGAAGCCAAGAACTGATTTATCAAGAGGGTAAGAGACGTTTTACACAACTGCGCTTGCTAGGTCCCTATGCGGAGCGTGCAGTAGGTGTCTCAATGGGTGCTTACCTCGGTGCTATGCATTTATTTTGCCCTCTCAGATTTAGTGACCTCAGTTATCTTGTGGGTTATTTCCAGCGTTGGGATCATGAGGTGACATCACTGAGCATAGAGCATTTGGCCAGCTACAAAGTGAGGCCAGTGCAGACGCTGTCTCTTGGCCATCGCCAGGGAGCCATCTGGGTAGGACCTGAGTGGCATCTTTGCTCCATTGCCATTTTATGTGGTCTTTTTCTCTGCCTCCTTCTCGTTTTCTCTATCTCTTTCCATAATATTTAAGGTATGTGCCCCAACCGGGAACACACATTACCTCATGGAAGGAGAATGTCCACTCATTTCCACCTCAGATTGTCCCCTCCCTCAGGGCGTGTTACAGATCAGCCGCTGGCCTGGCGCAGTGGCTCATGCCTGTAATCCCAGCATCTTGGGAGGCTGAAGTGGGTGGATCACGAGGTCAGGAGTTTGAGACCAGCCTGACCAACATGGTGAAACCCTGTGTCTACTAAAAATCCAAAAATCAGTTAGGGGTGGCGGCGTGTGCCTCTAGTCCCAGGTACTAGGGAGACTGAGGCAGGAGAATTGCTTGAACCTGGGAGGTGGAGGTTGTAGTGAGCCGAGATTGTGCCACTGCACTCCAGCCTGGGTGACAGAGTGAGGCTCCATCTCAAAAAAAAAAAATAATAATGGCTACTCTTCTCAGAGATATCAAGAGAAACAGACAAGGAGAGGGCAAGAGGGCTATGAGGGGAGAGGCGACAGGTGCCGGTAAAAGACAGAGTTAGAGAAGCAGTGAGAGGAGACAGTTTGACAGATCCCTGTGCAGGCGGGAATAGAGAAGGTCTGTGTGTACTCATCAGTGAAATGTCTTTCTATCCACCACCAAAAGGAAATCAGGACACAGACATTATGGAAGAAATATTCAACACCTAGATTCTGAATGGCCTCCAAGTGCTGGAGGTGAGTCCGGTGTCCCTCAGAACCAGACTCTGGTCTTCCCTGTTCTTGTCCCATCTTACCTTGAAGCAGAAGACTGACAGTGAGGCAGAGGAGGACACCCCCCGTTGCAGGCCGCCTTCCTTCCATTCTTCCTTCTGGACTCTTCTTTGTGGACTCAACGGGAGTCCCCAAACCCTTGAGCTTAAAGGAGCTCAGACCACACCTTGGTTGCTGGTTTTGAATACTACTCATGGCAAGTGACCACTCCCTGTGCGAGCCTGTGGCCAGAGAGGTCCCAGCCAAGTGTCCGGCCTTGGCTCTGCCCAGGTGCACCTTCCGGGCTCCAGGCAGGCAGGAAGCTGGGCTGAGACTGGGGGAGAAGCATTCTATTTGACAGCTGTGTGCTGAGATCCCAAACAAAATAATGAGCCTTAATGAGAGCGTGTAGGCTGGGGAAAGGAGGGTTGCGTGCTTCCATGCAGGGAACCTGCAGATTTGGAAAGGCGGCAATGCTTAGTGATTTGGTTGTGAACACCAAAGCAGCTTTTGTTGACACTGGAATTATTCCAAATACCAGGTTATAAAGCTTGGTTCATACCTTCATCATCTAGTGTCTATACTTTTCCAGTAGCTCCTAACTAGATTTCCTCTTTTTTTTTCTTTTGAGACAGAGTTTCACTCTTGTTGCCCAGGCTGAAGTGCAATGGCGCGATCTCAGCTCACTGCCACCTCCACCTCCCAGGTTCAACCATTCTCCTACCTCAGCCTCCCCTGAGTAGCTGGGATGACAGGCACGCACCACCACACCCTGCTAATTGTTTGTATTTTTAGTAGACGCAGGGTTTCACCATGTTGGCCAGGCTGGTTTCGAACTCCTGACCTCAGATGATCCTCCTGCCTTGACCTCCCGAAGTACTGGGATTACAGGTGTGAGCCACTGCACCTGGCCAAGCAATTTTTTTTTTTTCTTTTTTTGAGACAGTGTCTTGCTCTGTTACCCAGGCTGGACTGCAGCCTGTGCCTGCTGGATTCAAGCGATTCTCCTGCTTCAGCTTCCTGAGTAGCTGGGATTACAGGTGCCCACTACTACACCCAGCTAATTTGTTTTTAATTTTTAGTAGAGACGCAGTTTCACCATGTTGGCCAGACTGGTTTTGAACTTGCAACCTCAGGTGATCCACCCACCTCGGCCCCCCAAAGTGCTGGGATTACAGGTGTGAGCCACCACGCCCAGCCTGGCCAATCAATTCTTAAAGATTCAGCTCAGCTCAAGTGTCTGGTCTTCTGTGAAGCCCTCCTCTTGCAGGCACACGCATGCCTGCACATGCTGAGCTCTATCACGACCCCTACACTGGAAACGCCTGTCTGCATGTGCCTCTCCCCTACTGCTCCGTCGCATCTTGGAGAGCAGGAATCACATCTTCCTCTTCCTTGTACCCTTGTATGTGGCATATAATGGTAGGTAGCCAATAAATGTTTGTGAAATGCCTGAACTGCCAGTTCACTATGCATGGGGACAGGAGGACACAGACACCTTGGGAGCATGTAAGAGAGGTGGTTGGGGGCTACATGGGGTTCCTGAGGCCAGATCAGAGAAGTTAGCTGCTGTTTCCGTGGCGTGGCTGGGTGTGGGCCTTTGTCTTGGGTGCAGTCTGGTGGTTATGGCAGTTGGTAGAAGCACTGTGGTCTGCAGCAGGTGGGACCCAGAGGGCTGGAACCAGGGCCTGGCCTTTTATTCCATTTTTATTTTTATTTTTTAACTTTTTTTGAGTCAGAATCTTGTTCTGTCACCCAGGCTGGAATGAAGTGGTATGATCTCAGCTCACTAAAACCTCTGCCTCCCAGGTTCAAGCGATTCTCCTGCCTCAGCCTCCCAAGTAGCTGAGATTACAGGTGCACACCACCAGGCCCTGCTGATTTTTGTACTTCTTTTTTAGCAGTTTTTGCCATGTTGGCCAGGCTGGTCTCGAACTCCTGATCTCAGATGATCCACCCACCTCAGTCTCCCAAAGTGCTGGGACTACAGGTGTGAGCCACCATGCCCGGCCCCAGCCTTTTATTTCTGAATGCTTCTCTACCTTTCCAGAAAAGGCCAGGCTCAGAATGGTCTGCCATTTACTGAGTTTGTGCCATGTGTCCTATACTGTGCTAAGCGCTTTACTTCCAGTGTTTATATCCTCATGCCTGCTTTCAGACCTCAGTCTTAGTACAGAATTCAAGTTTACAGATTGGAAAACTGAGGTTGGGTACAGTGGTTCGCACCAGTAATCCTAGCACTTTGGGAGGCCAGGAGTTTGACACCAACCTGGGCCATATAGGGAGACCCCATCTCTACATATGCCTGTAGTCCTAGTTACTTGGGAGGCTGAGGCGGGAGGATCACCTGAGCCTTGGAGTTCAAGGCTGCAGTGAGCCACAATTGTACCACTGTACTCCGGCAAGACCCTGTCTTACAAAAGAAAGAAAGAGGCTGGGCATGTTGGCTCACACCTGTAATCCCAGCACTTTGGGAGGCTGAGGCAGGTGGATTGCTTGAGCTCAGAGATTCAAGGCTAGCCTGGGTGACGTGGGTGTGGTGGCACATACCTGTAATCCCAGCTACTTGGGAGGCTAAGGTGGAGGTTGCAGTGAGCTGAGATCACACCACTGGCCTCCAGCCTGGGTGATTGAGTGAGACCTTATCAAAAGAGAAAGGAAAGGAAAGGAAAGGAAAGGGAGGGGAGGAGAGGGGCAGAGAGGGGAGGGGAAGAGAGGAAAATTGAGGTGCAGGGAGGTCCAAAATCTTTCTCAGGCCATGCATGGTGGCTCATGCCTGTAATTCCAACACTTTGGGAGGCCAAGGCGGGTGAATCACCTGAGGTGAGGGGTTCAAGACCAACCTGGCCAACATGGTGAAACCCCACCTCTACTAAAAATACAACAATTAGCTGAGGCTGAGGCAGGAGAATCGCTTGAACCTAGGAGGCAGAGGTTGCAGTGAGCTGGAATGATGCCACTGCACTCTAGCCTGGGTGACAGTGAGACTCTGCCTCAAAAACAGAAAAAAAAAAAAAAAAAAAAAAACACGAAAAAAACTTGCTCTGTGTCCACTGAGGTGGAAATTGGTAGAATCCAGATTCAAAGCCAGATGAATCTGATTCTACTGCTCTTTCTTTGCTCTTTTTATATTCCATAGCTGAGAATCTTATTGACCGGTTCACTACACCCCTGGGTTTTCACCCGTGAAATCTCTGGGCCTGGAGAGTGGTTGGATCCAAAGGTAAAAACTGGGGACAGCAGGTGTAGTTTTGCAAATCACAGGCACCAATATCTATCTCCTCAGTTTATTTCAAGAGGATCGCACTGCATGGCCCCTGGTGGCTCCGTTCATCTGGGACTCTGAGAGATCAGGTTTGGAGTATAGACGTTACCTGGCAAGGGCAGAATTTGATGGTGGAAGGAGGCTGTGAGGGCTGCCATTCTGCATCCCGGGTGGATGGCAATCACATGCAGAGGCCATCGGCCAGGGCTAGGGAACTGGGAGAGCAGGAGGCAGCTAGGGCACCCAAACAGCCAGCTGGGTCCACAGCTGAGGTTAGGCTGCTCTGGTGTGTGGGAGCAGGAGAGTGGGGGCAACCTGGGCCTCCTAGGCCGCGCCTGGGAAAAAAGGCTCGTGGACAAGCCTTCACCTGCGGCTGCCACTTTCACAGGCCCAGGCTCTTGTCCCTGGCACTGTTGAATGATGACAACCCCATACTTGTCACTTCACTTGTCTCCGCTTCATTTTTCCCATCTGAAAACTGAGGGGGTTGAGCTGGAAGTCTGAATTCTTGATGTCTCTTGCCTCCCACCTAGAAGTCTGTTTTCACTTCAGATTCCAGCCTGCCTGAAAAATGGATGCTCTCCAGCGTTTCCCATTCAGTTCTGCAGCTTCCATCGACTTATTCATAATTTGTCGATAGCATATATTTGAAACAAAACTTAATCTGTGTTATTAGCTCTACTTCACAAATGAAAAAAATTTAAATTCATAAGGTTAAGCCACTTGGCCAATCTGACCCAACTAGCAAGTAAGGGCATCAGATTAGAAACCCAGGACTGTCAGACGCCTGATTTCTCTCTACTGTACTTTTGGGTTTTTTCCCGCTGTATAAAAGAACCAGGGCCTGTGAACTGTCAAATAAGAGAGGTTATCAAAGAGAGAATCACAAATAGAAGAGGAGGAAAAGGACAGCCTTGAAATAATGCCTGCGGCTTCACACCCTAGAGCAGACCTGGAGGGAGGGGTGGGGGAGCAAAGAAGACAAGGAGAGAAATATTCTAGTGTGAAGTTCACATGGAATCAAAAGAAAATAGATCAGGCTGGAGAGCAATGGCACGATCTCAGCTCACTACAACCTCTGCCTCCCGGGTTCAAGCGATTCTCCTGCCTCGGCCTCCCAAGTAGCTAGGATTACAGGCAACTGCCACCATGACTGGCTAATTTTTGTATTTTTAGTAGAGATGGGGTTTCACCATGTTGGCCAGGCTGGTCTCAAACTCCTGACCTTGGGTGATCTGCCCACCCTGGCTCCCAAAGTACTGGGCATGAGCCACCAAGCCCATCATTTTTTTTCTTTGAAATGCGGGGGGTCTCACTCTGTCACCCAGGCTGGAGTGCAGTGGCAGGATCTCGACTCACTGCAGCCTCAACATCCGGGGTCAAGAGATCCTCTCACCTCAACCTCTCAATTAGCTGGGACCCCAGCGTGCCACCATGTCCTGACTAATTTTTTATGTCTTTTGTAGAGATGAGGTTATCCTGTTTCCCAGGTAGGTCTCGACCCCCTGAGCTCAAGGGATCCACCTGCCTTGGCCTCTCAACGTGCTGGGATTACAGGCATGAGCCACCATGCCTGGCCAAAATACTGCTTATAATGGTTTAGAGAATGAGAAAGTGGGCCTGGCGTGGTGGCTCATGCCTGTAATCTCAGCACTTTGGAGGCTGAGGAGGGTGGATCACTTGAGGTCAGAAGCTCAAGACCGGCCTGGCCAACATGGCGAAATCCCATCTTTAGTAAAAATACAAAAAAAAAAAAAAATAGCTAGGTGTAGTGGCAGGTGCCTATAATTCCAGCTACTCGGGAGACTGAGGCAGGCAAATAGCTTGAACCCGGGAGGCGGAGGTTACAGTTAGTGGAGATCATACCAGTGCACTCCAGCATGGGTGACAAAAAAAAAAAAAGTTGGCGTCTCAAAAAAAAAATGTGAAAGTGAACTGTGAGAACCATAGGATAGCACTGCAGACGAATGAAAAAAGTAAGGAGCTGCCAGGCAGAAACAGGCCATCAGTGCAGGTGGCACAGCGGGACCAGAGCCTGTCAGCAGGGTTTCTAGAGCGGTCATAAATTACTTGCAAAGCCTTTCAGAGGTTTGCCAGATAACAAGAGGAAAGTCGTTAGCACAGAATGTACTCATCATATGGTTCAGTTGTAGATGGAGCAGCAAAGCAGCAGGCACACCTGTTAATTCCGTGGGAGAGCTCCCGATTCAAAGGTTCTGTATGATTACCATTGATGTGTTAGGATCACAGGTTCAGATTCTGCTGGCGAATAAAATAGAATCACTATAATTATATCATGCCTGCTCTTACTAAAAGGAGAGATATAGACTCACAATCCATGTGTCAAAGAAGATGAGATGCTGACTTTCTATTAAAATAAAACTTAGAGCGACATTTTGGGGGAAAATGTAAAGAAACGAAGCAGAGGAATATGTACCTGGCTGGGTGCAGTGGCTCACACCTGTAATCCCAGCACTTTGGGAGGCCAAGGTGGGCAGATAACCTGAGGTCAAGAGTTTGAGACCAGTCTGGCCAACATGGCAAAAACTCATCTCTACTAAAAGTACGAAAAAATTAGCCAGGCATGGTAGCTCATGCTTGTAGTGCCAGCTTGGGAGGCTGAGGCAGGAGAACTGTCTGAACCTGGAAGGCGGAGGTTGCAGTGAGCTGAGATGGCACCACTGCACTTCAGCCTGGGTGACAGAATGAAACTTCATCTCAAAAAAGAAAGAAAGAAATATGTACCTGAAGATAGGGGGAAGACAAAATAATGCAAATTGATCTTAAATAATTTCAGAGCCCCTCAAAAGCTGGGTAAACAAAACTCCAAAAACGTCCAGGATGAGTTTCCAAGTGAGAATGACCATCTCAGGATGGGGTTATAGGAGTGGCAGTAGAACGTACATTAGCAGCAAAAAACCCAAATCCAGATGGAGCACAGAGGAAAGATGGATTGCCCCAGGGTGACTTGGGGAAATCCACCCTCCAGAAAGGAATGGAGAGAGTATACACAGTGGAATTGGCGCTGGGACTTATGACAGGGCTGGGAAGGTAGCCGGTAAGGGATAGGGGCGGGGACTGGGGTAGGTGGGGACGGAGGAAAAGGAAATTTAAAAGAAAGTTTGTCTTTGGGACCCTGATCAGCGCCTTGCTCTTCCTGTTTTAATTCTCCTGAAGTGTCAGCTGATGGAGACTCAAAGTGATACTGATGTCTGAATATGGGACTCCGAGCACCTGTTCCTCCTCACTTTGGAAAGCAGTGTAGCAGACAGGTTAGGAGTCCGGTCTGCAGGAGCCGGCCAGCCTCGGGTCAGTGGAGCCTTGTGAGACCACTAGCTGGCCTCTCCCTTCATTTTCTGGAGGGAAACATGGAAACAATAAATCAAAACCACGGTTCTCAAATCTAAAGAGCTTAGAAAACCAAAAGACTTTTTACAAGTATTTGGTGGCAAAACCAGACCACAACTGATGCAAGGCTATCCAGAGTTTTATTTTTTTCTACCTATCAAGAAGATTCACAGATTTCACTGCAGAAATACTAATGGGTCTGTTACAGGGTGCTGCTCCATACCCCATTGGGGCATTAGTGACATGTAGTAAATAAATGCACACTTATGACCTTTTTAAAATCTGAAAAATTCCAAACTCCAAAACACATTTGGCTCCAGAGGTTTTTGAATCTATGTGGGAAGTAGAAAAGTTCCTTTTTAAAGTTTCCTTTCTTGTTAAAGAATAAGTGTGCTAATAACTTTGTGAAGCCCTACCCCATGTAGCTGTCAGACATGTCATGCTTACAGGCACGTCTTACATTCTATGTCCTTGCACTTTAACCAAGATGTCTGTGCTGGACGTGCTCACAGGCATGCCAGCTCTCCACTGCTTTTACCTGTTTAGAAATGTTTTAAGTTGTCAGCAAACCGGGTTTTAGTTTAGATTGTGGGGTCTGGCTCCAGCCAATGGAGATCAGGCACAGCAGTAAGGATGACCCCAAACGTATAAGGGATAGATTTGTCTGCTTTCCTTTGTTCATTGCACTCTCATGGCATGATGGCTAGTGAGAGTGCCCTTCCTGCAGTCCAGGAAGTAAAAATTGCATTGCTCAAAGATCCTTTGTCTCAGGGCTGATTTTTCTTTGCAGCACTGAGCATCTATTTCCAAGAGTCTATGGTTCCCACTTTACAGGGTTACTATCAGGATTCATACAGCGCCCTTGGAGTGCCTGCTACACATTAGTAACTCAATAACTGGTGGGTACTATTATTACTATTAATGTGTCTTTTCTGAATGCCCACCTTTTTGAAAGCTGTGAGTTGAGGAACTGCCAAAATAATAACAGACACAGCAATTTACTCAGGTGAATGTGAGAGCTGTACATTCTCCAGGCTGTGGACATGCCTGGAGGGTGAGATGGTGAAAAGAATGTGTGGCAGCATTCTGGAAACTCAGGAGCCAAAGACCCTCTTGGGAAAACAAAAAATGCATCCTAAAAAGAGAACGAAGAGAAACGATTTGGTTTGCAGACAATGGGTCTGAGTAACAGGAGGGATTCAGAGTATTGCAGGTATTTCTGACAACACCCAGATGCCCATGGACCCCTCTGGAGTCCCAGTGGAACCGAAAGGAAAGAGCAAGTGGCAGCTTGTCCTGTGGGTGCAGCATCCAGCTGCAGAGGTGGAGCCTCTGCAGCTCCAGGATCCAGTCCCCTCATGGCTTCGGCTCTGAGCGAGCTGATGCTCTTGCCGCTAACATGGCAGGTACTAGCAGCACCTCTGGTGGTCATCAGCAACCTCGCTACCCTTTGAGCATCTCCAGCAACCAGAGAGAGCCGAGGAGTTCGGGAAAGAAGCCAGGGAAATAAGTTTTACCAAACAGTTTTGTGAGTCTATTTTTACTCCTACATGGTCATGATTTGGGGGAATACGGGCTTCAGATAGAAAGTAGAAGAATAAACTAAAGAAATGAAAAGAAATCATTGTGAAAAAGAAAAGATCAGGCCGGGTGCGGTGGTTCATGCCTGTAATCCCAACACTTTGGGAGGCCGGGGCAGGTGAATCACCTGAGGTCGGGAGTTTGGGACCTGCCTGACCAACATGGAAAAACCCTGTCTCTACTAAAAATACAAAATTATCCAGGTGCTGTGGCTCGTGCCTGTAATCCCAGCTACTCGGGAAGCTGAGGCAGGAGAATTGCTTTAACCTGGAAGGCAGAGGTTTGAGGGAGCTGGGATTGCGCCATTGCACTCCAGCCTGGACAACAGAGTGAAACTTCATCTCAAAAAAAAAAAAAAGAAAAAAGCAAAGATCATGTTTGAGTTGTAATTAAGTTGCTCTCAAATAGGTGCTTTTCTGAACCAAAAGGTGCTACTGCTGTCATGTCCAGGGGCGCAGTGAAGCCTCCACTTGTGCAAGGCAGCTGGTGGCCCCTAGACACAGACCTTCAAATAATAAGGTGGGTGTTAGAAAAGGCACTTTCCAGTGCACACAGGGCCATTTGTGTCTCTTCCAAGTAAAGTAGATGTCTCTCTCTTTCTCTCTCTCTCTCTCTCTCTCTCTCTCTCTCTCTCTCTCTCGACAGTCTTGATCTGTCACCAGGCTAGTACAGTGGCACGATTTTGGCTCACTGTAACCTCTGCCTTCTGGGTTCAAGCAATTCTCCTGCCTCAGCCTCCCGAGTAGCTGGGATTACAGGCACACACCACACCCAGCTAATTTTTGTATTTTTAGTAGAGACGGGGTTTCACCATCTTGGCCAGGATGGTTTCGATCTCTTGACCTCGTGATCTGCCCACCTTGGCCTCCCAAAGTGCCGGGATTACAGGCGTGAGCCACCGCGACCGGCCGGTAGCTGTCAGTTTCAAATGTGCCTCCCTTGGCCTCATATTCTTTTCCTAGCATGATTAAGGGTAGATCAACTCAAATTGCGACACAGACACTGTTAGCGGTAATGAGGATTATGTTAACACTCTAAGTACTTAATGACGAATGAGTCATGTGCCAGGCTGTGACAAAAGGCTTCAGGAGAGGCCTGGTTTTCGCACATAAATTTCTGAAGCTTAAGTCCAGCGTAACTGGATTTAGGAAGTTAATCTCTGTTTTACTGTAATTCCTTCTAATAGATTTTGGCCCCTTTTTTCTCTTTCTCTCACTTCACATGATGCCTGATAGACTTAAAAACACACGTACATAAGAGAAACTCCTTCTTACTTTGGCTAATGAGGAGTTTCTGCAGGAAGACTCTCAATCCCAAGATGTTTTACCGTAACATAATTCAGGGAAAAGCCAATGCTTTCTGCAAAGGGGTGTATTGGGGTGATTCAATCAATGACATCCCCTAGGAACCTAATCCTGAGGAGCCAGGGAGGCAGGACTCCTGGGAGGGCTGAGTGGGGCTGATGGCATGCAGGAGTGAAGATCTGAGTTTTGGAGGGCATAGGAAATGATTCTGGTCTGGTCTGAAACTACAGAGAGGACTGGGTCATAAGTGAGGTGGTGGCCAGGGCAGTGAGGCTGAAATTTGGACAGGCATGAGAGCCTGGCTGGCCCCTGGAGGCAAGAGAAGCTCCAGACTGAAGTTCGCAGGTGAGCCCCTGCCTAGGTGTTCCAGAGGCCGATGATGGTGAGGATGGAGGAGGCCATGAAGAGCAGGTAGAGGCGGAAGAGCAGGGCATCCATCTCGTGGCTGAACTGCACCCACAGCTCCACCGAGTGCTGCCTCTGGGCCTCATGCTCCTGCTGGGCCCTTGTCCGTTCTGAGCCCCCTGTCAGCTCTGTCTCCCTGGGGCCTGGCCTCTGCCCTGCTGACACCTGTGGCTCCTTAGTACCTACAGAAAGACAGAGACCCAGCCATGGGCTGCGAATGTCACCTGTGGCGGGGTGGCGGGGGGGAGGCAGGGAAGGAGGCAGGAGAAGGGGAGGTGGGGGAGGAGGAAGTGTGACTTCCCTCACCAGACAGGTGGGTGGGGGTGAGACCCAGGCCCTCATTTCCCTTCTGGGGCGCAGTGGGACAGCATCTCCCTGGGCTGGTGCAGGACAGCAGCAGAGAGTGGAGCCACTGAGGCAGGGGTAGGGGCTGGGTGGTGGCCACGTGCAGCAGGTGGGTGATGAAGACCGTCTCCAGCAGGCTGACCACCATCAGGGACAGGCACAGGGTGAAGTAGACACCTGCAGGCGAGGAGGGCCTGCGTGAGGGCCAGAGGCACCACCTCGAATTTCTTGTTTCTTCTTTCCCAGAGGCTCTTTTTCCAGGACCCCTTTCACCTTGTCTGGTTCCACTGGCCCTTTCCCACCCAATCCACCTCTCACTTTTGGTCTCTGGATAGATAAAAACATACTGATGAAGGAGGTGCTAGTGGCTGGGAGCAAGTCAGTCATCATGAGCAGGAAGACGTGTCTTGAATGGGTCACGATTCCAACCTCCCAGTGGCAGGTGGAAGCTGAGGGCATCGAGGCAACCAGAACCCCGCCACTGGGTGGCACCAGAAGGTTCATGACGTAGGGGCTGGGTCTGTGCCTGAGGGCCGCCTGGTGGGGAGGAGAGGGAAGGGCAAGTGAGACAGACTGGGAGGCTGCCAGGACAGGTAAGCGCAAGTACTGGGATTTGTCCCTGGCCCAACTGCCTAGTAAGAAAATACCACCTCCCCTCCCTTTCACCGGCCGGTCTCGCCATCCAAAGGCCCCTCCCAAGGCTCGAGTCTCCCATGCTGCTCACCACTGGAATGTATCTCATTCCTTTTGGCGCAACGTGTCAACTTTGTCCCCTTAAATTTTTATTCCTAGCAATGTGCTCTTAGCAAGACTGCGGCGCCACCGACCGAGGTGTGGTGTGCATCTGCTCTTTTCATTTCGAGTTGCTTTATCTCATCAAGGTCTAATCTCTAGTGACTTTGCAGGTGAACATTTAAGACTGGTGGGAGGCAAAGCAGACAGTAAGAGATGCTTTGGGGTTGTCAGGATTTGGAATTACAATATCCCTAAGACAGTATCTACAACCATATCTTTTTAAAAAGAAACAAAAGTTTCTGTCTTCCCAAAAGTTCTGACAGCCGCTGGGGAAGGGGAAGCGCATTCTGAGTGTGAATCACTGGCATAGAGGCTTCGTTCTTTCCTCAAGGGATGATTTATTGAACAACTATTTACTGAGCACAAGTACTGTTTTAGTACTGAAGGTTTATCAGTGAAAAGAGCGACAAAAGCTGTGTGTGGGGTGGTGGTTGACACCTGTAATCGCAGCACTTTGGGAATCGCAGCACTTTGGGATGCTGAGGCAGGCGGATCACCTGAGGTCAGGAGTTCGAGACTAGCCTGATGAATGTGGTGAAACCCCATCTCTACTAAAAATACAAAAACTAGTCTGGTATGGTGGTGTGGGCCTGTGATCCCAGCTACTCAGAAGGCTGAGGCAGGAGAATCGCTTGAACCCAGGAGGCGGAAGTTGCAGTGAGCTGAGATTTCGCCATTGCACTCCAGCCTGGGTGACAAGAGCAAAACTCCATCTCAAAAAAAAAAAAAAAAAAGAGTAAGAGTGAAAAAGGCCAGCTCTGTGGTTCACACCTTTGGGAGGCCAAGGCGGGCAGATCACCTGAGGCCAGGAGTTCAAGATTCCCTCGCAATTCCCAGCTTTCTGTCCTCTGCTCACTCAAAGCCCTTTGTCTGCCTCTCAGCAGTCTACTCTAATGAGCCCCACTTAACTTAGCAGGTGAAAGAGCTGAAGGAGAGCATGCAGCTCTGTTCATCGAAGGGGAAATAGAAGCTGTCCAGTTTACAGATGCCGACCACCGCATCGGCTTATTGCATCTGATGTGACCTTCACTGTTGACAGAAGCCCTGAGACATGCAGGTGTCTGATCCCCACTGATGCTGCGTGGGAGAAGGACAGGGAGGTAGGTGCCATGGCGCTTTGGGTTTCCCCATCAAATGTGGCCTTCTTTCTCTCTCAGGTCACCCCATTCTTGAGCTCCAGCCCCACTCAGATGACTTCTCTCTTCTACCTACAACCACATTCTGGGAGTTTGTAAGTCCTTCAGTTTAGACCCTGCTCTTTTCTAAGTCGAGTCTTTGTGCAGCCCTGTTGGTACATCATGTCCTTCCCTGTAGATGTGGTTTCCTTCTGGCGTTTTTGGCCCTGATACTCCCAAATGCTCGATGAAGACATCTGGAAGCCATAGGTTCTCAGATGTCTTCTCATGTTCTCAGATGTCTGCCATGCCGGCCAGACTTCTTGATGCCTCCGGGTTCATCTGCGTTCCACTGCAGGAATTGATTGTGCCAAAGCCAGGTGCAGGGGCTCATGCCTGTAATCCCAGTGCTTTGGGAGGCTGAGCTGGGGAAATCACTGAAGGTTAGGAGTTCAGGACCAGCCTAGCCAACATGGTGAAACCCCGTCTCTACTAAAAATACCAAAATTAGCTGGGCGTGGTAGCAGTTGCCTATAATCTCAGCTACTCGGGAGGCTGAGGCTGGAGGCAGGAGAATGGCTTGAACCCGGGAGGCAGAGGTTGCAGTGAGCTGAGATTGCACCACTGCACTCCAGCCTGGGTGACAGAGCGAGACTCTGTCTCAAAGAAAGAAACAACAGGAAAAAGAACTGACTGTGCCGGATCTATAGGAAACCTGGCGTGAGAGAATCGGGGGACGGAACTAGTTTTAGTTTTGCTGTGTCTTCTGCACCTTCCTGTTCCTTTTTTCACCCGTTTCTTCACTCTCCCACCCTCTCTCTGGTGACAGTCGTCACACTAACAAAGCGTTTCTTGCTTCCCCCTCTACCTCGGTGTTCTCAAGGCAGAGCTGGAGCTTGGCTCGGGATTCCCTGGGATGGAGCCACATACCTATTGGCTCCCAGGGCCTTAGCGTATGCCACCTTCTCCCTGTGCCCTTTCTCTGCCCTCCTAAACTGGCAGAATAATCAGAAACTTTTCTATTTTCATTATTGGTCTGACTATTTGAACTTGTCTAATTTATGGATATTCTCAGCTTTATCCAATATAATCTGCAAAGCTGGACCTGGGAGTGAAAAAGGGGGTACCAGAGAAGAGGAAAGGGGAAACTGAGTCTGTCATACCATATTTAGCCACAGGAACGAGGTCGCTGCTGAAGGCGTGAATCCTGGAAAAGCAGCTTTCATCTAGATGATTAACTCCAGGAAGCACGTCCAATGCCACCACCCACTCTTTGCGATCTTGGCTCGCTGCAACCTCCACCTCCCAGGTTCAAGAGATTCCCCTGCCTCAGCTTCCGAGTAGCTGGGACTATAGACACACGCCACTATGCCCAGCTAATTTTCGTCTTTTAGTAGAGATTAGAGACGGGGTTTCACCATATTGCCCAGGATGGTCTCAATCTCTTGACCTCGTGACCGCCCACCTCGGCCTCCCAAAGGGCTGGGATTATAGGCATGTGCCACCATGCCTGGCCAGTAATTCTATTTTTATTTATTTATTTATTTATTTATTTTGAGATGGAGTTTCGCTCTTGTGACCCAGGCTGGAGTGCAATGGCGCGATCTCGGCTCACCGCAATCTCCACCTCCTGGGTTCAGGCAACTCTCCTGCCTCAGCCTCCTGAGTAGCTGGGATTACAGGCACCCGCCACCATGCCCAGCTAATTTTTTGTATTTTTAGTAGAGACGGGGTTTCACCATGTTGACCACGATGGTCTGTTGACCAGGATGGTCTCGATCTCTTGACCTCGTGATCCACCTGCCTCGGCCTCCCAAAGTGCTGGGATTACAGGCGTGAGCCACCGTGCCCGGCCAGTAATTCTATTTTTAATACTTTGAGGAACAGCTATACTGTTTTTTCACAGTGGCTGCACCATTTTACATCCTCACAAGCAGTGCACATGGCTTCCAATTTCTCCACGTCATCACCAACACCTGTTATTTTCTGTTTGTTTTTAATAGCAGCCATCCTAGCGGGTGTGAGATGGTATCTTATTGTAGTTTTGATCTGCATTTTCTTAACTATTCTTGTGCTTATTGGCTACTTGTATATCTTCTTTGGAGAAATGTCTACGCAAGTCCTTTGCCCATTTTTGAATTGGGTTGTTTGGTTTTTTTTGGTTGCTGTGAGTAACTAATTTTACAAAAATCCCAGCACTTTGGGAGCCAAGGCAGGCGGATCACTTGAGGTCAGCAGTTTGAGACCAGGCTGGCCAACATGGTGAAACCCCATCTCTACTGAAAATACACAAATTAGCTGGATGTGGTGGTGGGTGTCTGTAATCTCAGCTACTTGGGAGGCAGAGGCAGGAAAATCACTTGAACCCAGGAGGTGGAGGTTGCAGTGAGCCGAGATCACACCACTGCACCTCAGCCTAGGTAACAAGAGAGAGACTCCATCTCAAAAAAAAAAAAAAAAAATCCAATCAGAGGATCCACTGCTCAGTCCTAGCCCATTCCAACTGCAACATTGGGTGAGGACTTACCACTTCAGATGGCAGACAGGGTGAAGGAGCTGTTGACATGAGTGGGGATGCTGTAGTTGGTGACTGAACTGAAGGCCTTTCTGTCAAACACTGCTTGAAAGGCAGCAGGGTCCACCTGATGCTGGTCAAAGCCTGAGCAATTGATAATGAAAGTGTTTCCCTTTCCTCTAGTGAGCAGAGACTCTGAGAGAGGAGGGCCAGGGCTTGGCGTGGGGGTGTGGGGCTGGAGAGTGTTTCCGCACGGAGAGAAAGCAGGGGGCACCGGGAGAAGCATGTGAGCTCCTCCTTCTGGGTCCAGGAAGGGTGGGCTGGGCTGGTAGGCAAATGGTGAAGTTGATGAGGTAAGCTGAGTCAGGGATCTATCCTCAGTGCCATTGTTTTGTCACCATACAAAACCTGTGCAGATGTGTATGCAAAACCCAACTGTGACCACCACTTTACAGTGTCCCACCATGTCCTTAACATTCTCACTGTGACCTCTACCTTCCTTCAATGTCCTTCTCTTGCTTACCTCCAACCTGGAGCAGTGTGATTGATGTCAGTGACTAGTTTTCACAGTTCTCCGCCTCACTGTATTCACACGGCATAGGTGCTAATAAATTAATGAGAAGGGAGTAATCAGGTAAGTTGTGTCAGATATATGGAATCTAAAGGAAACAAATCACTTTCAGTTTTTCAATTTAATGAGTATTTACTGTGTCTTTACTATGTGCTGTGATTGTTCTAAGATTTATCAGTCTTTATCACTGAGACTATCTTAAAGAGTTCCCAGGCTGGGCTCGGTGGCTCACACCTGTAATCCCAGCATTTTGGGAGGCCAAGGGGAGGGGGCAGATCACCTGAGGGCAGGAGTTTGAGACCAGCCTGGCCAATATGGTGAAACCCCATCTCTACTAAAATTACAACAATTTGTAGGGTGCCGTGGCTCATGCTTGTAATCAAGTACTTTGGGAGGCCAAGGCAGGTGATCACCTGAGGGCAGGAGTTCGAGACCAGCCTGGCCAACATGGTAAAACCCCCTCTCTACTAAAAATACAAAAATTAGCTAGGCATGATGGCCGGCACTTGTAATCCCAGCTACTCAGGAGGCTGAGGTAGGAGAATCACTCGAACTCGGGGGAGGGGGCAGAGATTATAGTGAGCCGAGATTGCACCATTGCACTACAGCCTGGGGGAAGAGAGTGAGACTTCGTCTCAAAAAAAAAAATGTAATATGGCAGATCAGTTTGGAGAAGAGGAAGCAAAAATATGTGGTCACTGGAGCAGTGCTAATGGCTTCCTCATACTTTCAAGTCACTGTGGCATTTATTGCCTCACTGAATCACTGAGAAGGCATATATGACTGCCACTGCCTCCAGGCGGCATGTGCGCTTGTCAGACTCTGCTGCCGTCTTCCTTCCTTCCTTCCGCCCGCCCGCCCTCCTTCCTTTCTGCCTTTCTCTTTCTTACTTCTTTCTCTCTTTTCTATTTTTATTTCTTCTTTCTTCCTTTCTTTTGCACAGTCTTGCTCTGTTGCCTGGGCTGGAGTGCAATGGCATAGTCTTGGCTCACTGCAACCTCCACCTGCTGGGTTTAAAAGATTCTCCTGCCTCAGACTCCCAAGTAGCTGGGATTGCAGGCAAGCGCCACTACACCCTGCTAATTTTTTGCATTTTTTAGTAGGGACAAGGTTTTACCATATTGGCCAGGCTGGTCTCAAACTCCTGCCCTCAGGTGATCCGCCTTCCTTGGCCTCCCAAAGTGCTGGAATTAAAAGTGTGAGCCACCACTCCCTGCCCACTGCTGCCATTTTTCAAAAAAAAAAAAAAAAAAAAGCATGTTGGAGGAGAGTCCCCATTAACAATATAAACAACTTCATACACTGAGGTTTTAAACATTACTTCAGTACAGTTAAGACAGGCAAGTCTTACCTTTTGCCTTTTTTAGGGTTGCAAAAGCAATCTGGACCCAGGTATACCCAGTGAAGTGGATTGGGCAGGGTAGGGGGTAGTGGCAGAGGTAATCCTTTTTTTAAGTCAAAGCTGACATGATTTTAAAGAAAAGCTCATGAGCTATTAGCCTGAAAGTTTCTGTTGTTTTTGGCCCTGCTAATGTTGTTTGTTTGTTTGCTTCTCTGAGTTAGTCATCTAACACTTAAACATTGAGAGATTTCACATAAAAACTGTGTTTCTGGCTTCATTTGAAAAATAAGGTCTAGCAACACGAGGCTCACGTTTCTTCGTGACAACAATCTGCCAGAGCGCGGAAGGGGTGGGGCCCTTCAGATGGTGCCTATTCTCCGGAGACCCTCACAGTCTCCACGCACTCCCGTCTTATCCCTGTGGGGTCCTCCTCATTTATGCTACCTGCCTGGCCTCTGTAGGTGTCTGACTTTGGCTCCCAATGTTAAGATTTTCTTGCATGATTCTTTTTAACTTTTAATTTCAGGGGTCCATGCGCAGGTTTGTTGCATAGGTAAGCTTGTGTAGTGGGGGCTTGTTGACAGATCATTTCATCACCCAGGTATTAAGCCTAGTACACATTAGCCATTTTTCCTGATCCTCTCCCTCCTCTCACCCCCCACCCTCTGATAGGCTCCAGAGTGCGGGTTGTTCCCCTCTATGTGTCCCTGTGTTCTCATCATTTCGTTGGTACTTATAAATAAGAACATGAGGTATTTGGTTTTCTGTTCCTGTGTTAGTTTGCTAAGGATAATGGCCTCCAGCTCCATCCATGGTCCTGCGAAGGACATGATCACATTCCTTTTTATGGCTGCATAGTATTCCATGGTGTGTATGTACCACATTTTCTTTATCCAGTCTGTCATTGATGGGCATTTAGGTCAATTCCATTCTTTGCTATTGTGAATAGTTCTGCAGTGAACATATGAATGCATGTGTCATTTTATAATAGTGATTCCTAAACGGCCTTGGGAAGTAATTTCAAAATACCATTCCATGCCTAGGTGATTGGTCTCACCGGATTAATGTATGTAATTAATTGGTTCATGATGGAAGCCAGACATGATAAGATTAAGTGGACCAAGGTCATCAGCGGTTTAACCTGTTTTATTCTAGAAATATTTCTGGCAGGGAAGGCTTTAGGGAAAGTAATAAGTGGCCAATTTCTGGTTGGAATGGTGACAACATGCTAACGTGCCTTGGTTCAAGGGATGGAAAGTCACCGGTAAGGATGGAAATGCCAGTGGAACCTGCTGCTTGAGGCTCTCTGGACTGCATCCTGCCACCGACTCGTCCAACTGACAAGCTCTTGTGCCTGCCTCTCCAGGAGGTCTACAAAATTGGTGGTATTGGTACTGTTCCTCTTGGCTGAGTGGAGACTGGTGTTCTCAAGCCTGGTGTGGTGGTCACCTTTGCTCCAGTCAACATTACAACTGAAATTAAATGCACCATGAAGCTCTGAGTGAAGCTCTTCCTGGGGACGACGTGGGCTTTAATGTCAAGAATGTGTCCATCAAGGATGTTGGCCATGACAACGTAGCTGGTGACAGCAAAAACGACCCACCAGTGGAAGCAGCTTGTTTCATTGCTCAGGTGATTATCCTGAACCATCCAGGCCAAATCAGTGCTGGCTATGCCCCAGTGCACACAACTCACATTCCAAGCAAATTTGCTGAGCTGAAGCAAAAGATTTGATCGCCATTCTGGTAGAAAGCTGGAAGATAGCCCTAAATGCTTGAAGTCTGGTGATGCTGCCATCGTTGATATGGTTCCTGGCAAGCCCGTGTCTGTTGAGAGCTTCTCAGACTATCCATCTCCAGGTTGCTTTGCTGTTCGTGATATGAGGCAGACAGCTGTAGTGGCTGTCATCAAAGCAGTGGACAAGAAGGCTACTGGAGGGGGCAAGGTCACCGAGTCTCCCCAGAAAGCTCAGAAGTCTAAGTGAATATTCTTCCCAATACCTGCCACCCGGTCTTCGTAATCAGTGGTGGGAGAACAGTCTCAGAACTGTTTGTTTCAATTGGCCATTTAAGTTTAATAGTAAGAGACTGGTTAATGGTAACAATGCATCACAAAATCTTCAGAAGGAAAGGAGAATGTTTTGTGGACCACTTTCACTTTGGTTTCCTTTTTTCGCGTGTGGCAGTTTTAAGTTATTTGCTTTTAAAATCAGTACTTTTTAATGGAAACAACTTGACCAAGAATCTGTCACAGAATTTTGAGACCCATTGAAACAAAGTTTAATCAGAAAAAAAAAGTGACTTTATTTTTTGAGACAGAATTTTGCTCTTGTCACCGAGGCTGGAGTGCAATGGCGCAATCCCAGCTCACTGCAACCTCCACCTCCCGGTTGGTTTCAAGTGATTATCCTGCCTCAGCCTCCCCAGTGGCTGGGATTACAGGCTCCCGCCATCATGCCTGGCTAATTTTTTGTATTTTTAGTAGAGATGGGGTTTCACCATGTTGGTTAGGCTGATCTCAGGTGATCCCCCCGTCTTGGCCTCCCGAAGTGCTGGAATTGAAGGCATGAGCCACTGCTCCCAGCCTAAAAAGTGACTTTAGATCAACATTTGCCAACGCATTTTCTGCAAAACACTAGTTAAATTTAACACCACAGGGTGTTAAATGCTGTTTCTAAAATATTATTTTTGTTATTTCATGTTTCCTATGGTTTGGCAGTGTACCCATTGAACTCTCATCTTGAATTGTAGCTCCCATAATCCCCTGTGTCATGGGAGGGACCTGGTGGGAGGTGATTGAATGAAGGGGCGGATTTTTCCTGTGCTGTTCTTCTGATAGTGAATAATTCTCATGAGATCTGATGGCTTAAAAAAGGGCAGTTCCCCTGCACAGGCTTTCTTGCCTGCTGCCATGTAAGATGTGCCTTTTTCTCTCCTTTGCCTTCCACCATGATTGTGAGGTCTCCTCAGCCATCTGGAACTGAGTTCATTCAACCTCTTTTTTCTTTATAAGTTAACCAATCTCAGGAATGTCCTCATAGCAGTATAAAAAAGGACTGATACAATGTTAAAATAAGTCTGAATAATGCTGAACTAAACAAGACTAACCAGCTTTTATTGTTGTAGGATTTCTCAGAGTATTTAGCTTAGAAGATAGATAGATAGATAGATAGATAGATAGATAGATAGATAGATGATAGATAGATATAGATATGTTTTTTAGAGCTAGGGTCTCACTATGTGGCCCAGGCTGGTCTCAAACTCCTGGGCTCCTAGCAATCCTCCTGCCTTGCCCTCCCAAAATGCTGGAATTACAGGCATGAGCCACTGCACTTGGCCTAATATACTAATGTAACTTTTGACTATCATATACACAATTTTCCAAACTTAGTTGACTTTGGAAATTCTCTCTTTCTTTCAGAATATCTTACAGGGGTAGTATTTAATGGATTATTTGGTGGAAATACTGTTTTAAGTAAATAGAACGCTAGAAAAAACAACTTGGAAAATTTGTCTCAAATGTGCTACGGATAGAATATAACATGCAAATAGCGTAAATACAAATAAGAAATTTAAGAAAACTTGATAAGTATTTTAAAACCTAAAGATTGTTGGGAACTATAAGCTACAAGCAAGTAGAAAGTAAAATAGACATAAATTTGAATCCCTAAATCCTTGAGCAATTTAAACTTAAGTCTTGACTCAAGGAGGAATATTTATTTCCTCTTCCTTTAGCTCAGTGACCTGACAGCCATCTAATTTTAGGATGAAAGTTTAAAAAGATGCTTTGGTATCACCACTTGTCAAACACACCGTCACAGCCACTTTAGTTGCTGAAAAGCAATGCTGATTTTTCTCACTGGCAGCCTCCTGTAATCAGTAAAGTATATAATTTCTGGTTTAAGAATACATATTTTTGGCCGGGCGCGGTGGCTCAAGACTGTAATCCCAGCACTTTGGGAGGCCGAGGCGGGTGGATCACGAGGTCAAGAGATCGAGACCATCCTGGTCAACCTGGCGAAACCCCGTCTCTACTAAAAATACAAAAATCAGCTGGGCATGGTGGCGCGTGCCTGTAATCCCAGCTACTCAGGAGGCTGAGGCAGGAGAATTGCCTGAACCCAGGAGGCGGAGGTTGCAGTCAGCCGAGGTCGTGCCATTGCACTCCAGCCTGGGTAACAAGAGCGAAACTCCGTCTCAAAAAAAAAAAAAGAATACATATTTTTTCCTTAAGGTCTCAACAATTGAAATATTTTGGTTTTTTTCAGCTTGCAAAATGATGTTTTTATAATTAAGCAAACGGCAGAAAACCTATGCGAGTGGCTTCTTTCTTTGTGGAGAAGTTGGCAGGCTAACTGGAATCCTAGGAGCTCCTCTGTGTTCAGTTTGCCAAGTCCTGAGTTCAGAATTTTGTTTTTGAGATGAATATAAAAGCACCCAAATGTCAAGGAAAACGTTCTTCCTGTGATAAGGAATCTGCACCGGGATTATTTTTAAAAAGATGTCAAGTCTTAAAGCACCGATTCTCAGGTTTTTCTGGAACACTGTCCGTTTTGAGAATCTGAAGCTATGGACCTTCTTCTTCCCACAAAAATTTGTAATTGTGCATCAAATTTCCAGTAGTTTATGGACCTCTATTTAGACCTTTGCTTTAGTGTAGGTGACCACTCCCCTTGGTGAGGCAGGCGAGGAAGGCTGTTTGGTTCCTTTCCTCTGGCTGATCTCTTTGTTTTCTTCTTCTCTCACGGTCCAACAGATGCACTCGGCCTCCTGGGGGCTGGCCGGACTGGCCGGACTCCCGAGATCACTTGACATCGGGAGTTCAAGACCAGCTTGACCAACATGGTGAAACCTGGTCTCTACTAAAAATACAAACATCATTAACCAGCCATGGTGGTGTGTGTCTGTAATCCCAGCTACTCCAGAGGCTGAGGCAGGAGAATCGCTTGAACCTGGGAGGCAGAGATTGCAGTGAACCGAGATGGCGCCATTGCACTCCAGCCTGGGCAATGCAGTGAGACTCCACCTCAAGAAAGAAAGAGAGAAAAAGGAAAAAAAAAAAAAGAAAAAGGAAAAGGAAAGAAGAAAAGAAGGGGCCGGGCATGGTGGCTCACGTCTGTAATCCTAGCGCTTTGGGAGGCTGAGGCAGGCAGATTGCCTAAGCTCAGGAGTTCGAGACCAGCCTGGGCAACATGGTGAAACCCTGTTTCTACTAAAATACAAGAAATTAGCTGGGCATGGTGGTGTGTGCCTGTAGTCCCAGCTACTCAGGAGGCTGAGGCAGGAGAATGGCTTGAACTCGGGAGGCAGAGGTTGCAGTGAGCCAAGATCACATCATGCACTCTAGCCTGGGCAACAGAGCAAGACTTCGTCTAAAAAAAAAAAAAAAAAGAAAGAAAGAAAGAAAAGAAGGAGGGAGGGAGGGAAGGAAGGAAGAAGGAGAAGGAGGAGGCAGACAGGCAGGCAGGAAGGAAAGAAAGAAACTGCAGCCTGCATAAATTTTTAATTTTCTTAAATTGACATTTATGCCGAAAGGTCATTATCACTAGTGATAACAACCTTTACACCACAGTTGTTTATCTCTTCCGGTCAAAAGTACGTATTTATCAAGCAAACGCTTAAGAGAAGTACCAGGGAATGACTGATTGATCATTCTTCTGTCTGACAAGGTCTTTTTTTGGAGAAGGCTCCATTTTGTCTGGACTATTAGTCCAGGCTTCTCTGGCTTAGAGGGACCCTATTGATTCCTGGATAATGGCCTGACAGGTGCTCAGTCCGTTCTTGACAATAATGTGGGAGAATTCTCCTTATACAACTCAGCACAAGGTGTTAGACATATTGTACCATTTTATTCCATTGAGAAAGTAAGTATCTAATTGTGATTCTGGGACGATTAAAATCCCAAGACCTATCTATGTGCTGTGATGTGTTATTTTAGCTGAGTAGATTTAGAAGGGCGTTCTGGGGAGAGGGAACAGCTAGGGCAAGACCATGGAAATTACAGTGTTGACAGGACCTCGGGTTTGACTAGAAGAGTGACAGGAGATGAAGCATGGCATTATGAGAACCAGATCACAGACGACCTTGCATACCAAGCCCCAAGGCTTGGTTTTATTTTATAGCTGTGTTTCCTAAAGTTGAATAAGATTCAGACTCCTTTTTTTTTTTTTTTTAAATGGAGTCTTACTGTGTTGCCCTGGCTGGAGGCAGTGGTGCATCTTGACTCACTGCAACCTCCACCTCCTGGATTAAGGGATTTGCCTCCACCTTCCAAGTAGCCAGGACTACAGGTGTGCGCCACCACGCCCAGCTAATTTTTGTATTTTTAGTATAGATGGGGTTTCACTATATTAGGAAGGCTGGTCTCGAACTCCTGACCTTGCGATCTGCCCACCTGGGCCTCCAAAGTGCTGGGATTACAGGCCTGAGCCACCTCACCCAGCCCAGACTCCTTTTAAGAGAAACAATTCTCTCAAACCCCTGATGTCGACTTCCTATGTACATTATAATATTACTTAGATAAATCCATTCCTAAAACTGCGTGCAAAGTCATTATGATTATAGTTCTTATAGCACTATCAAGTTAAAATTAATTTACAAATATTGTTCTGCTAAAATTAGATAATTGCTGTCCATTTCTTTCCTCTTTTTAATAAGGACCTAGCTTTTGAACACTTGTTATTGTTGGGCCCATTAATCTGATAGTGCATCTCAATGTAACAGCACTTTAAAACATTTTAGAAGCAGACCGGGCACGATGGCTCACACCTGTAATCCCAGCACTTTGGGAGGCCAAGGCGGGTGGATCACGAGGTCAAGAGATCGAGACCATCTTGGTCAACATGGTGAAACCCCGTCTCTACTAAAAATACAAAAAATTAGCTGGGCATGGTGGCGGGTGCCTGTAATCCCAGCTACTCAGGAGGCTGAGGCAGGAGAATTGCCTGAACCCAGGAGGCGGAGGTTGCGGTGAGCCGAGATCGCGCCATTGCACTCCAGCCTGGGTAACGAGCGAAACTCCATCTCAAAAAAAAAAAAAGAAAAGAAAAACTCTTCAATTCATACTAAGTACGACCCTTATTGTGAATGAAGTAACGTAACAATGAAATAATAAGGGAAGTTGTTACTACACAGGCAGGAAATGTGCAGTGGTTTCCTCTCTAATGATGAATGTGCAATATGATGATCATAACTTGCCTATACTACTGTGTACTTCATGAAGACTTGCCTTCCCTCACTGTACTTCTCTATGAAAATACCTGAACCCTTTGGCTACATAACATGCTATCATGTCATCTGGCCTTCATTTGGCATTATTTAAAATACTTAAATTCTCTTGTTTTCTAATTTGCCTGAGGCCACAGCACTATGGGAGGCCAAGGTGGGTGGATCACAAGGTCAGGAGTTCGAGACCAGCCTGGCCAATATGGTGAAACCCCGTCTCTACTAAAAATACAAAAATTAGCCTTCACCATTAGGGCATGGTAAAGAGTGCCTATAGTCCCAGCTGCTCAGGAGGCTGAGGCAGGAGAATTGCTTGAATCCAGGAGGCGGAGGTTGCAGTGAGCCAAGATTGTGTGACTGCACTCCAGCCTGGGAGACAGAGCAAGGCTCAGTCTCAAAAAAAAAAAAAAAAAAAAAAAAGGTGCATTATTCTTTCACACTACATGGTTTCCACGATGTCAAGTATAAAACTTAGGTCAGGCCGGGCGCGGTGGCTCAAGCCTGTAATCCCAGCACTTTGGGAGGCCGAGGCGGGTGGATCACGAGGTCAACAGATCGAGACCATCCTGGTCAACATGGTGAAACCCCGTCTCTACTAAAAATTACAAAAAAGTTAGCTGGGCACGGTGGCGCGTGCCTGTAATCCCAGCTACTCAGGAGGCTGAGGCAGGAGAATTGCCTGAACCCAGGGGGCGGAGGTTGCGGTGAGCCGAGATTGCGCCATTGCACTCCAGCCTGGGTAACAAGAGCGAAACTCCGTCTCAAAAAAAAAAAAAAAAAAAAAAAAAAACAAAAACAAAAAACAAAAAAAAAAAAAAACTTAGGTCAGGCACGGTGGTTCATGCCTCTAATCCCACACTTCGGGAGACCAAGGCGGGTGTATCTTCTGAGTTTAGGAGTTTGAAACCAGCCTGGCCAACATGGAGAAACCCCGTCTCTACTAAAAATACAAAAAAATAGCTGGGTGTGGTAGCTGGTGACTGTAATCTCAGCTACGTGGGAGGCTGAGGCAGGAGAATTGTTTGAACCCGGGAGGCGGAGATTGCAGTGAGCCAAGATTGAGCCATTGTACTCCAGCCTCGGCAACAAGAATGAAACTCTAACTCAACAAACAAAACAAAACAAAAAGCAAATATAAAACTTGATATATTAACTTTAAAAAAAGGTCTTATTCCATGAAAATGCCTTTCATTGAAAACTTGCACCGCAAAGGGAGCTTCTGTCTTGGTAACTGTTAGAATTCAACATGAGCACCATAGCAGATGTGGGTGATTGTTAGCATTTGACATCAGCTCTAGACAAGCTGGGCAGAGGAGAGTGTCAGGCTATTGCAGCAGAGCCCTTCTGCCAATGAGTGGACCACTGTCTATCCGGTTCCACAATCACCTAGGTGTTACCCTTGACATCGCTTTCTCATTCCACTGTATCTAATCCATCCACATGTTCTGTTGAGTTTACCTCTTACATTTCTCTTGAGCTCATCTTTTTCTCTCCATCTTTTCCACCACAACCTTAATCTAAGCCACCATGATCTTCCTCAATAACAACAGTCACTCCCAGGTGGCCTCTTCTCTCCCACTCTAATGGTCTCTAATTATTTCTCCAGTCCGTGGCCGCAGTGCAGTTTCCAAAAGGTACATATTTTTTTTCTGTTTTTGAGACTGAGTCTTGCTCTATCACCCAGACTGGAGTACAGTGGCGAGATCTCGGCTCACTGCAACCTCTACCTCCTGGGTTCAAGGGATTCTTGTGCTTCAGTCTCCTGAGCAGCTGGGATTACAGGCATGTGCCACCATGCCCAGCTAATTTTTGTGTTTTTAGTAGAGATGGGGTTACATCATGTTGAACAGGCTGGTCTCAAACTTCTCAGCTGATCTACCCACCTCAGCCTCCCAAAGTGCTGGGATTACAGGCTTGAGCCACCACACGTGGCCCCAAAATGTACATTTGATTTCTCAGCTCCTAACATATTCGCCCTTGAAAACCTGTCAGTGGTTGCCTTTTGCTCCTGAAGACCTGTAACAAGGTCAGCATGTTTGGAGATGCTCCCTTCCTTCTGCCCGCACCTGGTCTTTGTGGTTGCCTCTGCCTCAACTGCTCTCTCTGCTGCCCACTTCCACTGTCTTCCTTCACAAACCCCTACTACCTTCAGATGAAACACACACCTCCTTTTCTTCCACTTTCTACAATTATCCTTTAAATTTTGATTAGCATTTATTTGGGAGTCTACACCCCATGACGGCAAGAAGCGTGTTTGTTTTAGCCCCATTGCATTTCCATCAAATACTTAATGAATATGTTTAGTACATTACACAACAATAAATATTTTTTAGAAATATCCACAATTCTGGCCCTGCGCAGTGGCTTATACCTATAATCCCAGAACTTTGGGAGGCCGAGGCGGGCGGATCACTTGAGCTCAGGAGTTTGAAACCAGCCTGGCCAACATGGTGAAACCCTGTCTCTACTAAAAATACAAAAATTAACCAGGCGTGGTGGAATGCGCCTGTGATCCCAGCTGCTCTGGAGGCTGAGGCAGGATAATTGCTTGAACCCTGGAGCTGGAGGTTGCAGAGCCGAGATCTTAAAAAAATAAAAAAAGAAAGAAGAAAGAAAGAAGGAAAGAAAGACACACAATTTTACATTGCAACATAGATTCTCTAGCCCCCTTGCCTGAGGGTTGGGAAATACAGCCCCTCTACACATTTCACAACGCAAACACATGAGGGGATACTTTCATAAGTATACTTCTTTGACTCACACTATACTTGAACATACCAAGACAGTACTACAGTGCACTGAAGCTTGCCACAAAGGATGTCTGGTGTTCATCTATTCTTTTTTAATACAAAACAAACTATCATCAACGTATCTGAAGTATTTCAGGGAGGTTTAGAAGCCTTTTTTAAGTACGATGATATCAGATCTGCAGCTTTGGGTGCTACAGCATTTGAAGCATTGTTGGAAGGTACTAGAATCTTTGGTGAGGCGGTATCTCATTGCTATTTTAATGAGTTGGGTGTCTTTTCATATTTGAGTGGCTGCTCAAGTTTCCTATTCTGTGAGCCGTCTGTTCATGTCATTTTTCTGTTTTTCATCTGCCGTTTCTTACTGAATTGTAGAAATTATTTTGAATATTTTTATTCAAAAACTTTGTTATAACTTGTGGTTTGTCTTCACTTTATGCCAGCTTATACAGAAATATTAATTCTAATATAGCAAAAATTATCAATCTTTCTTCCTTTATTGTTTCTTGTTTAAAAAGTTCTTTCCTACTTCCAAGTTCACATAATTCCTATTTTCTTCTACAAGTTTTTAAGTTTTTCTTTGACATTTAAGTGTTTGATCTACCTGAAATAGATTTTTCTATGTGGTATGAAGCAGTAATCCCCGGTTGTTTTTTTCATATGTATAACCCATTGTGCCGGTACTATTTATTGATACTTCTCCCTTTCCCTAAGGATTCGTAAGGTTTTCTGTCACAGATCAAGTTAACTAAATGCCTCCGTCTGTCAGGGGACTCTTGATTCTGTCGAATTGGTCTATTGATCCTTTTGCAAGAATACACTGCTTCATGATACAGTAGTGTCTTCACACTAGCTAACTAGCTAGTTATAAAGATGGACAAGTCACTTTACCTTTTTCTTCTTTTTTAATTTTTGAATTAAAAAAAATATGGCTGGAAACAGTGGCTTACACCTGTAATCCCAGCACTTTGGGAAGGCGAGGCAGGTGGATCACCTGAGGCTGGGAGTTCAAGACCAGCCTGACCCACATGTAGAAATCCCGTCTCTACTAAAAACACAAAAATTAGCTGGGCGTGGTGGTGCATGCCTGTAGTCTCAACTACTAGGGAGACTGAGGCAGAAGAATCGCTTGAACCTGGCGGGTCGAGGTTTCGGTGAGCCGAGATCGTGTCACTGCAATTCAGCTTGGGCAACAAGAGCGAAACTCCATCTCAAAAAACAAAAATACCAAAACACCCCACACAATACTCATAATACCTACTCATAGGGCTGTAATGGAAATCAAAAGAAACAAGAATGGTATGTAAAGCATCGGATACAGGGTAGGGAAGAACTCAACAGTGGCTTTTATTTTATGATTCGGAAGGTACCGATGAAACAGAGGAATAAAGGGATCAATCTTTCCGGGAGCCTCAGCTTCATTTATGAGAGAAGAGAATGAGTTAGCATACCATTTCTAAGGCTCTTGCCCTTTCTAAGACTGTGATCGCGGCATGTTATTATCTAGAGACCAGGCAGTGCGACATGATGCGATGGGCAGTTGGTGTTAAAGTGAGAAAGGCGCTGTCTGCGCAGACAGCGGGGTTGAACCATGAGCAAGCAAGCGTTATCTGCCATAGCAGATAAAAGCTGGAGCCGGCGGGCCTGAGGCGACTCTCCGGGTTAGAATTGGCTACGACGACCTTCACGACCTCTTCTGGCAGCTGCACGGCCGCGCAGGGTCGGGACGGCTCTGCAGAAGAACAGCACTGCGTGCGAACACAGGGCCACCGTCAAGCCTCCCGGCTGCCCCCCGGGAACGCCACCACGGAGAAGATTCCAGACAGGCTCGCAGAGGCACGGGAAAGGATGGAGCGGAGCCCGGAGCGCGGTGGGAAGAGGGGCAGCCCGCACCGTCCCCGGGGCGTTGCGGGCGCTTCTGGGAAATGTAGTCCTTTGCGGCGTCCGCAGCCCTGGGCTCTCGGAAGGCGGACTACCGTTCCCTTCAGCCTCGGGAATGCTTTGTGCGGCGCGCCTGCGCAGTGTGGCGGCCGATGCCGCTATAAAGGCTTGTTTTGCTGCGGGGCTCATGCTCCGGAGCGTGGTTGAGCGGCGAGGGCGGCTGTCCTGGAGCAGGGGCGCAGGTAGGTGGTGGCTGCTGCGGCACCCCTGCCCTCCAGCTCGGTTGTCACGGGGATCACCCCTTTGCATTTTCTCGGGGCGTGGCGGGATGTGGCCAGGGCTATGAGCAGTTCGGGGAATGCGGGAGACTTGGGGAATGAGGTATGGCCTTCCCCCGGTCTCGCGCTGCAGCCTCCTAGGGCTGTGAGCCCGGGGTCTGGTGGTGGGGTCGTGCGCTGAAAGGCGGGCAGGTAGGGTCGGGATGAGCCGGCAGGGACGCGGGCTACGTCCCCGGCCGCAGCCGCCAGGGGGCGCTGCGCCCGCGGGTCGTGGGTGTGGGTCGCGCTCGCCTGGCCAGGCCGGAGCGGGCCGTGGGAACGCCCTAGGGCCGGGGCATCCCAGGCGAAGCCGGCCTGAGAGAAGCGCCCACCCAGGAGGCTATACGGCGGGCGGCCTGGGGCACCCCGCTCAACCCGCCGCGGAGCCACCGGCGACCTTCGAAGTAAGTCGTCCCCTTCGTTTTTGCAGGCGGGTAAATGGAGGTACGTGACATAAGCACGCGCCGCAAACCCGTGGCTGGGCCGGGAACACAGCCCAGATCTCTCCACGGTCATCGAGGGCTCTTTTCACGTCTGCCACGCAGAGCTGCGGTGGCTTTGTGTGTATCACACAGGGGTCATTTGGTTTCTGCACAGACGGGGAGGCTGGGGGCAGGTGGGCACAGGAACGACGGGGCAAGTTTCAGGGGGTCTTGGAGAAGGAGATGGCTAGGTTTTTCCCGGGTCTGCGGCATGCACGAAAGGTGAGGCTGTGTCGAGACGCAACAGGTGGATTACAGTGGGTGTGGTGAGGACGATGCCTTTAGCGTCGTCTCCCCCGTTCAGCCTGAGGGCCTGGAGGTGATGGAAACCCACTGACAGTGTTGGGATTCCTGCAAGCTGCAAACACCAGTCTGGCTCGCCAACCGTTCTAGTAATCCCGTGCGCCTCTCCTCCTGCCATGCAGTTGAATCAGTATCACTGTGCAGGGCGAGTGTCTACACTTTTGTCACTGGAAAGAGAATATAGGTTAAAAAAAGCAAACAAAAGGGGGCAGCCGACCAAGTGGCTTCCCTGTTGGGCACTTCTTTAGGGTTCTCCCACTTCGATTATTCTGCTTCTGCCCTTGTTCAGGTCTGGACAACAGGTTTGTTTTTTTACAAACAAAAATCCCTTCTCTTTTTTCCTCTCGATAGCTGAGGCAAGTATTTAAAAAAGATTTTGCAACAACTTTCAAGGAGAACATGAGAAAATAGGGAAATATAAATAGTATCAATAAAAAGGCAGGCCTGGGGATCCATCCTTGCTTGCTTCAGTCTGGGGCTTTGTTTCTTTCCAAACCTGTCAGGATTTCCAGCTCTTCCCTGGCCTCCACGTGGGGTGCCCTCTTTTATGTTCCAGATACACAGATGATGGTGTCCTTATGTTCAAGGCCACAGACAGTAACTTTGTGCCTACTTTGGGCCTGCCTACTCTCCTGATTGTGCCTCTTTTTCCAAGAAAGCAGAGATGAGTGTGTTAGAGATAATGGAACACTGTTTCCCACACCCTTCATACATAGAATAACTTAATCCCTTAGGGTGGTTCAGCGGTGTCTACCACAGCAGTGACTGTAGGCACAAGGCATGACTAACAGGGAGGTTGTTTCGTCCCTGCCACTCTCTGCTTCTGTGCTCCACTGATTCTGCTTTCTCCTTTGAAATAAAGTGGTTGAAAGAGTCTTTGGTTAATATGGGTGCTTAGATAATTGAAATGGTGTTCATGTTCTTGACATGGCATTTCATACTGTGAATGAGTTACGGTGCCCTCCTCCCTTTCGACCTGCTCACCGCCCCGACCCCCACCTTTTAAAAAGGTAGCACTAATCCTTCTTCCACATAATCAGCTAAGCTGGGAAACCCTTGGGAGGGGACGGCTGGACTTCCGAGATCCCCGTAAGGAGAAGGTTACTCTGCTCTGCAGCTACAGCTCAACATTGGGGACACTGGCAGATGCCAGGTCTGTTTATAGTTTAGCCTTAATGAGGTCTCAGTGACGTGATTGCTGTACTCTGGCTTGGTGAGCCACTGTTCTTTATGGTATAGTTTGTCATTGGACAAGGTGACTTTTTTTTTTTTTTAAGATAAGTAACAGCGATATCACCTTAGGGTACTTAAAGCAGAATTCTGAAAGGCAAGAAGTCCAGCTTTCTTTGGACTGGAAACCTGTCTTTGTGGAGGAGATTTAGTCCTGTTTATTTAGAGGATTAGTAAGTGTTCTCCTTTTTTCTGAGACCTTAAAAAAATGCATCATAATGGTTAGAATTTTGTGCTGCAGAAGTAGTACTTTTAAGTCACAGCGATAGCTAGGGATTTATGGACTCCAGAAGGCAACATGGCTGCACGTCTTTAATTTCTGTTGGAGGCTAGTATGAAAGGTGTTTTCTCAGCTCGTCTCTGGGAGGCTGTGACCCTTGGAGGGGGAATCATGTTTGAGAAGTGTGTGTGTGGTTTTTGGTTTTGTTTTTAAGTGACCTGAGTTGATACAGGATATTTATCAGACTTAGCCAGGCAAGCAGTGGTTTAGAATAGAGTTTCAGGTAAAAACTAGGTAAGACTTAGTAGTATAGGGTAGGGAATTTTTTTTTTTTTTTTTTGTAATAGCTTTATTGCCAAAGGATTTATATGCCATGAAATTCACTCCCTTAAAGTGTACAATTCAGTGCTGTTTTTTTTTTTTTTTTTTGATCTATTCACTGCATTATACAACCATTACCACTATCTAGTTTTAGAGCATTTTCAGTACCAGGAAATTTGTGTTTGAAGTTAAGTTATAATATTGTTTTAACTGTATAACTTCATGGAACTTTAAAATAACCAGCTAACCCATTAGTTTATTATAAAAATGCAGAGATAGAATATATCATTGGTGGAATAAGTGTTTTGTAAGTTTTTATTTGGTAAAATTTAGTAGGAGAAATGATGTCCACTTTAAAATTGTGGAGTTTTAATACTTGGGACAAACTGAAATTGTTTCTAGAAAGTCTTTGAAAAAAAAAACCAACCTGTGTATATGCTGTATACACTGGATGTAGCTAAGTTGAAGGGTGTGTGTGTCTGTTTATTTGTGTGTTTACTTTTTCTAATTTTTTTTTTCTTTTAGAGGTGGGAGGAGGTAATTTTTCTTGATTCTCTTATATCGATTCTTTTTCTTTTAAAAAAATGAAATGAAAATCTTTGAACATTTTTTGAAAGTCAATTTTTGTAGCTACAACAGTGGAAAGCTTTGGTACTTTTGTCCCCTTTCCCCCCCTATTTTAAGGCACTTGAGCATATGGTTAAGTACAGTTTAGGAAATAATCTATTTCTTGATGAACTTTTAATTTCAGGAATTCTGATGTGAAACAGAGTCTGTGAGCCCTGGTACCTCCACTCAGAGAAGATGAAGGATATTGACATAGGAAAAGAGTATATCATCCCCAGTCCTGGGTATGCAAGCGTGAGGGAGAGAAGCAGCACTTCTGGGCCGCACAGAGACCGCGAAGATTCCAAGTTCAGGAGAACACGACCGGTCAGTGTTTCCTAAGAGTCTCTTATCTGCTTTTTGTACTAGGACACATCTTCCTTTTTCATATAATGCGTAATTTAAAAACTGATTTTTCTTTATTGGCTTTAGGTTACTGTTAAGAATTGATGGTGACTGATGAATCCCTGGTTCATAGTAGGCACGCAGTAAGTGGGAGAGAGGTAGCCCTCAGCCTCCCACCTGCTCTGTCCTGAGCATTCTCCTCTTTTCCACCTTACTCTGTGTTGGTGAAAAGGCTCTGCTTAAGAGAAGACAGCTTACGGAGGAGGAGGGCGTCTTGGGGATGACCACTGGGAATATAAAGCCAATGAAGCTTCATTTATGCACCTAAACAACATTGGCGTTTTCTTTGACTTTCTGTCGTCACATTTAAAATGTGAATCTGGTCAGGCGCGGTGGTTTGCACCTGTAATCCCAGCACTTTGGGAGGCCGAGGCGGGCACATCACTTGAGGTCAGGAGTTTGAGACCAGCCTGGCCAACGTGGTCAAACCCCATCTCTGCTAAAAATACAAAAATTAGCCAGGCATGGTGGCAGACACCTGTAAGCCCAGCTACTCGGGAGGCTGAGGCAGGAGAATCACTGGAACCCAGGAGGCAGAGGTTGCAGTGAGCCGAGATCGCACCATTGCACTCCAGCCTGGGCAGCAGAGTGAGACTCATCTCTTAAAAAAATAAACTAAAGTGAATCCTTTGGAGAGAGAGATTTCAGAGGGTGATTGGAGCAATTCTAGATAGCTGTGGGATGATCAGTATGTTTTTCAAGCGATTTCATAAGTCAGGCAGTCTTTAGATAATAATCTAGTTTCCTCCAAGGAAAATAATGAAGGTGCTTTTCACCTGGAGAAAATACTTTTTTTTCCTGAGGGAGAAAATACTTGTTTTTCCTGAGGGAAAAAAAAGCATTATACCTTTTCTTACAAAAGGACCTGATAAGGCAGATTGGACTAGGTTTGGGAAGTTGAGGTTTATGTCAGTGTGTTTGTTATGTGAAAATTTGAGGACGATATGGACTTTGCAGCTGACACTGGCCTTTCCTTAGCCTGATACTACCTTTTCCTCTTTGGCTGTGTTAAAGCCGTTACTTTATTAATTAACATTTTCTTTCTAATGAGTCTTGTCTATACCCTACTGTGTATTATAGAACGCTTTTCCATTCCAGGTTTAACTTGAGAGAAACAGGCTCAAAGTAATCACTGTCAATACTTCTTGTGGGCGCCCGTTTTATAACTTCCTCATGTCCTTTTGTCTAGACCTTATGTTGATTAAACATCTGTGGAATACCTTCTGAGTGCTAGACACAGTTTGTGTAACAGTTTAGTACAGAAAAAGGAGGTAACACTGGGGCAGGGCCTTAAAGGGCGATGAGGTGGGGAGGCTTTTTAGGCAGTACAAGTATAGACTCGAAGGTATGGAAACAGCCTGTGGCATGTTGGTACCTCGCATGAGCTACTTACGTCATTTGTATGTAAAACGGTGTTGACAGTAGTACCTAACTCTTGGGATCACTGAGGAGTGAGAGAATACATATAAAATATTTAAAATAGTGCCTGGCAGATGGCCAGTGCTCAGTAAACGTTAGGTTTTACAACTAGTTGTCTAGGGCATAGGATGTATAAAGGGATTGTAGGTCGGGGGAAATTCTGCATACCATGCTAAGAATTATTTCACTGTGGGCATTGGGAACTATCGGAAGTCAATGAGGAGATTTAAAAGAAAAACTTTATTTTGAGCTAACTGTAGATTTACATGCAATTATAAAAAATAATATAGAATGTGGTGGCTCATGCCTGTAATCCCAGCACTCTGGGAGGCCGAGGCAGGTGGATTACCTGAGGTCAGGAGTTTGAGACCAGCCTGGCCAACATGATGAAACTCCATCTCTACTAAAAATGCAAAACTTAGCTGGGCGTGGCAGGAGGCACCTGTAATCCTCGCTACTTGGGAGGCCGAGACAGCGGAACTGCTTGCACCCAGGAGGCGGAGGTTGCAGTGAGCCAGGATCACGCCACTGCACTCCAGCCTGGGCAACAAAGAGCAAAACTCCATCTCAAAAAAAAACATAATAGTAATAATACAGAGATCCTGTATATACTTCATCCAGTTTCCCCCAGTAGTACCATCTTACGTGACTACAGTCCAGTATCACAGCAGGATAATGATTGACAGTGATACAATCCATTGACTAAGATTTCACAAGTGTTACACACACTCATTTGTGTGTGCTTGTCTGTGCATTCTATGGATTTTTAAATGTGCAGATCTGTATGACCGCTTCCCCAGTCAGGGTGCGGAGGTTCCATCACAGGGATCGCTCGTTACTCTTTTACAGCCACAGCCATGTCCGCTCACCCCACTCTCTGGCAACTGCTAATCTTTTCTCCATCTCTGTAATTTTGTCATTTTAAGAATGCTCTATAAATTGAATCACATAGCATGTAACCTTTCGAGATTGCTTTTTCCACTCAGCTGAATTCCCTTGCTAGCCACCTAATTTTGTTGTGTGCATCAATAGCTCTTTGCCTTGTCATGCTGAGCAGCATTCCATGTTATAGATATGCCGTAGCTCCTTTAACCATTCATTTGTTGAAGGACATATGGGTTATTGCCCGTTACTGGCAATTATCAATAAAGGTGCTCTGAACCTTCAGTTGCAGGATTTTATGTGACCGTAAGCTTTTATTTCTCTGGATGAATGCCCGGGACTGATTGCTGGGTCATATGGTAAATGTATATTTGGTTTTGTAAGAAACTGCAACACTCTTTCCCAGAGTGTCTGTACCATTTTACATTCCCACCAGCAGTGATCTGGTTTTTCCACATTGTTGCCAGTATTGGGTGTTATCATGTTTATTTTAGCCATTCCTGTAGATGTGTCTGGTATTGTGGTTTTAATTTGCAGTTCCCTAATGGATACTGATGTTTGAGAGTAGATCTTTATCTTGGATTAGTTTTGAAGCAATGCAGAAAAATCCTGGGAAGGAGAAAGAGACCAAACAGAGCAGTCAGGAAGCAGCCCTGCTCGTCCATGTCAGAGAGGCCAGGGTCCTGTTGCAAAGTGTAGAAGTGAGGACGGAGCAGAGAGGAAAGATTGGAGGCGTGTCTAGAAGACAGGGAGGGATTGGGGCGTCTGGGATTGATAGTGAGCATTTAAACCTATTTGTGGACGTAAAGGAAGGAAAGGAGATAGGGCAGATACCAAGAATGAGTTTGGGTCAGGCGCAGTGGCTCATGCCTGTAATCCTAACATTTTGGGAGGCCGTGGCTTGTGGTTTGCCCGAGCTCAGGAGTTTGAGACCAGCCTAGGCAACACAGTGAAACCCCGTATCTTCTAAAATACAAACGCTTAGCTGGGTGTGGCAGTGTGTGCCTGTAATCCCAGCTACTTGGGAGGCTGAGGCAGGAGAAGCACTTGCACCTGGGAGGTGGAGGTTGCAGTGAGTAGATATCGCACCACTGCACTCCAGCATGGGTGACAGAGTGAGACTCCATCTCAAAAAAAAAAAGAATGAATTTGATTTTGAAGATGTTGAATTTTAAGTACATACATGTAAAATTATCAAGTAGAGCATAGACAAGAAGTAGAGTAGGAAAGAACACCTCGAGCCTCTAGTGTGTCCATGTAGGTGAAGCAGTGAGAGTGAGCAGGCTTACCCAAGGATGGCCTGCAGAGCAGGAGAAGGCAGAGGCTGTGGAGCTGGTGTGTGGTCCTGTGAAGTTTCTGGTCCCCAGCTTAATAGAGTAGAGTTGGACTAGGGCTGACCCCTCAGCCCTAAATTAAAAATAGAGTTATTTTTAATTAATTAATGTTTTTTTTTTTTGGTAGAGACAGTCTCACTGTTGCATGCTTGAACTCCCTGGCTTCAAGCAAACCTCCTGCCTTAGCCTCCCAAAATGCTGGGATTACAGGCATCTGCCACCACACCCTGCCCCTAAACTTTTAAACTTAAGTACTGTTTTCCTGATTTTTACTGTATCCTTGTAATCGCTGAACTTTTTTTTTACCCAAAAATTTCTTTTATTCTACTCTCTTTCTTTTATTTAGCCTGGACCTAGCAAAACAACGATAAGTCATTGGCTTATTCAAGCTGCTTTTGTATTGTATATGAATATATTATGAATTGTATTAAAATGAATGCATAGCTATTAAGTAATTTTGTAAGTTCAGACACTATCTAGAATTTACTTGACCATTACCTGTCACAACACAAAATTTCTCACATATATTTATCTTTAACTTGTCTCATGTTTCAAGTTTGCTGACAGGGAACCAGCAAGGTGAATAAAATTTTCTGGGCTGAGATGGTGTAAAAATGGATAATGTAAGCAGTTGGGAAACAGAACACCTATACAAGCATATAGTTTTGTTTTTTAAAGTAAACAGTTAATTGGGCAGAGGTTGCAATTTCATTTCACATCACCATAACCATCATTTTTTTTTTCTTTTTTGAGATGGAGTCTCACTCTGTTGCACAGGCTGGAGTGCAGTGGCACAATCTCGGCTCACTGCAACCTTCGCCTCCCAGGTTCAAGCGATTCTCCTGCTATAGCCCCCTACGTAGCTGGGACTGTAGGTGTGTGCCACCATGCCCAGCTAATTTTTGTATTTTTAGTAGAGACAGGGTTTGACCATTTTGGCCAGGATAGTTTCGATCTCTTGACCTCGTGATCCACCTGCCTTGGCTTCCCAAGGAAGTGCTGGGATTACAGGCGTGAGTCACTGTGCCCAGCCCATAACCATCATTTTTATATTAGTTGTTAGAGAGGAAATGTGGGACAGGATCTCCCAGGATGGCAGGTATACCTACTACCCATCAGAAATTTAAAACAAACAAAAAATGCCTCTAAGTAACAAAAGATAAGGATACATCTGTGGCTCTTATGTGGAAAACAAGGTTTCATTCACCACTATTAGCCTTTGGTAGGTCCACTTACCATGGAAGCAGGCGACCTGTGCTGCCTGTGCCGCAGTCCTATAATGCTAGCACTGTGGGAGGCCGAGGGAGGAGGATCGCTTGAGCCCAGGAGGTCCAGGCTCCAGTAAGCTGTGATTGTGCCACTGCATTCCATCCTGGGTAGCAGAGTGAGGCCTTGTCTCACCAAAAAAAAAAAAAAGAAAGAAAGAAAGAAAAGAAATGGTGCCAAACAGAAGTCAGAAGCAAAGCACCAGAGAATAAGTTCTGACTTGAAGCAGGCCAGTGATTTTCGTCTTGAGGGTGTAATGATGATGCAGGTTACGTGTTTTGCCCATTTTTTAGGATTGTGACCAAATCTTTCTTTTGGAGTATGATTTGGAAAAATCACAATGACAGTCACGTCTTCAAATGCTTGTGATTTCTCACATATGCTTAGAGATAATTAGGGTTGAGATAAAGCATTCCACACCTGCCCACTTTCTTCGGGACTATACTGTTAATGCTTGTGGCCACACACAATTTGAGGCTTAGCAGGCATCCTTTAATCCCGAGGTGTTAATATAGCGGTGGCTTCTGTTGCTGTTAGTTCTTTGAGCCTGCGTACTAACTTTGGCTGGCATTAGGCTGGCGTTATTTCAGCTAACATGAAGGTTTATACCTAGGCTACTCTTGAACACTGTTCATATGCCTGAGGGATGATTATTCAGGCACGGTTCCTTTTTTTAATTCTATTTATATATGCACATGTAGATCATATGACTCCACAAGCCCTGATTTGTTTTTTTAAGATGCAGTCAGTGTTTATTAATTTTTTAATTCAGCAAATATTTGAGCATTCTTCAAGATGCATGCACAGCCCTGAACTAAGTGGTCTGGCACAGATAAAGATAAATTGGTGCTGGGCCTGCCTGTCCTCCAGTAGAAGCTTAAACTCACAGACATGTACTCTACATAGATTACTGTTTAGGTGCTGTGGCAATTAGTAAAAGGAGAAAGTGCTTCTCTCTAATGCTTTAGGAGGAGGTATCATTTGACTGGAGAATTGAGCAATGGGTAGAATTTGGAAAAATGAAGAACTTGCCAGGCAAAAGAAAGAGTTGTGGGTTAGGGATACCTAGTCTCTGTTGGTATTGAGCATAAAATGCGTGATGTCTTAGCTATAGCGCAATACGTCAGTGAGTTTCACATTACGTATGTTGCTTGTTTTTTTTTTTTTTTGAGATGGAGTCTTACTTTGTAGCCCAGGCTAGAGGGCAGTGGCACATCTCAGCCCACTGCAACCTCTGCCTCCTGGGTTCAAGCCAATCTCCTCTCTCAGCCTCCCGAGTAGCTGGGATTACAGGTGCATGCAACCCCACCCATCTATTTTTTTTTGTATTTTTAGTTAGAGACGAGGTTTCATTATGTTTGCCAGGCTGGTCTCGAACTGCTCACCTCAGATGATCTGCCTGTCTCAGCCTCTCAAAGTGCTAGGATTACAGGCATGAGCCACTGCTCCTGGCTATGTGTGTTCTTGAATAATAAGCCAAGGAGTTTGGATTTTAATTGCTTTAAACTAATATGTAAGCAAAAGGAAGACAAAGTTTTCAGATGCTTTTATGAGCTTTTTTTATTGTGGGGGTGGTTTGTTTCTTAGTGCTCTCAGGCAAAGCTAAGGGTGCCTTGTTTTTCATTAGCATGTCCAATCTGGGAAAGGAGGAAGAATGGAAAAATAAGAAGTCAGGCCAGGCGAAGTGGCTCACTCCTGTAATCCCAGCACTTTGGGAGGCCAAGGAGGGCGGATCATAAGGTCAGGAGATCGAGACTAACATGGTGAAACCCCGTCTCTACTAAAAATACAAAAAATTAGCCGGGCGTGGTGGCATGCGCCTGTAGTCCCAGCTATTCAGGAGGCTGAGGCAGGAAAATGGCTTGAACCTGGGAGGTGGAGGTTGGAGTGAGCTGAGATTGCGCCACTGCACTCCAGCCTGGGTGACAGAGGGAAGGCTATGTCTCAAAAAAAAAAAAAAAAAAAAGAAGTTAACTAAAGTTCATGTGCCATTATTAATTACTGCAGTATTTTTCCTCTTCTCTCAAAAGTGTGCCATTGGTGGAATTTTCTTCCTACCAAGTTAGAATATTCTTCTCTAGGAAAGGTAACAAAACAAGTAAGTATTCATAAAATCCAGGGCTCTGACTTAATATTTCTTTAGTTCTGTGTTAGGCTGACCCTTCAACCTTGGTTGGAGTTTTTATAGTTAGTGATTTGAAATATTCTGGAGAGCTCAAGTTATATCTTAGGTATCACATATGTGGTTTGATCTCTTACCAGAAATGACTTGAAGATGTATTGTTATGAAATAAATATGGGCTCATCATGGAAAATGTACAAAGTGTGTAAAATTATAGAAAAAAAAGTAACCACCCTTAATTCCTCTGCCCAGAGACAACCATTGTTTTTATAAAATCGTTTTGTCTAGTACATTGTACTTTTAGAATTTGCCCTGAAAGCTTTGCTTTACAGACTAAGGATGTGTGATTTTGTCTATGCCCTTGTGTTTTCCGAGTCAAGAGTATTACCTGTGAGTCTGCTTGCTTTTAGGGAGGAGAGCAGGAAGAAGGAGATTAGCATTTTGGAGCTCTACATTATTTTTCTCTTGACAGATAGTGACTCAGCAGATTTTCTGGACAGGGTTAAGATGAGTAAGAATACCTGCCTTTTTTTCCCCCCTCTCTCTCCCTGTAGGCATCCATAAAGCTTTATGAGGCTGAGTAGTTTCTTAGGCACTGCTGGGTGTGACACCGTATCTGGCCTGGTGCCAGGTGTTGGTCTCCAATAGCAGCCCGGAGCTCTGGGGCTGAGATAACAACAGTGCTGCGATTGGTGCAGAGCGCAGGTGGCTCTCAAGCTTGCTGACTGCATCGACAGCTCGCTGGGGCTCTTGAGGTTGAGCTGCTGCCGGGATCATGAGCTCTCTCTTATGCCGTCTGCTGCAAGACTGCCTGCTTTCCTAGGAAATGCTGCTTAAGGGAAATAAATATAGCTTGTTGGCATGAGTTAAAGGAGCGTTCTGTCAGAGGGGAAGAAAAGTGTTGGAATTAGCTTCCCTTTTTTTAAAAAAAGTACCTAAATCTTTATTTTGTTAAGATAACTTGAAAGTTACAAATGGTTAATAAAAAATCTTTCAATGAAATCTTGTTTCCACTGTTAGGTAGGCTTCTGTTAATGTTTTCTTTAACGTCTTACCATTTTTCCCTCTCTGTTAGTCAAAGATACAAAGGTCAATGCAAGAAACAAGGCCTCCTGAAGGCGTTGCAGTGGTTAAACCTGTCATTATTAAACTTATGGACTAATGTGAAGTTAATTTGGTGCACTGAAGTCCACTAATGAGCAGAATTAAATTTATCCTTTCCCTTCCTGCCTCCCTTTTAAGGAGTTAGCCTATTTAGATAATTAGATGTTATATATGTTTTAACTATTTAAGATTATCTTCTGAATTAGCTGTTCGAAGAATCAACTTAGTTATTAGATGTCAGATGAAAACTTCCATTCACCAAAGCCTGCTCATGGAGGCAGAAAGCAAGACTGACGTGCGTGCTTTAAAAGATGATGGACCCTCAAAGGCCATCCTGCCCAGTCCCCATTTAACCTTAGCTCTCTGTAGGTGAGGCCCAAAAGAGACACTTGGCAGACGTGCTGGGGCTGGGTGTGCTTCCCAGGGACGTTCTTTCTGGAATCCAGTGACTCAGAACACAGCCCGTGGCTCCTCTTTGAAGTATGGTAGTTCTGCCGCCTGTCTCTGGCCCGGTGTGCTGGCCTACCCAGAAGAGCATGGAACCAGCCAGGAGATGCCATGACAGCTGTGACAGCTGTGCCTGACCTTAGACTTCAGGGTGTGTTTTCCTCGATAAAGAGGATTGATGTGTTATTATCAAGTCCATATTTGTGTGGTAGAAATAGCCACGCTCACGCCTGTAGAGAAAAACTCTACAGAATGGGTTACAATAAATGGTTATAGTTGTTTGGCTTTTTTCAGAATCCTATGTACTTGACAACCTTCTGTTTACTTTTGGCTGGTATTATACAGTTATGATATTGACCAGTCCCTTAGTTTTCAGTGGGTAAATAGCCAGAGTGTTCAGCCCCTAGCCTTTGTGTTTGTTCTCACATGGTCAGCTGTTCTGGCCTGCCCTGCAGTGCAGTGGTCACATGATGGAACCCCTAGAGCCTTGTACTAAGCATTTAACACACATTGTGTTAGGCACTGGAGGAAGTTTTACTTACAAATTATATTGTGGCTTTTTTTTTTTTTTTGAGAGTCTTACTCTGCTGCCCAGGCTGGAGTGCAGTGGTGTAATTTCAGCTTGCTGCAACCTCCGCTTCCTGGATTCAAGTGATTCTCCTGCCTCAGCCTCCCAAGTAGCTGAGATTACAGATGCCCGCCACCAGACCTGGCTGATTTTTGTATTTTTAGCAGAGACAGGTTTTCACCATGTTGGCCAGGCTGATCTTGAACTCCTGACCTTGTGATCTGCCCACCTCAGCCTTCCAGGATTACAGGCGTGAGCCACCACACCTGGCTTTTTTTTTTTTTTTTTTTTTAGCTAAAGCCTGAAAATCTTGTTGAAGGATTCGGTCAAATGCAAAAGACCAATATGCACAAGTTTCACTCTCTAAATCAGTGGTTTTCAGGTCAGGCTACATGTTAATATTCAACAAATATCGATATTGGGTCCTATCTATCCAAGACCAATTAAATTAGTTTCTGGGGTAGAACCCAGTGATTGGTATTGTTTTAAAACTCTTCTAGTGATTCTAGTAGGTAGGCAGTGCTGGGAATCTCTGGTCTAGATCTAATGGAATAAAGTCTATTCTGTCCCCTCACCCAATGGGCTCCAAGTATTTCCCATATATCCCCTTTTACCCCCGTGACTCATTTTCAGTTTAATCCTTTGAAACCTACCATGATATTAACAAAGTTAATCTTAGACCCCAACATAATAGGAACTTTGAATAAGTTCCTTGGAATTTAGCTTATGAAACAACTGAAAGCCCTCAAATTCCTGCTGATTATGAGTAATGCTAGATTATGAGCTGCAGACAAATACCCGTTCTACCATGGTGGTGGAGATATGTTTGTGAATTGTATTGTTAGCTGATCATTGGCTTGAGAGTAGCAGCACAGCCTCAGATATGTGAGCTGATGCACAAGTTAATTCTTTTCTCTGTGTAGCATAGCTGCAGAGCCAGACTGAGTTTAGCGGCTTCCCTGACTTGGAATAATAGCTCTTTCTTTTGTGGTCTGCTTCTTCCCCATGTAGGTTGGGTTCTAGAATTTTGCTGACCCTCTTGACTGAAGTGGCTGCTATCTGGAAGTTCTTAAGGGAAAAGCTTCAGATGGTCAGGGTCATGTTAGCCACTGGGGAGTAAGGATGTGGTGGGAACTGGGAGAGGAACGTGCTTGGTAGGTTTCTTTAACTTGTTGGAGATTAGGGAGGGTGGGAAAGCCTGAAGTCAGCCAGTCTTGGGAGGACATCAGTTTTTGACCTTTTAAAATTTAATTTCTAATATTCTGAGTCCCTTGAGAACTGTATCTGGTGGCACAACAGCTCCCTTTAAAAGTTTGTCTTCCTAGATTTGTCATAAAGTCTGCGTGGGCCTGGGACATCTGTGGAGATGCTTTTATTAAAAAGATTCTCTTGTTTGTCTTAAGGTCTTGTGAATGAGGAGAGGAGAGGAAGACTGTGTTGTGGGATCTGAGGCCTGTTGATTCCGGCTGTGCCCCAGATACCGCTTTCTTTGAGGGGGTGTGCCAGACAGGAGCAGTGCAGCCTTTAATCCCCTTGGAAACCGAGACGCCTCTGGTTACCAGTTGACGCAGTCTGTTGAGTCCTCAGTCTGAGGCTTATTAGGAAGGCTACCCTGCTGTGGTCCTGCCATCAGGAAGGGATTGGATTGTTCAAACAGGGAATGATTTCTGGCCCCCGGTAGCTGTCCCAGGGGCCTCTGTTTAGTGGAAAAGCCCTTGGTTGCCTTGTCAGCAGGCATTCGCTCTGGCGGCCTGTTAAGCTGAGATGGGACAGCTGGAGAAGTGGTGGCCATGGGCGTGATGGGGTGCTGATGACCCGAGGCCTGAGGATGGTGTTAGGGCCCGCAGAAGCGTCTCTTGCGAGAGCAGTTCTATCTACTTATGGACCAAATGTTACCGTTTTCATACCAGAGGTATATATGAATATGTGTTTCCCTGACCTTTGTTTAAACCTTCACAGAATCTGAATTTCTTTTTGTTTTGTTTTTCTCTCTCTCTCTCTCTCTTTTTTTCTTTTTTTTTTTTTTTTTTTGAGACAGTCTGGTTTTATTGCCCAGGCTGGGGTGCAGTGGCGTAATCTTGGATCACTGGATCCTCTGCCTCCCTGGTTCAAGCAGTTCTCCTGCCTCAGCCTCCTGAGTAGCTGGGACTACACATGCACCACCATGCCTGGCTAATTTTTCATTTTTAGTGGAGCTGGAGATCTCAGCATATGGGCCAGGCTGGGTCTTGAACTCCCAACCTCAGGTGATCCACCCGCGCTGGCCTCCCAAAGTGTTGCGATTACAGGCATGTGCCCCAACCCCCAGCAGAATCTGAATTTCATTGTCCCCTTTTAGCTTCCCTGGGATCCAACTCCTGCCTGGTTGGAATTACCTTGGGGAAAAATGCTGAGTCTCCTAGCCACATAGTCATGGGGAAGATATAAATGGCAGTCATACTTCCTCGTTTACTATTTTTCTCAGCTCCTGGATCCACCACTATTTTTCCCTTTGAGACAAAGCAGCTGTTGTGGATGTCTATGTGTGTGGCCGGGCCATCTGGCTACTCACAGCCTTTCAGTGTATCATGCTCCTTAAGAGAAATAAGAGAAATGGGTCCCCTCATTTTGTCTCAGGGGAAGCTTTAAAAAGTTACTTGTAAAAGGGATTGAAAACATCATAACAAAAAGCAAATGGCCTCATAAAATACATTCCCCTAGGTCAGCCTGTATCAATACTGACTGTGGTAGCTGTTTAGCTATCTAGGGTTACCTTAGCACTGTTGACGTCTTGGACCACATAATTCTTTGTTGGGGGGGGGCTAGCCTGGGCATTGTTGGGTGTTCAGCAGCATCCCTGGCCTTTGCCCACCAGAGCTAGTGGCACCCCTCCAGTGGGGACAACCAAAAACGTCTCCAGATGTTGCCAAATGTCCTCTGGGCAAGCAAAAGCACCCTTACCTGTGAACTGCTGGTCTGTACTGTCCGATACAGTCTATTGTGGCTGTTGAGCATTTGACCTATGGCCGGTCTGAACTGAGTTGTGCTGTAAGCATAAAATACACACCTGATTTCAAAGACTTAGTACAAAAAAAGAAATACCTCACTTGTAAAATACCTAATAATTTTTCACATTGATTATATGTTAAAAAAGATCATACTTTTTATTGGGTTAAGTGAAATATGTTATTTAAATTAATTTACTTCTTTTTATTTTTAGAGTCAGAGTCTCACTCTGTCACCCAAGCTGTAGTGCAGTGGCATGATCGGGGCTCACTGCAGTGTCAAACACCTGGGCTCATGTGATCCTCCTGCCTCGGCCTCCTGAGTAGCTAGCACTACAATCTCATACCACCATGCCTGGCTAATTTGTAGTTTTCGTAGTGATGGGGTCTTGCAGTGTTACACAGGCTAGTCTCCAGCTCCTGGCCTCAAGCCATCCTCCCACCTCAGCTTCCCAAAGTGTGATTACAGGCATGAGCCACCACACCCTGCCTACTTCTTGCTTTTTAAATGTTGCTACTAGAAAAATTTGAATTGCATTATTTGGCTTCCATTTGCAGCTTGTAGCATATTTCTTTGGGACAGTGCTGAGCCAGAGTGTTAAGCTACTGTAGTTTAGCCAGTGATTTTGTATTAGGCATTTGGAACCCTATAGACTATTGGGTTTAATGGTTTTTTTCCTTTGGAAGATTTTCCTTTATGCAGAAAAATTATGGAGACTCATAGTATGTAGTATTACACATTACCAGTTTGCGCTCTTGAATCCCTGCCAGCGGCATATTCAAAATTGGTTTGATGTTCAGATAGTGGATGTTTGTCTGTATTTCCCCCCTTTTCATATTGGATTTTATCTTTTTTAAGCATATATGGTTGTATCTTTAATTCGTATTTCTTGATTGGTGACATTGGGTCTGTGTGTTCTCTCATTGGGTTTGTGTTTATCTAGAGCAGTGCCTGGCACATAATAGGCCCTCAACAAGGACTAGCTGAATGAATAGATGAAAAAAATGCTGTATTTTACTTTTTCAGTAAAAGTCCACTACTTGAAATATATTATTATGTTAGTTACTTGGTTGCTTACATACTTCATTTATTTATTTATTTAGAGGCAGGTTCTCACTCTGTCACCCAGGCTGGAGTACAGTGGCATGATCTTGGCTCACTGCTGCCCAACAGCTCCGGCTCAAGCGATCCTCCCACCTCAGCTCTCTGAGCAGCTGGGACTAGTGGTGTACACTTTTTTGTATTTTTTATAAAGACAGGCATGTGCCATCATGCCCGGCTGATTTTGTATTTTTAGTGGAGACGGGTTTCTCCATGTTGGTCAGGTTGGTCTTGAACTTCCGGTCTCAGGTGATCTGCTCGCCTTGGCCTCCCAAAGTGCTGGGATTACAGGTGTGAGCCACTGCCCAGCCAAGAAGATATTTTGAAAGTATTTTAGGTGACATTTGAATACTAAATGCCAAACTCTGTGCCATGCCAGAGGCCGGGGATATAAACAAGAGGAAGACAGCTTGCCCTCCAGGAGCTCTTACCAGAAGCATCCTGCTGTGGTGGTATAGGTGCAGGGAAGACACAGGAGGAAGGAAATGATTTCCCCAACCTGGAAAGAGTCAGGGAAAACTAAAGGAAAGAAGAAATAATTGAGACAGACCCTAAGATTTATTGGCTAGGCAAATTGGGATAATACAGCTGACATGGTATTAAATGTTTATTATATACCCAGTATTTTGCTAAGCACTTTTCATTGTTCCATTAATTCCTCTCATCCCTATGTGGTAGGTGTATGCACCATCCTAAAAAAGAGTAAACTGGGGCCGGGCGCTGTGGCTCACACCTGTAATGCCAGCACTTTGGGAGGCTGAAGCGGGTGGATCAGGAGGTCAAGAGATCGAGATCATCCTGGTCAACATGGTGAAACCCTGTCTCTATTAAAAATACAAAAAATTAGCTGGGCCTGGTGGCACATGCCTGTAATGCCAGCTACTCAGGAGGCTGAGGCAGGAGAATTGCCTGAACCCAGGAGGTGGAGGTTGTGGTGAGCCGAGATTGCACCATTTGTACTCCAGCCTGGGTAACGAGCAAAACTTCGTCTCAAAAAAAAAGAGTAAACTGAAACTTAAATCTGTATCTGTCTTCTAAGATTCATGTTTGAAATCACTGTATTTACTATGGCTTCCAGCTGTGGGAAAATTCCACCTGTGGAGATGTTCATAGTTTAAGGCCATAAGAAAAAATAGTTTTGTTGGGATAAGATCATTATTTTCTTGTTTTTTTTTTTTTTAATTTTTATTTTATTTTATTTTTTTATTGCATTTTAGGTTTTGGGGTACATGAGCAGAACATGCAAGACAGTTGCGTAGGTACACACATGGCAGTGTGTTTTGCTTCCTTTCTCCCCTTCACCCTTCTTGTTTTTTTTATGATAACATGTGTGAGAGTGATTGCCAACAGCTGAATATCTGTTGCTTATTGTTTTGAAAGACCTATCTCTAAGGAGCTGGCAGATACGGAATGGGACAGTGTTCCCTTCAAAGTAGAAGATCCTGTATCATATCCTGTATTTCCGTCAGATGTTTCATTTTCCTGACTTGGGCAATGTGTAAAGATATGACAAAAAGATTGACGATTTGGGAAAACGTTTAGGAAAGAATAGCAGGGACAGGATGTGACTTGGAAGCTGTTGCTTAGAGTAGCAAGGTTGGATTCTTTTTGATCAGCAATATAGGCTTCTCCACACTCTTACTGTGAGAGCTTCTACTCCATGCTTTGTTACATGCGAATTCTGAGGATTAGTGCTATTTCATCCACTTTTATGGGGGTTTGTCAGGATAAAATTGCACCGAGTGCCTTGTTCTAAAGTCAAAGGCAGCACAAGAGCCCTGAGTCTCTGCCATCAGTACTGCAGAGCGTCAATACTGCCACTGCAGTACTCATGAGAAACCTGGGGAACGAAGGCTTGCCTGGCAGCTTTCATTTGAATCTTTTTCAAAGAATTTGAATTTGGTATTTTCCAATATAAAAAGTAACTTACTACCTAGGAGGTGGTGAAACATTACATCGTTATGTATAGTAAAAGAAACAAAAACCATGCAATGAGAGGATTTGAAAAAAATGTATTAAGTCCATTTACTTTGTTTTTTGTTTGTTTGTTTGTTTTGAGATGGAGTTTCACTCTTGTTGCCCAGGCTGGAGTGCAATGGTGCAATCTCAGCTCACTGCAACCTTCACCTCCTGGGTTCAAGTGATTCTCCTGCCTTAGCCTCCCGAGTAGTTGGGATTACAGGCATGTGCCACCACACCCAGCAAATTTGTATTTTTAGTAGAGATGGGGTTTCTCCACTCTGGTCAGGCTGGTCTCCAACTCCCGACCTCAGGTGATCTGCCCACCTTGGCCTCTCAAAGTGCTGGAATTACAGGTGTGAGCCACCGTGCCTGGCCCTATTTACTTTTCTATGAATAGGTTTTAGTGAAAACTGTCACTAAAGCACTTTAGAGGTGAAGAAAATGAAATGACTGTGTTATACACATAGGAATTGGCATTTTTTGGGTTCTCACCATCTGAAATAGTCTTACACATAAGAGGCACTTGGTAAGTTATTTGTTGAAAGAATGAATGAAAGATGTGAAGATTCTGGATTCCTGTTGCTACTAACATGCCCTGCTCATGTAAACATCTGAAGGATTGCATGCCAAGTTTTCTTCCAGTGCTTCTCAGATATCAAAAGATGTTTATAAAACCCTTCTAACTCTTGAACTTGGTTCACCTAGAAAAGCAAAAGAACTAGAATAGCTAAAACCATTTTGAAAAGGAAGGATAAGTTGAAGGCATCACACCATCCTATTTTAAGACTTAGTTTATAGCTACAGTAACCAAGTCAGTAGTATTGGTGGAGGGACAGACAAAGAGATCAATGCAGCAGAGTCTAGAAATAGACGCATACAGCTATGGCCAACTTTTTGACATAAGTACAGAGCACCTTACTAGAGAAATGATCATCTTTTCAACACATGATGTTGGAACAATTGGACATCTATAGGCAAAAAATGAACTTTTGCCTAAACCTTATACTGTATACAAAAATTAACTCAAAATGAACCATAGATTTAAATGTAAAACTATAAAACTTTTAAGAGAACACATAGGAGAAAATCTTCATGACCTAGGGTTAGAAGAAGAGTTCCTCAGCATGACACTAAAAGCATAACTGTGAAAGAAAAAAAATTGGTAAATTAGACTTCAAAAGTAGAAACTTTTGCTGTGTGAGTGGCTCTAACTAAGAAGATGGAACATGGCCATAAATGGGAAAAAACATTTGCAAATCATATGACAACAACTTCAGAATATCTAAGGAGCTTGCTAAACTCAACACACACAAAAAATTCACTGTCTCAATTGATTGTTCACAGTCAGTTACAGATCAGACTCCTTGTTCTACTCTTTCCCCACTTCTCATTGCTGCACTTGACTAGTCTTAAAAAAAAAAAAAAAAAAATAGGCCTGGCATGGTGGCTCATGCCTGTAATCCTAGCACTTTGGGAGGCTGAGGTGGGTGGATTACCTGAGGTCAGGAGTTCAAGACCAGCCTGGCCCTCATACTGAACCCCATCTAAAAAAAAAAAAAAATTCACTTAGAAAATAAGTTGTAATTTCAGCATTTTGGGAGACCAAGGAGGGAGGATTGCTTGAGCCCAGCAGTTCAAGACCAGCTGAGGCAACATAGTGAGACCCCTGTCCCTACAAAATAAAAATAATTAGCTGGGTATGTTGGCATTCACCTGTCGTCCCAGCTACTTGGGAGGTCTGAGGATTGCTTGAGCCTGGGAGTTCAAGGCTGCAATGAGCTGTGATTATGCCACTGTTCTCCAACCTGGGCAACAGAGCAAGATCTTGTCAAAGAAAAAAAACACAAACACATGCGGAAAATGGGCAAAAGACTTGAACACACACTTCAGCAAAAAGAATGTAGGGGTGACATATAAGTACAGATAGATAGCAAACATTGTTCATTCACTATTAGGGTAGTGCAAAGTAAAACCACAATAAGATACCATGCCAGACCTATTAGAATGGCTAGAATAAAACATAATGCCAATACCAAGTACTGGTGAGGATGTGGGGAAACTAGATGTCTCATGCATTGCAAGTGGGAATGTAAAATTGTACTGCGGTCAAGTAATTCCAATGACAACCTAATATTTGAATCATAAATAATGTCAAGGTCCTTTATATACTTCTCCTACTGTCAAAAGTTAAACAAGAAATGAGATCTCCACTTGAGGTCAGGAGTTTGAGACCAGCCTCGCCAAAATGGTGTCTCTACTAAAAATACAAAAGTTAGCTGGTCATGGTGGCGAACACCTGTAATCCCAGCTACTTGGGAGGCTGAGACAAGAGAATTGCTCAAACCCAGGAGGAGGAGGTTGCAGTGAGCCAAGATTATGCCACTGTACTCCAGCCTGGGGGTGGGGGGAGGAGAGAGTGAGACTCCATCTTGAAAAAAAGAAAGAAATTTCCATTCTAATACATGTTTGTAGTGGATATATTTTTCAAACCGTAATTACAGTTCCAGCAGTGTTTTTTAGACCTCAATGACGTATGAAGGAAATTGCCATATTTCTTTTTTTAATTTTTTGTCCTCTGAGAAGCAATTTGTTTCAGTTCAGGAAATTTCCATATTTCCAAAGATCCATGTATTTTGGAAATAGTAGCAATGGTTGTATAGTATTGTGAATATAATTAATGCCTCTGAATTCTATATACACTTAAAAATGACTAAAATGGCAAATTTTATGTTATATATATTTTGCCACATAAAAATAATCCATTTAGCTGTAACATTGAGTAGCCTCTGCATAACTTTCAATTGGAAATGATTAATCTGCAGTGTAATGACCTGATAAAGGTAAATGCCAAGAGAAGAATCTAATAGAATTCTATACTGTCTTCCAAGAGATAAAAGGCTCAATTAAAAGCCTTTAATTCATGAATTATATTAATGGATTTAGCTCAGTATTTGGCAGTTCCTATCTTTTTTTTTTTTTTTTTTTTGAGACAGGGTCTTGCTCTGTTGCCCAGGCTGGAGTGCAGTGGCATGATCTTATTTTTTATTTTTATTTTTTTTGAGATGGAGTTTCACTCTTGTCACCCAGTGCAATGGTGCGATATTGGCTCACCACAACCTCCGCCTCCTGGGTTCAAGCAATTCTCCTGCCTCAACCTCCTGAGTAGCTGGGACTACAGGCGTGTGCTACCATGCCCAGCTAATTTTTTTTGTATTTTTAGTAGAGACAGGGTTTCTCCATGTTGACCAGGATGGTCTCGATCTCTAGACCTCGTGATCCATCCACCTGGCATGATCTTAGCTCACTGCAATCTCTGCCTCCCTGGTTCAAGAGATCCTCCCACCTCAGCCTCCAAGTATCTGGGACTATAGGTGTGTACCACCACGCCCTGCTAATTTTTGTATTTTTAGTAGAGACAGAAATTCACCATGTTGACTAGGCTGGTCTCAGACTCCTGACCTCAGGTGGTATGCCTGCCTTGGTCTCCCAAAGTGCTGGGATTACAGGTGTGAGCCATTGCACCCAGCCCAGCAGTACCTTCATGAAGACATTTGAGGAAGTAGAATTGTAGAATCTTATTTCAAATCAGCATTCATAGATGAAGATTTGCAATCAATTTGATGAAAGGGAAAACTATTTTAAACCCCAGTTAAAATAGTTATAAATAGTTATGGGAGGACAGCATTTCAAATATACATTGGGTATCTGCCAAAATGGAATATACGCTGGGCCATAAAGCAAACCTCAGCAAATCTCAAAAGTCTGACATCATGTACACAGGAAATGTTATTCCCCCATAAAAGACTTTCTTTCTTCTCATCAGAAGATCTGTATTACAAAACATTGTACTCAATTATTATAATCTGAGTTGTGTCAACATTTTGTGGAGATTTGTTTTCTCTTGTAAGAGGAGTACCTACTTAATATCTTTGATTTTGCCTCTTAGCCCACAAAACTTAAAATATTTACATCTGGCCTTTTACAGAAAATGTTTGTCTACCCCTAGCTTAAAGCATTGATTTTTCTCTTTTTTTTTTCTTTTCTAACACATGCTTTTAAAGAGATGAAAATTTTGCTCTGCTGTTTCAGCTGCATCCCAGAGATGTTGATGTAGTACAGTTTCGTGCTGTTGAGCGCAGAGTATGTTCCAGTTTCCATTTAATGTCTTTATTTATTTATTTATTTAAAGGGAGTCTGGTTCTGTTGCCCAGTCTGGAGTGTAGTGATGAGATCATAGCTTACTGCAGCCTCAAACTCCTGAGCTCAAGCAATCCTCCCACCTCAGCCTCCCGAGAAGTTGAGATTATATAGGTACAAATTGTCAGGCCTGTTTGGTGTCTTCTTCTGCTTACATTACTTAGAAGTATATTGCATAACTTCTGAGCATTTGGAGATTTTAAAAATCTTTGTTACTGAGCTCTAATTGAATTCTAAAGTGGTCAGAGTGCATGTATACATGATGTCAGTCTTTTGAGATTTGTTGAGGTTTGCTTTATGGCCCAGCATATATTCTATTTCAGCAGATACCCAGTATATATTTGACGTGGCATTTAAAAAATCTTTTGTCTTCTTCTGAAGCTTTGGATATTCAAATAAGGTTGGTCCCTGTAACATTCTGTACCTACTCTGTACGGATTCCCAGTTTCTACTCACTCAGAGTAGGTATGCTTATATTTTTAGTGTATCTTTCTCCTTTCTCAACCCAGTAGTTTTTTTCCTTCTCTATGTGGTTATATGCAGCTTCTAAGTGAGAAAAACCTTTGTAATGTACTTGAATCTCAGCAGTCCTCATTTCATTATTAAGCGCCATGGTCCCTAACCACTAAATCAAGTGTTGCCTTATAAGGGCTTCACATGAGAGCAAATGCGTTTCTTGTTGTTGACTCTTGTCATGTATTATTATCTCTTGAAACTGGTCGACTGTGTGCTTTGCAGGGCTATGTGCCTTCCTAATACCAAGAAGTTACCCAAAGATACTTAACCATGCTGTGAACTAAAGCTATCGTGTTTGATCTGCCCAGGCATCCAGCTGACCCTGTATGCAAAATTCTACCCTTTCAGTTCTGTTACTGTTTAAGTTGCCTCTATTCTTTGGTGGGAGAAGAGGTGATATGTAAAAATAGACTGTTTTGTACAAGGCTTGGTGTGTTAGGTGCTAAACCACTTAGCTTTTTCTTGATATGGAGATCTATTCCCCTTGCTTTTTTCCTTCTTTTAGAGACAGAGTCTTGCTCTGACACCCAGGCTGCAGTGCAGTGGCATGATCATGGCTCACTGCAGCCTCCAACTCCTGGGCTCAAGTGCTCCTCCTGCCTCCACCTCCTGATTAGCTGGCACTACAGGCATGCATCACCATGCCTGGCTGATATTTTTACTTTTTGTAGAGATGGTGTGTTGCTGTGTTGCTCAGGGCGGTCTTAAACGCCTGAGCTCAATTGATCCTCCTGCCGTGGCCTCCCAGAGTGTCAGGATTGTGGCGTGAGCACCATGCCCAGCTGAGATCTGTTTTTTACTATTTCACAATAGTTGCTGGAAATATTTGTAATAATGTGACTTTCACTGCTAAGACAGAAAAGGAAAATGGGAAAATTGAGGAAAATGAAGCTTCTGCGTCTATAGCAGAAAAAAAAAAGTATAAACTTTTGAATTACTTTTAGAGTAAATGGGGATAGGCGTGTTCAGATTCTTGACCCACCCTCTTCTGCTACCGTCAGACTGAGAACGCACTCTTGGATGCACTTTTGTTAATCTAATTTGTGAATATTTATACACTTTCTAATTAGTAAGTACACTTAACTTTATGTTTCAGCTCATGAGTGCCTCTGCTGCACGCTGTAGGAAGTGCAATCTGGAGCTCTTCAGCTGTGCAGCCAGGATGTGAACTCACGATCTGTTCTCCCTGCTGCTGATGAGGCAGGGGAGGCATGTATTCATCCAAGCTCTTCCTGCTTGGCAGGGCTGTTTAACTGGGGCTGATGGAAATTTTTGTCATAGAAAATGGGCAATCAAATTTGTAGTTAGTAGTGAAATAATTGACTCTCAATTCATATTGGAAAACAGAAATTAAAACATTTGGTAATAAAAATGTAAATTTTAGAAAGTACAACACAAAGAGTGGCCCCTAAGCCAGGTGCAGTGGCTCACGCCTGTAATCCCAGCACTTTGGGAGGCTGAGGAGGGTGGATCACTTGAGCTCAGGATTTTGAGAGCAGCCTGGCCAACATGGTGAAACCTCATTTCTACTACAAATTAAAAAATTAGCCAGGCATGGTGAGGGACACCTGTAACCCCAGCTACTTGGAGGCCAAGGCATAAAAATTGCTTGAACCCAGGAAGGTGAGATTACAGTGATCCAAGATCACACTATTGCACCCCTGTCTGGGCAACAGAGCAAGATCCCATCTCAAAAAAAAAAAAAAAAAAAGCAAAATAAAATGGCTGGGCACAGTGGCTCACGCCTATAATCCCAGCACTTTGGGAGGCCAAAGTGGGCGGATCACAAGGTGAGGAGTTCGAAACCAGCCTGACCAACATGGTGAAAACCCTTCTCTACTAAAAATACAAAAATTAGCTGGGTGTGGTGACAGGCACCTGTAATCCCAGCTACCCAGGAGGCTGAGGCAGGAGAATTGCTTGAACCTGGAGGGTGGAGGTTGCAGTGAGCTGAGATTATGCCACTGCACTCCAGCCTGGGTGACTGAGACTCCTCTTTCTAAAAAAAAAAAAGCAAAAACAAAGAGTGGACCCTAATATAACCTATGGACTTCAGTTAATAATGAATTCATATTGGCTCATCAGTCGTAACAAATGCACTACACTAATGGAAGATGTTAATAATAGGGAAAACAGATGGGGCAGACGGGGGAGGTTCAGAGGTATATGGGAACCCTCTGTACTATCTGTTCAGTTTTTCTGTAAAACTTAAAGATGCTTTTAAAAAAAGTTTAAAATTTTAAAATATCTAGCTTAATGTTCCCCAGTGGGTTCAAATTATACAAACTTAGTGTTTAACCTCCTGAGCCTTTGGATTTCTCGGTTCAGATGAGGCCAGTTTGCAGTGTGAGCCATTTCATCAGTTCCCTTTGCCTCTCGCCTGTATATTCACTGTGCTCTTGACTTTCTCCCTGTCTGCTGGAACAGTTGGAATGCCAAGATGCCTTGGAAACAGCAGCCCGAGCCGAGGGCCTCTCTCTGGATGTCTCCATGCACTCTCAGCTCAGAATCCTGGACGAGGAACATCCCAAGGGAAAGTACCATCACGGCTTGAGTGCTCTGAAGCCCATCCGGACTACTTCCAAGTAAGACACCCTGCTGTGTGATGGCAGGGAAGCGTCGGAGGCATTTTTGAACATTCAGGCCAAGATTAGATCGACTGGGGAGACCTGTCTTTAGTCAAGAGCTCTGTTCACTAAACAGTGTCTTTTTTTAAATTTTGAGACAGAGTCTTGATCTGTCAGCCAGGCTAGAATGCAGTGGTATGATCTCAGCTCACTGCAACCTCTGCCTCCCAGGTTCAAGCCATTCTCCTGCCTCAGCCTCCCAGGTAGCTGGGATTACAGGCGCCCACCACCACATCCAGCTAATTTTTGTATTTTTAGCAGAGACGGGGTTTCATCATGTTGGCCAGGCTGGTTTCGAACTCTTGACCTCAAGTAATCCGCCCACCTCGACCTCTCAGCCTCCCAAGTAGCTGGGATTACAGGCGCCTGCCACCACACCCAGCTAATTTTTTATTTTTAGTAGAGACGGGGTTTCACCATGTTGGCCAGGCTGGTTTCGAACTCTTGACCTCAAGTAATCCGCCCACCTCAACCTCTCAAAGTGCTAGGATTACAGGCGTGAGCCACTGCGCCCAGCCTAAACAGTGTCTTTTGAATACAGGCTGCCCTCTCTGTACGTGTTGACAGCTTTGTGATTTCGGTTTGCTCTCCTTAGACACCAGCACCCAGTGGACAATGCTGGGCTTTTCTCCTGTATGACTTTTTCGTGGCTTTCTTCTCTGGCTCGTGTGGCCCACAAGAAGGGGGAGCTCTCAATGGAAGATGTGTGGTCTCTGTCCAAGCACGAGTCTTCTGACGTGAACTGCAGAAGGTAGGCGCCTCTGGTCCACTCTCATCTCCCCCATGCTGGGTGGGCAGGGCCTGAGCTAGGAGTGTGAAGTCCACAGCTCTGTGTCTAAAGAGGCGAGCTGTCCGGTGGAGGGAGGGCAGCCTGGGGATGACTTTCTCTTTGCTCTTTTGCTTTATCTCCTATTTCACCTTTGATCCTGTTTTAACCACGGGCTTTCTCTCTCTCTCTCAGCCCCGCTTCTCTTCCTGAGTCTGCAGGGAGATTATGTTGCTGCCTTGTGACAGAATACATTTTTGTGGTAGCTGATTGTCATGATTAAAATCTAGTTTACACTTACATTTTACCACAGGAACCTTCAGAAAGGGTTGGGGGCCCCTGAGAAAGGAAGTTCTTATTCACAAATAAATTGCATTCAGGGAGAATTTTCCTGGGTGGAAAGGAAGGCTTTTGCTCTCATCATTTTCTGTATCCTGAGAGGCTCCCTATACAGGGTAAATGTGCAGTTCCCCAGGAAGGGTATTTTTTCCCAGAAGGTGAAGACCATGTACATAATTGTAAAGGAGAGACTTGTGTGAGTGTTGGCAAAACCTGGAGACAAAATGTGGTGCCAGGCGGGGAGTAGGTGTGCCTTTCCTCCCGGGGAGATGTGTAACGAGGACATGTGCCCTTGTTAAGACTAGAGAGACTGTGGCAAGAAGAGCTGAATGAAGTTGGGCCAGACGCTGCTTCCCTGCGAAGGGTTGTGTGGATCTTCTGCCGCACCAGGCTCATCCTGTCCATCGTGTGCCTGATGATCACGCAGCTGGCTGGCTTCAGTGGACCAGTAAGTTCTAACCATCCTTTCCGACAGTCTCCAGGGGCCCGGCCACGGCCTGCTCTAACACTCTGATTCTGTTGCAGGGGTTGTGCTCAGCTTTGGGCTAGGTAGCAGTCTTAGAGATGCCTTCAGGTCTGTTGAAAGGGGTCGATGGATTTTGGAGTGAATGGTAGCTTGGCAACAGCTGGAAGGATGAAAGGGCAGTGTTGCCAGAGGAGACATGTAACTGGTTGGATGTGCTGGGCGGGGGTGAAATGGAGCTGATTCCAGTTCTGCGCAGTACTGTGCTTCTCGGTTGTGTGTTGACATGGAATGACAGTTGGTGCAGGCAGATGTGTCTCGCAGTGCTGTGAGTGGGTGAGAGCATGTTGTGTGGCCCGGACTGGTGAGCCAGGCGCCAGGGACATACCGAGTGCCTAGAGGCAGAGTTATCACGCGTTTGGCGGGTCTGTGGCAAATAAGCTCTGAGATAACTAGAGGACGGTCGAGGTTTTTAGAGTCTGACCTGGAGTCTATTTAAGTCTGGCTTACAGTGTAACTGTGTGGCAAGCGTTGGGGTGGCAGCCGTGGTTTCCCCCAGTCTGTACTGATGCAGAGTAGATAAGAGAGCCTTTGACGTTCAGTCTGTTTCCTGGGCACCTGTTTCTTATACCTGCTGTGCTGCCTTACACTTGAGACCTTGATTAAATCTATTCTCTACACATTTGCCTTGAGGCATCGGAGCAGTAGTACTGCTTGTACTGTGCGTTTTCCATGTGTGGGTAAGCTGGAGGTTCATGGTTCTGGTAAGTATGTGCCTAAGATGCATGGCGATTAGGTAAAACTAATTTGCAATTTTGTTTTTGTTTTTGTTTTTTTTAATGTTTGATGCCTCTTGTTAAAGTTTTTATCTCTTTTCTGAAGCAGAGAACACTACTTTTCTGGTGTTGGGTTTCTATATTATTAATAATTGACCAACTAACATACTTTATTTAAAAGTTTTAAGTAAGAAGGACCACGTAACTGAAACGTTATGTTATGTTGTGTTGTATTACGTTATTTACCAAAATGGCAAGCATTTTCATAGAGCCAGCTTCCCCCAAGAAGAGCTTCTGTCATTGTTTCACTACAGGGCTGGCGGCTGCTCCGATCTCATAGAATTCATTCATCTGGGTAGCACCATATGCAGGCTTTCTGAATAAAGCGATCGTGGGCTTTCTTGATTCCATTTGGCCAATGCAAAAACTTCATTGGCTCCCTCTAAAAAACATTCCATGGATTGTCCGGATTTTTTTCTTTTTTTTTTTTTTTGAAAAAAAAAAAAGTTACCATGCATCTTCTGCTTGGTGGCGTTACAGTCACTCCCCTGAACATCCGTGTATTCCTTAATCTCTCATTCATGGTGCAGAACACTGGGATACTAATCTCTAGGAAGCTGTTGTAGATGCCAGGGAAAGCTGAGAGCCCTCCTTTCACAGGAAAGCAGCAGCGTGCTTTTTCTTCCCTTTGCCCTTTCAAGGAAGAGCACCTTAAGGCCAGTGTTATTTCATGGGATTCTCTCCTAGAACTGAGAAAGCAATAGACCCATCCATAGTCTCTTTTATAGCTTTAAAAGTGTAAGCAATACAGACTTCCTTTTTGGAACTCCAGTTCTGATCCATTTCTTTTTAATTGGAAATTGAAAAACCAGGCTGGTTTAATACTAGCAGTGAGTAAACCTCCTGTCTGTGGACTTAAATCCTTTTGAGGAACACCCATTTTAGATTTTTGCAAGTTTTCTAATCCGGCACGACTTTCAAACTGGCTTAATCTGTTCTCACAGAAGCCTGTGTGAGAACAGACCGCCCACATACGGCCTCCCCAGATACAGCATTACTATTTCTTGTCCCCACTCGGGTTTCACTGATCCTTGGTAGCCATACACAGAACAAATGAAACACAATCAGATTGTTGTGTTCGTTTTCACCTGCTGGCCAGCTGATGCTGACATTTATGCACCAAGACGATCCAAGATTTTGGTGAGACCAGTGGACTAGCGCTGTATGTACAGGGTGCCGGGGGCCATAGTGTTAATGGGGTATCGCAGTCTCTAACAGTATGGTCCTGATCCAATACACGTGACCACATTCCTACACTGACAGATATGCCCTGGGGCCTTTTTGGATTAAGACAGTTCTAAAAGACCAGGCCTGACCTATGATCTGTGTATAAAGAATTAGCATCACCCCTTAGAGCTGCAAGAGAAGGCCACCTCCTGCAGTGCTATCTCTTGGTGAATGCTAACTCTGCTCGAGGGCCTTTTGGGGAAAGAACAGTGTAAAACCCTTAGAGAGGTAAGTTTCCCACCCTTCCAACCTCTCTCCACCTGCAGCTTGCTTGGTGCTGTCAGGATCTGGATTTGGGGGGAGTCTCTCTGTAGTGGTACCAGTGACAGAAGCTGTTCTTTAGAATTTTCAGGATGGCTGTATTCTGCGGTCAGAATGAGAGAGTCAAGCTGGGCGGAATCTCTCGCCAAGAGTTCAGGTAAGGTAATGTTTATTCACTGGGAATGCTTTCCACAGCCAGACAGCTATGCTAACAGTCTCAAGTTTTCTTCCAGTTTGTTTAGATTTAAAATGATAAATTTGTAACTTTTTAAAGACTAAAATTTTGGTTGGATTTTTCGTGAAAACCTTTTTTTTTCATTACCCCCTAAAAAATGGTTTGAAATGTCATTGCTTTTTAAAAACCCAATGTGTTGGAACTTCTTTAATCTGCTGTTTCCTTTTTCTCCCCCCTTTGAAAGTTTCGAATAGTATAAACATTCACTATGTCTCTTACCTTCCCTGCTCCTCCCCTCTGGGAGGCGCTGATGCTATTAGCCAGTGCTGAAAAATGGCACTGTAAAGGTATGGGGAGGAAGGAGCCCAAGGCAACCACCTGCTGTCCTTTCAGCCTTCCTTTGGAGACTGCTCCATCAGTGCCGAGGTGTGTGGGAACAGGCTTCACTGCACCGCATCTTACTGAGTTGCTTCACGTGAGGAAAAGGGGGTTTGGCCCCATGACTCAGTTCCACATTTTGGATTGCATACTGGAAAAGAAGCCAATCTTCTTGCTGGTAAACCAGCAACCCGGCTGTGTACATGGTGACCCAAGCAATGGATATAACCCTAAAAATCTGAGGGAGGGGAGAGATGGAATACAGTAGTTCTTGGAATCTGAAGTCTCCTATCTGATCAGGTTATTTTCTGGGACTTGGCAAAAATCTGATGGGTGGGGATCTCCTAGGACCTAGTGGACATCTGGTATTAATTTAATCTCAGGAAAAACAAGAAATTAATCCAGCGAGAGTCTGGGTTCTGGAATTCAGCGTAGCTCCCTCCGGACCGTTGTGTCTGGCCTCCCTTTTTGCCTGTTGTTCAGCTCTGACTTACAGCTGCAGTCACCTTTGCTATAAGGAACCTGGGTAGAGGGGTGGATGGGCTCCACGTTAATTTTTTCTTCCTTTAGGGTGGGGGATTGGTTTGGCTTTCTTTTGTTGTGGTTTGTTTTGTTTCATTTTTGTCAAGATTGATTTTTAGATGCAAGGACTTGAAAAGACTCGGAAGGATGCCAGCAGTTTTTCCTTGAGGCCTAGGATTTTGTATTCTGTCCCGAGCAGAGGTAATTCCTCACAGCTCAGTGCACCGCCAGCACCAGCCATTTTGAGCAGAGTACCTCTTTGGGGGAGTTTTTCGTTTCGTTTTGTTTTTAATTCTCTTTCCTTAGCAGCAAGGTCTTTTTTCCTAGAGAACCTACTCCATTGCAGAATCATTGCAACCTCAAGAGCCCTCACTGATTCAGTGCTGTCAGCCTGGTATACTACTTTGGACTCTGGAAGCAGATATGGGTTCTATTCTCTATTTCTACTGTGTGTCGTTAAACAGCCGTCGGAGGCCAGATGACCTGTTAGATGGCTAGTCCTGTATAACTCGACTCTGTATGTTCCAATGTATGTTACTGCAATGCTTCACCTGCTGTACAGTGTTTGTGAGATGCTCTTTGAAGATGGTGCTTTTATATTTTTTGATTTTCAATAAAAGTGCATTCCTTCCCACTTCTGGTTATTTAATACTGTTGCTGAATGTGCCTTGTGTGAGTGTGTGCTCCGGCGTTGCAGGACCTCAGCTGGAGGTGGCACTCGGTGGTTCTTGGGGGCTGGCTGCCTTCCCTCTGCAGGTGGTGTTAGACATATGCTACCTGAGGTAACATGTTTTCATTTTTGGGAGGGAGTCGGGAGTGGGGCGGGCCCATGGGAGGGTCTCTGGATTTTTGATAGCCTGCTTTGTTTGCTCTCTTCTGTACTATTAAACTGCTGATGTTTATTTTCAGGAATGTTTTGCAAATGCCCTTCTCACTCTTCCCCAGTACAACTGTAGGTACACTGTTCCTTTTTATCAAATAAGCACGTTTGAAACAATCCAAAAAAGGTCTTAATTTCATGTAAAGAAATGTATCCATGTGTGGAGAGACTGGAATAAGGTCAAAGCTATACTTTTGAATGACCATGTGTTTAGAGTTAATTTCAGCTCATGGATAGGTTTATGTTACATTAGAAAGAGTAATGGTTTTGATGGTGTCCTGTAAGGAAGAAAGTTTTCAATTAGACCCAGCTCCTGCAGAATGCCCTGAGTAAATTACCACTGCAGGCAGCTTGTCATAATTGGGTCCTCCAAAGTTTTCCTTTGCTTGCTCGCTGGTCCCTGAGTAGAGCTGCCTACTCTTTCTAACTTAACATAAAACTACGGCATTGTGTGCGAATGCCGTGGAGACGCTGACAGCAGTGTGTGTTTCTCCCTGTAGGCCTTCATGGTGAAGCACCTCTTGGAGTATACCCAGGCAACAGAGTCTAACCTGCAGTACAGCTTGTTGTTAGTCCTGGGCCTCCTTCTGACAGAAATCGTGCGGTCTTGGTCGCTTGCACTGACTTGGGCATTGAATTACCGAACTGGTGTCCGCTTGCGGGGGGCCATCCTAACCATGGCATTTAAGAAGATCCTTAAGTTAAAGAACATTAAAGAGAAATCCCTGGGTGAGGTGAGTGAGGGGTATTTGCTTCACAGCCGAGAGCAACTTCCTAGCTTGAGCTTCGATCCTCTAGGGCCCTGCCTTGTCCTTTATCTTCCTCCTGAGACAAATGACCCGTGTCCCCTCACCACTCTTTGTATCTTACAGCTCATCAACATTTGCTCCAACGACGGGCAGAGGATGTTTGAGGCAGCAGCCGTTGGCAGCCTGCTGGCAGGAGGACCTGTGGTTGCCATCTTAGGCATGATTTATAATGTAATTATTCTGGGACCAACAGGCTTCCTGGGATCAGCCGTTTTTATCCTCTTTTATCCAGCAATGGTGAGTAAGCCTCCTAGCTGAATCTTGGCAGCTTCTCCTTAAGAGATGAGTTCCTTCCATTGGGTTATAGTAGGCATTGCTGAGGTCTCACATCTGATTGGAAATTTCCTCAAAGCAGGTTAAATCTAGAGCTAGACAGTGCTTGCTCCATGGGGACAGAATTTTGACTTGAGAGGAGGTAAGGTGTCACTTGCATGAAAACAGGTCTGAATGAGAAGGCTAGCAGGTGAGCCCTTTCCCACTTAGATGTAGGAGTGTTTGAGTCGCTGCAATGGCATTGGTGCGAAGTGATGTGGGCTTCCTGCCTCCCCTTTGGAGCACTCAGTATCTGTGGTCACTATCGAGAGCAAATGATTGTCTTCCTTGCCTTACAAAGAGATCAGAATTCAGTAATGTTTTATTACAATTCAGTAGATCACTATTATTAAAGGCAGTGCAACTGTGTAACATTTGGCCCATCCTAGCAAACAGGATTATATGCTCATTTTATTTAGAATGACCTTAAGCAGATTAGGCAGTTCTCGAGTTTGAGTGAGCTTTAATCTGGCATGGCATCGCTTTTCCTTTCAGATGTTTGCATCACGGCTCACAGCGTATTTCAGGAGAAAATGCGTGGCCGCCACAGATGAACGTGTCCAGAAGATGAATGAAGTTCTTACCTACATTAAATTTATTAAAATGTATGCCTGGGTCAAAGCGTTTTCTCAGAGTGTTCAAAGTGAGTTTAAAGACTGTGTGTGTGTGTAGTGGATGGACTTAGCATTCTTTGGGTCTTATCAATCACACACTTTGCTTTCTGAGCACACTGGATACTAGGACTAGTATCTAGTATTGTAGGACATAAAATTATAGAATCTTTGTGTTCAAAGGGGATCTTAGAGGTTTCAACCCATAACCTCATCTCACTGATGAGGAAATTGAGACCTGGGAAAATGGTGATTTCTCCCAGTTAAAACACAGCTAGTTAGGAATAATTCAGTTTCAAAGCCCTCTGTGTATATTCTCATTCTGCCCATGATTTTCCAGCCTGGTCATGAGGCTTTCACAAGAGACAATGTCAAATTACTACTGAGAGCTCCACCTTTGCCCACTCTACTCTGTGGTTTCACCGGTGAAGTATTTTGTGACCCTGAAGGTAAGCTGGGAGTCAGGATGGCTGGATGCCGGTCCTAGCTCTATCAAATATGTAAGTGCCAGCAAAGCTAGGAGAAATAGCACAGGTGGGGCATTCAGAAAGATGCCAATACAAGTTGAACCAGGGGACCTTCAAATAGGCGAAATTTAAGAAGCAGATATTTAAAAACAAACACACAAGTTACTTGATCTAAATGAAAGAGATGGGCTGTTGGTGGACTATAACCTCATCGAGAACCTAGTCCAGTGCTCCTAGACAGTGCTTCTATTCTAGGTGGAGTAGAAATGCAGTGTTCAGAGTAAGGCAGCTGTTTTCCTTTCACTAAGTAACCTTCAGGAGCACAATGTCCAGCTCTGGCATCTGCATTCTATTTACGAAGGCTGTTAAGAAGCATCTGGGAGGTAACCACTCAGGAGGTGCCCAGCAGTGGATGGGACTGCCTTGTTAAGCAGCAAGTTAGTTTCTATTAGAGTGGAACAAATGGATTCTGAATGGACATCTGCCAGCAGGTTGATGGCAGGATGGCTGCCGCTGGTCCCTTCTGGCTGATTCTATAGTTTGATGATCTTTTTTCTGAGATTCCCCTCATCTGTCAGCCCCTGACTGGTGTCTTTACCTGTATGTATTAATTTGAAAAGTGTGTTTTGCTTGTTATACACATGGCCAAGGTGTATAATACATGTTAAAGTAAGGAGTTCAGTGATTTTATGTGACTTACAAACTAGCTGTGAAGCTAGTTCCCAGTACCTCAGGCAGTGGTAATACCTTTAAGGTCAATGCATAGTCTCTTAGAAGAGTTAAGTATTTGCCAAGTGCAGTGGCTCATGCCTGCAATCCCAGCACTTTGGGAGACTGAGGTGGGTGGATCACCTGAGGTCAGGAGTTCGAGACCAGCCTGGCCAACATGGTAAAACCCTGGCTCTACTAAAAAATACATTGGCTGCGTGCAGTGGCTCATGCCTGTAATCCCAGCACTTTGGGAGGCCAAGGCGGGTGGATCACGAGGTCAGGAGTCAAGATCAGCCTGGCCAACATGGTGAAACCCCATCTCTATTAAAAAAATACAAAAATTAGCTGGGTATGGTGGCACAGACTGTAATCACAGCTACTCAAGAGGCCAAGAGGCAGGAGAATTGCTTGAACCCAGGAGGCAGAGGTTGCAGTGAGCTGAGATTGTACCACTGTGTTCCAACCTGGGCAACAGAGCAAGACTCCATCTCAAAAAAAAAAAAAAAATAGTGGCCAGGCAAGGTGGCTCATGCCTTTAGTCTTGGCGCTTTGGAAAGAGAGACAGGATCACTAGGAGTTTGAGACCAGTCTGGGCAGCATAGTGACACCTCATCTCTACAAAAAATAAAAAATTAACTTGGCATGGTAGTGCACATCTGTGGTCCCAGCTACTTGGGAGGCTAAGGTGGGAGGATGGCTTGAGCCATGAAGGTTGGGGCTCCAGCCTGAGCAACAGAGCAAGACCTTGTCTGAAAGAAAAGTATCATACCATTTTCTTGTTTTACTTCCTGCTCCATGATCTTTAGTACTCTATGGTTGCTTTGCTATAAGTGGGTTGCTTTTGCAGATATTTAAGAAAACTCTTTCTGCCTATAGAAATTATATTTCACCTATCTTCCAGTCGTCATTACTGCTTTTTTGTATGGAAGATTCTTTCCTACTGCCAACATACAGCAGGCACTCTAGGAACTCTTAGTCTCCTCCCTCCCCCACCTTTTTTTTGAGACAAGGTCTCGCTCTGTTGCCCAGACTGGAATCCAGTGGTGGAATCTCAGCTTACTGCAACCTCTACCTCCTGGGTTCAAGTGATTCTCCTGCCTCAGCTGCCCAAGTAGCTGGGATCACAGGGGTGTCTACCATGCCTGGCTAATTTTTGTATTTTTAGCAGAGATGGGGTTTCACCATGTTGGCCAGGCTGGTCTTAAACTCCTGACCTCAGGTGATCTGCCTGCTTTGGCCTCCCAAAGTGCTGGTATTACAGGCGTGAGCCACTGCACCCGACCTCTCAGTCCCTTTTTAATTCTCCAGTGCCATTGTGTTGTCTCTCCTATAATTCTTTAGGCAAAAAGTAAACAACAACTGGGTGAGCAAACGAAACTGCTAATTATAGGTACCATTAATGTGTTCATTCCTTCTCTAAATAAGAAATTTATAAGAAGAATCAGAAAAAGGTATCATAACATATGATCATTGTGTTCATGTAGAATGACTGCTTTCTGTTGGATTCATCCTGCGACTTGATCCATTTCAAACCTCAGCCTTATATACCAGCGTTAGTGGTAGAACTGATAGTCATGGGTGTTGAAAGGTGGCTGGAGACCTATGGAGTCTTGTTTGGAGGTGGAAGAATAACATCGCAAAGTTTCTTTTAACTTGCTTTGAAACTGGCTTGCTTTTTATTCATAGAAATCCGGGAGGAGGAGCGTCGGATATTGGAAAAAGCCGGGTACTTCCAGAGCATCACTGTGGGTGTGGCTCCCATTGTGGTGGTGATTGCCAGCGTAGTGACGTTCTCTGTTCACATGACCCTGGGCTTCGATCTGACAGCAGCACAGGTCAGGGAGCCCTCAGGGATGGGGAACATCTTAGAAATACCACGTATGTGGGACGCTGAGGCAGGAAAGTCACTTGAGCCCAGGAGGTGGAGGTGACTGTGAGCCGAGGTTGCGCCACTGCACTTCAGCTTGGGTGACAGAGAGAGACTCCGTCTCAAAAAAAAAAAAAAAAAAAAAAAAAGCAATGCCACATGTGGAGATGCTCTGGTCCCCCTGGTCCTCTCCTACTGGACCTGGAGGTTCCCCCAAGGATTAGTAGATATTTTTTCATTCATAGGATTAAGCTGGGAAGTGGAAGAATGGGGAGCAGCCAGCCCTTATGCACAAATAGTGTATGAGTTCTTTTCAATCTACATTTGAGTTTAATTCTGAAATTACAGAACATCCTGTGGTTCATATTTACTGACAATTTTAATTGAAGTTCTCAAAAACTTGACTTTAAAAATAAAATGTGGCCAGGCACAGTGGCTCATACCTGTAATCCTAGCACTTTGGGAGGTGGAGGTAAGCAGATCACTTGAGCTTAGGAGTTTGAGGCCAGCCTGGTCAACATGGTGAAACCCTGTCAGTACTAAAAATATAAAAATTAGCCGGGCATGGTGGCTCATGCCTGTAATCCCAGCTTCTCAGGAGGCTGAGGCAGGAGAATTGCTTGAACCTGGGAGGCAGAGGTTGCAGTGAGCCGAGATCATGCCACTGCACTCTAGCCTGGATGACAGAGTGAGACTCTGTCTCAAAAAAAAAAAAAAAAAAGTAATTGACTTGTAGTAACATCTGACAGTCAAGTTGCAGGCTTTGTAACACCTGAGAGGAAATTGATGGTGTCGCGTTACTTTAGTTGTATGGCATAATCAGGCACAGTTTCTTCTATTTTCAGGCTTTCACAGTGGTGACAGTCTTCAATTCCATGACTTTCGCTTTGAAAGTAACACCATTTTCAGTAAAGTCCCTCTCAGAAGCCTCGGTGGCTGTTGACAGATTTAAGGTAAGTGGCTCCTTTCTCTGCCCTTGTGTCAGGAGCCTTCCCCATACAATCAACTGCTGCCTCTGTTCAAGGGGCCACACAGGCTGGCCACGCTGGCCACGCTGGCCGTAGGCTTTCCTTTGGCCTTTTGGCAAGTTGATAAGAAAAAGGGAGCAGTGGAGGAGACTGAATTGAGGGATGAGTCTTGTCACCTTTTTAAATTAATGTGAATTTTTACCTCTTGTGGACATCCGTGTCTGGACTCCCAGGATTGCAGTGTTCCCCTTTAAAGCTAGCCCCTTCCACCTGGGCCTGACATGGTTATGTTGTAACTGGGCCTCGCAGTGGCTTCACCTAGAGGACCAGCACTGTCAGGCGTCTTCCCTTTGATCTTTGCTGCTGTCACTGTGATTGGTTGACATGCTGTGTCCTTTTTGATGCTTTCTTTTTCCTGCCCGGTGGTTGCTCCTCATGATTCAGGGAAGGCAGTGACATGGAAATAGTCATAAAACTAGATCATGTTGAGAAGTGCAGTGAAGTAAGTATCAGCTTCTTTTCTTGCAGGTGGTTAGTTGATCATACCTTGGCTGTGTTCTTTGTTCCTTCAGAATAATACACATACGTGGTACAAACAGGAGTACATTTGGGAGGGTGGAGAGAAATAGATATTTGATAGTGGTTAATACTTAACAGAAAAAGGGGATGCCATGTGGGCCAGAACTCCTTGATGTTGCCACGGTGTAGATTAGCTCCTGTGTCCCTACTTGTCTTTCTTGGCCAGTGAGAGGAATACAGAAGCAATCTTGGTGATGTGAAGGCTTGAAGCTCACATGTCTGAGGGATGAATATAATCATCTTGGAGGTTCAGGAGAAAACAGATTGTATTTTCTTCTTAAGAAACATGGTAACTGGCTTCCTGGGATTTGCTTATATTCTGTTTGCAGTTAACCACGTGACTTTTATTTGATCAAGAAGCTAGTCCTGGCCAGGTGTAGTGGCTCACACCTGTAATCCCAGCTCTTTGGGAGGCTGAGGCAGGTGGATCAGTTGAGACCAGGAGTTCAAGACCAGCCTGGGAAACACAGCAAGACCCCATCTCTACAAAAAAATTAAAAAATAGCCAGGCACATGATGTGCATCCATAGCCCTAGCTTCTTGGGAGGCTGAGGTGGGAAGATTGCTTGAGCCCAGGAGGTTGACACCGCACTGAGCACAGGTCAGGGAGCCCTCAGGGATGGGGTATTTTAGAAATACCACATATACGGGAGGCTGAGGCCGGAGAGTTGCTTGAGCGCAGGACGCGGAGGTGTCAGTGAGCCGAGATCACACCATTGCACTTCAGTCTGGGTGACAGAACAAGACTCCATCTCAAAAAAAAAAAAAAAAAAAAAAAGAAAGAAAAGAAAAGAAATACCACAAATGGAGATCCTCTGGTCCTCTCCTACTGGACCTGGACCATGAGCTGGGATCATGGCACTACACTCCAACCTGGGCAACAGAGTGAGACTCTATCTGTAAAAAAAAAAAAAGAAGGAAGGAAGAAAGAAAAGGAGAAAGGAAGAAAGCTAGCCCTCGAATGTGCCCCTCCCCCACCCCAGTGTGGCTGTTGCTTAGAAGACCAAGAGCCAGAGTCATATGAAAAAAAACGGTTTAATGGGACTCAGAGCTTTATTTTGCTGAATCTGCAATAACCAGTCGTGGGTAAGAGCAAATGTTTGACCATAAGTTCTCCCCACTATTCATTTTATTCGTGTTAGTGAATGGATTATATAGCACTTTGTATGAAGTAAGGTCGTGTAGTGTAGGTTGGTCCTCCCCTTGTTTTTCAAGGGCTCTGGTCTCCTACTTATTAGTGAGGACTTAGATTAGCAGGTGGCTTTCACATCATCGGTCCCTCCTCTCTCCAGGAAGCTTCAGAGTTAATAATAGAAGCAACATCACCCACATGAGGCCCCATGAGACTTTAGACCCCTTCTATCTTATTCCTTTTGGCAGTCTTGGTCTGTTTTTTCCTTCTTATTCTTTTTTTAATTAGATGCTTGGCATATGATAATAAGTATTTATGACCAGGCTTGGTGGCTCATGCCTGTAATCCCAGCACTTTGGGAGACCAAGACAGACGATCATGAGGTCAGGAGTTCAAGACCAGCCTGGCCAACGTGGTAAAACCCTGTTTCTACTAAAAATACAAAAAATTAGCATGGTGTGGGGACATGTGCCTGTAATCCCAGCTACTCAGAAGGCTGAGGCAGGAGAATCACTTGAACCTGGGAGGCGGAGGTTACTGGACTCTAACCTGGGCAACACAGCAAGACTGTCTCAGAAAAAAAAAAAGATAACAAGGGTTTATTATCTATTACCTAATTCCTCCCCAACTCTAAGCCAGTTCTTTCATCTTTTATCTTCGGGTGTTTATTAATTGGAATGACATTGACTTTGTGAGGGTTTGGAGGCTATTTTTTAGGTGTAAGGCAACTGTTTATTATGTTTCTGAGTACATTAAAGGAAGCCTGCCTCAATCTTGGGGGACCATGTAAGGCAGCCTTTTGAAAACAACAACAAAACTGCTCCTGGGATTGTATCTCTCCAGAAGCGTCCGCTCTCCCATTGGTTTTAGAAGGTGGAATATAGAATAACAAGGCTAGGACTTGCTTCTTCGATTCATTTTTACAGAGTTTGAAACTCAGTGATGCTGTTACAAAGCCTGCTTTTCACCCTGGGTCTTGTTTTAAGCCGTTTTCTTTTTTTTTTTTCTTTTTTCTTTTATTTACTTATTTGTTTTTCTTCTCTTTTGTTTTGTTTTACACCATTTTCTTTCTTATTTTTTGAATGGGAGTCGGAGGTCTGGTAGATTTGCAGGTGTGGTCTTTTCTCTACTTCACCTACTCTGCAAGTGCATCTTGCAGGGGAACTTGTGGCTTCCTGTTGGGTCGTGTGGATAATCGAATGTATTTATGTAACCTGTAATTTATTGATTTGATAACCTGTAGAAAGGCAGTGCAAAGCTGCACTGATTGTTTCCAGTGGCATAGGGTGGCTAGCTGTAGCAAATACAGACACGGAACACCCAGCGAAATACTGTATGAAATATACTGGAAAATTATTATTGCTTTTCTAGAATCTAAATTAACTGGGGCTGGGCATGGTGGCTCACACCTGTAATTCTAGCACTTTGGGAGTCTACAGCAGGTGGATCGCTTGAGGCCAGGAGTTTGAGACCAGCCTGGCCAAAAATGTGAAACCCCATCTCTATTAAAAATATAAAAATTAGCTGGACATGTGGCAGACGCTCACCAGCTACTCAGGAGGGCTGAGGCAGGAGAATCGCATGAACCCTGGAAACAAAAGTTGCAGTGAGCCGAGACTGCACCACTGTACTACAGCCAGGGCAACAGAGTGAGACCTTGTCTCAAAAAATAAATAAATTTAACTGGGCATCTTATATTTATCTGGCAATGCTGTGAGTAGCCCCTCTTCTGTTGTCACCAGATTCATTCTGATTTGATTCTTCTAGTGAATGAGTAGTGTTTTCATGGTGAGTGTCCTGTAATAAAGTTGAGGCTTATGGTTTATAAGTTTATGTTATTTCTAAGATTCTGTTGTTCTAACAGGTACAAATTCAAGTAGATACAAGTTCAAGTATGGGGAGGCCCGTGTCTGCCTCTTCGCATGTCAGGGCAGAGTGACCCGAAGCTGAAACCCTCCTGGTAGGAGGGTAAGACTGCAGTGAGTAGGAAGGAAACAGGGCTAGAGCTGTGAAAACCAGTAGATCCTGGCATGTTTCTTAATAGTTCGTTGAGGCCTAAAAGACCTTTGTCCTTTGGATATCTCTTTAGTGGAGAGAAATGATGGCAACTCTGTCACCAGGTGGTTTTACTCTGTGAAGGTGATGAGAATATTTGGCATGTTACTCATAGCTCAGTCTCTCAGGAAGGCTTTGAACCAGTGAAACCAGCAGCTGTTTCAGCAAGCAGGGGCTACACCTAAGGTTTTTCTCAAGAGTGAGGATGATCTTAAAAGTTTAGAATCGTGACACAGCAGGGAAGAAAGGATCAGGGATGAATGGGAGAACGGGGACTTACGGGAGAGCTTAAAAGAGCAAGCTTAGAAGTTTAGAATCCAAGAGAAAGTGTGTGTTCTTGGGGAGAGGGATCATGTATGATACTTAATAGCACCTGCAAACTTTAAGTTAGTTGAGGGGTTCTTAGTAACTAAGCAGAGTCCTGACACTAAAAGATCTTGTAATGTTTCAAATTTTTTTAATTAAAAAAAATATATTTTAAATCATACTGTGAATCCAACTGGTATAGCATTCTGTAGAGAAGATCACTGGCTTAAGAGCATTATTAGAAGTGGATTCAAAGCCTTATGGGAAAATCCTGGGCTGTGATTTATTATGGTCAGTGTTTCACATCTTAATTTCAGAAACATTTCCCTCTTCAAGAATTCATTTTTCAGCCAGGGGTGGTGGCTCATGCCTATAATCCTAGCATTTTGGGAGGCTGAGACAGGCAGATCACTTGAGCCCAGGAGCTTAAGACTAGGCTGGCCAACATGGCAAAACCCCATCTCTACAAAAAAAATATAAAAATTAACCGGGACTGTGGCACGTGCCTGTAATTTCAGCTACTTGAGAGGCTGAGGCACAAGAATCTCTTGAGACCAGGAGGTGGAGGTTGCAGTGAGACTAGATTGCACCACTGCACTCCTGCCAGGGCAACAGAGCAAGACTCTGTATCAAAAAATATCCTTTTAACATAACTCAGGGGTTCTCTGGGAATGAGTGGGAGGAAAGTGTCTTGTTCCCTTCCCAAGGGGTGTTTCTCAGGGAGATATCCTTCGCTTCCATGCAAGCCCATTCCTTTGCTTGTTTGAACTCTCAAGCTCCAAGGCAAGGCTTTGAAGATATGAGAGTTTCTTGGCAAGAAGATGTTCTCTATGGTAGATGAAACTTTCGATGCTCTTTTCTGATGACAGCAGCATAAGCCTGTGACAGTCTCTACTCCTAGATACGCATGGGAAGCGGGCAGGCTTTTGGATTCTGCAGGAGTCTGGAAGGAAAACACGTAGTGAGCATCTGTACTGGAGGTCAGCGTGCCCTTTGCTTTTCCTCCCTGCTTTTTACTACTCAGAACAAGGGGCTACGTGCCAATCAGTTCAGTGTCATTAGGTCTAGTTAGATCAGTTGAGGGAGAAAGGCAGTTTAGCCTGTAATTTGTCATGCGGAATATTGGGTCATTGACAAGGCCCCTGGACCTCCTGAGGTTGCCCCACACTCCCGTGACCCCTCGATGGGCCTGAGACTGGGCTGCACTAATGAGCTCCCTTTTGCCCTTCAGCTTCCTTCCACTGTATACCCTGATGTGTTTTGCCGCGTGAGTGTACGCCCTAGGCTTGTCTCCCTGGTCTTGATCCAGTGTCTCATCTTTGCACCTCTCTCACAACTCCTATCAGAGTTTGTTTCTAATGGAAGAGGTTCACATGATAAAGAACAAACCAGCCAGTCCTCACATCAAGATAGAGATGAAAAATGCCACCTTGGCATGGGACTCCTCCCACTCCAGTATCCAGAACTCGCCCAAGCTGACCCCCAAAATGAAAAAAGACAAGAGGGCTTCCAGGGGCAAGAAAGAGAAGGTGAGGCAGCTGCAGCGCACTGAGCATCAGGCGGTGCTGGCAGAGCAAAAAGGCCACCTCCTCCTGGACAGTGACGAGCGGCCTAGTCCCGAAGAGGAAGAAGGCAAGCACATCCACCTGGGGCACCTGCGCTTGCAGAGGACGCTGCACAGCATCGACCTGGAGATCCAGGAGGTAAGCGGTCCGTTCCCTGCCTTCCCGCCCGCCTCCTGCCCGCTCATGCCCCCCTGCGCCACCCCATGCTGATCTGCCACCTTTCCACAAAGTGCTTTGTGGCTAGGAGTGATTTTGAACTAAAAAGCAAACTGGACCAGTTCTAACTCTTAAAAAAGGCATTTAGCAATAGAAATTAATAAGAACTAATCTTATGAGGTGGTTGTTTTATAAGCAAGGAAATGAAGCATTCAAGTGGATTTTCCAGGATTTTGCCCTAAAGCGATTTCTATTATAGTTGTATGTGAGCTGTAACAGTTATTTCTTATTGTTACAACTCTGTGAGGGCCCCTTTTGCACCAGGCTGTGCATCGTTCCTGGCACATAATAGATATTCTCAGTGCTACTGTGACAGCAATTGTGTTGTAATTATTTATCTTTAATGTAAGTTAAGGATCGTTAGGTAGATGGTGTCACAGCCCAGGTAGCACAGGGTTGGAATCTCGGAGGGCCCCCTACAGAGAACGGTGGGACAGAGATACCAGATTCAAAGCCTTTAAAATACAGCCATTTTTTTGAACCAGCACCATGTTCACAGGGCTGTGTCATCCAGAGGGCCCCAGATGCATATATACTCATTCATTCAATAGCCATTTTACGAGTATCAAACTCTGTGCCAGATGCGTTGGTAGGGCTGGGCATAGAGCCACAGAAACCGAAACAGACAAAAATGCCATCCTTCTTGGAGTGTATATTCTAGCGGGCATGGACAGGTAGTAAGCAAATAAAACATATTGCGTATCATATGGTGATAAGGACTATGACAGAAGGGGACGGAGGGTGGGCATGGTGGCTCATGCCTGTAACCCCAGCACTGGGAGGCCAAGGTGGGCAGGTCGCTTGAGCCCAGGAATTCAAGACCAGCCTGGCCAACATAATGAAACCCTGTCTCTACAAAAAAAGTATGAAAACTAGCTGGCCGTATGCCTATAGTCCCAGCTACTTGGGAGACTGAGGCAGGAGAATCACTTGAGCCCAGGATGTGTAGGTTACAATGAGCTGAGATCATACCACTGCACTCCAACCTAGGTGGCAAAGTGTGAGGCTCTGAGTGAGACTCACAGTCTCAAAAACAAAAAAAGGAGGGTGGGGAGAGTTTGTTGGGGCAGGGAGCAGGTGTGGTTACAACTTGAATAGGCTGCTTGAGGGAAGGCCTCATTTAAAAAGTAGAATTTGGCAAAGATCAGAGGAGATGAGGGAGAGAGTGGATTTGGGGTGGGTGGGGAAGAACATTGCAGGCCAAAGCAACAGAAGCACAGAGGCCGCAAGTGGAGATTGTGTCTGTTATTGGAGTGGAATGAGCGTGGGAGAGAGCAGTGGATGCCAAGGGCAGAGGCAGTGCCTGCCAGAGCCTCTGGGGAGACCAGCTTCACTCCAAGTGGGAAGAGAGCCTTTGGAGGATTCACAGCAGAATGACAGGACTGGACTTACGTATGAAGAGGATCATTCTAGTGGCTGCCGGGGAGACAAAGCAGCAAGAACAGTCAAGGCTGTTACCGCAGTAACCAGGAGAAAGATGAGTCTGTCCGGGGTTGCTGGTGGGAGGTAGTAAGAAACGTTTGTCCACATAACTGGAAGTAGGGAGGAAGAGGTTTGAATGCAGTGTAGATCAAAATCAGCAACTGACGAGAGGCGTGGTAAGCCGATCCAGAACTAGACTGAGAAGAGAACAGAAAGCTTCCAGCTCTTGAAAGCTATAAGCAAGAAGAGGAGACAGTCCTGAATGAAACCACTTGAAACTGTTAGTGTCATTGAAGGGCATGCAAGTCAGTTTTTTTACTTCAGTTAACTCTGTTTTTTTTCCTTTTTGAGACAGTCTGGCTCTGTTGCCCAGGCTGGAGTGCAGTGGTGCAATCTCGGCTCACTGCAACCTCCACCTCCGGAGTTCAAGTGATTCTCCTGCGTCAGCCTCCTGAGTAGCTGGGATTACACATGCCACTGTGCCTGGCTAATTTTTGTATTTTTGGGAGAGGCAGGGTATCACCTTGTTGGCCAGGCTGGTCTCAAACTCCTGATCTCAGGTGATCCACCCACCTCGGCCTCTCAAAGTGCTAGGATTACAGGCATGAGCCACTGCATCTGGCCTTACTTCAGTTAACTCTTAACAGCCTTTCTCTTTAGCAACTATTAGCTTGATTATTGAGACAGCTCTAATACACTGCTGATCAGCTCCATTAGAAAATGATTCCACACGTGCAGCTAAAGTGTATTCTTTTGCTTTGTATGTTGACCTTCATTCTGCCCTTTAGGGCCCACAGACACATGGGAGATGCTTAGCCATTTGAAGAGAGTTCCCTTAATTCTCTCTGGGCCTTCTCTTTAGGAAGGGAGGTGATGTTTGCCAAGTGTCTTCTGTGCTCCAGGCATCTCTCATTGTTGTTGTCTCACTTAGTCACCATTTAATCTTCAGAAGAGCGTTTTTCTCTGCGTAAACCTAACTGACCTGAGCGGAGGTTGAACCTGTGACTTGACCTCCTTGTTGCCACCACACAGTAACCGTTCAAACTCCTGGATCATGTCAAAAGTTATTTGTTCAACTATGAGATGCTATACTTAGTTTTACAAGGAGAATGCCTTTCCTCAAGGTTCTCAGAGTCCAGAGGAGACACAGTATGAGGATATGTGATCAGGGCCCAGATCACACGGTTAGCAAGTACTGGTGAAGCAGGGATTGAGATCAAGACCCATCTGCCTCCAGAATCCATGCTCTGTCCCCACCACCACCCTCCCACTTCCTTCCTAGGGAGGCTTGAACCAGCATAGTGTTGTGAACAGGTGACCCTTTTGAGGTTATCTGTCTATCCCCTGAAAACTTTCGACACTACTTTGGGAATCTTAATCTTGCCTAAGGATATTCAGTTCATCATAGTCTTGATTTTCCACTTTTGTGTGAGATTGGTGGTATAAATATTCCTCCATTTCAAAACATTTTGAAATGTTTTGTAGAAAAATGGAAGCAATGGTATCCATGGATTTTATTGAAAATAATTTATAGACCCTGATTTTTAAGAGTCCTGCTGTCTCTCCTGGAAAACAACAAAAATAAGTAAATTAAGAACATGGATGGCTCTGCACAGTGGCTCACACCTATAGTCCCAGCACTGTGGGAAGCTGAGGCGGGCGGATCACTTGAGGCCAGGAGTTTGAGACCAGCCTGACCAACATGGCGAAACCCCATCTTTACTAAATATACAAAAATTAGCTGGGAGTGGTGGTGCATGCCTGTAATCCCAGCTACTCAGGAGGCTTAGGCAGAAGAATTGCTTGAACCCGGGAGGCAGAGGTTGCAGTGAGCCAAGATCGTACCACTGCACTCCAGTCTGGGTGACAGAGTGAAACTCCGTCTCAAATAATGATAATAATAATATAATGCTCTTTGAGAGCCCTGCCCTCTCTTCTAAAAGACAACAAAAGCAAGTCAGTTAAGAACATGGGTTACCAGCGGAATAGTAAAGACGCTGGGCCTGAGAGTGATCGCGAGATACCTGAATGTGTGTGGCACATTTCCTTTCCCCGAAGGGCTTCCATTCCTGTTATCTTGGGTGTCTCCAGAGAAACCTTTGAGATGGGTGGCTAATGAGTGAGAAAACAGGTGAGCGACTTGCTGAGTCATCAGGGTGACAGTTCTGTGTGGGTAGACCACAGTGAATGTGTTTTTCCTCAAGGTAATGGCAAGTCCTTAGAGATCGGTGGTCAGTAGCCTCTAAATGACCCTCCTCTCTGTGTGCCTTGTCCAGGGTAAACTGGTTGGAATCTGTGGCAGTGTGGGAAGTGGAAAAACGTCTCTCATTTCAGCCATTTTAGGCCAGGTAAGATTTTGGTTATTGTCCTTTTCTTTTTTCTCTGGTTCGCAAGAGTCTCAGGAAAAATGAACAGATTTTTCTGAAGGGAGTTGGGAAAAGGGGAAACGAACCCTCAGCCTGCATCGTATACCCCAGTTTCCCCCAGTTCACCCCTTCATAGTCTTCTGTCTGGAAGGAGGCTTGATGGGTGCCCGATAGATGACTGACTGTTACCCCAGCTGGAGTCATTTGGCCTTGTGCCTTCTTTCATTCAGCGTGCATCTGTTGAGTGCCACAGGTATGCCAGTGTGTTGAAAATGGCAGAGATAAGAGATGAACAGACACCCTACACTGTAGCACTACCAACAGAGTTAACTTCTAAAGAAGCAGGGTGGCCAGCACTCCCAGCCTCGCTGTCAGACAGGACTGTCAGGGTTTTATCTAGAAGCAAAGCCACTCTGTTTTCTGCCCAAGCCCTGAAGAGTCATGCCATCAGGGCGTTCCTGGTCCAGTGGGGAGCAAGGCCTTGAAGACACACACACACATCTCCAGGCAGGGACTGAACAGCGCACTGAGAGTGAGGGACAGGAAGGGGCAGGTGTCATCCTGCTGAGACACATTATCATTGCTGTGTTTTAGAACCAAATAATCCAGAAAAAAAACAAGGTGCCCATGTGCTTGTTAAACTAGAATTGAGATTGAGTTAGGTGGTTGAGATGAGCGGAAACTTAGGATTATCTCTATGTCCTGTTGGATAAGGTCCACTGAATGGAAATGAAGCAGACAGGGCAGGAGTGCTTCTGTAGCCTCCAGGTTTTGGAATACTTCCTTGTCTTGTTTGGCATCAGCTGTCACAGTTGGTGAGTTGTGGTTCTCCTCGAGGGTAGTGTGCCTGGGGCTGTCTGAGTTCAGATCACTGTGGGCAGCTCCCCCACTTCTGCTTTATGACACTCTCCAGTGGTGGGGCCCAGCCATTGGCCTTTGTAAAAGGCACCAAACTTCCTAGGTGATTTCCGATGACCAACCAGATTTGGAGGGCCAGTGAGGAGACAGAGATGCAGGGAAGGGGAGAAGGAAAGAAAAGGTCAGTCCCTAAGTGCTGCTCCGCAATCTAGCAATGTGCTCCTTGTTCCAGGGTTGACTAGGCAATGGTCAGGTAAAACCAAGTCAGACTTTGCTTCTGGACAAATCCTGGCAGCCCTCTCTCTGGCAGGGAAATGGGTCGTGCCGGTCAGCCCTGCCTGAACTGTAGTTGACTCCCTTGACAGCACGGCAGTGTGCGGTGCTCATGCAGCAGCCAAAAGTGCCGGCTTTCCACAGTAGACCCTCCTGGGGTTTCTGAACCCTTTGAAATGCACATCAGAGTGCTTGCGGGTAGTTGGCCACACCTGTGTGTGTACATGCTGTGTGAGGGTTTATGAGAGGACTGGCTTATGACCAAGCACTGCACAGGCTGCTTAGTGAGACTTTGCTTCAAAGCTGTGGCATCCCCGACCCAAGACAAATGTCTACTGTCAGTCCCAAACAAAAGAAATCATGGAAGAAGGTAAAATGGATAAATCAATTCATATTAATCATTGCGACTAAACACAAAATTCAAAGCACGTGGTTCATCACTGCATGTGGGCAGAGAAGGCCCATCATTGGTAAATGGACAGTATGTAAATATTATAAATATTAAGTGATGTCTAACCTGGACTGTTTTTTTTTTCCATTGGTTCTCATTTTGTAGAAGTAGCTGGTCAAGCCAGCATCCTAGATAATTGCTGTAGCTGAGTTGGTCTGCCCCCATCCCAAGGCAGGGATTAGCTGTTAACCCCTGCAGCATCCTCTCCAGGAGAATTCTGCAAGGACCTCTTGCTTGTACTTCTCCTAATTTAAACAGTTTGCACACAGCAAATAGGCTGCGGAGGGAAGTGTTTGCTCCTTCGAGTTACGGGTTATGCTGTGCTTCCATCACACATAAGCAAGGAGAACTTTGATTTTCTTTGGGGCTATAGCTCTCTTTGGAACAAAGGTGGAATTGGATTTGAGTCCAGAAAGAGCCAAGAAATTGCCAGAGCTAGGTTCCATCATGAAAGGTGGGGATTGTGTTGGTACAGGGTGATGGTCTTGAGTTACGATGCCATTGGATGGTGTCTCTCTCCCTAGATGACGCTTCTAGAAGGCAGTGTTGCAATCAGTGGAACCTTCGCTTATGTGGCCCAGCAGGCCTGGATCCTCAATGCTACTCTGAGAGACAACATCCTGTTTGGGAAGGAATATGATGAAGAAAGGCAAGGAATATTTGGCTTTGTCATGTTTCCATTTTGGCCTCGTGAGGTACAAGGCAGCCCTAGGCAGGCTCCCCCGCCGCCCGCCCTGTGTCCCTGACGCTGTCTCTTTGGGTCCTCCAGATACAACTCTGTGCTGAACAGCTGCTGCCTGAGGCCTGACCTGGCCATTCTTCCCAACAGCGACCTGACGGAGGTACAGGCCTTCTGCCCCGACCAGGCGTTTGGAGAGAGGGCTCTGGGAGATGAGCGGCAGATCTGGGCCAGAGCCGCTCCCGGGAGTGCATCTGAAATGCTTGGGAGAAGGGCCTCCCAGGGAGTGAGGTTCTCATTAGGCCTTTGTGTTAGGAAAGCATGTGCCCATTAGGGCAGAGATGTTAACACTACCTGTTTTAAGGTCGTCAGTATTTTATATGTCTTGTGGATTTTAAACAAAATCCCATTGTTGACTCAGTTGATGTTTTTCACTCTATTTAGGTATTTTTAAAACTATAAGTAAGCGTGTGCATGTCGAACTTCTTCCCTGAACTTGATTTTGCCAACCTCCTTACTCAGGTAGTCTGTAGAGAGCCCTTTTCTATTAGAGGGAAAGAGCCTTTGGACAAATCTGCATTTCTCTGGGTCTTTGGCCTGGAGCAGTTTCCAGAGGCGCGTCTTTGGAACTAGTTTGTGCTCTTCAGTGTTAGAACTTGTCTCCCATGAACTGCCCTGAAGGTCTCTAGGACTGGCACCTTTATTTAGCTGACTTTAGAGATCCTTAAATCCATGTCCCCAGATCAGCAGCATCAGCATCAGCATCAGTATCACCTGGGGACTTGTTAGAAACACAAATTCTTAGGCTGTTCTCGAGACCTACTGGATCACAAACTCTAGGGGTGGGGCCCAGCGGTCTGTTCAACAAACCCCGCAGGTGATTCTGATGCAATGTCCCGTTTGGAAATCTCTGAATTAATTGAATAGTTGACAACTGATTTATTCATTTGATCATTTAGTAACATTTATTAGGTGCCTATTTTGTGCCAGTGACGTGTGCAGACACTGCTTGGCACTAAGAATATCAAGGGATAAGGTAATAACCTGCACGTCAAGAAGTGTACAGTTCAGAGGATGAGAAACCCAAACAAATAGGCACAAAGTAATCTAGTGAAAAAGCACCCCATTTCTTCGGGGTACTTGGAGGAAAGAGGTTGGGGGAGATTTCAGAGGAAATGATGCCAGCACTGAGAAAAGTAGAGAAAAGTAGACGATGTCATGTGTGTTTGTAATATACACATAATTTCAGATGGCTTAGGTCCCAGGATGTGGAAGGGGGATTGCAGTGGAGGCTGAGAACTGCCGGGAAACGGGGTGGCAAAGGGTCTGGTTTGTATGCCACATTTGGATGTTCAGGGCTTATCCTTTGGGGCTCTTGAAGAATTTTAAGCAAGGGTGGGAGATGGTCAGCTTTGTGTTCTGGAAAGATCTTCCTGCCATGTGGAGAATGGATTGGAGGGGGGCATCCAGGTGGAGTGGCAAGAGCAGATGTAGGATTGATCAGTACCCAGATGGCAGTGGTGGAGGAAGAGGCATCTGGGCCAACTCCCTACTTCCTGGAAGGATCAGCGTGGCAGTTCATCTGTGGGGAATTGAGAGAAGGAGCTGGTCTGGGTGGGCAAGAGGGGAGGTGACTGGGTAACCCCTACGCGTTGTTCTGGACTTGCGCTGGAGGCTTCACCACACTTGTGGGCTTTTGTAGATTGGCGAGCGAGGAGCCAACCTGAGCGGGGGGCAGCGCCAGAGGATCAGCCTTGCCCGGGCCTTGTATAGTGACAGGAGCATCTACATCCTGGATGACCCCCTCAGTGCCTTAGATGCCCACGTGGGCAACCACATCTTCAATAGTGCTATCCGGAAACATCTCAAGTCCAAGACAGTTCTGTTCATTACCCACCAGTTACAGGTATGGAGCTTTCTTCCCTAGGCTGCCTGCCTGAGTTTGGGAAGTCAGATATGCGGAGGTAGGTTTGCTTCAGGTATCTGTGTATTGTAACTAGAAATTCCTGGAATTAAGTTTTCGTTTTCTTAGCAAATTAGCTCCCCCTGTACCAATAAAGCTCATTTTACCAGTGTAACAGATGGCCATCTAAATGAGAGATCCTTGGAGCATATCAGCTTCTGCATATAGATCAGCAAGTAAAAGAGCTGAGACGAGCAGTCCAAAAACGGAGTTTGGATATAAGATAGTTGGGGAAGCATTGTGTTAACATCTCTATGCAAGTGGGAACTGTTTTGGGAAAACAAGCTTTTCTCCCTCTGTCATTCCATGATAAGCAGGCACTTTGGAGAGCAGCTCAAAGATGTTGCCATCTGGTTCACATATGTTGTCACGTTTTGGGGGCAAACCCTCCATTCTGCCAAAGAAAGTCATAATTATTGTATCTGTGAGTACAGGGAAAGGGTGTAAATTTAATGCAGGGCTCATGTGGCTCCATGATCACCTGAGGTCAGGAGTTCGAGACCAACTGGTTAAAATCCTTGTTTACTAAAACTACAAAAATTATCCAGGCACAGTGTCGCATGCCTGTAATCCCACCTACTGGCGGAGGTTGCAGTGAGCCGGGATTGCAGCATTGCACTCTGGCCTGGGCAACAAGAGTGAGACTCTGTTTCAGAAAAAAAAGAGAAAAAATTGGAGGAACTGCTCCTCATACTATATCATGAGGCACAAGATGCTCTAGTGGGGTTCTCAGTGTTGGCACCGCTAATATTTTGGGCCAGATAGTTCACTGTGGTGCGGGACTGCTCTGCACCCCTGGCCTCTAGCCACTAGATACCAGTACAGACTGTCACCGACTTACAGTTCAACTTACAGTTTTTTGACTTTATGATGGGCCCATACAACCATTCTGTTTTTCACTTTCAACATAGTATTGAAAAAAATTATGTGAGATATTAAACACTTTATTAATAGAAATAGACTTTGTATTAGATGATTTAGCCCGACTGTAGGCTAATGTAAGGGTTCTGAGCATGTTTAAGGTAGGCTAGGCTAAGCTCTGATATTTTCAACTCATGTTGGGGTTATCAGGATGTAAGACCATCGTTAAGTTGAGGAGCATCTGTATACTTCCCCCAGTATGACAACCAAAAATGTCTCCAGCCGGGTGTGGTGGGTGTGTAATCCCAGTACTTTGGGAGGCTGAGACAGGGAGATCACCTGAGGTCAGGAGTTTGAAAACAGCCTGGCCAACATGGCAAAACCCCATTTCTACCAGAAATACAAAAAAAAAATTAGCTGAGCACAGTGGCGGGCACCTGTAATCCCAGCTACTTGGAAGGCGGAGGCAGGAGAATCACTTGAAGCTGGGAGGCAGAGTGGAGATCGCACCATAGCGCTCCAGCCTGGGTGTCAGAGTGAGACTCCGTTTCAAAAAAAAAATGTCTTCTGGGAGGTTAACTCGCCTCCTGTAGAGAATTACTGAACCAAGGTATGGCTGTTTGCATGTATTTGCACAAATCATCAGCGATACTGTGTTGTCTCTGCCTTTGCCTCCAGTACCTGGTTGACTGTGATGAAGTGATCTTCATGAAAGAGGGCTGTATTACAGAAAGAGGCACCCATGAGGAGCTGATGAATTTGAATGGTGACTACGCTACCATTTTTAATAATCTGTTGCTGGGAGAGACGCCGCCAGTCGAGGTAAGGTCTGATGGTATTTGCGTGTGTCCCCTTCTCTCTGTGCAAGGGAAACACAGCTGGAGTGAGTGATGGAGAGATCTCAGCTGAATCCAGTGTCTGTGTCTTACTGGCAGGGGCCCTGTTTTCTGGTGAGCAGACTGCTGCACCTCGGTTCACACAGTGATTCTGCTCTAGGAGAGCAGTATTGTAGGGCTGGTAAGCTGGGGTCTTCCGTCACTGAGAACTTAATGTGGCAGTGGCACGGAAGGGAGAAAGGCATGGGCTCAGTGAGGGCAGAGACGTGTGCTGCTGTTTAGTCACAGCCTTGTTTCTTATGCTCCATCAACCTGCCTGAAGCATTATGAAGCTCTTTTTCAAGTAAACCAGCGAATAAAGTGCCATGGTAGGGAAATTAAATATCGCGCACATTTGAAAGTGCTCAGGTTGGGTGCTGTAGCTCTCACCTGTCATCCCAGCATTTTTGGAGGCTGAGGCGGACAGAGCACTTGAGCCTAGGAGTTCAACAGCAGCTTGGGCAACGTGGAGAAACCCCGTCTTTCCAAAAAAATACAAAAATTAGCTGGGCCTGGTGTGGGGTCGCCTGTAATCCCAGCTGCTTCGGAGGCTGAGGCAGGAGAATCACTTGAACCCAGGAGGCGGAGGTTGCAGTGAGCTGAGATTGCACCACTGCACTCTAGCCTAGTCAACAGAGCGAGACTCCATCTCAAAAAAAAGAAAAACACATAAGAGAAACTTGGAAAGGAGAGCATTAAGTAGTTTCTGTTGTCTCAGGTGGAACCTGGTGACTGCTTATTGAGTCCCTGTGTGTACTGTTACAGGCGATTCTCAGGGGTAGGTCCTGTCAGGTTGTAACCATGTGAGAGGCATCTCTGTCCTTGAGGGACTTACAGTGTTCCAGGGAAGACTGGTGCTTTTATGCTTTTGCAAGCACTTCCAAATGTGGCTTACACCTCATCACATGTATAGCACTAAGGGAGTGCTAAGGGTGGACAGAAGACCCCAGCTCGCCGGCCCTGCAGTCCTGTTCTCCTAGAGCAGAATCACTGTGTGAACCAAGGCACAGCAGCCTGCTCGCCAGAAAACAGGGCCCCTGCCAGTAAGACACAGACACTGGATTCAGCTGAGATCTCTCCATCACTCACTCCGGCTGTGTTTCCCCTGCACAGAGAGAAGGGGACACACGCAAACATGAGGGGAGTCTAAGCAGCCCTCATGAAGAACGTAAGACTTGAATCCATCTGAATGGGGCAACTGGGACTGGAACTGGGACAAGGGGAGGGGGCGTTCCAAGTGGAGGAACGAGTCTGCATGAAGGTAGAGAAATGGGAAATTGCACTGTGGCGTAAGGAATGCTGTGAAGTCCAGTGCGGCTTGAGAGTAGGGGCCTTGGGCGATGGTGACATGGGAGAGGAGCTGCAGGATTTGGGTAGGGCCAGAACATGGAAGTCTTACAGAACCAGGTGGAAAAGTTTGTTTATCCTGTGGTAGCAGCTGGGAAATGGTCAGATCTATGGATATGATTCAGTGACGTGGGGCCTCAGAGATAGGAGGAATGGAAATGACTCCACCCCTAATACTTTCGAGAACTTGGAATGGACAAGAACGGAATAAAGGTGACTAGGGGGAATGAAAGAGAGGTGACTAAATTTTATATCTTAAAATTTGAACATTTTAAGATTTAAATGAGTATAGGTGACCCTTTGAAGAAGTCGTATGGGTTGATTGATGATTTCCTAATGTGTATCCCATGGACATTCATCTAGGTGGCTAACATGACCGGAGACTTTTTTTTTTTTAACATTATTAGATCAATTCAAAAAAGGAAACCAGTGGTTCACAGAAGAAGTCACAAGACAAGGGTCCTAAAACAGGCTCAGTAAAGAAGGAGAAAGCAGTAAAACCAGAGGAAGGTAATGGCCTTTTTTGAGAGTTTGAGATTTGTCGTTACAGAGATTATGCTGTGTGGTAGGTAATTCATGATGTTTTAATAGCATTGTGTGTGCAATATAAATAGCTGGTCTTACATTTCTGGAATAAGATTCTTATATAATGGTGCGAGACCAAGAGGCACCTTCTGTTTGCTTAAACAGACCGGGCTGTAAGAGTCACCTTCTCCCCCTGTGCAGGGTGAGGTCAGGTTTAGGTAATAGAACTGAGTCATTCTGAGTAAGGAGAAATGGAAAGGTGAGTAAAGGTACACCTTTCCCTCCTATGATTCACCTCTGCTTATACAAAGTCCCAACCAAATCAGAGGGGTTCTGGCTCTAAGGTTACCTCAGAAGCTCCTGTGTTAGAACGGGAGACTCATCACCTTGTCCTGACTATTTTAGCAGGACTATGAATAAGAGTGACAGAGAGGGTTTTTCCTACTTGGCTTTACCTGTCCAGAGCTCTTTGTCCTGTTTCTTAAGCCCTTTTTCTTATCAACAGTAGCAAATCTTGAGAGTTCTTGGGAAAAACAATCTTAGGAAGCTATTTGCAATAATGTGGGCATTTTCACCTTTGAATTTTAAGTTGTCGATTTAAACATACATGTGAGTGTGTGTGTGTGTGTGTGTGTGTGTGTGGTCTTATTTTAATCTCTTTGTTGCTTCGCCTCCTTACCTCACCCTTTTGAATCCAGGGACTTTCTTGGGTTTGCCATTGTTTTGGGGACTGGGCCTGTTGCCACTTCCTTATCCTTAAAACTGCAGGAGGTCAGGCACAATGGCGTACACCTGTAGTCCCGGTACTTTCCGAGGCTGAGGTAGGAAGATTGCTCAGGCCCAGGAGTTCAAGACCAGCCTGGGCAACATGGTGAGCCCTGCTTCTCTACAAAAAAAAAAAAAAATAAAACATCAGCCAGGCATGGTGGCGCATACCTGTAGTCCCAGCTACTTGGGAGGTTGAGGTGAGCCACTGCTCTCCAACCTGGGGGACCAAGTGAGAACTTTAAAAAAAAAAAAAAAAAAAACCACAGGAGATATTTGGTAGTTGACCATTCTGACTTACTGCCTCTGTTATTTTTTTCTTTTAAGGTATGGGATTTTGAATTCAAGCTGTGGTTTGTGATATGTTATTGACACACCCCAAAAAACAAACAGCACAGAAGTCTGAGACATTCGTGAGTTCTTACCATAGGCAGTGAAAAGATCAGAATCAGAATACCATCAGCAAACATTTGTTCTTACCTGCATAGTTCCTAACCTGGCTACTCACAGCTCTTAAAGTGCTCAAGGCGTGCGTGAGGCTTATTGCAAGATTTGTAAACATTATTTGTGTAAAGAGGGAAAAGCCAGGTACCACTCAGTGTGCACGCAGCTCTGCCTGTAACAGATGTAATATACACACAGCTCTGCCTATGACAGGTCTGCTTATGTTCTCCTTAAATCTAAAATAAAAGTTTAAAAGCAGCACAGGGAAAAGCTTCCTGTGTAGCCGTTTGTCTTACAAATCAAAAATTAAATTCTGTGCCCTGCAACTGACTGAATAAAACTTTCCTTAGGCTAAGGGTACCCAATGAAACCCGAAAATCTAGTTCAGACCTTGAAGGGGAGAGGGTGTTGGACATGCCTTGCTATACTCCCCTGCCTTTAGAGTTTAGGCACACAACCGACCAGCACTGACATTTAAATAGAGACCCTAAGACAGAGAGAACAGACTCTGTAGCTGTAAGATGCCTAATTCCAATCTGACTCTATTAAAACAATAGAGCATCACGTGAGAGGGCCCTGGAAGAAATGTGTATTTGAAATGGCCCTTCAAAGCCATCTGTTGGAGGGGAAATTCTGCATTCTGTAGAGAATCTGTTTCCTTTGCTAGGTCTCTCTAGATGGTCCAGCACATTTAATAGGAAACATTCACATCTATTCTCTCTGAAGCCTGCTACCAGGAGGCTTCATCTACTTGACAAGAACCCTGGTGTCCATACCCTGCCCCGCCACCACTCCCTGACTTACCTACCTCAAGCTAATTTCAATTCTTCAGGCAGAGCTAACCCTTTCAACCAGTTGCCTATCAGAAAATCTTTGAATTCACCTATGACCTGTAAGCTTCACCTCCCCGCCCCATGTTGTCCCACCTTTCCAGATCAAACCAGTGATTACCCCACTCATATTGATTGATTTCGCATGTCTCCTTAAAACATAAAACCAAACTGTAATCCAACTGCTGTGGGCCTCTTCTCAGGACCTCCTGAGGCTGTGTTACTGGTCATGATCCTTAACTTTGGCAAAATTAACTCCTAAATTGATGGAGACCCGTCTCAAGATACTTTCTGGTTTACTCTCTGTGTTCTCATATTAGCATCAAGAATCTGACTGCACCAGGGAGACCCTCGGCATATATTTGAACCTTTTCTCTCCTCCAGCAGCCAGCAAGTAACTATGCCCTACTGAATTCACCTCCTGAAACTCCATTCCACCGTCACAACCCCAGTTCAGGCCTTTATCATCTCTTACCCACAGTGTTATAGCCCTTTTTTAAAATTTGTCTTCCACACGGTCAGCTGAGAGATCTAGTTAAAAACATGAGACCAGCCAACTTTCCTGCATGGAGTCTTTCAGTAACCTTCCATTCTCAAAGCTGCGTTTTCTAATCTTTTTCCTGATAGGGCACCCAGAGAAAAGGCTATTTGTGTGGAACACGGGAGGCATGAAGGAGGCTGCTTGCTGCCAGAGGCAGCTGGTCTGGCAATATTGGCCATCCCAAGTCCATCCTAGCCTTAGGAAGTCAAACACACCTTTCACCCTTTCTCCTGGGATGTTCTTCTCTGTGGGGTCAACATTCAATGCCTTTCTTCTGTGACCGCAGCTGCTTAGTCGGTGGTCTGAGCAGGCTGCACAGCTCTTCTGGCTGAATCCCTGCGGTTTGCGTTTTGCCACCCCTGTGCCTGTGCTCATGTTGTTTTTTTCCCCACTGTCTCCCTCTCCCCACCCGGTCACCTGGGCTTACCTTTCGAGCAGCAATACAGAAAGTCTTACCTGAAACGTGCCTGCCAACCACCCCACACCTAAGCCAAATAGGTCAAGTATCCCTCTGGGCATTCCCATGCTGCTCTGCGTGTAGCTCTATCATCACATCGAGCACATTTTACTGTAATTATGTGATTATTGATCTGCCTGTCCTACCAGTCTCTGGCAGGCTCCTCAGCCAAGTCCCTAGGGGTGGGGATCTGGTGTTCATCCTCTCTGCTGCTCCTGGGCTTTATCCTGGGCCTGGTTCATGGCAGGTGCTCAGTAAATGTTAAATAGATGAACAAATGCTTCTGAAAAAAACGGAAATCTAATCTAGAGCCCTGTGGAGCTGCCGCCTCTCCCATTCTGCTGCTCTACAGGTGACTTAGTTTTTTGGGAATAGCTCTTGCCTTCTGAATCCATGTTTCTTTTTTCCTTACCTAGGGCAGCTCGTGCAGCTGGAAGAGAAAGGGCAGGGTTCAGTACCCTGGTCAGTATATGGTGTCTACATCCAGGCTGCTGGGGGCCCCTTGGCATTCCTGGTTATTATGGCCCTTTTCATGCTGAATGTAGGCAGCACCGCCTTCAGCACCTGGTGGTTGAGTTACTGGATCAAGCAAGGAAGTGGGGTAAGGTTACTCATAAATGGGAAAGTTATATGTCTAAGAATGTGGCTGTTTCTTCCTATTCCCTGGCTATTCTTAGGGAAACTGTTGTAGTTTTCCCTTAAAAGAAGCAGTGAAGAGAGATTTTCCCAGGATGAAAAGATGAGTCCCTAATATAGCCTCTCCAGAAAGAAAAAAACCCTGAGCAACCCACAGGGCAGTAGAATCAGTAAGACACCTGCAGGCTGTCTGCTCTCATCCATTATGTATTAGCCCGTTTTTTACACTGCTATAAAGAAATACCCAAGACTGGCTAATTTATAAAGAAAAGAGGTTTAATTGACTCACAGTTCCACAGAACAGGGGAGGCCTCAGGAAACTTACAATTATGGTGGAAGGCAAAGGAGAAGCAGGCAACTTCTTGACAAGGTGGCAGAAGAGAGAGAAGAGAGCATGTGTAGGAGCTCAGATCATGTGAGAACTCACTATCATGATGAGAACAGCATGAGGGAAACAATGCCATGATCCAGTCACCTCCACCAGGTCCCTCCCTCAGCACCTGGGGATTACAATTCAAGATGAGATTTGGGTGGGGACACAAAACCTAACCATATCACATTAGAACAGAGAGAAAGAGGGCTAGGTGCGGTCGCTCATGCCTGTAATCCCAGCACTTTGGGAGGCCTAGGCGGGTGGATCACTTGGGGCTAGGAGTTTGAGACCAGACTGGCCAACATGGCAAAACCCCGTCTGTACTAAAAATACAAAAATTAGCTGGGCATGGTGGTGCACACCTGTAATCCAAGGTACTTGGGAGGTTGAGGCTTGAGAATTCCTTGAACTCAGGAGGCAGAGGTTGCAGTGAGCCATGATCATGCCACTGCACTGTAGCCTGGCTAACAGAGCAAGACACTGTCTCAAAAAAAAAAAGAAAAGAGAGAAAGAGGTGGACAAAGCCGTGACCAGGCCCCAGGGTTGGTACCCTGCCTTTGAGCTGCGAATGGCGCTGAGCAGGGGCTCTTGGCAGTCTTTAGGAGTCTTGCCTCATAGAGCTTTGGCTCCAAACAGAACACCACTGTGACTCGAGGGAACGAGACCTCGGTGAGTGACAGCATGAAGGACAATCCTCGTATGCAATACTATGCCAGCATCTATGCCCTCTCCATGGCAGTCATGCTGATCCTGAAAGCCATCCGAGGAGTTGTGTTTGTCAAGGTAAGCAGTGGTGGGCGGCCTCTGCCCTCCTCCCTGGTGGCGTGTGGCCAGGCTTTGGCCTGGTGTCTCTCCGTTCATGCTGGGTGGGAGCTCCCTTAAGCAGGATGGCCCCGCGTGAGATGACTCATATCCCGTTAGCCTCTGCCTTTTCTCACTTGCCACCCGTCCCCCTGACCACTTGCACCTCCCCACTTTGGGAGCAGGTGCACTGCGGAGCAGTTCTCTGGACAGGTAGGAATGGAGCCATTCCTGGGCCCTGACCACTCTGCTCTGCTCCTCAGGGTACACTGCGAGCTTCCTCCCGGCTGCATGACGAGCTTTTCCGAAGGATCCTTCGAAGCCCTATGAAGTTTTTTGACACTACCCCTACAGGGAGGATTCTCAACAGGTTTTCCAAAGACATGGATGAAGGTATTCCTCACTGAGCCTTTTTTTTTTTTTTAATGCTCTGGGGCTCACTGTACTTCCAGCCTGGATGGTTCTCCAGATGTGCAGATCTGGCTGTCTGTAGATCCCGAGAGCACAGTGGCTGCTGGTGTTTTCACCAGGAATATTGCATCTGAGTTTTTGGTCTTGTTTGACCTGAAAACAAGTTCAATGGATTCAGTTAGCAGAAAGGCTTTGGACAGAGGCATCTGAGATTCTGAAACACATACAGATTTTGAAGCAATGCATTGGTTTCTGGATGCCTACAACCTGACAGGTTTTCTGGCTGTTGTATGGGCTGTGCCTGCACCTGAACTGAAATACTGTACCCCACAGTTCAGAGTAACAGTAAAGCCCCTGACGTTGACAGAGGGCTTCCTGTGTAACAGGCAGCGTGCTCGGTGTCTTATGCACGTTATCTTCATCCTCGAAGCAGCCCTGTCAGTGGGTGTTGTTTCACTCCTTGAATACACAGGAAAGCTGCTATCTGGAAAGGTCAAGGAACTTGCCCAAGATTCAGCTATTGAGTAACAAAGCTGGAAATTGGGCCCAGATCTTTTTGACCCCAAAGCTAATGGTTTTAATTGCCGCACTGTGGCTGCCTTCATAGAAGGACTTTGTTTCAAGCATCGATAGGCCATTATAAAACCATGGCCAGAGGTAACAAGGAATCAGAACTATCCCTGAAACTCGAACTGATGCATAACGTCTTCCCATTGCTGCTAAACACACATGCACGCACACCCACGGATGGAAAAAAGAAAAATAAGTAAATAATATCAACATGTCTGGGATTTGCATGAAAATATTTTAGCCAGAAGGAAAAAGAGGTGGGGTGGGGAGACAGCCAAAAAGAGATGAAAGTTGGTTAAAGGTAAAGTTCCTTTAACCTTTGTGTATGTTTAAACATTTTGCACAATGGCCAGGCGTGGTGGCTCACACCTGTAATCCCAGCACTTTGGGAGGCTGAGGCGGGCAGATCATGAGGTCAGGAGATTGAGACCATCTTGCTAACACGGTGAAACCCCCGTCTCTACTAAAAGTACAAAAAATTAGCTGGATGTGGTGGCACCTGCCTGTAATCCCAGCTACTTGGGAAGCTGAGGCAGGAGAATCACTTGAACCCGAAGGTGGAGGCTGCAGTGAGCCGAGATCGGGCCACTGCACCCAGCCTGGGGGACAGAGTGAGACTGTCTCAAAAAAAAAAAATGTACACAACAGAAAATGTCTTGAATGTTAATGGCAGTTCACTGGTATTGGTAAGAATATAGGTTTTGTTTTCTTCTTCACATATTTATTTTCCAAACATTTTTAAATAAGCATGTATTACTTTTAAAGGGGGAACATGTTTAAAGGAGTGGGGCCGGAAGTAAACCATGAAAAGGGAGTGGAGTAAGAGGATTTTCTTGAGACAAAAAAAATCCAAGCATCCAGTTTTCTAAATTTTTCTTTGCTCAGAATGTTTAAAGACAACATCACAAACTTCAGATCGGGATTTTGTGGAACCTCTTTTTGTTTTTTTAAATTTTCAGTGCCATTTTTCCCCACAGTCTGACTTGCTCCTTTACTGGTTTCCGCAGTTGACGTGCGCCTGCCGTTCCAGGCCGAGATGTTCATCCAGAATGTTATCCTGGTGTTCTTCTGCGTTGGAATGATTGCAGGAGTCTTCCCGTGGTTTCTTGTGGCAGTGGGGCCCCTCGTCATCCTCTTCTCAGTTCTGCACATTGTCTCCAGGTAAATAGGAAGTGCTCGTGTCTGCTGGGGCCAAGGAGAAACCTGAGTGGCTGGGCGGCTGCTGTGACATGGAGCTCATTCTCTCTCCAGGGTCCTGATTCGGGAGCTGAAGCGTCTGGACAATATCACACAGTCACCTTTCCTCTCTCACATCACATCCAGCATACAGGGCCTTGCCACCATCCACGCCTACAATAAAGGGCAGGAGTTTCTGCACAGGTTTGTCCAGGTGGGGGGACAGAGGCCTCAACGGGGAACCAGCATTTGATATGGGTCTGGGATGCTCTTCAAGGCCAGAGACGTGGATTATAAAGCTCATTACCAAGAGTATTCTTGATTTATTTAATGGAATTATCTCTGATTAAAATCCAGTTGCTTGGTGGGAGTCCTTTCTGAGCAAATGAGAAAACAAAAATACAGATTTGGGCGCATGCAGCATCACGTGCCTAGAGTCCCAGCTACTCAGGAGGCTGAGGTGGGAGGTTGGCTTGAGCCCATGTGTTCAAGTCCAGCCTGGGCAATATAGTGGATCCCATCTCAAAACAAAATACAAAGAAAAAACCCCACAGATTTGCAGTCTATTAGCCTTTGGTCCTGAAAAGCTATATTTGATGGAGTTTTCTTTTTCTTTTAAATAGTAAAAGGTAGCTATTGACGTTTGAGTAGATTTTATTTAAGCATCGAATATTGTTTCTTTGTTAAACTTACGTACATTGTCATTGTGAAGATTTGTATTAATAAGACACTGGAACTAACTTAAATATTCTTCAATATAGGACAGGCTGAATAAGCTGTGGTCTATCCATAGAGTACCATGTGATCCTTAAACAGAATGAGGCAGCTCTATAAGTACTGTTAGGGAATGATTTCCAGCATCTGTTAGAGAAAGAGCAGGATATAGATGTGTGTATTAATATATCATATGCTACCTTTGAGTATGTGTTTGTATGTATAACATTTAGAACATCAGGCTGGGCACAGTGGCTCATGCCTGTAATCCCAGTACTTTGGAATGCTGAGGCAGGTGGATCACCTGAGGTCAGGAGTTCGAGAGCAGCCTGGCCAACATGGCTCTACCAATACCAAACCCTGCCTGTACCAAAAATACAAAAAAAAAAAAAAAACAGACGCGGTGGTGCACGCCTGTAATTCCAGCTACTCGGAAGGCTGAGGCAGGAGAATCTCACCCAGGGGTGCAGAGGTTGCAGTGAGGCTGGATTGCGCCACTGCACTCCAGCCTGGGTGACAAGAGCGAGACTCCATCTCAAGAAATAAAAATAAAAATTTAGAATATTTCTGAAAGGATTTGAAAAAAACCTGTTAGTTGCCACTGGAAGGGAGAACTGGGTAACTGAAAGATGGGAGGGAGATAGACTTTACATGGTAAACCTTTTGTAACTTTTAAATTTTCTATTCTGTATGTATGTTGCCTATTGCAAAAGTTAGGTAATTATTTTTAGAGAGAAAATTTAGAAAGTTTAGAAAAAGGCCGGGTGCAGTGGCTCAAGCCTGTAATCCCAGCACTTTGGGAGGCAGAGGCAGGTGGATCACCTGAGGTCAGGAGTTCGAGACCAGCCTGACCAACATAGAGAAACCCCATCTCTACTAAAAATACAGAAATTAGCCAGCTGTGGTGGCACAGCCATTCAGGAAGCTGAGGCAGGAGGATCACTTGAACCCGGGAGGTGGAGGTTGTGGTGAACCGAGATCATGCCGTTGCACGCTAGCCTCATTTCCCACTCCAGGGCAACAAGAGCGAAACTCTATCTAAAACAAAAAGAAAAAAAAGAAAAGAAAAGAAAGTTTAGAAAAAATCATTTTCAAAACGTTAGATGACTTAAAAAAATAATTCCTAAACTTTAAGCAGAAAGAAAAAGTGAAATGTACTGAGTACGTATGGATGTATACCTACACACAGTAAATGTAAGTGCAGTGAGAAAACCACTGGGAGGAAGTGCAGCAGAATGTTAACTCTGGTCTTAACGGGGTGGTGAGATTACTGGACTTTTACATTTTTCTATTTTTATTGCATTTTCTAAATTTTCTCCAAAGAGTATACATATTTTATTGTAAAGAGGAGAAGTGATTTTTCAAAGCAAAGCACATCTGCCCAGCAAACCTTCCTGCTCTGGAGTTCCAGTGGTGCGTGGTGCACTGAGCCTTCACAGGGGTCTGGTCTGCTGTCTGGGACCCCTGCTGATAGCTGTGCCGTGCTCCTTCAGCAGTGGTGAAGGCGCTGAGTCCCTTTGCTGTGGTTTAGCTCGCTTCTCCCGGTGCTTGACTCCATAGCTGGGGAACAGGTTCCATTCTGCAGTGATGGGGTGTGCACACACTGGCGGTATTCCCGTATTCATTCTGAATTTCTTTTCCCTGGTCTTGAACCATTTCTGCTGTTTGCATTCTTTCTTTCTTTCAGAAAATGCCCTCTGACCTGAGGTATTTTTCTAAAGTTTAACACAAGCCTCTGTATTCAGTCTCCTTTCCCATGCTTGCTCTATGCTAAGGAAGATGTCCTTCCTTAACATCTTTAATAGCTTTTTTTTTTTAAGAGTAAGATTAGAAAAACTTAATGTCCTTCTATGCATGCAGCCTAGAATGCCTCCAGAATTCCTAGAATAACCTCCTGGAGTTTCCATGGCATTCTCTCAGTTAGAAACAGGAAGTATTTAAACATTTGCCCTCCGTCCTGTGATTCACTGAAGCTTTGACCATGCGCAGAGTTGTGTGGTACTTTCTTTGCCCATCGGGTGTGGTCTTTCTCACAGGTACCAGGAGCTGCTGGATGACAACCAAGCTCCTTTCTTCTTGTTCACGTGTGCGATGCGGTGGCTGGCTGTGCGGCTGGACCTCATCAGCATCGCCCTCATCACCACCACGGGGCTGATGATCGTTCTCATGCACGGGCAGATTCCCCCAGCCTACGCGGGTCTCGCCATCTCTTATGCTGTCCAGGTCAGTGTCTAGGATGGGAACATCATTGCTTGTTTGTGTCCTTCCTGTGTTGACACAGAAGAGGTGTGACTGGGGGGGGGCTCCACCCTGAGCCGTTATTTTACCTCTGGACCCCTAGAGCTGCTCGTGATCTACTTTGACAGTAACAATCTGGATTTGACTGGGGTGGGTCGGGGTAGGAGAGAGGCAGGTGTGGAGTCCAGAATAAAGGAATTAAACTCTGCCATGTGTGTAAGAAATAGATGCGATTTTCCTCAAAAAGAAGTATGACCTTGAAAATAGTGTCTTCATTGTGAGTTGCTGTGTTCACCACCGTCTCATCTCTGGCCTCTTCGTAGGCTTCTAAGAAATATAATAGACTCAGTATGCTTCTTCTGTGCATTTTCTTTTCTGGGCCCTGATTTTCCCCACACCGTTATATACATAAACCCTTCTGGGCCCTAGGGATGATTGAGGTCTTCAAAGAGCTTAAAGGACATTTGAGAACTGGAGCGCTAACTAGCTATTTTAAGGTATTGAGTGATCATGACTCTCTAAAATAATGGTATTGAGGTATGTTTTCAAGGAGTCTATATTTTAGAGAGGTACAAGCTGAAATATTTGTGGGTGAAATGATAAGCTATTTGGGATTTGCTTCCAAATAATATGGGGGGTGGGGTAGGAATGGAAAGGAATACAGCTGAAACAATATTGGCTATAAGTTGATTTTCATAGTGGAGTTTTGGTACCTGGGAGTTCATTATACTACTCTTTCTACTCTTGTATGTTTGACATTTTTCTGTATTGAAAAGATAAAAATAGATAAGTAGTTAAAGGAACCCCAGAGATAGGTGTCTTCACAGACACCCCAAGATGTCCATCCACATTTTGCAATTTACTTGACAATTGGTTGGGGAAGACAATGCCTTAGACTGTTTTTAGAATCTGCAGTCTGTGGAGCACCTGGCTCCAGCTTTGCTCATTTCCCAGCATTACATAGCTGATTTGACTTTCCTGGAAGCATTCTTACTAGTTTAATATCTCCATTTGTTTTGACTCCCACAAACAAGCTCAGATACCAGTAGGAAGCCCAGAAGTGGATCAGCTGCAGATACATGTTAATTGGAAATGTAAAGATGAATAGAAAGGCTTTGGGTACAAGAAAGTAGCTCTAGCAGCGCCACGATACTGCCTGCTTTCACTGACCATTGCAGTTGATGAGGGAGTGACAGGTATGTCTTAAAAGCTAAGAGAATAACCAGGTCCGGAAGACCAGCTGCTGCTTGTGCTCAGTTCTTAGTGGTCCTCTAGATGAAGGAAGTTCTCCAGCACTGGCCTGACGTGTACTGATAATGAGTTATCTCTTTGATTGTTGCTTTCCATTATCAGTTAACGGGGCTGTTCCAGTTTACTGTCAGACTGGCATCCGAGACAGAAGCTCGATTCACGTCGGTGGAGAGGATCAATCACTACATTAAGGTCAGACTGCTGTAGGCCTTTTACCGTGAGATGACTCCTTGGAGTCAGTTTACCCTTTGCTGCCCCAGCTGGGTATGCAAGGAGGAGGCTTGTGTTCTCTGCCTGTCTAATCCCACAGAATCTCTCCACCATGCCTGGAATGCGGAAGGCATTACTATAAGCATATCTAAGTGTATTTGTAAATTATGTCCAGTTAAGAACTTCGTTGGCTAATTGCCAGAATATTCAGCTTCACTGACTGATGTAGCCTTTCCCTTGCACTGTTTGAAACCATGCATTGTTTCACTTCTTACTATAGTCCAACTGTTCTTAATCAGGGATTAAACCCTATTGAGCTTTTGGCAAGACAAATGTAGCCTCATCTCTGGAGATTCTGTTGCAGTGGATTAGGGTGGGACCCAGGCTCCTGCAGTTTGAAAAGCTCTATAGCTAATTCTAAACTGCTCTCCCAGCTTACAGACGAGTGAATTTAATTGATACTGAGAGTATCCAGCTCTTCCCACCTTTCCTCAGGAACCCCTTCCATCTTGCCATGGGTGGCAGGCATCTTGCTGCTGTCCTAATTGGAACTCTTAAAGCAGTTTCCTACAGGGGTGTATTAGATCATTTTCACACTGCTATAAAGAACTACCGGGTAATTTATGAAAAAAAGAGGTTTAATTGACTCTCAGTTCCACAGGCTGTACAGGAAGCATGGCTAGGAGGCCTCAGGAAACTTACAGTCATAGCGTAAAATAAAGGGGAAATAAGCACATTTTCCTGTGGAAGAGCAGGAGAGAGACAGAAGGTGAAGTGCCCCACACTTTCAAACAACTGGATCTCACCAGAACTCACTCACTCTCAGAACAGCATGGGGGAAGTCCACCCCCTGATTCAGTCATCTCCCACCTGGCCCCTCCCCTGATACATGGGGATTATTATACAATTCAAGATGAGATTTGGGTGGGGACAAAGAGCCAAACCATTTGAAGAGGTGTCCAATCATGTGGCTTCCCAGGGCCACATTGGAAGAATTTGATGTGTGGCCTAAGATGTGAAATAGAATACTAACGATAGCTGATGAGCTAAAAAAAAAAATTACAAAAAAAACTCATAATGTGTTAAGAAAGTTTATGAATTTGTGTTGGGCCACATTCAGAGCTGTCCTGGGCTGCATGTGGCCCGAGGGCTGCAGATGGGACCAATTTGCTTATAAAGAAGCAGCGTCGTGAATAGTTAGGATTCTTAAATTGAACTCAATTCTTGAGTTATCTATTTTACTGAACTGCTGTGATACTTTACAAGCATCTGTGTCATTGTTTATATGTGAAGAATATATTGAGTTCTCAACACTTGACTTTGAAACAGTTTTGAAAAGTTAAGTTTTTTTCTCCTTTTCTTTCTTCTTTTGAGAGAGGATCTCATTTTGTCACCCAGGCTTGAGTGCAGTGGCATGAATACGGCTCAGTGCAGCCTCGATCGCCCAGGTTCAAGTGATCCTCCCACCTCAGTCCCCCAGGTAGCTGGGACTACAGGCATGCGCCACTAGGCCCGGCTAATTTTTGTATTTTTTGTAGAAATGAGTTTCACCATGTTGCCCAGGCTGGTCTCAAACTCCTGGGCTCAAGCAGTCTGCCTCTGCCTCCACCTCCCAAAATACTGGGATTATAGACATGAGCCACAGTGTCTGGCCTGAAAAATTACTCTTTCAGTTGGGAACTGAGTGTATGTAAACTGGATTTTCTAGTAGAGATGTGTTTCACTGGTTTGTTTTGACAGTGAGCCTCATTAGCGGTAGACTCCTTCCTTCCTTCCTTCCTCCCTCCCTCCCTCTGTTGCCAAGCTGGAATGCCATGGCACGATCTCGGCTCACTGTAACCTCTGCCTCCTGGGTTCAAGTGATTCTCTTGCCTCAGCCTCCTGAGTAGCTGGGACTACTGGCAAGCGCCACCATGCCCAGCTAATTTTTGTATTTTTGGTTGAGAACGGGGTTTCACCATGTTGTCCAGGATGATCTCGAGCTCTTGACCTCATGAGCCACTGTGCCCAGCCAGTGGTAGAAATATTTCTTACAAAAAGCTTACAAATGAATAGCTTTCTTATTCTCAGAAAGGATGGCAGGTGGCCACCCAGAGTATCTAGTAATAGCTCTTTTTTTTTTAGACGGAGTTTTGCTCTTGTTGCCCAGGCTGGAGTGCAATGGCACTATCTTGGCTCACTGCAACCTCCGCCTCCTAGGTTCAAGTGATTCTCCTGCCTCAGCCTCCCAAGTAGCTGGGATTACAGACATGTGCCACAATGCCCGGCTAATTTTGTATTTTTTGGTAAAGATGGAGTTTCTCCATGTTGGTCAGGCTGGTCTCGAACTCCCAACCTCTGGTGATCCACCCACCCAGGCCTCCCTAAGTGCTGGGATTACAGGCGTGAGCCACCGTGCCTGGCCAGCTCTTCTTTAATGTTTAGAAATTAGCCTCTGCACACTGTCCTAGTATGTAGATGACCCATGTGTGTACATATGGGTATGCAGTGTTTGAGTTAACGTGATGGTTGGTGAGAGCCTCGTGCTGGAGATGTCAGGATTACAGTCAGTGGTGGTACAAAGTGGACCCTGCTAAAACCAGTCACATTTCAGAGGCCTGCCTTTCCCAGGGACTGTCCCAACACAGAGTCCTTCCAGTTTGGCATTTTAGACTTAAGGCTCAACCACCCAGTCTTTGGCCCTTACTTCCCCTATAAGGCTAGATACTCCATGGCCAATTGCCAGAGAGTTTTAAAAGATCAAGAGATGGCTGGGTACAGTGGCTCACACCTGTAATCCCAGCACTTTGAGAGGCCAAGGTGGGTGGATCACAAGGTAAGGAGTTCTGGACCAGCCTGGCCAACATGTTGTAACCCCGTCTCTAATAAAAATACAAAACTTAGCTAGGCATGGTGGTGCGCCTGTAGTCCCAGCTACTTGGGAGGTTGAGGGAGAAGAAGTGCTTGAACCCAGGAGTTAGAGGTTAAAGTGAGCCAAGATTGCGATGACAGAGCGAGACTCTGTCTCACACACAAAAAAAAAAAATCAAGAGATATGATTGTTGATGACAAAAATTATCCAAGCAATTGTATCACAGCATTTTAGAGCTGGGATAGATTTTCAGTATCATCTAATCCAGTCTCCACAATTTGAGGATAAGAAACGAAGATGCAGAGAGAAGTGATCTGTCCAGGTCACATGGTGGCAAAATTAGAATTAGGGTCTGTGTCTCCTGGATTGACCCAGATATGCTAGAATGCCGGGATCCAATTAGATGCTCAGTAAATACTGGTTTTCTTCCTTTGGATTTAGGCCAGTGGCTATCAAATGGTAGAATCCTGTCAAAGAATTTCAGTAAAAACTGCTGTGGTGGAGTGGTGGAAGGCCTCATGTCTGCCTGTGTCGGTTTTCCCTTGGCCCCCAAGGCAGCTTTGTGGAAGGATTCCTTGAGACAGAGGATAGTCTGTACACCACTTCCCTCCCCAAGCTGCTGCTAATAACCATTACACTTAGTAGCCACTGTGCTCTGTCTCTGTCCAGTTTAGTGATGATAAGCATTTACTGCCAAGTGATTCTTTCCTAGCAAGGTGAAAGGGTGGCAGCTACCTCTGTGTGGCTACTGTGGTTGCCCTGGTTTTATTTCTCTGTGACAAAGCCTGCAGCTCCCAAGAATCTGTGATCAGTCTGAACCAACCACTTCTGTCTCCCCAGACTCTCTCCTTGGAAGCACCTGCCAGAATTAAGAACAAAGCTCCCTCCCCTGACTGGCCCCAGGAGGGAGAGGTGACCTTTGAGAATGCAGAGATGAGGTACCGAGAAAACCTCCCTCTCGTTCTAAAGAAAGTATCCTTCACGATCAAACCTAAGGAGAAGATCGGCATTGTGGGGCGGACAGGATCAGGTAAGGATGTGCAGAGCCTTCTCTGAATCCAGGAGTGTAGCAGTGTATGAATATCGCATTCATCCCTTTCAACCAGATCCTCATTTGTTGGATAAGCGATTAGGGTCTCAGCCTCCACCAAAACCAATTTTCTAGGCTTATTTCTGAGCCTGCTTTGAGGACACTGAGTGCTTTTCCCAGTCATAAATGTGCACATTCTCAGTGCAGAACACTGGGGCACACACCCGAGTAAGAAAGAGGAGCAGCACCCACAGTGCCGCTACCCAGAGAGAAGCACTGGTCACATTTTGGTAGCTAGCGTGTTAGGCTTCCTGTAGTAATGTGTACGTTTACAAAAACGTGGTCATTGACACACACTCTTTCCTGGCCTTCTCTTAAAACTATCAGAGGGCTGGGTGTAGTGGCTCTTGCCTGTAATCCCTGCACTTTTGGAGGCCAAGATGAGTGGATCACCTGAGGTCAGGAGTTTGACACCAGCCTGAATAACATGGTGAAACCCCGTCTCTACTGAAAAGACAGTATGAGCCATGCGTGGTGGTGGGCACCTGTAATCCCAGCTACTCAGGTGGCTGAGGCAAGAGATCCCTTGAACCCTGGAGGCGGAGGTTGCAGTTAGCCAAGATCATGCCATTGCATTACAACCTGGGTGACAGGGTGAGACTCCATCTCAAAAAAATAAAAAAGAGATGTGTAACTGTAGATCCTTTAGATTTCTAGGGTCAGGACTTGAGTAATTTACATCTTTCTCACTTTTGTTCCTGAATAGCATTTCAAAGAGGGAACTTTGTACTGTCTTTTACTGTCTTGCATAAGAGGTATCTTCGATTCCGTTTTCATTAGCTTTCTAGGCTCCATGCTTCTTTGGCATCAAAACTCTTAGGTTTTTTCCTTGCCATGAAAACGAACGAACAAAAAAAAAAACACCTGTTTTCTGGCCAGTTTATTTCAAAGAACTCTCTAAGGAAGAAAAGGAAAAAGCCATTTCCTGCTTTCTGTTTGAGGGAAGTCAAGACGAGACATTGCTCCAGGTCCTTCATGCTGGAAGGGAATCTTCAGCCAAGCAGGGTGGCTGTCCCCAAACCTTTCTACTATTCTTTCCCTTGAGCACCTCTGCTGCATGGTCCCAGGGGTACCTGGCTCCCCTAAAAGCTGACCAATGTCCCTTCCTGTGATTTCCCTTTAACACAGGCGAGACAGGCCAAAACAGGCACCACGACTTCATTAAACAGTAGTTAGTGACAGAAGAGAAATAAACAAGAAAAAGAAAATAGGGCTGGGCTCGGTGGCTCCCACCTGTAATCCCAGCACTCTGGGAAGCCGAGGCAGGCGGATCACCTGAGGTCAGGAGTTCGAGACCAGCCTGGCCAACATGGTGAAACCCCATCTCTACTAAAAATACAAAAAAGTAGTCAGGCGTGGTGGTGGACGCCTGTAATTCCAGCTAATCAGGAGCTGAGGCAGGAGAATCTCTTGAACCCAGGAGGCGGAGGTTGCAGTGAGCCAAGATCATGCCACTGCATTCCAGCCTGGGCAACAAGAGCGAAACTCAAAATAAAAAAGCTTGATTTACACTCTGGTCCTAACAGAGTTTCTTCCAAGTTTCACGGGCAACTTGGAAAGTGCCGTGGTAATGTCAGTCAAGGGCAGCACCACAAGGACTTCCCTGCCTTTCTTACCAGCACATTCCATCAGGGCAAAGTCAGTCAGATTCAGAGGACCCAAGTCTTCCCGCCCAGGAGGTCCAGACCTAGGCACCTTTTGTTAAAGCAGAACGACTTGATCCATTGCTTCGGGCACCATTCCTTCCTTAGCTTAGCTCTTCAGGCACTGCCTCGGCCCAGAGGGAGTGTCTCCCTCCCCTGCTTCTATCTGGGAAAGGGGCCAGTAACTGAGTCCCCCAACCCTGAACAGAGTCATTCATTTCTCTCTATTTTTTTTTTTTTTTTTTTTTTTGAGACAGAGTTTTGCTCTGTCACCTAGACTAGAGTGCAGTGGTGTGATCTCGGCTCTGGAGTAGCTGGGATTACAGGCATGCGCCACCATGCACCGTTAATTTAAAAATTTTTTTTTTTTTTTTAGTAGAGACAGGGTTTTGCCATGTTTGCCAGGCTGGTCTCAAACTACTGGCCTCAAGTGATCTACCCACCTTGGCCTCCCAAAATGCCGGAATTACAGGTGTGAATCACTGTACCCACCAGCATGGAGTCATTCATTTCTAGGAGGAGAACCGTCCTGCTGGATGAACTAGGTTTCCTAACTCATTTCGGGTAGAAGGATGTGAGGATTGTTGCATTAGGAAGGTGGCACTAATACAGTCTCCAAATACAGCTTCTTCAAGTTTCCTGGTTGATACTTCTTCCCGGTTTTATGGATGATTTTCATTTCCCATTAGGCTGTCAGAGGTATGCCCAGGGGACAGATCCCAACAGTGGGGTTGGTGTAGTCACTGGAGCAAAGCAGACTGTTTGTGCTCTCCATGAGTGCTTGAAGAGACAGCGTCGTGGTGATCTCGATGAGGCCCTCATGAGAGGTCCTTCATGGCACAGTGGCAAGAGAAGGGTAGGAAGGTCAGGAACCAGGCGTTCAGCGAAGGAAAAGTGATCCGACACTAGAAAACTAGTTCTAAATCTAAACCATGGAACCAAGTTGCAGAAAGGTAGACAGGACGATGGCAGACTTCTTTTCTTTTTGGAACTATAGAGAGAGCACCTTTTAAATGTCTGTATCCTTTGACTTACTAATTTCACTTCTAAGATTCTTTCCAAGGAAATCGTCTGAGGTAGCACTGAAGTTTCAGCACTAAGTCATAGGACACAACATTATTATAAGTTTTACGTAAACTAAATTCACCATGCCAGCTAATACAATGTTAAGTGAAAAAAGCAATTACAGTATTGTATTTCTGATATGATCTCGACTCTGAGGAAGTGTGCCCCAAATAATAGAAGTGAGATTATGGGAAATTGATAATGTCGTCTCGAATTACTTATGTAAAGTTTTCAAGTGAAGATTCAGTTAACCTGTTCTGATCACTCTGCTAACACTGATCCCCAAACTGCTTCTCTGCCATAGTTTCCTATCATGATAGAGCCGTTGACAGCCACTCACTGACTCCAGGCAAAAACTCCTTCCTGTTTGTTTTTATTTTTCCATGGAACTTCTTATTCCCCAGCTGCTGCTGTGGCTACAGGAGGCCTCGTCTTAGTGTCTCTCTTAACTGCAATAAGGGGATAGGAAGAGAAAAGACATTTTTTTCATCCGTTCTGCCCCTCAGCTGCTTGCTGTAAGATCTCTGTTCTCCTAACTTTGCCTAAGAAGCATTAAGCTGGCCAGGCACTGTGGCTCACGCCTATAATCCCAGCGCTTCTGCAGGTGGAGGTGGGCGTATCACCTGAGGTCAGGAGTTTGAGACCAGCCTCACCAACATGGTGAAACACTGTCTCTACTAAAAATACAAAATTGACCAGGCGTGGTGGTGCATGCCTGTAATCCCAGCTACTTGGGATGCTGAGGCAGGAGAATCACTTGAACCCAGGAGGCAGAGGTTGCGGTGACCTGAGATCACACCATTGTTCTCCAGCCTGTGCAACAAGAATGAAACTCCACCTCAGGGGGAAAAAAAAGCATTAAGCTCTGCGCACCTGTTCCTGAGGTGACCAGGAGGCCTTTTTTCTCTTTTGCTCTCATGAAAATGGAATGGTCCCTTTCCCTCTTTCTCAGGCTGAAGCTGTGTGATTTAAAGGTGTCTGCTTGGTAGCTCAGGAAAATTGATCACTTTTTTCTATCATTTTATCCATTATCTGAGTTAATTGGTTGAAATAACAATAGAAATAGAAAAGTAGCTGGTATTGCCCTGAGGCTAACCCCCCGTTGTCCTCACGGAATTTGCTAACAGCTCCTCTCTCGTCGTGTGATTTCTGCTTCACCAGGGAAGTCCTCGCTGGGGATGGCTCTCTTCCGTCTGGTGGAGTTATCTGGAGGCTGCATCAAGATTGATGGAGTGAGAATCAGTGACATTGGCCTCGCTGACCTCCGAAGCAAGCTCTCCATCATTCCTCAAGAGCCGGTGCTGTTCAGTGGCACCGTCAGGTGAGGACCTGAGCACCTGCCTGCCTCGCGCCTCACTTAGAGGCTGGGTGGGCATGTGGGGCCTGGAGGTGCTAACACTGCCCCCTGGGGCCACGAGCTCACCATCTCTGGTCCAGTGCTTTCCCCACCGAACCACGTGCTTGCTGGTGCAGAAGTGAGACTGCACAAGCGACTTGATTGATGAAAGCGGGCAGGGAGGCCTGCAGCGTAGCGCCAGGAGCTCAGAGAGATCTGGGCTCAGAGCTCTGCTCTGTGACTTCGGACGCATTGTTTAACCAGTCCTGTGCCTGTTTTTTCACACCTAAGATGGGGATGCTTTAAAGACCTGTTGCTGTGGAGGTTGAATAAGTTCATGTAAATCATATAAGCACAGGGCCTGGCAAATGGTAAGAGTCTGGTAAACGGGGCTGCTATCATCAGCCTCATCACCATCATCCTCATCTGCCTCCCACTCCATTCTGTCATTTCTCCTAGGTGGGCTAAAAGTTACAGTTGGTTTTTTTTTTTTTTTTTTTTTTGAGATGGAGTCTTACTGTGTCGCCCTTGCTGGAGTGCAATGGTATGATCTTGGCTCACAGCGACTTCCACCTCTCGGGTTCAATGACCTACTGCCTCAGCCTCCCGAGTAGCTGGGATTACAGGTGCCCTCCCCTACACCGGGCTAATTTTTGTATTTTTAGTAGAGACTGGGTTTCACCATGTTAGCCAGGCTGGTTTTGAACTCCTGAGCTCAAGTGATCCACCCGCCTCTGCCTCCCAAAGTGCTGGGATCACAGGCATGAGCCACTGCACCCGGCCTAAAGTTCCAGTTCCAATGGTGGCTTTCAGGCATTGTGACTACTCAGGTTATTTCATTTTCTAGTATCTTCCCCTACATTTGGTACTCTGGAATTATGTCACTTTCTGAAATCTGCCAGCACGTCAGAGATAAAAATCCCTCTTCTTGGCCTGTTAAAGTAGTAACCAAGGAGAAAACATCCCATTAACTTTCCTGAGCTTACTTGATTCTACTTTTAGCCTTAAGCTTCTGCCTCCTGAAAACAGTGGATTTCCATCACTTGGGTCCCTTTCTATTAAAAAAAAAGTATTGGAAAAGTAATGGCACCAACCTCATTTCAAATGATCATAGGCAGTGTTCAGACTTGTTTTAAAACTATCCCCTCCACCTTTGGAAATGGCATTTGAACTTGAGGAACTTTGTAGATATCTTAATCTGCTCAGGCTGCTGAATATAACAGCATACCATAGACTGGTGGCTTAATTTCTCTCAGTTCTGGAGTCTGGGAAGGCCAGGATGGGTGTCAGCTGAGGGCCATCTTCCTGGTTAGCAGGTGGCTGGCTTGCTCTGTCCTCACATGGCCTTTCCTCGGCATGTGGCTGTGGTGTGTGCCTGTAGAAAGGAGAGAGCTCTTGTGTCCTTCTCTTCTTAAGGCTCCAACCTCATGATCTCATCTAAACCTCATCACTTCCTTACCGCCCCACCTCCAGATACCATCATGCTGGGGTCAGTGTTTCAACATTGAATTTTGGGGACACACAAACCTGTAGTCCATAGCAGTATATCAGCAGAATTCTCACCTGTGCTGTGAAGAGTCAACACTCTAGAGTAGGTTTATTCTGGTATTACTATAATTGAATCTGGACAGCGTACACTGCATCTGTGGTTGATAATAAACCATTCCCTTTGGGTTTTGAGGTAATAAGGTCAGACAAACGATATCAGAAGATAATTAGAATTTATTGGCCGGGCATGGTGACTCCTCCCTGCAATCCCAGCACTTTGGCAGGCCTAGGCGGACGAATCACCTGAGGTCAGAAGTTTGAGACCAGTCTGGCCAATATGGCGAAACCCCAACTCTACTAGAAATATAAAAATTAGCCAGGCATGGTGGTCCATGCCTGTGGTCCCAGCTACTCAAGAGGCCAAGGCAAGAGAATCACTTGAACCTGAAAGGCAGAGGTGGCAGAGAGCTGATCGTGCCACTGCACTGCAGCCCTGATGACGGAGTGAGACTGTCTCAAAAGAAAACTAGAATTTATTGAAAATGAAAGCCTAAAATTAAGAAATTGGAAAATGTTGCCAAATTGGCTCTTCCATAAATCTCTCAAATTTTAGCTGCCACAGGAACACCTTTGAGAAACAAAAAAATTGGCCTTACAATATTTGGCTTTGGCCATAAGAACTATTGTTTTTAATCATCATTGGGAAGAGAATTAAGAAATAAAGCATGTTAACTTGAGATGTCTTGTGAGAATGCTGCCACCAAGAAGCCCGTTTTAATTTAAAAACTTTACAGCATTTCTTTCGGGTTTGTGAACTGGGGGCTTCTGGAGTTGGTGGTTAAAAATTGACCGTGAGGCTGGGCACGGGGCTCACGCCTATAATCCTGTCACTTCGGGAGGCTGAGGCAGAAGGATCATTTGAGCTCGGGAGTTTGAGACCACCCTGGGCAACATAGTGAGACACAGTGAACTCTCCTTTTTAAAAAGTATATAAAACTTTAAAAGAATTGACCATGGGCGCGTGCAGCTGGTGTGGTAGAACATCGTGGGCCTGTAGCTTTAGCGGAATCGGGACCATTTATCTTCAGAGAAAGGAAAGTTGGCTGCTTTGTGGCTAGCTCAGTAGTTGGTGCACTGCTGTCCTGGGTTTGTAGCTACTGAGCTTCGAGTGCAGCTTAGGAAGTCCGCTGTGTAACCTGAGCAAATCATTTCAGTTCAATTTTCCGCCAGCTCGAATTTTGGCTTTTTAGTCAGTAGGAGACACTGAGGAAACATAAATGGCAGAGCTGTCCTTTATCCCCTAAGGTTTCCTTTTATCCTCTAAGATTCCTTATGGTATTTTTTTTTTTCAGAGTCTCGCTCTGTCGCCCAGGCTGGAGTTTCGGCTCACTGCAGCCTCTGCCTCCTAGGTTCAAGTGATTTTGTACCTCAGCCTCCCGAGTAGCTGGGACCACAGGTGTGGGCCACCATGCCTGGCTACTTTTTGTACTTTAGTAGAGATAGGGTTTTACCATGTTGGCCAGCTAGTCTCGAACTCCTGACCTCAGGTGATCTGCCCACCTCGGCCTCCCAAAGTGCTGGGATTACAGGCGTAAGCCACCACGTCCAGCTGGTATTCTTTTGCTTTTCTTAGAACAGGGAGAGCCTATGATGAGTTTCCCAAGGCAAAGGCAGGATAGATGAACTTGTTCCTTAGCTGCCTCCTCGAGACTCCGAATCTGGAAACTGTGCCTCTGCCGGATGCACCACTGCACAATTAACCAGTATTGAGAGTGGGCCCCTCTTCTTCAGATACCTGCAAACAATTAAAACTTGAAAGAATGGCTGGGCATGGTGGCTCGCACCTTTAATCCCAGCACTTTGGGAGGCCAAGGTGGGTGGATCACCTGAGGTGGATCATCTGGGTTCAAGACCAGGCTGGCCAACATTGTGGAACCCCATCTTTACAAAAATAGAAAAATTAGCCAGGCATGATGGCGGGTGCCTGTAATCCCAGCTACTGGGAGGCCGAGGTGGGAGAATTGCTTGAACCCAGGAGGTGGAGGTTGCAGTGTGCCAAGATCACGTCACTGCACTCCAGCCTCCCTGGGCAACAGAATGAGACTCTGTCTCAACAATAGCAAAAAACTTGAAAGGAACTCTTAGAGGAAAAGCAAGGTAAAACCAAAACCAAACCAACAAAACTCAGAAAGTCACAAGATATACATTTCTGAGTTGTTCTGCGTACAAGTATCAGCTGAATCATAGACCAGATAATTTGGGACCACACCCCTTCCTAGATTAACCAAAGGGTCAGTCCGTTCCAGGACCTGCAGCCCAGCCCTCCCTTACCCATCTGTGGGCTCAAGCTCTCCTGCCTGTGTTTCTGCAGCTTCCTACTGTTTTGCCCTCATGATTGGCTCCAAGAAGAGAGGCCCCTTCTCATCAAGCCCTTAAAACACTTTTGCTAGCCTCCCTGTCTCATGGCCTTAGCTTCCCCCATTCTCCCAGAGCTCCCTGTGCTTCCTGGACATAGGAATCCTACCCCAGCTGGAGTGTTTTTCATCCTGAGGACTATCTGGAGTCTGGCTAGGCTGACGGTGGGCTGTTCCTAGCTGTCACTCTGGTCTGTCTCTTGAGTCTTGGTCCCCGTGAGTGATGGGTACCTTGTCTACCTGGAGCACTTCTGCCTGGTGCCCATTCATTAGCAAGAAGCAGTGTTCTCATTTCTTCTTCAGGTGCCCTCTCCTTTTGATCTGCTCATTAATTTTTTTTTCTTTTTTCTTTTTTGAGATGGAGGCTTGCTCTGTCACCCAGGCTGGAGTGCAATGGCACGATCTCCGCTCACCACAACCTCCACCTCCCGGGTTCAGGGGATTCCCTTGCCTCAGCCTCCCCAGTAGCTCAGATTACAGGCATATACACCACTGTGCCTGGCTAGTTTTGGTATTTTTCATAGAGATAGGGTTTTGCCATGTTGGCCAGGCTGGTCTTAAACTCCTGCCTCAGCCTCCCAAAGTGTTGGGATTACAGGCGTGAGCAACCATGCCAGCCGCTAATCTGACTCTTAACAACTAAAAGCCAAAATTGGTCCATATTTCTGTATACCTCAAAATAAAGTTTCCTTTAGCTTCCTGATAGAAGAAGGTATGTGAGTCTCAAAATCTCCCGCTCGGGAGACTAAAGCTTCTATGAGGCACCCAGCACAGATGACAGGACAGCATGGTTTCGTACGGGGTTCTCTGCTATACCGAGAGTGAGTTGTGGCATCATCTCACACTTTGCGAGATAATCTTAGCTTCACTTAGGAGTGGTCAATGTTGACTATTGCTAAAAATAAAATATAAAGAACCGAAGATGAAAATGTACCTTTGGCAAGATCAGGACTCCAGGGGTTCTGACTGTTAAAAATAACTGCCCTCCTGTTCAGACACTTTTCTCCATAGTCACTTAACTGAAGCCTTTTGATTAAGTGGATGCATAACTTTGCTTTCATTTCCATCTGTGGGTCAGACCCAGGTCCGTGTGGCTTCTCTAATGGGGGTGGACGTTTTCCCATTCCTGATTGAGCTCCCTGCTGAGGTGAGTCTGGTCTGCCTTACTGTACACCACCTGCGAGTGTGTGGAAATAATCCTTCTATATCTGGAACCCATTGTTTAGTCTCCTGAGGCTCCTTCAGCTGGTGTGGTGGACCTGGGTGAACTGAATGTTAAGCCTAGGCTGGGCGTGGTGGCTCACTCCCGTAATCCCAACACTTTGGGAGGCCAAGGCAGGCAGATCATCTGAGATCAGAAGTTCAAGACCAGCCTGGCCAACATGGCAAAACCCTGTCTCTGCCAAAAAACACAAAAGTTTAGCCAGGTATGGTGGTGCACACCTGTAGTCCCAGCTACTTGGGAGGCTGAGGCATGAGAATCGCTTGGACCTGGGGGGTGGGGCAGAGGTTGCAGTGAGCCAAGGTCCTGCCACTGCAGTCCAGCCTGGGTGACTGAGGGAGACTCTGTCTCAAAAAAAAAAAAAAAAAAGTGTTAAGCCTGTTGCCATATTCCCCCATAGAAAATCTGATAGGGCCAGCTACTCAGTGGGCAGGAGACTGCACTTCTGTGTACAGCAGTCCCTGCTCATCTGTGGTTCCACCTGCTGCAGTTTCACTTACCCATGATCAACCAGGGGTCCAAAAATATGACATACTGTATTTTGCGGGAGACAGACCACAGTCCAATAACATTCATTACAGCATATTGTTATAATTGTTTGATTTCATTGTTAATCTCTTACTGTGCCCAATTTATAAATTTAACTTTATCATAGGTATGTATATATTGGGAAAAAAACTAGCATTTATAGGGTTCAGTACTGTTTGTGGTTTGAGGCATCCAGCAGGGTGCCCTGGAGCATATAGCGGGGCGGGGGACTCCATTCCTGCTCTTTGATCCAGAGGCATCTGATGGACTTACTGTATTTGTTTCCTGGGGCTGTCATAAACTGTTTCAGACAACAAACATTTACCGTCTCACAGTTCCAGGGGCTGGATGTCAGTTGGGCTGTGCTGCCACTGAAGCCTGTAGGGAAAGACCCTTCCTTGCCTCCTCTGGCTTCTGGGAGTTGCGGCCATCTTCAGCATTCCTTGGCTTGTGGGTGCATCCCTCTGGCCTCTGCCTCCATTGTCACATGATGCCCTCCCAGTGTTCCTCTGCCTTCACATGGCCACCTCTTATAAGGACTAAGAGCCCACACTTCTCTATTACTCTGGTATGGCCTCATCTTAACTAATCACATCTGCAGTGACCCTATTTCCAGTTAAGGTCACATTCTTAGGTACTTAGGTGTCTTTGGGGAGACACAGTTCAACCCATAACCCTGTACAGTATTAAACAACACTTCCTAGGACAAGGGTCAGGGGAAGCAAGCATGTTCCAAGCAGGAAAATTGCGATGCAAAGGGCAAGAGGCACAGGAAAGCAGGGTGGGTCAGTCTCACAGGAGATCGAGAGATTCTCAAATAGCAGGAATGAGGCAGTGCCAGCCACTCTCCTCGTTTCAGTGGAGTCTGTGATAATGACGTGATTGTATTTGCATACCTGTTGTTAGTAACCCCAGATATGGAGACATGTGGCATACAGCGAACGTCCATGTTTCTCCCAGAGATTGTCCTGTTTCCCACATGCCAGGCATAATTTTGTGAACAGAGCAAATTATTATTATTTTTTTTTTTTTTGAGACAGAGTTTCGCTCTTGTTACCCAGGCTGGAATGCAATGGCGCGATCTCAGCTCACCGCAACCTCCACCTCCTGGGTTCAGGCAATTCTCCTGCCTCAGCCTCCCGAGTAGCTGGGACTACAGGCATGTGCCACCATGCCCAGCTAATTTTTTGTATTTTTAGTAGAGATGGGGTTTCACCGTGTTGACCAGGATGGTCTCGATCTCTTGACCTTGTGATCCACCCGCCTCGGCCTCCCAAAGTGCTGGGATTACAGGCTTGAGCCACTGCGCCTGGCCCGCAGATTATTCTTAACATTTTTTGTATTACTAGACCTCCAGATATTATGTGTAGATCAAGACAAGACATCAAAAATTCCTGTAACATCCCAATTTTCCACAAAATACCTGTTCCACCACCAATTCTCCACCCTCATCCTCGGTGGCAAAGATAATTTTCTCCTGTGTTAACCATTTCTAGTCCTGGCCAGGAACTGTGGCTCATGCCTGTAATCCCTGCACTTTGGGAGGCCAACATGGGATAATCACTTGAGCTTGAGCTCTGGAGTTTGAGACCAGCCTGGGCAACATGGCAAAACCCCATCTCTACAAAAATACAAAAATGACCTGGCATGTGCCTATAGTTGCAGCTACTCAGGAGGCTGAGGTGGGAGGATAGCTTGATCTTAGGAGGAAGAAGTTGCAGTGCACTGAGATTGTACCTCTGCACTCCAGTCTGGGTTATAGAGTAAAACATTGTCTCAACAACAACAAGAAAATAGAAAAGAAAAAAAATACACACACACACATACATATGTATATATGTATAGATAATTTCTAGTCCTGTTCTTTTGGTATCACCTCTGATTTCCTTGAGGTAGATACTGCTGGCACAGTAAGCAAGAATTGTCCCCAAACTGGTCTTCTGTGCCAGGAAAGTTCCTTTTTCTTTACTCATCCTTTTTTCTTTCTCTCCTTCCTCCTGTCCTTCTCCTGGATCAGTTCCTTTTCCTGGTCGGGCCAGCTGTCATAGAGCCCCATCCTCAGTGACAGGGCTGTGAGTCAGGTAGACCAAGAGAAACAGGGTGCTTTTCTAAGTTTGTACGTATGGAGAAATGTATCTTTTTTTTTTTTTTTTTTTTTTGAGACAGAGTCTCACTCTGTTGCCCAGGCTGGAGTGCAGTGGCGCAATCTCGACTCACTGCAACCTCCACCTCCTGGGTTCAAGAGATTCTCCTGCCTCAGACTTCCAAGTAGCTGGGACTGTAGACACATGCCACCATGCCTGGCTAATTTTTTGTAATTTTAGTAGAGACGGGGTTTCACCTTGTTAGATGATCATCAGATCATCTGACCTGATGATCTGCCCACCTTGGCCTCACAAAGTGCTGGGATTACAGGCATGAGCCACCATGCCCAGCTGATGTTTTATTGATTGATTGACTGAGATGGAGTCTCACTCTGTTGCCCAGGCTAGAGTGCAGTGGTGTGATCTTGGCTCACTGCAACTTCTGCCTCCCGGGTTCAAGCAATTCTCCTGCCTCAGCCTCCTGAGTAGCAGGGATTACAGGCCATGCCACCATGCCAAGCTAAGTTGTATATTTTTAGTAGAGATGGGGTTTCACCATGTTGGCCAGGCTGGTCTTGAACTCCTGACCTCAAGTGATCCACCCTCCCAAAGTGCTGGGATTACAGGCATGAGCCACTACACCCCGCCAAGAGATGTAATTTTAACAAATATATGCACAAAAACAATCTAGAAGGATATTTGCCAGTATTTGCATTTGTAAATTGTTCTATGACTAGTAGTATTTACACAGTAAATATAATAAATGACTAAGGCAAGTGTTATGGAGTTGAGGAGGCCCAGTGTGCAGTCAGAGCTCCCATCTGTGGCTGGGGAATGAGCCGTCTGTGACCGTCGGGGTGTGGAGTCTCCTCTCCCTGTGCATGTGTATTAAACATCTTCCACAGGCAGCCATTGCCCTTGGGTCCCTTCAGTGCTGGACCACTGAGAAATTCCTGTGTTTCTCCCTAGATCAAATTTGGACCCCTTCAACCAGTACACTGAAGACCAGATTTGGGATGCCCTGGAGAGGACACACATGAAAGAATGTGTAAGTGAAGAGCCAAGGGAGCTGAGCTGGGACGGTGAGGGCAGAAGCACGGAGATGCCCTTGCCATGCACTGCGCTGCCTGCTCTGGCTGCACCGGCAGGATGCTTGTGGGCGGAGGCTTTGAGGCAGGGCTCTCCAGGTCTTTCAGATACCTGGGAAAAGCTGATCTCTCTCGCCCCACCTCACACACTGCCACGGTCCTACTGGCCTTGCACTATCCATTGATTGAAGCCACTTAGAATTCATGGATGCCTTTAATTTGTTTTATTAGTCATGACAGCGTAACATATTTTGGCGCATCCACGTATAAGCAAAAGCTACGTAACGTATTGAGTCCGCAGAAAGCACACAGTGTGCATATGGACCACAGACCTTTGGGATAACTCAGCAGGACCCCACGAGCAGCTGCAGTCAACAGATTGATACCACTGGCCTGGGGTAGAGTCTCTAGGGTGCCTGGGTTGAGTCAGGCCCAGGATCCCTTGCCCTAATTCAGCTGTTACTAGATGAGTGCTGTTTTTCTCTCTGCCTAATGGGATTCCTCGTGTGAAGAATATGTTCTGCAGCTTACAGAGCATGTTTGACAGGCACGGGCCTGTAGCTCTGGACTCCAGACGCAGAGTCATTTTCCTTACTCTGCTTCCTGTTGCGTGACCGTATTTTCAGAACCAAAACTCAAGGCCACTATCTGACTGGATTTGGGGGACATGAAAGTACTGGAATTTCTGGGATGTTTTCATGGTAGAAAGCTGACAGAATAGTCATTGGAATCATGGACTACCTCAGAAAGCGTGGGTCCTAGCACGCACCATTACACCTGCACCTTCGTTCCAGATGAGACAGGTTCTTGGCTAATAATTCTTTCATGTGTTTCGGAATAATTTCTTTTTATCCCTGGATTTTCAGGAAATTCAGCTTAGTTTCTTACCCCTCTGATCTCTAGTTTCCTTCTCCCTAGATTGCTCAGCTACCTCTGAAACTTGAATCTGAAGTGATGGAGAATGGGGATAACTTCTCAGTGGGGGAACGGCAGCTTTTGTGCATAGCAAGAGCCCTGCTCCGCCACTGTAAGGTAAGGCAGTTCATGGTTGGCAGGGAAGGGGTGGCAGAGAATGGGCACATTGAAATGCAGCCTTTCCCTGACCCACTGGGGCCCAAAGGTGTTCCGGCTCTGATCCCTGTGGTGCTTTCTAAGAGCATGACCGGAGGTGACTCTAACCCTGACACAGTTGGGGTATATGGGTTTGGGGAAGGAGAATGGGGGTTGCTTTGCTTTTAACGTCATCCGAGACTGACTCTGATTTCTGGCCATTGAGTAGTTGTACGACTGCAAACCATAGACACAGGAGATGAGAAAAGTGCACGAGACTTGAAGGTCATCCAGTGCAGCCCCTCATTTTACAAACAGGAAAGGGAACGTCCAGAAAGATGAGTGTTGCCAGTCAGAATGGACTCAAGGGGAAAAAGGATTAGCTGTCCGTGCTCATAGCCACGGAGTGGTAGGGGCAGGTACTGATTCGATCCGTATGATACAAATACGCTGTTAGGGAAATGAAGGCAAACACGGCCTTGAAGGTGCATCGCCTCTAAGCAAAAGGATGCTTTTACTTATGTGTGTGCCTGCTTAGAAGAACACAGTAGATGGAGTAAAACTTACAATGAAATACGTTTTAGTAAGACCTAGATTAACCAGCATGCTTAAGGCATTTACCTGTGTTTCTTTCTCCCCTGCTTCTCTGGCAGATTCTGATTTTAGATGAAGCCACAGCTGCCATGGACACAGAGACGGACTTGTTGATTCAAGAGACCATCCGAGAAGCATTTGCAGACTGTACCATGCTGACCATTGCCCATCGCCTGCACACGGTTCTAGGCTCCGATAGGATTATGGTGCTGGCCCAGGGACAGGTACCCAGCCCTTCAGGGACCTTGGCTTGGCATGTCTAGGAGGAAACCGACCCCTGGCAGGAGTGGACCGAGTGCCATCTTTGGAGGGTTCCGGGCATTCAGATGAGCACTTGCAGCAACTCTGGTTGCTGTTGGGAGGGACACAGCCCTCCTAACCACAGGATTACTCAGGCGCCACCCAATGGGGTGCTCATTTGACTTTACTCTTTGTCCTTCTGTTGCTTGTGAGTCCTGACACTGCCTTAGTTCAGAGAGTACATGTACTTAGTGATTCATCCCCATACACAGTCATCACCCGCCTGGCGGCATGTTGAGACCAGCCAGCACGCGTTTGCCTTTCTGCAGTCACATAGCGGCGCAGGCTTCTGTCATCTCGGCCTCTCCCACGGTCTGGCCCCAGCCTTCCCTTCGTCTTCCACTCTTCCCTTGCAGGTGCTGTTGACTGTAGACATCTTGCATTCTCCAAGCTTTTTATCTGTCTTTACTCAGATGGTTTCATCTACCTAAAAGGGCCTTTGCCCTTCTCTGTCCCATATCTACCTGCTCACACCCTGCCTGTCCCTGAAGAATGGCCCAAATGCCAAAGCCTCCATGAACCCTCCCTGGCTGCCTCAGCCACCCTAGACTTCATCTGTACCTCCCTGCAGCTCTTCTGCGTCAACTGATAGGAACTGTGCCGTGCCCTGTCTCCCTAGAGAACTCTCTGAACACTCTCCAAGGGCAGAGTCAGCACATTCATCGTTAGGACCCAGCAGTGCTTAGTACTCTAGTTCTTTGCACAGGTGACGTTGAGTCAATTTATGTTAGACATAGACCTCCTCTGCATACCCCTGGGACAGAAGTAAATCAATGATTTGAAAGAAATAGCAAGCCATTTATAATGGGTAACATGTCCTCTGTTGCAGAAGCTAGAACAGTAACAGCTACTTCTACTGAACGTTACTGTGTGTCATTCACATATAGTCGTCACTGCTTTGTGCTTTACATATGATCTCTCAACATACATGTGTCATTCACATATAGTCGTCACTGCTTTGTGCTTTACATATGATCTCTCAACATACAATCAGTCATCGTAATACCTAGAGAAAGATGTATCATGAATTCTGCTTTACAGATGAGGAGACAGATTCTCGGGGAAAGTCCGTAGCAAGTGGAGTAGGCTGGGCACAGTGGCTGACGCCTGTAATCCCAGCAGTTAGGGAGGCCGAGGCAGGTGAATTGCCTGAGCTCAGAAGTTCAAGACCATCCTGGACAACATGGCGAAACGTTGTCTCTACCAAAAATACAAAAAATTAGCAAGGCATGGTGGCTAGTGTCTTTTGTGACTATCTTTATTTGCCTTAAACTAAGTGTTTACTGAGATTCTGTCATAGATAAGATATATCAAGCTACTACTTTGTACGTAGTGGTTAAATAGAGCCTAGTATAGTATAATAGAAGGGACCAAGAGCATCTTCTGGGAAATTCTTTTTCTTTTTTTTTTTTGAGCCAGAGTCTTGCTCTGTTGCCCAGGCTAGAGTGCAATGGCGTGATCTTGGCTCACTGCAGCCTCTGCTTCTGGGGTCCAAGCGATTCTTCTGCCTCAGCTTCCTGAGTAGCTGGAATTAAAGTCATGCACCACCATGCCTGGCTAATTTTTGTGTTGTTAGTAGAAATGGGGTTTCACCATGTTGGCCAGGCTGGTCTCTTAATTTCTGACTCAGGTGATCTGCCCACCTAGGCCTCCCAAAGTGCTGGTATTACAGGCACGAGCCACCATGCCCAGCTGCAAATTCTTTGTTAAGGACACAAATTCAGACCCCTTTCTATGGGTGGCTTGATGTTTTGGAGTGGAGAGTGAGTCACTCTTTATGAGGGACTCTATCCTTCTCTTCCCTTAATTTTTTTCTTGCTAATTAAAATGTCCTTGTAATTTTAGGAAAGCCTAAAACAAAAACAAAACACCTAAAAAGCATAAAGATAAAAATAGGATAATAAGCCATTTACCCCAGAGATGAGCGTTGTAGTACACTGACTTAGCCCCGCCAGTGTATTTCATGCATCTGCACACACAGACTCCAACAGATGGGGTGCTCTGTACCATAGACACAAAGTACCAGAGTAAAAGAGGCTTGGAGGATGGAATTTTGTTATCCCTTCTGGAAAACAGGCGGGCAGAGGGTTGGTTTTAGTGCAGCTCAGCAGTGTGGGACTCTGCCTCACTCTCAGCCAGTACTCACCTTCCCCTCCTGGCACAGGATGCCCGCTCAAGCACCCAAAGAGCCACCCTCCCAACCAAGTCCAAAGAAAGGACATGTTCTCCTTGTGGCCTGTCCACCAGGCAGGACACGCTCTCCTGGAAGCACCAAGGACACTTCCTCTTACATCTCCTTAACCAAGGTTATGTTCCCTGCCTTTGCCCTGTGGCAGGGGAGGCCAAGAAAGTTGAGTACGTGCATTTCAGCTTCCGTACTCAGCGCAGGAGGTGGGTTCTGCCAGCATATCATTCATTGTTCAGTGGCTATGCAGAAAGCCATGAGAGGAATAGACCTGTGACCAAGTCACTCCCTGGCTTCCTTTTTTTCCCTGACAACTAGACATTCTGAGCGCTTCCATTTCCCTCTACAGGGTTAGATGAGCTTGCATAACAAAATGATGTTTGTCTGGTGTGCCCCTGACTTGAGCTGCAACTTCTCTCCCCTGCAGTTTACTTTTATTTATTTATTTACTTATTTAGAGACGAAGTTTCACTCTTGTTGGCCAGGCTAGAGTGCAATGGCATGATCTCGGCTCACTGCAACCTCCACCTCCTGGGTTCAAGTGATTCTCCTGCCTCAGCCTCCTGGGTAGCTGGGATTACAGGTGTGCCCCACCAGGCCCTGCTAATTTTTGTATTTTTACTAGAGACAGGGTTTCACCATGTTGGTCAGGCTGGTCTCGAACTCCTGACCTCAGGTGATCCACCTGCCTCAGCCTTTCAAAGTGCTGGGATTTACAGGAGTGAGCAACTGCACCCAGCCTATTGTTTTTTATTTATATATATATATTTTGTGACAGAGTCTTGTTCCGTCACCCAAACTGACGTGCAGTGGTGTGATCTCTTCTCACTTCAGCCTCTGCCTCCAGGTTCAAGCCATGCTCCTGCCTCAGCCTTCCCAGTAGCTGGGATTATAGGCGCCCGCCACCACACCTGGCTAATTTTTGTCTATTTAGTAGAGACGGGGTTTCATTATGTTGGCCAGGCTGGTCTTGAACTCTTGACGTCAGGTGATCCGCCTGCCTCTGCCTTCAGAAGTAGGCCCGAGCCAAAGGCACCCAGCCTCCTGTAGGTTATAGACCTGGTTGGTTGGTTCCTTTACTCCCAAGGCTGAAGGAATTTGGATTTATGTGAAGGAGGTCTGGAAGTCTTTTTCTCTGTCCTTTCTCTTACACCCTGGTTAGTTGAAAATAAAACAAATAAGGGGGGAGGTGCCTGCGCGAAGACTAGTTGAATTGTCTCCAGATTCCACCCTCAGGGCATCCTCTGAATCACCTTGCAGTACCCAGAGCTGCATCCTGAGCAGTCTCCTTCTTTTGCAGGTGGTGGAGTTTGACACCCCATCAGTCCTTCTGTCCAACGACAGTTCCCGATTCTACGCCATGTTTGCTGCTGCAGAGAACAAGGTCGCTGTCAAGGGCTGACGCCTCCCTGTGGACGAAGTCTCTTTTCTTTAGAGCATTGCCATTTCCTGCCCGGGGCCGGCCCCTCATCGTCCTCCTACCGAAACCTTGCCTTTCTCAATTTTATCTGTCGCACAGCAGTTCAGGATTGGCTTGTGTGTTTCACTTTTAGGGAGAGTCATATTTTGATTATTGTATTTATTCCATATTCATGTAAACAGAATTTAGTTTTTGTTCTTAATTGCACTCTAAAAGGTTCAGGGAACCATTATTATAATTGTATCAGAGGCCTATAATGAAGCTTTATACGTGTAGCTATATTCTGTACATAGCCTATATTTACAGTGAAAATGTAAGCTGTTTATTTTATATTAAAGCAAGCACTGTGCTGAGAACAGTGCATATTCCTATCATTTTTGTACAGTTTGCTGTACTAGAGATCTGGTTTTGCTATTAGACTGTAGGAAGGGTAGCATTTCATTCTTCTCTAGCTCGTGGTTTCACAGTGCCAGGTTTTCTGGGTGTCCAAAGGAAGACGTGTGGCAATGGTGGGCCCTCCGACAGCCCCCTGTGCTGCCTCCCCATGGCCACTCCAGGGCAGGTGGAGAGGGGCGGGCGGCTGGAGACCAGGCAGGGTGCGGTGAGTTCTCAGGCCTCCTGCCTTCTGTCCTGGTGTCACTGTTTCGGAGAGCAGTGGGGCGAAGCCACAGGCCCCTTTTCACTCCCTGCGTTGGGAACGGGAATCACGGAGACATTCCTCCGAGCCAGGGAGTTTCTTTCCTGCCTTCTTTTTGCTGTTGTTTTTAAACAAGAATCGGTCTATCCACAGAGAGTCCCACTGCCTCAGGTTCCTACGGCTGGCCACTGCACAGAGCTCTCCAGCTCCAAGACCTGTTGGTTCCAAGCCCTGGAGCCAACTGCTGCTTTTCGAGGTGGCGCTTTTTATTTGCCTATTCCCACACCTCCACGGTTCAGTGGCAGGGCTCAGGATTTCGTGGGTCTGTTTTCCTTTCTCACTGCATTGTCGCACAGTCTCTCTCTCTCTCTCTCCCTCTCTCTCTCCCCCCAAAGTCTGCAACTTTAAGCAGCTCTTGCTAATCAGTGTCTCACACTGGCGTAGAAGTTTTTGTACTGTAAAGAGACCTACCTCAGGTTGCTGGTTGCTGTGTGGTTCAGTGTGTTCCCGCAAACCCCCTTCGTGCTGTGGGGCTGGTAGCTCAGGTGGGCGTGGTCACTGCTGTCATCAGTTGAATGGTCAGCGTTGCATGTCGTGACCAACTCGACATTCTGTCGCCTTAGCATGTTTGCTGAACACCTCGTGGAAGCAAAAATCTGAAAATGTGAATAAAATTATTTTGGATTTTGTAAAACTCTTGGTGTATAAAATGGTTCTCTGGGAAGGGAGTGAGATATCCTCGAGTGGCTTTGGGATCTGAATATCCAGCGATGGAGTTACATCTGCGAAGGACAGGTGGCAAAGCTGGTTGGTTGCAGGGGCCATGGGGTCCAGAACACCTGCCATCATCTCTGGTCCTTAGTCCCACTGCTGCCTGTGTTCCCAGGCATGGTCCCCAAATAAACCTCCTTGGCTGCCCATAAGAGGGTGGGAAGTGGAAAGGTGAATGGCTGTAGTGAGGTAGGTGGTCATGGTGAGATGTATTTCAAATGAGTAGTTTGGCCGGGTGTGATAGTTCATACCTGTGATCTCAGCACTTAGGGAGGCTGAGGCAGGCAAATCATGAGGTCAGGAGATCGGGACCATCCTGGCCAAAATGGTGAAACCCCGTCTCTACTAAAAATACAAAAATAAACTGGGCGTCATGGTGGGTGCCTGTAATCCCAGCTACTCAGGAGGCTGAGGCAGGAGAATTGCTGAAACACGGGAAGCGGAGGTTGCAGTGAGCCAAGATTGCATCATTGCACTCCAGCCTGGATGACAGAGCAAGACTCTGTCTCAAAAAATAATAATAAATAAATAAAGGAATTGTTCGTTGAGGATTCTTAGCCATCCAAACAATATAATTACTCTTTCAGCTAATTCGTTCAGAGTCACCCATTGAAAGTTAGTACCCATTCAAAACGGTGCTCATTCTGAAGTTTCTGACTATATTGTGTTGAATGCAGCCAAGAAAGCTTTTAAACTGTTCGGTATTCGTTTGCTGGCCCTCGGTAGAAATTCTATCATACCCAGCCATTTTTCCAAAGGACCCATACTGCCTGGAAAACCCAGGGGCTTAACTCTAAAGTTAAAAATCCAGTTCCATGGGTGTCACACTTCAGGCGCTCGGTAGCTGTATGTGACCTGTGCCTGCCGTGTTGTTCAGTGCAGGCCTGGGACGTTTCTGTCACTGCAGGAAGCTCCGCTGGGCCCCACCAATCTAAATGGTAAGTACTTTTACTGAGGCACTAGATTTATCTTCTAAGAAGATAAGGTCAGCAGAACAAGGCACTTCATGCTCTTCCTGTTCCAAGTGTCTATTAAGACACTGCCTTGCCCTCTCTCAGCTCTGTCCTCTCTCAGTTCTGTCCTCTCAGCTCTGTCGTCTCTCAGTTCTGTTCTCTCTCAGTTCTGTTCTCTCTCAGTTCTGTCCTCTCTCAGTTCTGTTCTCTCTCAGTTCTGTCCTCTCGCAGTTCTGTCCTCTTGCAGTTCTGTCCTCTCTCAGTTCTGTCCTCTCTCAGTTCTGTCCTCTCTCAGTTCTGTTCTTCCTCAGTTCTGTTCTCACAGTTCTGTCCTCTCTCAGTTCTGTCCTCTCTCAGTTCCGTTCCCTCTCAGTTCTGTCCTCTCTCAGTTCTGTTCTCTCAGTTCTGTTCTCTCTCAGTTCTGTCCTCTCTCAGTTCCGTTCTCTCTCAGTTCTGTCCTCTCGCAGTTCTGTCCTCTCTCAGTTCTGTTCTCTCAGTTCTGTTCTCTCTCAGTTCTGTCCTCTCTCAGTTCTGTTCTCTCTCAGTTCTGTCCTCTCTCAGTTCTGTCCTCTCTCAGTTCTGTCCTCTCTCAGTTCTGTTCTCTCTCAGTTCTGTCCTCTCTCAGTTCTGTCCTCTCTCAGTTCTGTCCTCTCTCAGTTCTGTCCTCTCTCAGTTCTGTTCTCTCTCAGTTCTGTCCTCTATCAGTTCTGTCCTCTCTCAGTTCTTTTCTCTCTCAGTTCTGTCCTCTCTCAATTCTGTTCTCACAGTTCTGTTCTCTCTCAATTCTGTTCTCACAGTTCTGTTCTCTCAGTTCTGTCCTCTCTCAGTTCTGTTCTTCCTCAGTTCTGTTCTCACAGTTCTGTCCTCTCTCAGTTCTGTCCTCTCTCAGTTCCGTTCTCTCTCAGTTCTGTCCTCTCTCAGTTCTGTTCTCAGTTCTGTTCTCTCTCAGTTCTGTCCTCTCTCAGTTCTGTTCTTCCTCAGTTCTGTTCTCTCTCAATTCTGTTCTCACAGTTCTGTTCTCTCAGTTCTGTCCTCTCTCAGTTCTGTTCTCTCTCAATTCTGTTCTCACAGTTCTGTTCTCTCTCAATTCTGTTCTCACAGTTCTGTTCTCTCAGTTCTGTCCTCTCTCAGTTCTGTTCTTCCTCAGTTCTGTTCTCACAGTTCTGTCCTCTCTCAGTTCTGTTCTCTCTCAGTTCTGTCCTCTCTCAGTTCTGTTCTCAGTTCTGTTCTCTCTCAGTTCTGTCCTCTCTCAGTTCTGTTCTTCCTCAGTTCTGTTCTCTCTCAATTCTGTTCTCACAGTTCTGTTCTCTCAGTTCTGTCCTCTCTCAGTTCTGTTCTCTCTCAATTCTCTTCTCACAGTTCTGTTCTCTCAGTTCTGTCCTCTCTCAGTTCTGTTTTCTCAGTTCTGTCCTCTCTCAGTTCTGTTTTCTCAGTTCTGTCCTCTCTCAGTTCTGTTCTCTCAGTTCCATTCTCTCAGTTTTGTTCTCTCAGTTCTGTTCTTGCTGTTCTGTTCTCTCAGTTCCGTTCTCTCTCAGTTCTGTTCTCTCAGTTCTAGTCTCTCTATTCTGTTCTCTCAGTTCCGTCCTCTCAGTTCCGTTCTCTCTCAGTTCTGTCCTCTCCCAGTTCTGTCCTCTCTCAGTTCTGTCCTCTCTCAGTTCTGTCCTCTCGCAGTTCTGTTCTCTCTCAGTTCTGTTCTCTCTCAGTTCTGTCCTCTCACAGTTCTGTCCTCTCGCAGTTCTGTCCTCTCTCAGTTCTGTTCTCTCAGTTCTGTTCTCTCTCAGTTCTGTTCTCTCTCAGTTCTGTTCTCTCTCAGTTCTGTCCTCTCTCAGTTCTGTCCTCTCTCAGTTCTGTCCTCTCTCAGTTCTGTTCTCACAGTTCTGTCCTCTCTCAGTTCTGTCCTCTCTCAGTTCCGTTCTCTCTCAGTTCTGTCCTCTCTCAGTTCTGTCCTCTCTCAGTTCTGTTCTCTCAGTTCTGTTCTCTCTCAGTTCTGTCCTCTCTCAGTTCTGTTCTCTCTCAGTTCTGTCCTCTCTCAGTTCTGTTCTCTCTCAGTTCTGTTCTCTCAGTTCTGTTCTCTCTCAGTTCTGTCCTCTCTCAGTTCTGTCCTCTCTCAGTTCTGTTCTCCCTCAGTTCTGTTCTCTCTCAGTTCTGTCCTCTCTCAGTTCTGTCCTCCCTCAGTTCTGTTCTCCCTCAGTTCTGTTCTCTCTCAGTTCTGTCCTCCCTCAGTTCTGTTCTCCCTCAGTTCTGTTCTCTCTCAGTTCTGTCCTCTCTCAGTTCTGTCCTCTCTCAGTTCTGTCCTCCCTCAGTTCTGTTCTCCCTCAGTTCTGTTTTCTCTCAGTTCTGTCCTCCCTCAGTTCTGTCCTCCCTCAGTTCCGTTCTCTCTCGGTTCCGTTCTCTCTCAGTTCTGTCCTCTCTCAGTTCTGTCCTCTCTCAGTTCCGTTCTCTCTCAGTTCCGTTCTCTCTCAGTTCTGTCCTCTCAGTTCTGTTCTCTCTCAGTTCTGTTCTCTCAGTTCTGTTCTCTCTCAGTTCTGTCCTCTCTCAGTTCCGTTCTCTCTCAGTTCTGTCCTCTCGCAGTTCTGTCCTCTCTCAGTTCTGTTCTCTCAGTTCTGTTCTCTCAGTTCTGTTCTCTCAGTTCTGTTCTCTCAGTTCTGTTCTCTCTCAGTTCTGTTCTCTCAGTTCTGTTCTCTCTCAGTTCTGTCCTCTCTCAGTTCTGTCCTCTCTCAGTTCTGTCCTCCCTCAGTTCCGTTCTCTCTCAGTTCTGTTCTCCCTCAGTTCTGTTTTCTCTCAGTTCTGTCCTCCCTCAGTTCCGTTCTCTCTCAGTTCCGTTCTCTCAGTTGTGTTCTCTCAGTTCTGTCCTCTCTCAGTTCTGTCCTCCCTCAGTTCCGTTCTCTCAGTTCTGTCCTCCCTCAGTTCCGTTCTCTCAGTTCTGTCCTCCCTCAGTTCCGTTCTCTCAGTTCTGTCCTCTCTCAGTTCTGTCCTCCCTCAGTTCCGTTCTCTCAGTTCTGTCCTCTCTCAGTTCTGTCCTCCCTCAGTTCCGTTCTCTCAGTTCTGTCCTCCCTCAGTTCCGTTCTCTCTCAGTTCTGTCCTCCCTCAGTTCCGTTCTCTCTCAGTTCCGTTCTCTCAGTTCTGTCCTCTCTCAGTTCTGTCCTCTCTCAGTTCTGTTCTCTCAGTTCTGTTCTCTCAGTTGTGTTCTCTCAGTTGTGTTCTCTCTCAGTTCTGTTCTCTCTCAGTTCTGTTCTCTCTCAGTTCTGTTCTCTCTCAGTTCTGTTCTCTCTCAGTTCTGTTTTCTCTCAGTTCTGTTCTCTCTCAGTTCTGTTCTCCCTCAGTTCTGTTCTCTCAGTTTCGTTTTCTCTCCGTTCTATTCTCTAAGGTCTTTTCTCTCTCAGTTCTGTTTTCTCTCAGTTCTGTCCTCTCTCATCTCTTGGTTCTTCTTCCACCTCGCTCAGCCTGCTTTGCCCCTTTATAGAAAGTATTTTCCTGACTTTTGCCCACTCTGTGTTATCTCCCTGTATGGGTCGTTTCACTCCTATAGTGACAAACCTGCAACTTTGGGACTGGCCCCCTCCTTAGGACAGGTCACCAAGTGCCTCCTGTGGGCATCTCGTAGGCACCCCAAATAGCACTCCTTGACTTAATAGTACCACTGACCACCTCGTCTTTCATACTAGAAACCTGAGTTCATCTTTAACTCTCCTGCCTCTTCTCCAAGTTCAGCCAGGTCACTCCCTGTCCCTTTGCTCTAGTTCAGCAGGTCCACCTCCCCTCTTTTTATATTGTAGTTTAGCCTCTTAATAGGTCTCCCTTCCTGTGCCCCTCTCTGTTGGATATGCCACTGCCAACATATAGACCAAAAATACAAGTGGGCCAGGAATGGTCGCTCATGCCTGTAATCCCACCACTTTGGGAAGCTGAGGCAGGCAGGTTGCTTGAGGCCAGGAGTTTGAGACCACCAGCCTGGGCAACATAGTGAAACCCCATCTCTACCAAAAAAAAAAAAATTAGCCCGGCATGGTGTCACATGCTTGTAGTCTCAGCTACTCGGGAGGCTGAAGTGGGAGCATTACTTCAGCCTGGCAGGTTAAGGCTGTCATGAGACATGACCATGCCACTGCACTCCAGCCTGGGTGACAGAGCAAGACCTTATCTCAAAAAAAAAAAATGTTGGTTGAATACTTCACCCCAAAAAAATTGTCAGAGAGGCCGGGCATAGTGGCTCACACCTGTGATCACTGCACTTTAGGAGGCCAAGGCTGGCGGATCACTTGAGGTCAAGAGTTCGAGACCAGCCTGGCCAACATGGCAAAACCCCATCTCTTCTAAAAACTACAAAAATTAGCCAGGTGTGGTGGCAGGCACCTGTAATCCCAGGTACTAGAAAGCCTGGGGCAGAGAACTGCTTGAATCCAGGAGGTGGAAGTTGCAGTGAGCCAAGATCATGCCACTACACTCCAGACCGGGTGGCAGAGTGAGACTCCATCTCAACAAAAAAATAGTTGTCAGGGATAGCTGCCTATGGAATGGGCCATATTCCTTGTCTTGGCAGTCAAGGATGTTCTTTATCTCGCTCCAACCCTCCTATTCCATTCAATGTTACTAAAATTTACAGTCCATATACTTTCACACCTTCAAGTCTTTGCTATTTTCTCAGCCTGGAATTCCTTCATTCTCTCTTGGATCAAAGGAAACCGAAGACATGACTTTAAAAAAAAAAAAAAACAACTTCAAATTTTATCTCCTCTGCAAAACCTTGCTGTTCAAACCAAATTTCTCTGGCTTCCTGCAACACCTTGCTGATACATCTATTTTAAGGTTAATTTCCTTTTGCTTTGCATATGATAGGTGATTTTATGTTTCTAAGTATTATATTTTACACATAAACATGCTTGATAAGTATCACGGTATTCAGCAGACTTGAATGGTGCTTTATACACGGATGCTCAATGAATATTTATTAATACAAATCGGTGTTGTTGACTTTCTTTAATTGTGGTCATGGCAAAAAGGAATGTAATTGCTTCAGAGAGACAAAGTAGCTTTAAGGGAAAGAGCCCTTTATATGGAATCACTTCAGAAAATAAAAGTGCCCAACATTTACTGAATAGCTTCATGATGTGACGGCCCCTTTTCTGATTATTCACTAGAAACAAGGCATAGCGTTAAAAGTAATGAGCCATAAGGACACAGAAAGACTCAGATAACTGGAACTTTATCTTGCACTGATGGTTGTGTGCCATATTGCTTTTTTTAATTAAATAAGTGACACATGCTTATTGTACAAAATTTGTACAGTAGTTTTTTTAATTAAAAAAGTGATACATGCTTATTGTACAAAATTTGAGAAATGCAGAAAGGTACAATGAAGAAAACAAAAATTGCATGTAGCCTTATTGTGGCAGGCTGTGTTTTCCAAAAATGCTGCAGCATCATCTCCCATCTTACGTGCTCTCCTGTAAAGTGCCTTTGCCACTGCCCCATCAAGAGGTATAGTTTATCTCTCTACCCCGTTGGATTGGGGTGGGCCCTGTGACCACTTTGACCAATATAATATGGGAGAAGTGATACTGTGCCAGTTCTGCACAAAGCCCTTGTGTGGTAAGTAGCGCAAACTTACCATCTCTTGGGAGCCAGCTGTCATGTAAGCAGTGCAACTATCCTGAAACCACATACTGTGAGAAGTACAAGCCACATGGAGAGACCCTGGAGGCTGAGATATGCAGAGATGGAGTAAGGCTGAGGAGTACTGAGGCATCAGACATGCAAATGAAGATGCCATTTTGCAAGTAGAACTGGCTCCAGCCCCAGCCATCCCGGCTGATCAGAGATGAACCGCCCTGCTGAGCCTTTCCCAAATCTGAGCAAAATAATGTTCTTTTAAGCCACTACATTTTAGAGTAGTGACACAGCACTACTGAAGCATCCATCACCCAGAAATAACCAATGTTATATTGCTGTGTTCTTTGTAGCTTTTCTAAGCATGCATGTTTTGCTTTGTTTTTCATTCATTTTTGTTGTTGTTTTGAAGACAGAGTTTCACTCTTGTTGCCCAGATTAGAGTGCAGTGGCATGATCTCGGCCCACTGCAACCTCCACCTCCTGGGTTCAAGTGATTCTCCTGCCTCAGCCTGCCAAATAGCTGGGATTACAGGCATGTGCCACCATGCCTGGCTAATTTTGTATTTTTAGTAGAGACAGGGTTTCTTCATGTTGGTCAGGCTGGTCTTGAACTCCCAACCTCAGGTGATCTGCCCGCCTTGGCCTCCCAAAGTGCTTAGGATTATAGGTGTGAGCCACTGCACCTGGCCTGTTGTTTTTTAAGACTGTTTCCACTGTGTTGCCCCTGGGCTCAAGTGATCTGCCCACTTCAGTCTTCAAGCTTTTTAAAGATTACCAAAAACATTATGCATACTTTTCTTTGTTAGAAATCCATTAGCACATAAATATAGAAAATGTATGGAGTAGAGATACATCTTAATCATACCCTGTAAAGAAGGCAAGCACTGTTAATGATTTGATCTATATTTTTCCAGGCTTTTTTTTTCTAAACACATAACAGCATTGTTCATAGACCAACCTTTTTTTTTTTTTTTTTTTTTTTTTTTGGTGATGTCTTGCTCTGTCACCCAGGTTGGAGTGCAGTGACGTGATCTTGGCTCAATGCAACCTCTGCCTCCCAGGTCAAAGTGATTCTTCTGCCTCAGCCTCCTGAGTAGCTAGGACTACAGGCACATGCCACTATGCCCAGCTAATTTTTGTATTTTTAATAGAGACAGGGTTTCACCATTTTGGCCAGACTGGTCTCAAACTCCTGACCTTGTGCTCCACCTGCCTCAGCCTCCCAAAGTGCTGGAATTACAGGGGTGAGCCACCGAGCCTGGCCCTAGACCAACTTTTAAAAACAAAATTGGAATAACTTAAACAATTTGTATGATCTCAACATGTGAGAGACATTTTCTGGCTGGGTGCAGTCACTCACATGTGTAATCCCAGCCCTTTGCAGGAGGCCAAGACTGAGGGATCACTTGGGGCCAGGAGTTCAAGAACAGCCTGGGCAACCTAAGGAGACTCCATCTCAGTTCAAAAAAATCAGAAAGAACATTTTCTCTTGTCATGAAATATTTGTCAGAAGAATTTTAATGATTTTATAACTTCCTTATAGAGATCCATGTGTTTCATTCAACAAATATTTGAACATCTAGTATATGGCAGGCATTGTTTCAGGAGCTGACATAGTACAGTAATGGATAAAACAAAAGTCTCTGCTGTCAGGAAGTTCACATTCTACTGGGAGGACAGTCAATAAGTAAGGTATGTGGTGTATGGTATTAGATAATGATAAGGGCTAAGAAGGAAAAAGAAAACCGAGAAAGGGATATGAAATGTCAGGACCAGTGGGTAAAATTTTAGATAGGCTGGCCAGGGAAAATCTCACTGAGAAGGTGGCTTTTGACGCAGTATGTATAGGACCAGTCCACTTTTGATGGACATTGAGTTATTTTGGCTTTTTATTTTTGCATATTGTCTTTAAATTGGATTTTGTTGTTGTTATTCGTTTTGTTTTGAGACAGAGTCTCACTCTGTCACCCAGCCTGGAGTGCAGTGGTGCCATCTCAGCTCACTGCAACCTCTGCTTCCCAGGTTCAAGCGATTCTTCTGCCTCAGCCTTCTGAGTAGCTAGGTAATCCTACCACCACCACGCCCACCATCACCACCTAGGGGCCCACCACCACGCCCAGCTAATTTTTGTATTTTTAGTAGAGACAGGGTTTCACCATGTTGGTCAGGCTGGTCTCGAACTCCTGACCTCAGGTGATCTGCCGCCTCAGCCTCCCAAAGTGCTGGCATGAGCCACCGTGCCCAGCCTAAATTGGATTTTTAATATTTCCATAGTGCCATTTTGTGCTTTCCCAGCTCATAATTTTCTGTTGCCAAGTACAGTAGCTGTAAGAAACAAGCCCAGGCTTTCAGCAGTTTACCACAGTAACCAAACTCCTGTAGCAAAGCAGTGTGGTCTGTGGAGGGGTGGAATGATGGTTCTGCCTGTGTGTTCCTGAACCCAGGCTCCCTCCCTCCCAGTCACCCTGCAAACCTCTAGATTAGAGGTTCTCTGCTGGATCTGCTGTCTGATCAGAGAAGAGAGCACAGAATGTCGAGAAGAAAGTGTTAGGAGCCAGACCTGGAAACAGTAGCTGTTGCTTCTGCGCTCATTTTCTCAGCATTCAGGGGCACCTGTGTGCTAAGCACTGTACTAGGTACTTTCAGCATCACCTTACTTGATTTTCTCAACCACTTTCCAAGGTAGCTATAAGTAAGCACATTTTGCTGATGAGAAAAGTTTCATGGAGATTTAAGTTGTCTCAAGCCAATATCCAGTATGAAGCTAATCACACAGAAATCAAACCCAAACAGCCTGCTGTGCCTGGGCACAGGCCCTTGGCTGAAGCTGTCGATCCAGCATTCCTTCTCCAAGGGCCACGGAAGGGGCCTTCCCGTGCATGGGGTCTGCGGACAGACATGGAGGAGCAGAGGAGAGTGCGCCAGCTCTGAGGCCCTGGATGCAGCCTCAGACAGGAAACGGGAAACGCGCGGCGGAGCTGGGGGCAATGTGAGCCGCAGGAAGGAGGCCTCTGAGGCCAGACCGGAAGCTCTGGCAGGGTCACCAGCTCTGGTTCCTTGCATGTGTGTTCTCTAAGCATATTGGAACCTTCCTTGTGAGAATGCCAGCCTGTCCCAGCTGGAGGCAGCTGTGGAAAGAGAAAACTGGACTTGGAGACCGAAGGCCTGGGTTAGCATCGTAGCCCTCCCACTTCCTCTAGCAAATCACTGCACCTGCTGAGCCCTGCCTGCTTCGTCTGCGAGTAGACAGAGCTGCAACGTAACAACCTTCACAGTGTTGGAGAGGGGACGGGTTTAGAATTTGGTGTGGAAATATGTCATACAGGGGCGCAGCTGTCATCTGTCATCTTAGTTGAATTGAGGTTGGTTGGTTGGTTTGTTTGATTGTTTTTGAGACAGTCTCGCTCTGTCGCCCAGGCTGGAGTGCAGTGGCACAATCTCGGCTCACTGCAACCTCTGCCTCCTGGATTTAAGCGATTCTCCTGCCTCAGCCTCCTGAGTAGCTGGGACTACAGGTGCATGACACTATGCCCAGCTATGTGACTGGCCAGTCACCCACGGCCTCTGCTCCAAATCCCTGTGACCCGTCACCCTGGAATCTGATCACACTCTGGCCCACTGTGCTGGGTGTGTCTCTGTTCCCAGGACGGTGTCCGACCCTTAGTTGCCAGCATGCTATGACCCTCAGGCAAGGAGGGAGGGGAGGAAGTTTGTCAAAGTTCGACACACTTGAAAATGCTAAGTGGGCAAATCTCCCTTTGGGATGGTAAACTTTAACAAAAGGCTACCCAGCACTTTGGGAGGCAAGATAGGCGGATCACTTGAGGTCAGGAGTTTGAGACCAGACTGGCCAACATGGCGAAACCCCATCCCCACTAAAAATACAAAAATTAGCCAGGTGTGGTGGTGCATGCCTGTAATCCCAGCTACTTGGAAGGCTGAGGCAGGAGAATTGCTTGAACCCAGGAGGTGGAGGTTGCAGTGAGCCAAGATCTGAGATCACACCACTGCACTCCAGCCCGGGTGACAGAGGGTGACTTGGTCTCAAAAAAAAAAAAAGAGAATGTTTCAAATGCACTATCTGATTTTAAGGAGTCTCCAAGAAACATTCCCCACCACAATAACAGATGGCAGCTGGAGCCCAAAATGGAATGTGATGAGTGGGTCACAAGGCAGGTGGCAGGTCCATGTTTCTATCCTGGCTCCATCTCCAAAACCATAGTTACCATCACAGCCAGTGCCCGACAACCTTCATCCATGCGAAAGCCTCTGCTAGCCGCCCTCCCAATCACCAAAAGCATCTGAACGCCACCGAACCCTGGGACAGTACAGCAGATTACATGCAAGATGTTCAGTTGAGGAGGGTCCCTGGCCTCAAGCTGCTGTCACTGCAGTGCAAAGAGGAGGTGGTCAAACAAAGGCCTGGTGGTGATGTATAAAAGCAGCAAGAGGGCCCGGCAAGGTGGCTCACGCCTATAATCCCAGCACTCTGGGAGGCCAAGGCGGGTGGATCACAAGGTCAGGAGTTCAAGACCAGCCTGGCCAAGATAGTAAAACCCCATCTTTATTAAAAAAATACTAGCCGGGCATAGTGGCAGGCACCTACAATCCCAGCTACTGGGGAGGCTGAGGCAGGGAGTTGCTTGAACCCGGGAGGTGGAGGTTACAGTGAGCCAAGATCATGCCACTGGACTCCAGCCTGGGCGATGAGTGAGACTCTGTCTCAAAAAAAAAAGAAGGTAGCATGAGGAGCTGCCAAGAAGGGCTCACTGGTGGCTCACACGGCAGAGTGCTGAGCACCATAGGACAGGGACTTGGGGGCCACTGGGTCCTTTTGCCAGTGAGTCACATCACTCAGTCGCAACTCGGGGCTCCAAGCAGTCGCTGACACTGTTGGAGAAACCCAGAGAAAGGGAGACGTGGCGCATGCCCTTGAACTGGTCAGGCTGTGTAATCAAGGTGGGGCGAACGCAGTGATAACAGAGCCAGTCTCGGCCCAGAACAAAGCGAGGAGCGCTGGGGAGACGGCTGCTGTGTGAAGCTTTTGGAGGCCTGCGGTCTCTCCGGCAGTATTTGGAGGAGGGAGGAGTGTGCTTTGCTGGAAACAGAAGGCAGGGGTTTCTGGAACTTGCAGCGGTGTTGCTATTGTACCAGCACAGTACAAACAGCACTTCCACAGCACGGTCAGTCCACGGCACTTTCACACCACACAGCTCAGCTGAGCCCCAGCCCTGTGGGGTAAGCAGTTATCACATCGACTGGAGATAAGGCAGGTAGAAAGGCAGGCGTGAGGCGCCCTGAGCAGAGGGAACTGCACGAGCTTGTCAACAACCTCTCTACCCAGGTAGGGGCTCCGGGCCTCTGATATCTCTGTCCCTTAACTCCTTTAAACATGGAGTAAAAGAGGCTGGGTGAGGTGGCTCATGCCTGTAATCCCAGCACTTAGGGAGGTCAAGGCGGGCGGATCACCTCAGGTTGGGAGTTTGAGACCAACCTAACAAACATAGAGAAACCCCGTCTCTACTAAAAATACAAAAAATTAGCTGGGCGTGGTGGCACATGCCTGTAGTCCCAGCCACTCAGGAGGCTGAGGCAGGAGAATTGCTTGAACCCGGGAGGCAGAGGTTGCAGTGAGCCGAGATCGCACCATTGCACTCCAGCCTGGGCAACAAGAGCGAAACTCCGTCAAAAAAAAATTTAGTAAAATAGATGCCACATAAGTGTCACCATTTTAACCATTTTTCAGTGTGCGGTTCAGTGGGGTGAGGTACTCTCTCATTGTCGTGCGGCCATCATGCCCATCCACCTCCAGAACGTTTTCATCTTTCCAAACTGTGCCTCCGTACCCAGGAGCACTGTCCCGTGACTCTGTAAGCCTCGAGTGAAATGAGTCTCCATCCTAACTGGCGTTACGCCTATGGATTCCCTAACACATCTTTGCAAACAGTCTCAATTAAACTCTCCGCAGTTTACCCAACTGGGCTGTGACATCTATCTCTTGCTGGGCACTGGTACAGTAGCTCTATGAGGCAGTTGGCTAAAATACTCTTCTCTTCGTTGTACAAATGAGAAGCTGGGCCCGGGGGGGAGGCTAAATACTTGCCCAAATACAAAACCAGGAAGAGTAGAACTGAGATTTCAGCTTCAGCAATCTGGTTCCAAGAGAGTTGAAACCTAAGGGAAGGCTACATAGTCCAGTATGGTGGTGCCGCTGGAGTCCCAGAGACTCAGGAGACTGAGGCAGGAGGATTGCTTGAGCCCAGGAATTTGAGGTTACAACGAGCTATGATCATGCCACTGCACTCCAGCCTGGGTGACACAGTGAGACAGTCAAAAGAAAGTAAGAAAGAGAGAGAGAGAAAGAGAAGAGACAGGAAAGAAAAAAGAAGGAAGGAAGGAAATAAAGAGAGAAAGAGAGAGGGAGAGAAGGAGGGAAGGAGGAAGGGAGGGAGGGAGGGAGAGAAAGAAAAGAGTAAAAAGAAAAAGAAAGAAAGATAAGACAAAAAGGAGAAAGAAAGAGGCCAGGTGTGGTGGCTCACGCCTGTGATCCCAGCACTTTGGGAGGCTGAGGTGGGCGGATCACCTGACTCCAGGAGTTCGGAACCATCCTGGCCAACATGGTGAAACCCCATCTCTATCTATTAACACTACAAAAATTATCTGGGCGTGCTGGTGGGTGCCAGTGATCCCGGCTGCTCAGTACTTAGGAGGCTGAGGCAGGAGAATCACTTGAACTGAGAAAGACCGAGAGAGAAAGAAAAGGCTACTGAACTTGACAGCTGAGAAACATGTGGATTCAGCGCTTGCTGAAGAGGCCTCAGGCCAGGCTGCTGTGCATCTGGGCAGAGGCGAGCAGGAGACCAGCTTCAGGCGTGTCGAGATGGAAGCAGGTGTCCTGAGGGGAGACACTGCCACTGCTAGCAGCTGCCCCTTGTCCCTTCCTGAGCTGAGCCATGCAGTTGGCTGACCCTGACACGAAGAGGCTGAGAGGAGCATCACCAGGGATGAGCTCCGAGGGTTGGAGGTGAGGATGATGCTGACGCAGGAGCGAAGGTGTCCCAACCCGCCCCAGACCACAGCCCTGCTGCCCGGGTGAGGGGCATGGGCCAGGTGTCACTGGTGTGGCCAGTTGGATTTGCTCCACTGAGAAGGGCTCCTGGGTCTGCCTCCCTCCATGATGCTGCCTCAGAGCACTGGCATAAAAGCAAGGCCAGGTGCTGCGGAGAGCCGAGTGGCCGGAGTGCGTCAGAGCCTCGGGACCCAGAGCAAAAGCAGGGAGAGGAGACACAGGACCAGCGAGATGCTGTCCCTGCTGAGCAGGCTGGCTCTACTGGCCGCCCCCTTCCTGCTCCTGAAACTCCGCACCTTCTGCTGGGACAGGAGCCACCTTCCTCCTGGCCCACTCCCCTTCCCCATCCTTGGAAACCTGTGGCAGCTGCGCTTTCAGATGCACCCAGAGACACTGCTCCAGGCAGGAAATCTGTGCGGCAGCTTGGAGGCCCCAAAGGGGTGGGCAGATGAACCTCCCTCCCTCTCAGCCCAGCGGCACTTCAGGCAGAAGAAGGAACAGGGTCAGACACGTGTGAGTGAATCTTGGTCTTGCCATTCATTAGCTGGGAGGCTTTGAGCCTCAGTTTCCTCGCCTGTCCAATGCAGGATGGTAGGGGGATTGCAAAAATTGTGGACTTGGTACAGAATCTAAGGAGTCTACTCTAAGAAATTCTGAATGCTGTAGAAGTCCGCTGCTGAGGGGACATGGTGGTGGAAACCACTGAACAGAACCCGGCTCCCGGAGAGCACCGTGTGAGGCTGGAAGAAGGTTTCTGAAAAGCTTCTTGGAATGGGAGGTGGGGGAAATGGGACCCCCCCCAACCAAGGGCACAGTCACGTGATGGTTCGCAAGGAATCTCTGCACAAAGCCACCTCCAGGGTAGCTGGAGCCACAGCCGCAGGTGGACACTGACTTTCCTATGGCCAGGCTCAGCCTTTTTTTTTTTGAGACCGAGTCTTACTCTGTTACCAGGCTGGAGTGCTGTGGTGCAATCTGGGCTCACTGCAACCCCCACCTTCCAGGTTCAAGCGATTCCCCTGCCTCTGCTTCCTAAGTAGTTGGGACCACAGGTGCCCACCACCGCACCCAGCTAATTCTTTGTATTTAGTAGAGACGGGTTTCACCATGTTAGTCAGAATGGTCTTGATCTCCTGACCTCGGGATCCGCCCGCCTCTGCCTCCTAAAGTGCTGGAATTACAGGCATGAGCCGCCGCACACAGCCGCTCAGCACTCTTCTTAATCACACTCAACAAATTTAAAAAAAAGTATCTGTTTGGAGCTATCAGATGATTATGAACCTCCGGCTTCCCAGGCAGTGGAAGGGGCACTGCACTGGAGTCTGGAGACCTGGGTTCAAGGTCCTTGTCTTTTGCTGTCTTTTTTGGCCTCTGTTTGTTGGGTTTTTTGTTTGTTTGTTTGTTTGAGACAGAGTCTCGCTCTGTAGCCCAGGCTAGAGTGCAGTGGTGTGATCTCGGCTCACTGCAACCTCCGCCTCCCAGGTTCAAGCAATTTTCCTGTCTCAGCCTCTGGAGTAGCTGGGACTACAGGTGCACACCACCACGCCCGGCTAAGTTTTGTATTTTAGTACAGATGGGGTTTCACTATGTTGGCTGGTCTTGAACTCCTGACCTCAGATGATCTGCCCGCCTTGGCCTCCCAAGTGCTGGGATTACAGGCATGAGCCACAGCGCCCGAGCTGGCCTTTGTTTTTTAACTTACAAGATGGAGATAAAGATTCCTACCTGCACACTGCTTATACTGAGGGAGGACGCAAGTAACATGGTAAAGACCACGTGGGACACCGAGCCCTGGAAACACTGGTTCCTTAGCACCATCTGTAAAATGGTGGAGCATTCCCCACTCCTGGGCTAATGCTGGGCCCTGACTATTGCAAGTGTTCAGGGGGCCTGTGACTGAGGGTTTGCCTACCTGGGGAACGGGGTGGAGGCGCTTTGAGTTGTTCCTGTGGTGAGGGTCACCCTGTCTCTCCACCGCTGGCACAGACCCACGGCCATCCGTTCACCGTGTGGGTGGCCCCGAACCTGTCCCGGTGCTGAGCAGCTTCCAGGCGGTGAAGGAAGCGCTGGTCTCCGGCAGGCCCCTCACCTGCTCTTCCAGGACCTGTTTGGAGAAAGAGGAGGACTGCCCTCCTGCTGGGGAGGGGAGGTGGCTGGACGGTCGCTACACCCAGGGAGTCCGGGCTGGCCCAGAACTGTTACCCTCGAGGGGACGGCCAGGAAGACCTGTGTGAGGGGTGAGTGGGGTGGGTGACAAGGAGCCAGCTCCGCGGGTCGAAAGACCTGGATTCAAGTCTCAGCCCAAGCTCTGGCCAGCTCTGTGACCTCGGGCACATCGGCCTCACTCTATGCTCGTCAGGGGGCTCCTGTGTAGATGGGGATGATGAGGATGCCTCCTATATCCTGAGAATGTGGGCAAGCGGGGCGGCTGCTGGGGGCTAGAGGGGTGCTGGGGGGGCAGAATTAAGTGGCCAAAATACCTGAGAGTGCCCAGTCAGTGCTGGTGCAGCAAATGTCCGTGTTCCCTCCTTCCCTCTCCCCACAAACCCTCCTCCCTGCTGTTTTTATTTTTATTATTTTTTTTAAGACAGTCTCCCTCTGTCACCGGCTGGAGTGCAGTGACACAATCTCAGCTCACCGAAACCTCTGCCTCATGGGTTCAAGAAATGAAGCAGTTCTCCTGCCTCAGCCTCCCAAGTAGCTGGGATTACAGGTGCCTGCCACCATGCCTGGCTAATTTTTTTTTTTAGTAGAGACGGGGTTTCACCATGTTGCCCAGGCTGTTCTCGAACTCCTGACCTCAGGTGATCCACCCACCTCAGCCTCCTCAGCCTCCCAAAGTGCTGGAATTACCATCGTGCTCAGCCCCCTGCGTTCTTTATCTCCTCTCCATTTCTTGTGGGGACTCTTAAAGGAAAACCCATGTTGGTGGACTGAGGGAGGGCATAGCTGAGACCACCTTGAGGGCACCAAGCTTGCTGACCACCCTCTCAAATGTGCCTCCGCCCTTGGACAGAACATCATTCCAGAGGTGATTTTGGGGTCTGCCCTCCAGGCCCTGCCCGTGTGAGAGCCAAGTGGTCTTGGCCTGGGAGGCTGGGAGGGGCTGGTGACTGTCCACCCCACCTGCCTGGACGCAGGCATCATCTGCAGCCATGGGCACATGTGGTGGCAGCAGAGACGCTTCTGCCTGGTGATGCTTCAAGGGCTGGTCCTAGGCAAGCTGGCACTGGAGAAGCAGCTACAGCAAGAGGAGCAGAGCTGGCGGAAGCCTTCCACCGGGAGCAGGGTGAGCAGCAGGCTGGCGGCAAGCCTACCCTCACCCCTCTCCCCATGCACACGCCCACCCGTGCAGAGGAGCCAAGCTTCTCTGTATAGGCCTGTGTCTGTGACACCTGGGAACATTAACAGCAGTTTTCAGCTCCATCGAGTGGGAGTTTCTCCAACGTGGGTGGACAGAGGCCCAGGATGGCCAGGTCACTGGGAAGCCAGAGCCCTCCTTGATAGCTGGGGAGGTAATCTCCATCAATATCCAAGACAGCCAAGGGCAGTGGCTCCCACCTGTAATCCCAGCACTTTGGGAGGCTGAGGAGGATGGATCTCCTGAGGTCAGGGATTTGAGACCAGCCTGGCCAACGTGGTTTCTACTAAAAATACAAACAATTAGTTGGGCATGGTGGCACGTGCCTGGAATCTTAGTACTCTAAAGGCTGAGGCAGGAGAATCGCTTGAACCTGGGAGAAGGAGGCTGCAGTGAGCCAAGGTCCTACCATCGCACTCCAGCCTGGGCAACAGAGAGAGACTCCATCTCAAAAAAAAAAAAAAAAAGGAAAAACTAAAAAACATATCATCCAAGGCGTCTCATACCTCCTAGCCATTGGCACATGCTGTTCCCCTTCCAGAACGTCCCAGCCCATGCCCCTTCCCTCCCCATGAGAAACCTCTGCTCCTCCCTCCAGAGCAGCTGCAGCCACCTGCCCTGAGAAGGCCTCCCAAATGCCAGGCCCCCAAACCTATTCCCTGTGACATACCTGCCCCGCATTCTGTTTTCATGCAAATGGCTGTCTGTCTCCCATGCCTCTCTCTAACCTGGCTCTTACAAGGTGCTTGGTAACGTTTAGGTTTTTTGTTTGTTTTGTTTTGTTTTTGAGACAGAGTTTCGCTCTTGCCCAGGCTAGGTGCAGTGGTACAATCGCGGCTCACTGCAATCTCCACCTCCTGGGTTCAAGTGATTCTCCTGCCTCAGCCTCCTGAGTAGCTGGGTTTACAGGTACGCGCCTCCACGCCTGACTAATTGTTGTATTTTTCGTAGAGATGGCATTTCACCTGAGCTCAACCTGACTTCAGGTGATCCACTTGCCTCGGCTTCCCAAAGTGCTGGGATTATAGGCGTGAGCCCCCACGCCCCTCCAGTAAGTATTTGTTGAGTGCATGAATGAGGAACGGGAATCAAGAACCAAGTTGGTGAATGAGTGACTTAACAGGAGATGGGAGGGGGGCTTAGGGCAGTGGTCCTTGTGCCGCCTCGCCCTGAGCCCTGCCCCGCTACCGTCAGGTATCCATTGTCAGGTCCACAGTCAGAGTCATCCAGCCCTTGTGTTTGGCCATCGCCTCCTCTCGGAGGATCCCGTCTTCCAGGAACTGGCTCAAGCCATCAACTTTGGCCTGGCCTTCGTCAGCACTGTGTAGCGCCGGGTAATTGGCATTTGGGGAGGCGAGTGTGCAGGCTATCAGACTGGGGGCCCAAGGCAGGCAGGGGCCTCAGCCAGGGCCTGGCAGGGATGGTGCCAGGTGGGCAGGAGGGAGACTGCGACGTCTGCCTGGTAGCGGGCACATTCAGAGCATCAAACCTTTGTTGTGGTTCAGCATGAACGCATGGGCAGGGAATCAGAGGCAGGTTACATCCTCAGCAACACAGCTTTCTGGGCCCGTAACACCCAAGCTAAGCCCTAAGCACAACTGCTCTGATGCTAGAAATCGATGCTCAGTGCTGCAAAGGAAAACTAGCACTGAGGCAAAGGATCTTTCGGCAACGCAATGTTTACCTCCTGGACTGCAGGAAGGGGACCCTCACTAGCCATCGTGCCACGAGAGTACAAGGAACAAAGGAAAACACACAACTCTATCACTTACACATTTGGGGTCGTCCTTTCTGCTGTGTCTGATCTCCCTTGGCTGGAGCCAGACCCCACAATCTAAACTAAAACTAATTGGCCAACAACTTAAAACGTTTCTAAACAGGTAAAAGCAGTGGAGAGCTGGGACATGCCTGTGAGCACGTCCAGCACAGACATCTTGGTTCAAGTACAAGGACATAGAATGTGCTACGTGCCTGTAAGCACGGCATGTCTAACAGCTACATGGGATAGGGCTTCACAATGTTATTAGCACACTTACTCTTTAACAAGAAAGGAAACTTTAAAAAGGGACTTTTCTACTTCTCACATCTGACCACCGCTCTCATTTCTGTCCATTATTTTGGGGGTCTCCAGATGAGAGGCAGCCCCAGGTTACTCAAGTCAAAGGCTCCAGCCCACTTTGGAGCCCCCGACTCAGGGACTGGCTCCTGAGTAGGCCCTGGGCGGTCCTCTCTCTCCACAGCTGTACCACGTGTTGCCCTGGGCCTTCGACACCTCCCAGGACCCCACCAGGAGATACGTTTAGTACCAAGTGACCGTACGGAGCTACGTCTGCGAGGAGATCAACAGGTGCAAACTTAGGGCAGCGGAGGCCCCTAAGGGCTTCGGCAGCTGCCACCTGGCCCAGACCTCCAAGGTGGGCCTGGATCAGCTGCGTAGCAAAGGAGGGGCCATCTTTTTGAGCTGCACCTCGTTTCTAAGCCACGGTCTGTTTCTCATCTTTGACTCTATCTACAAGCTTTCAAAGCACCCTGAAAGCTTGAATTAAAATAGGGTTTTTACCCCCTACCTTTTTTCCCAGGGCAGGGCTGGCTTCTGCAGACACTGGTAGGCTGGGACGCAGAAGACCTGGCTGATGTCAGGGCCAGAACCCCAGGGCCACCCCCCATAAACGCTGATGCAGCCCTGAGAAACGGGCCCTCTTGAGGGCTTGGAACCACAAGTCTTAGACTGGGCTTCAGGGAAACCCCAGGGCTCTGTCAGGAGAGAACTTTAAACCTGGAGCTGCGCCCTCCCAACCCATCCCCCACTCCCCAGGCCATGGAGTGGGGGATGCCAGGCCCTGTCCCCACATTCAATGAGGAGAACCTGGTCCAGGTGGTGATCGGCCTGTTTCTGGGAGGCACCCCACGGCCACCACCCTGCACTGGGCACTCATCTGCATGGTCCAGCACAGAGCTGTCCAGGGTGAGGGGCCCTTGGTCACACCCTGGCTGACTGCCCCATGTGTGGGGCTCCTGGGTTGCGGGCACTGCCCCCATCACTCTCCTTGCTCTGTGGCCCCAGGGGTGGGTCCTGGTCCCGCCGCCGTGGTACAGGAAGTATTCCTGGTCTCGAGACAGGAGGGGCTTCATTCCCTACCCCGTGGCTTACTGTGTCCTGCCGGGCAAGTCATTCCACCTCTCAGACCCAGCATACCACGGACAACGCTATTCTACTCATTCAGTAATGATTCAGCACCTACTATGTGCCAGCCTTGTGCTGATGCCCACCTCAAGATCACAACTGTGGAGAGGAACATGTAGGTGGATTTCTCTCAAGGACAAATGGGCTATGACCTGAATTCAAATCTGATGCCACCAATTTCATGACCTTGGGCAAAAGTACCTGTCCTGTTAGAGCCTCAGTTTCTCCATTTTACAAATAGTGACAACAGTCCCATCTCCATAATAATGCTTTTTTTTTTTTTTTTTTTTGAGACAGAGTCTCACTGTGTTGCCCAGGCTGGAGTGTAATGGTGTAATCTTGGCTCACTGCAGCGTCTGCCTCTTGGGGTCAAGCAATCCTCCTGGCTCAGCCTCCTGAGTGCTGGGATTACAGAAGCACCACTACAGGCTGCTAATTTTTTTGTATTTTTAGTAGAGATTGGGTTTCACCATGTTGGCCAGGGCTGGTCTCGAACTTCTGACCATCGGCGACTCACCCATCTTGGCTTCCCAAAGTGCTGGAGTTACAGGTGTGAGCCACTGCATGTAGCCATAATGCTCTTCATATAGAACACCTGACACATAGCAGGTTCTCAAATCTGGGTGCCTTCTCTTGTTCATAAAAAGCAAGCTCTGCCTCAGAGGAGGGTCTGCTCCTGTGACACCAGGAGTGGCAAGGTGGTTTGGGGTGACCTAAGGCCCACAAGCCTCGGCAGCAGTGTCCTGGGTGGGGATGGAGGCGGTGAGGCAGGATGGAGAGGTCAGGGCACAGGCCCACACTGAGCCACCCGCAGAGAGGGTGCAGCAGGAGCTAGAGCAGGTGTTGGGCACGGCCCCGGTTGTCTGCAATGAAGACCGCAAGCGACTGCCTTACACCTGTGCTGTCCTCCACGAGGTGCAGCGCCTTAGCAGCGTCGTGGCAGCGGGTGCTGTGCACCAGTGCATGACCTCCACCCGTGTGTGCAGCTATCCCATGAGCAAGGTAGGTGGCCCTACATGGCCCCACACCCAACCCAGTACCTGCAGAAAGCATCCTTCCTGCCCAGCACAGCCACCTGCTACAGCTTCTGCCAACCTGCCAGCTATCAATCACATAATGGCTCTCTCTCTCTTTCTCTCTGGCATCTGGGACAGGAGTTGTGATTATAAAACGATGTAGTCAGGTGCCATGGCTTATGCCTACAATCCCAGCACTTTGGGAGGCTGAGGTTGGAGGACTGCTTGAGCCTAGGAGTTCAAGATCAGCCTGGGCAACATGGCAAGACCCCGTCTCTACAAAACTTAAAGAAAATATTAGCTAGGCATGGTGGTGAATGCCTGTAGTCCCAGATATTTGGAAGGCTAAGGCAGGATCGATTGAACCCGGGAGGCTGAGGTTGCAGTGAGCTATGATTGCACCACTGCACTCCCTCCTGGGTGACAGAGTGAGATTCCATCTCAAAAAAAAAGATATAGATAGATAGATAGATACACACACACATATGTATATATATAATCTAAAGGGTGTACTCACTGAGGGGTAATTTTTAAAGTTCCCCATCGTCCAGAGATCACCCTTGCAGACATGATAATGCAGCACTTCCCAGTCTTTTTTGCACACATATATTTTACGTAGTTGAAATTATGCTGAATATGTCATTCTGAATCCTTCATTGCACTTAATACATCATTCAGGGCCGGGCGCGGTGGTGTGCCTGTAATCCCAGCACTTTGGGAGGCTGAGGCAGGTGGATCATGAGGTCAAGAGATAGAGATCATTCTGGCCAACATGGTGAAACCCTGTCTCCACTAAAAATACGAAGATTATTGATCTAATATTGACAATGAAAAAAATAATAAAGAAAAAAATACAAAGATTAGCTGGGCGTGGTGGTGTGTGCCTGTAATCCCAGTTACTCAGGAGGCTGAGGCAGGAGAATGGCTTGAACTGGAAGGCGGAGGTGGCAGTGAGCTGAGATCACGCTACTGCACTCCAGCCTGGCAACAGAGCGAGCCTCCATCTTAAAAAAAAATTACATATACATATAAAATTCGGATTCTTCTATAGCAGTGGTTCTCAAACTTCCATGGAGTATATCAGAATCACCTGGAGGGCTAGTTAAAGCAGACATTTCTGGGCCCCTCCCCAAACAGTCTCAGTCTAGGGTGGGTTGAGAATTTGCCTTTCTGACAAGTTCCCAGGTGATGCTGAGGCTGTGGTTCCGGGGCCATACTTTGAAAACCACTGCTCTACGTAATGTTTTTTTTTTGAGACAGAGGCTCAAAAATATATATAATGATCTGAATTAATTAATGTATTTACTTATTTATTTATTTTTGAGATGGAGTCTTGCTCTGTCACCCAGGCTGGAGTGCAGTGGTGTGATCTCAGCTCATTGCAACCTCCATCTCCTGGGTTCAAGTGATTCTTCTGCCTCAGCCTCCCAAGTAGCTGGGACTGCAGGTATGTGCCACCACGCCCAGCTAATTTTGTGTGTGGTGTGTGTGTGTGTGTGTGTGGTGAGTGTGTGGTGTGTGTGTGGTGTGTGTGTGTGGTGTGTGTGTGGTGTGTGTGTGTGGTGTGTGTGGTGTGTGTGGTGTGTGCGTGTGGTGTGTGTGTGTGGTGTGTGTGTGTGGTGTGTGTGTGGTGTGTGTGTGTGGTGTGTGTGTGTGGTGTGTGTGTGGTGTGTGTGGTGTGTGTGGTGTTTGTGTGTGTGTGTGGTGTGTGTGTGTGTGTGGTGTGTGTGTGGTGTGTGTGTGGTGTGTGTGTGTGTGTGTGTGTGTGTGTGTATTTTTAGTAGAGACAGAGTTTCACCATGTTGGCCAGGCTGGTCTCGGACTCCTGACCTCAGGTGATCCGCCTGCCTCGGCCTCCCAGTGTGCTGGGATTGCAGGCATGAGCCACGTGCCTGGCCTCTACATCATTCTAGATGGCTGCATGATGTTCCACCAAATAGATGTTCTGCAGTTTTAACCTGCTGGTGAAGATTTAGGCCATTTGCACTTTATGTGCCTAAGGCTTGGTCTGTATTTTGTGTTATCGCCTTAAAAGTGGTTTCTAGCAGAAATGCCTTTCTTGTCTCTTTCATTTTACAGCAGTTAAGAGAACAAGTGCCAAATAGGGAGAGAGAGAGAAGAAAGGTATAAAAATAAGTCAAATCAAGAACAGCCGCTGCATGGGTACATCAAACTTGAGTCTGGATTTTACTGGAGCGAAGGGAATGAAAGGAAACCTCAATTAATTACGAGTTATGTAGTAAAAGGAAGCATGCCTGTACTGGGGAAGCTTTGGCTTATCACGTGCCTGTCAGTTACGACAAGGCTCATCATTCACAGTATCCTCTGGGTCAGCGGACAATGTAGTGAGTGGTGCTTTAGGCAGGAGTTTTTTGTTTTGTTTTGTTTTGACTTCCAGTAATGGCTATAAGCAATAAGCAGGAGTTTTTAAAAGAGGCAGAAATATTCTTCAAGATGGTAGCTGCTTCTTATCCCAATTCCTTTTAAGAGGTAAAATTCCTTTCATTCCTACAGGCAGTCAAAATAACACAGTTGAAGTTTATTTACTTTTAACCTCTATTTTCCTAGTCTTTTTTTTTTTTTTTGAGAAGGACTCTCACTGTCTCACTGTCACCCAGGCCGGAGTGCAGTGGCTTGATCTCAGCTTACTGCAGCCTCCGCCTCCTGGGTTCAAGCGATTTTGCCTCAGTCTCCCAAGTAGCTGGGATGACAGGTGTGCGCCACTGCGCCCGGCTGTTTTGTATTTTTAGTAGAGACGGGGTTTCGCCATGTTGGCCAAGCTCATCTGGAACTCCTGACCTCAGGTGATCAGCCTGCCTCAGGTGATAGCACTTTGTGAGGCTGAGGCAGGAGAATCGCTTGAACTCAGGTAGGTGGAGGTTGCAGTGAGCCGAGATCCCGCCACTGCACTCCAGCCTGGAACACAGTAGACTCCATCTCAAAGATAAATACATACATAAAATAAAAATAGAAGCAACAGTCTTTTGGTAACCTAATCTTAGGTGTGATATCCCATCACTTTGGCCATATTCTTTTTTTTTTTGAGATGGAGTCTCGCTCTGTTGCCCAAGGCTGGAGTGCAGTGGCTCGAACTTGGCTCACTGTAACCTCTGCCTCGCGGGTTTAAGCAATTCTGCCTCGGCCTCCTGAGTGGCTGGGATTACAGGCATGCGCCACCATGCCCAGCTAATTTTTGTATTCTTTAGTAGAGATGGGGTTTTGCCACGTTGGGGTTTTGCCAGAGATGGAGTTTTGTCATGCTGGTCTTGAACGCCTGACCGCAGGTGATTGGTCGGCCTTGCCCTCCCAAAGTGCTGGGATTACAGGTGAGACCACCGCACCTGCCGCTTTTGCCGTATTCTAACTGTTGGGTTTGTTGTTATTGTTTGAGACAGCGTCTCCCTCCATTGCCTGGGCTGGAGTGAAGTGACAGGCCCACTGCAGCCCTGACCTCCCAGGCTTGGGTGATTCTCCCACCTCTGCCTCCTGAGTAGCTGGAACTACAGGCACGTGCCACCACACTGGGCTAACTTTTAAATTTTTGGTAGAGATGGGGTTTCACCATGTTGCCTAGGTTGGTCTCAAATTCCTGGGCTCAAGTGATCCTCCTGCCTTGGCCTTCCAGAGTGCTGGGATTACAGGTGTGAGCCACAGCATCCAGCCCATTTTCTATTTGTTAGAAGTGAGTTACTAAATCCATCCTATCCTCAAGGGGAGGGGATTACACAAAGGCGTGTATCCTGGGAGTCAAGGCTCAGTGGGAGAACACACCAGCATGTGTAGGTGGTGAGGTTGCCATTTTAATGAAAATGAGTCACTCATGTTGGTGCCCTGGTGCAGGGTGATTCCTGTGTGGGAAGGTGGTGGCGGGAGCCCTGAGATTCCTCAGGAAGGAGCTTTGGCTCTGCCCTGATACTCCAGCCTGTTCTTTGTAGAAGTGGCAGTGGTGCCATGTGGCACACCAGGAAAGGGATGGGAAAGGGAGGTGGGGGGCCCAATCTTCTCCATCATGAGAGTCTTTGTTCAGCATTTATGACCCTGGTGCAAGGCAGACTCAACTCCAAGGCCCTGCCAGGATGCCATTACGAACTTTTTTTTTGACACAGAGTCTCACTTTCTTGCCCAGGCTGGAGTACAGTGGCATGATCTCAGCTCACTGCAGCCTCCACCTCCTGGGCTCAAGCAGTTCTCCCACCTTAGTCTCCTGAGTAGCTGGTATGACAGGCATGTGCCACCATGCCCAGCTTATTTTTGTTTTGTTTTGTATTTTTAGTAGAGATGGGGTTTCACCATGTTAGCCAGGCTGGTCTTGAACCCCTGATCTCAAGTTGCCGCCTGCCTCTGCCTCCCAAAGTGTTAGGATTATGGGCATGAGCCACTGAGCCCAACCCCATTATTACATTATTATTAATTTTCCCAGATGTGAGGTTCCCTCCTGCACACGTTTTTCTCCACAGCAGCCCTATCCTTCAGACGCTTGTTGCTGTTTCTTTTCTGTAGATAGAGAAACGTCAGTATAGAGAGCTCAAGAAACCACTCACGTATACAGCTAGTACGTGACTTAGCTGAGTTTCAAAAGCATGTCCCCTGGACTCTGAAGTGTTTTCTTTTTCTGCCACACCCCTGCTGTTTGCATTTCTCTAAAACCACCCTAGGTAAGCGAACCAATGTGTTAAATGGAGATGTGTTGCATTGTCAGTCTGTCCCTGGCAGAAACTGGCCAGCAAGTTCACAGGTTTGTCAAGAGTCTCTGGGAACATGGATGGAACCAGGGCATTGGGTGGTCTTGCTGCTGGGGTGGCAGGAGGACCCAGGCCCAGGCTGTCCAGAAGCTGTGCCAACTCAAGTTAAAAAGAGGGGGCCCGGGTTTCGCTCTGTGTTATGCCGTTTGGGATTAGAAATTTCCTTATTAAGAGCTCCTTCCTGCCTATTTGATTCTAGGAGTCGTTCTGTGATAAAGGCTCCAGGGTCCCATTAAAGAGCTGAAATCAATACTGAGCTTTTACAACTTGGGCGAGAGACGTCTGCTGAAAGTGGAATCAGAGCTTGACAGTAGATCATTAGACGTCACAGATATTCCTAGACTGTTCTTAACCATTTCATCAGTTGAGTGATCCTGCCGACAGCAGCAGTCCCCGCTACAGTGGTTGTACCTCCAGCCCGTCTCTCTTCTCAGACATTCTATTTGACTGTGAATTCCAAACTGCCATTTACTGGGCAGAAGCTGGCACAGAGACCCCAGAAGGTACCCAGCAGGTAGATGATCCTACAGTCTGGGGAAGCGGAGGGGGTTGTGGGGGCTGTCCTCCTTGCGTACTGGATAGGCTATGCTCTGAACCTGTTCCATGAGCTACGATCTGTCACTTTGCAAGGAAGCCAGAACATCACCCAAACTAGGCACAAATAATTCTGGAGGGAAAAGAGCATCTTGCCAGGAGCATCTTCCTCTGACGGTGACTAGTAAGAACTGTTGCAGTGCAGAGGGTTACTGAATCCCAGGTAGAGAAAAGGGGGAATTCCCATGACTAGAATTGGGAAGTCTGTAGCTCACTCAGGCAGCAGCAAGAACAGAGGCCTCCCAGCCCCTCTGCTTAACGCCGGAGTGACCTGGTCTGGGTACCCTGTTGGTAAATGCGGTTAGGACGAGGCACCTGCTCAACTCTGCAGTACCGCAGGCACAGTGCCGCTGCTCAATTTCTGCATTCTTCTTCTTATTATTATTTTTTTTTTTAGACAGAGTCTTGCTCTGTCACCCAGGCCAAAGTGCAGTGGCATGATCTTGGCTCACTGCAACCTCTGCCTCCTGGGTTCAAGCCTCCTGGGCTCAAGCAATTCTTCTGCTTCAGCCTCCTGAGTAGCTGGGATTACAGATATGCACCACCATGCCCAGCTAATTTTTGTATTTTTAGTAGAGATGGGTTTCACCATGCTGGCCAGGCTGGTCTTGAACTCCTGACCTCTGTGATCCAACTGCCTCGGCCTCCCAAAGTACTGAGATGGGCCACTGCGCCCGGCCAACATCTGCTCCATTTCTGCATTCTTCGTTGGCGTTTGTTTGGAATGCAGGCTACAAACTCGCTGAGCCTTTTTTTTTTTTAATTTCAAGGTTTAATGGGTCAAAATCAAGAATTCTATAGTCAGCCCTCTGGTCTCTACAGGGGTAGCTGGTTTAATTTTGTGGTATTTGTTAATGAGCCTGGGGGTATGAGGTCTTCCCCAGAATCACAGAGCTGAGTGTCCCGGGGCCTGGGATCATAACCAGCCCCATCCTGGCTCCACTTTGGCCTCCTTGTGCTGTTTCTGGTCAACCCAGGGCCCACATGGAAGGAGCAGAGGTCACCCAACTCCCGCTCGAATCTGCTTGGTCTGATTCTAATCACTTACCTCTCCTTTGAGATGGAGTGAGGCCTGGGGTGAGGGTGAGAGGGGAGGTGAGGGTTGGGGTTAGGTTGAGGGTTAGAGTTGGGCTGACGGTTCATGTTCTCCTCTCTGCAACCCTAAAGAGTGGAGCGTTCTGCCTCCTCCCTCTCTTTCCACCACTCAGTTCCTCTTTCTTTGCCTGTTTGCCATTGTTTCTCCTTGTTCTGTCTCTTCCTCTAATACCCACGCGCGCACACCCCCTGCCCCGGGGTTTGTTGTCCTAGGCTGTCCTTGGTCCCTTCCAGACATGCCCCTAGCTGCTGGCCTTCTCTGTAGGAAGCAACAGCTTCATGTCCCTAGACGTGGCTGGGAGTCTTCAGGACAAAGCTGGGTGGTCCTTCGCCAGGAGGGTGTCTTGCTTGGCAACTTCACTGATGGGAGCCTGGAGGAAGGGGAGCCTGAGGGCTGCTGCTGAGTCTCCCCGAGGCCCCCTGGCCTACTCTCACCAGCACACTGGGTATTCTCCAAGCTCACTTTGGCTCAGTGTCAGGGCTGGGTACTAGGCACCCTCTGAGGTTCCCTAAGCCACACCAGCATCCCTCTGCAGGGTACCACCATCTTACCCAGCCTGGCCTCTGTGCTCTATGACCCTGAGTGCTGGGAGACCTGTCAACAGTTCAGCCCTGGCCACTTCTTGGACAAGGATGGAAACTCTGTGGCCAATGAGGCCTTCCTGCCATTCTCTGCAGGTACTAAGCACAGAGCTAGATCCTGGGTGGGGGGTGGGACTGTGGTGGGACAGACACAGGGACAGCTGCCATCTCTGACTTTTCTGTTTCCAGGGCATCACGTGTGCTCAGGGGACCCGCTGGCTCCAGTGGAGCTCTTCCTGACGTTTGCCACCCTCCTCAGGACCTTTCGGTTCCAACTGCCAGAGGGGAGCCGGGGCTCAAGCTGCAGGACATCTTTGGGGGCATTTTGCAGCCCCAGTAGCAGATCTGTGTGGTGGCCCGCCTGAGCAGCCCCAGCCCTGGTCCTAGGGAGGATGGCCTGTAGCCACTGGGATCTGGAGGTCTGTCCCCCATGGAGTCCTTCCTCAGTCTCTTTTGGCTCCTGCAAAGTTAGAGAAGAGGTGGACCAGGGGTTCATGCAGCTCAGCTGCTCGTGGTTGCCCCAAACACAAGCTCTGTGGGTAACAGTGGAGGGTGGACACAGCAAGGAGTCTGCAGAGGTCGCTCGGTTTGGAAGCTCAGGTCTTAGATTAGGCCGGTTATGCTTCGGCAGGGAAAGATTTTACAAGATTGGTCAAGTTTGGCATTAAATCAGTCGGCAAAGTTAATTTTGGGGAAATCAAGCCTCACAAGGCAGCAGCCCCAGTAGCAGAAGGCAAACTTTCAAACAAAACTATAAATATAATCATGCATGCAAATACAAATACAAATACTCTGGATGCTGGGGACTGACAAGCCAAAGGGAAAAAAAAAGGTGACGCAAGGGCAGCTTATTTTCTGCCCTCTCCTGCCCTCTCCTGATCAGAAGGAAGAACTGCAGTTCTCTGCAGACAGGGCAGAGAAAGGTCTCACCCACTCAGCGGAGCAAAGGCCCATATAACTGTTACAGCAAATTCTTCACCAAAGACCCACTTTAGTTTCCACATGAAGGTCCCTACGTTTTAAATCACTGTGTCTCCAGACAAGTCTTGTTTATTACAAAAGAATGACTTGTGGCCGGGCACAGTGGTTCACACCTATAATCCCAGAACTTTGGGAGGCAGAGGCGGGCGGATCACCTGAAGTTAGGAGTTTGAGACCAGCCTGGCCAATGTGGTGAATCCCCATCTCTACTAAAAATACAAAAATTAGCTGGGCGTGGTGAGGGGCACCTGCAATCGCAGCTACTCGGGAGGCTGAGGCAGGAGAATCACTTGATCCCGGGAGGCAGAGTTTGCAGTGAGCTGAGATTGTGCAACCGAGCAAGACTCTGTAGGGGGGAGAAAAAAAAAACTGACTTGCATTAAGGAAATGCAAATTAAAATCAAAATGAAATACCATTACATACCTATTAGAATTGCTAAAAACCAAAACCTGACAATCCCAAGTACTGGAAAAGACGAAAAGCAACTGGAATTCTCATATCCTGCAGGTGGAAATGTATAATGGTACAACTATATTGGAAAACAGTTTGGCAATTTCTTGTAAAATTAAGCATGACCCCACACAACTCAGCAGTCCCACTCCTGGTATTACCCAAAAGAAATGAAAATACATGTTCACACGAATCATACTATATGATTCCGTTTTTGTGATATTCTTAAAAGGGCAAACCTATAGGGACAGAACATATTTGATAGATATGGGGTTGCCAGGATTCGGGAGTAGGGTTATGGGCTGACAGTAGAGAGATGTGAGGGAGCTTTCTAGGGTAATGGAAATGCTGGGTATCTTGGCTGTGGTGTTGGTTACACGACTGTATGTGTTTGTCAAAACTCATACAACTGTACACTTAAAAGGGTGTTATTGTATATAAATCATGCCTTAATAAATTTGAGCTTTAAAAAGAAAATGCCTGGGGCTGGACACAGTAGCTCACGCCTGTAATCCCAGCACTTTGGGAGGCCGAGGCGGGCGGATCACCTGAGGTCAGGAGTTTGAGACCAACCTGGAAAACATGGTGAAATTCCATCTCTACCAAAAATATAAAAAAGTTAGCCAGGCGTAGTGGCACATGCCTGTAATCCCAGCTACTAGGGAGGCTGAGGCAGGGGAGTCGCTTGAACCTGGGAGGCAGAGGTTGTAGTGAGCCGAGATTGTGCCACTGCACTCCAGCCTGGGTGACTGTGTGAGACTCTGTCTCAAAAAAAAAAAAAAAAAAAAAAGCCTTCCCTGTCTCCTTTGTGTTATTTTCAGGATGTAGATATGAATGAACCAGTGTCTCTAATTAGTAGATCAATCATTACTGCTACACCAGGCTGGGAGGAGTCCAGCCAGAAATAAGAAAGCATTAAGTATTGGCCAGGCTCAATCCCAGCCACTCGGGAGGCTGAAGCAGGAGAATCGCTTAAACCAGGGAGGCAGAGGTTGCAGTGAGCCGAGATTGAGCCAATGCACTTCAGCCCGGGTGCCAAGAGTGAAACTCCATCTCAAAAAAGAAAAAAAGGATGACTTGTGTGTTCATGACCAGCCTAGCCAACATGGTGAAACTCTGTATCTACTGAAAATACAAAAATTAGCCAGGCGTGCCTGTAATCCCAGCTACTCTGGAGGCTGAAGCAGGAGAATCACTTAAACCAGGGAGGCAGAGGTTGCAGTGAGCCAATATTGCACCACTGCACTCCAGCCTGGGAGGCTAAGGTGGATGGATCACTTGAGGCCAGGAGTTCAAAACCAGCCTGAGCAAAATGGCAAAACCCCTTATCTACTAAAAACACAAAAATTAGCTGGGCGTGGTGGTGCACACCATAGTCCCAGCTACTCAGGTGGCTGAAGCAGGAGAATCACTTGAACCCAGGAGGCAGAGGCCATAGTGACATATTACAGATGTATTACTCCATTTGGAAGTCAAGGCTGCTGCCATCTACATGGGTCCCTGCTGCAAGGAACTTAAGGTCATCCTCCTCCTCCATTTGCAGGACATCAAGCGCTCCAGACATTGTGAAAATTTCCCTTTAAGTTACAACGGGAATCCAGAACAATGCCATGTGGGCCCCTCTGCGTTGTGTGGAAAAGGCGTGAATTTAGTTTTTCAGACAAGCCATGTGCTGGGAGATATCGCAGATGTTGTTCTGTCTGAGCGACGCTGCAGTCCTCTTCTCCTGGAGCCCTCTGTCAGTTTCTCGGGGAAGTCTTCTCCCCCAGGGTCCCATGCCCCCTCCTTCAACTGCTATATCCCCCGTCTCTAAACTTCTACAGAGCCTTCTTCCCCAACACAACAGGATGTTTGTGAGGTCCGATATAGCGTCTTCTCAATTGTATCTCCAGGGTTAACACATCACCTGACACCCTGTAGGTGCTTAATATTTATGCAATGAATGAAGTGCTATTGCAGAGATATGCATAACTCGGTCTGTGAGTACCAAGGAAGGGAACCTCAATCCGAGTGGAGGTCTGGGAAAGGCCTCCTGGAAGAGGTGACACTTGAGGCTGACCTGAAGGACAGGTTGGTCAGGTGTTTCAGGTGGTGAGAACGGGAGCGTGAATGCACAACTGTGGGAACTCAGATGGTTCCTTTGAGTAATGGCCAATGACAGTATGGCTGCAGCTGAGGTCGGGGGAATGGAGTGGCTGGGAACCACACTGACTGAGGGATGGATTATGAAAAAGTGAAAGCCTGCTTTCCATTTCAGGCTTGGACTTTGTATTTATTTATTTGTTTGTGAGACAGGGTCTCACTCTGTCACCCAGGCTGGCACTATCTCAGCTCACTGCAACCTCTGCCTCCTGAGTTCAAGTGATTCTCCCACCTCAGCCTCTCCAGTAGCTGGGATTACAGGTTTGTGCCACCTATGGCACAAAACTCTGGCTAAGTTTTGTATTTGTATTCGTTTTTTTTTTTTTAGATGGATCTTGCTCTGTCACCCAGGCTGGGGTGCAGTGGCTCAATCTTGGCTCAGTGCAACCTCTGCCTCTCAGGTTCAAGCGATTCTCTTGCCTCGCCCAACCGAGTAGCTGGGATTACAGGCACGCATCACCATGCCTGGCTAATTTTTGTATTTGTATTTTTATTTTTTTGAGATGGCTCTCGCTCTGGCACCCAGGCTGGAGTGCAGTGGCATGATCTTGGCTCACTGCAACCTCCACCTCCTGGGTTCAAGCAATTCAGCTGCCTCAGCCTCTTGAGTAACTGGGATTACAGGCACGTGCCACCACGCCCGGCTAATTTTTGTGTTTTTAGTAGAGACGGGTTTCACCATGTTGGCCAGGCTGGTCTCAAACTCCTGACCTCAGGTGATCCCACCACCTCAACCACTCAAAGTGCTGGGAATATGGGAATGAGCCACCACACTTGACAGGCCTGGACTTTTGTTTTAACATACAGAATAACACAAAGTGGTAAGATGTAGAAGAAAGAGTTGTAATTTAAGAAAAACTTGGCTTGCGACGTTGGTTCCTCTAGCGGCCAGCCCTGCCACGCTGGGCCAGCCCCGTGCCCTCTGACCTGAGGCTCAGGGAAACAGCGATGACTTCTCCCTCCAGCGGGGCTCTGTGGCGATTAATGCGATCGTAGGGAAAGCGCCTGGTATGTGCCGTTACTCAAAAAGTGTCAGCTGTGCCTCTTCGCTCTGGCCTCATCCTCCTCACCTGCAAATGCGGGGAGGCCGGGCCACTCTCGCAGGTGTGTCCCGGAGCCCGCCGAGCGCTCAGGTGGGAGGGGAAGCGGTGGGAAGAAGGGCGCCAGCCTGGCGTCCCGGCACCGTGGACGGTTCGCGGCCGCTCAGCCGCGCGGGGGCGCTCTAGACTGCTCCTCGCGCTCTACGATGTTCCCTTCGCCCCGGAAGTGGTTTCCCGGCGGGGGTTGGTAAGGTCGGGCCATGGTGGGGCAGAGGTTGGGAAGATGGCGTGGCGAGGCTGGTCGCAGCGAAGCTGGGGCTGCGGCCCGGCGTGGGCTGCGCCGGTGGGCGGCCGCGGCTGCGAGGAGCTCACTACGGCCCTAGCCCCGCCGCGGCTGTTCGGACGCAGGTAATGGCCGCCGCCCTGGGTTTCTCGCCTCTAGGTCCCTGAGCTCCGGCCGTGCGCATCCTCAGGGGCGGAGGCCGTCTGGCCTCGTGCTGCCCCTGCTCTCTCCTCTCTCGCGTCGGTCAAGTCCTGGCTTCTCGCCGCGCCGCCCTTGCCCGGCCCTCCGCTAACTTGCGCTTTCTCTTTTCCGGTTGGGGAGGACGTGACGGGAAGGGGAACTAAGCTGAGGGTTCACTCCGTGCCACGCTGCTGTTGAGCCAGTTTCTGAAGTGAAGCATAGTTAGTCCAGCTGGTGGAATGGCGGAGCTTCTCTTTCCATCTGATTGTAAAGGCTGCGTTCAATTAAACTAGTTGCCTTCTTTAGCTTCTAGTGAGCCAAGGGAGGACGAAGGCAGCGGGGGGGCATCACTTTGTGTCTTGCAAAGTGGTGGAAGAGGCTTTTGTGTTGAATTGAGACAGTGGAAGATTTGGTTTCCGGTCGATTTGCAAAGAAAACTACCGAACCTTCCGAGTAGAAGGGTGAAGCGTATGGTGTATCAGTATTTGCTGATTTTTGCATTACAGTAATTCATTTCTTATTTGAGAGGGGAGAGAGAGATCCCTCAACTATTTAAGAATCCGATGTGCATTTGGCTTTGAAAATTTTCCTCTTTTGTTCAGAGCTTCACTCCTACCAGTTTCTGACTAGGTTAGATGGGTGCCTCGAATCCATCTGATTGCTGGTAATAAGAAATACTAAAGCCGGGTGTGGTGACTCACACCTGTAATCCCAGAACATTGGAAGGCCGAGGCGGGGGGTGGGGGGCGGATCAGGGGGATCACCTGAGGTCAGGAGTTCCAGCGGGCGTGGTCCTGCTTGCCTGTAATCCCAACTACTCGGGAGGCTGAGGCAGGAGAATCGCTTGAACCTGGGAGGTGGAGGTTGCGGTGAGCCCAGATGGTGCCATTGCATTCCAGCCTGGGCAACAAGAGCGAAGCTCCGTCTCAAAAAAAAAAAAAAAAAAAAAATCAAGTGTTTATCACAGGTGGGATAGCCAGTGGTAAATAATCGAGGCCCTAATGTGGTGGAGCCATTGCCTAATCTCAAGAATCACCTGGAGAGTTTATGTGGTTATTTTATATCCCAGGCCTCACCCCAGTCCTACCAAATCACAATCAGGAGAGGGGTGGCAGAGTGAAAACCTGTATGTCCTACAAGCATTCCAGGTGAATTTTATCGGGGCTTGTGAAAACCTTACATACATTGCATCCTCATACACTGTAACAGATCTGTCAGGCACTAATCTTAAACTTCTGAGGAGGAGGAAAATGAGGACAGGTGGAAGTGGTAATCCCATTTGAGATTGCGTGGTTTAAGGGGAAAGAAAAGATTAATACTGGCTGGGCGCGGTGGCTCACACGTCTGTAATCCTAACACTTTGGGAGACTGAGGCAGGTGGATCACCTGAAGTCAAGAGTTCAAGACCACCCTGACCAACATGGCAAAACCCTGTCTCTACTAAAAATACAAAAAATTAGCCGGTTGTGGTGGCAGGCGCCTGTAATCCAAACTACTTGGGAGGTTGAGGCAGGAGAATCGCTTGAACCAGGGAGGTAGAGGTTGCACTGAGCTGAGATTGTGCCACTGCACTCGAGCTTGAGCAACAGAGTGAGACTCCATGTAAAATAAATACTGTACACGTATTAGGAAGCAACAGGAAGTGTGTTAAACATTTAAGGTTTATGTGCACGTCATTGTACTGGTTTTAGAAAGGGGAAGCAAAAGAAAACTAATGAGCCTCCAGTAAAAATTGGGCATGAAGATCATTTGAAACAGTAAACAAGAAACACATGAAATATTGAAGATTAAGATTTAATGTTTGAAAAGCCTGCCATTTGTATAGAAAGTTTAAAAATGACATTTTTGTGGTTGCAAAAAATATATACATTATGAGAATATATGCCTGAAATAGAGCACTTGCCTCTGGAAATAAGCGCTTAAAGTTAATAGAATCAGTTACCTTATATATAACCTTTATATGCTGACTTCTTATGACTGAAATTTTAGCATGAATGACGCAATCCATGTCATTTGATGTATTAATAGTAGGCCTGAAGTGGGACCAGGAATTTGCATTGTTTACAGGTACTCTGGGTGGTGACACTAGGGTCTGAAAACTGCAGGCCCAAGGCATCCCACCAGCCAAGAATGGTTTAAGGTCTTAAGGATTGTAAAACAAAAGTAGTATATGTGACAGATTTCACTAGTCCACAGAGACCGAAGTATCTTCTGTCTGGCCTTTTACACAAAAAGGAAAAAATATCTCATTTGGGCTCTTCGCAGACTTTACTATTACCAAGCTTTTCCGCCTGAAAGTAGAAACGTGCATAATTTGCCAATTGTATGGAACCATCCAAGGGAAGAAAAGAGTTGAATTGTAACACTTACTATTTTATGTTTTTAGAAAGCTTGTTGTTTGTGTGGAAAATTTATATTGATTTGATAGTCTGTGTGTGTATCTCCTTTTTTTCTTTTCTTTTTGAGACAGAGTCTCACTCTGTCCCAGGCAGTTCCCCTGCCTCAGCCTCCTTAGTAACTGGGATTACAGGCGCGCGCCACCGTTTTTTTTTTTTTTTTTTTTTTTTTTGTATTTTAGTTGTGACGGGGTTTCACCATGTTGGCCAGGATGGTCTTGATATCCTGACTTCGTGTTTCCACCCGCCTCGGCCTCCCAAAGTGCTGGGATTACAGGCCCACCACGCCTGGCCTTTTTTTTGTTTTTTTTAAAAAAGACAGAGTCGGTAGCTAGGATGCCTCGTGGAAGCGGAAGCTGCACCTCCCACATGGCCCCTTCGGCCAGCTGGGCCTCTCAGATGAGAGCTGCACCCAGGCCAGCACCAGCCGCTCAGCCACCAGCAGCGGCACCCCCCTCTGCAGTTGGCTCTCCTGCTGCTGTGCCCTGGCAGCCAGGTCTGCTGTCCCAGATGGCAACCACTGCAGCTGGCATGGCTGTGGGCTCTGCTGTGGGGCACACACTGGGCCACGCCATTACTGGGGGCTTCAGTGGAGCAAATGATCCTGAGCCTCCGAGGCCTGACATCACTTACCAGGAGCCTCAGGGAACCCAGCCAGCACAGCAGCAGCAGCAGCCTTGCTTCTATGAGATCAAACAGTTCTTGGAGTGTGCCCAGAACCAGGGTGACATCCAGCTCTGTGAGGGTTTCAGTGAGATGCTGAAACAGTGCCAACTTAAAAACGGATTGGCCTAATCAAGAAGTTCAAACTGGAGAAATGGAAAACCAGTTCTTATAACCAAGTTAACTTAATATAAAAATTTAATTAATAGTGAAGGTGTAAAGTGTAGCCATCAGGTAAACCTCTCCTGTCATTCCTAGCTTCCTTGCTTCAGAATTGAAATGGAAGGGGGTTTTCCTACTCTCTAGAATTTGGAGCTGGTGAAATGTTTGTGTGGCCTCCTTAAACTAGCTGTTATGATTTTATTCTTTATGAATTAATTAGAATAAAGTGATTTTCTTCCCCCCCCCAAAAAAAAAGAGTCTTGCTGTGTTGCCCAGGCTGGAGTGGAATGGTGCTATCTCAGGTTACTGCAATCTCTGCCTCCCAGGTTCAAGCAATTCTCCTGCCTCAGCCTCCCAAGTAGCTGGGATTACAGGCATGTGCCACCATGATGCCTGGCTAATTTTTGTGTTTTTTAATAGAGACGGGGGTTTTGTTATGTTGGCCAGGCTGATCTCGAACTCCTGACCTCAAGTGATCTGCCCACCTTGGCCTCCCAAAGTGTCACAGGCTTGAGTCACCATGCCTACCCTCAATTATCTTTAGGTAAGATATTAGTGAGTCATGTACATTATATTTTGTTTTAACTGACCATCTATTAACTCAAGATTCGGTCAAGAAAATAATTGTGGCATGCCAGAGTTTATGTAGACCCCCCCCCCCCCGCCCAAAATATCGTTTGTTTTCTTAAGAGGTGGGTTGCTCTGTCACCCAGGCTGAAGTGCAGTGATGCCATCATAGCTCACTGCAGCCTCAAACTGCTGGGTTCAAGGGATCCCCCTCCCCTGCCTCCAGAATAGCAAGGACCACAGATACACACTACCATGCCTCGGGCTCTATTTTAAGTGGAATGAATCTAATCAATTATGTATGCTTAGACACATTTTGTCTCCATTTGAACATTAGGCCATTTCTACTCAATTTGTTCTACAAATCTTGAGTAACAAACATTAGTGCTGACCTGTATATTTAAGTTGTATTGTCTTTACCCTTGCACTCTCAAAAACAATTCATAAGGGCTGTGTGGTGGCACGGGCCTGTAGTCCCAGCACTTTGGGAGGCTGGGGCAGGAAGATTGCTTGAGTCTAGGAGTTTGAGACCAGCCTGGGCAATATAGGGGCCCCTGTCTCCACAACAAATTAAAAAAATTAATGCGTATGGTGGTTCTTGCCTCTGGTCCCAGCTACTTGGGATGTTAAGGTAGGAGGATTGCTTGAGCCTGGAAGGTGAGCGCTGCTGTGAGCCACCAGGGCACTACCACACTCCAGCCTGGGCGAGAGAGAGAGACCATGTCATATAAAACTCAAAAAAACCAGAGCATTTCATGAGACTGTGTTGTCACTCACTATTAGGTCAACAAACATGGATATGACGTTTTCTGCTTAAGTTACAGGGCTGTATTTAAAAAGCTGAACCATGACCGTGTGGCTGGTTGCAGATTAAGTGTTCATGGGTCCTCCCATTTGAGCACATTTGGTTGCCTCCACAAATCACTCATTATTGGCAGAAGGACCAAAGCAGCAGACTCAAGGCAGGCCTGCCTTCATGAGCTGGTAAATGCCTCAAGCGACCCTCTTCCCCATCCCCATCCATTTCACTGTGGTGCTTCACCTTGTTTTCCTGACTTATTCAGGTCGGTAATTTATTTTTCTTTCTTATATACCCATCCGATTCCGTAGAGCCAGATAGCCTAAACCCGAGAATAAGATCTCAAACATTTGCAGTTAGAGACATTTATCATGCTTTTCCTGGTTTGTTTCCCCACTTGAAGAAATTTAAGGCCAGGTGCAGTGGCTCATGCCTGTAATCCTTTGGGAGCACTTTGGGAAGCACATTGGGAGGCCGAGGCAGGCAGATCATCTGAGGTCAGGAGTTTGAGACCAGCCTGGTCAATATGGCAAAACCCCATCTCTACTAAAAATACAAAAAAAAAAAAAAAAAAGTCAGGCCTGGTGTCAGGCACCTGTAATCCCAGTTTTTCAGGAGGCTGAGGCAGGAAAATCACTGGAACTCGAGAGGCGGAGGTTGCAGTGAGCCAAGATGGTGCCACCGCACTCCAGCCTGGGCAACAGAGTGAGATCAAAAAAATAAAAAATTTTATTTATTTAATTTGACCCAGAATTCGCTGTTTTGCCGAGGCTGGAGTAAAGTGGCATGATCTTGACTCACTGCATCCCCCTCCCCTCCAGGTTGAAGCAATTCTTCTGCCTCAGTCTCCCAAGTAGCTAGGATTACAGGCATGTGCCATCATACCCGGCTAATTTTTGTATTTTTAGTAGAGATGGTTTCACTATGTTGGCCAGGCTGGTCCCGAACTCTTGACCTCAGGTGATCCACCCACCTTGGCCTCCCAAAGTGCTAGGATTATAGGCGAGAGCCACTGAAAAAAACAAATTTAAAACGAAAGCTCACTAAAGAGAGAAAATGTACCTTATAATATATAATAATATACTTACCACATCTAAAAGTGTCCTTATGCCAATAGAAAACCAAATTCCAACTGACCTAAACAGTTAGGGGAATTTATTGGCTTATGCAGTTCAAAAGTCTAGAGGTAGGACTGCCTTCTAGTGAGACAAGTCCAGTGTCTGAAATTGTCACCAGACACCATTTTTCTCCATAGCTTGTCTCTGCTTCCTAAGTGTTGGCTTCCTTCTGTCAGCATGCTATCTCCTTGTGGTTAAAAGGTGGCTGCCAGCAGCTCTTGGGGGCTATATATTTTTAGGTGCAAATCTAGCAGAAAAGTTGTCTTCTCCATTATCACAAACAAAATCTTGAAATTGAATGTTATTGGATCAGATTGGCCTAACTTGGGACAGGTGCCCATCCTTGAATCCCTTGAAGTTGCCAGGGAATGGGATGTGAAGGTTGGTCTAAGCCAGTCATGGGCTTGGTACACCTCATCAGACCAAATGGCTGGAAATTCTGGGGTCCGGTTTGGGAAAGGAGAAGACAGCATGGATGCTGGGAGTCAGTTCTAGTGAAATGTTTGTATTGGAGCTCTTTGTTTTATTACCTATTAATCTGTAGGCCAGCAAGCCACTCTAATTTAAGTACAATTATTGTTGGAAGAATGAAGAATCGGGTTCTAGCTCCTTGCTATTCTAAGTGGCTCATGAACTGGCAGTTTAGGCATCATCTAGGACAGGAGTTTGGCGAACTTAGCTTATAAAAAGTCAGATAGAAAAGATGATCGCATATGGTCTTTGTCACGTATTCTGTCCCTTTCCTTTTAACCAGCTTTTTAAACATGTAAAAACCATTCTCAGTTGGAGGCTCAAATCCACTCTACAGGCCATAGTTTGTCAACCCCTAATTTAGGCACCTGTTTAGAAATGCAAAATCTCAGACTCACCTTGCTCCAGACCTACTAAATTAGAATCTGCTTTTAATGAGATTGCCAGGTGATTTGTATGTAAACTAAAGTTTCCTGAAACCTGTGATATTAATAGATCGCAACTCTGGCGGCACATGGGAGTCACCTGGGGCGGTCTTACAACTAAGGCCTTGGGCCCACTCCTAGAGATTCTACTGTGGTTGATACAGGTGGAGCCATGGTGCAGGATTTTTAAGAGCTCACTGGGTGATTCTAATGTAGAGCCAGAATTCAGAATGACTCTCTAGACTAGGAAGCATAGCTGCCTCCGCCGCATCTAGTGTAGCAGGTAAACAACCATGGCCGCAGTATTTTTTAGTTCTTCTCATCCAGAGGTGGAGTTGGCTTTTCCCAATTCCTTGAGCTGGGTTGGACTCATGGCTTGGTTTGACCAGTAGCATGTGGTGGAAGTAATATTGTGCAGGGTCCAGAGTCAGCCTCAGAAGACCTTGTAGCTTTTGCCTTTGCCCACTTGGAACACTCCCTCTGTCATGGCAGAAGCGCCTGTTAGACTATTGAATACCAAGGACCAGGTGGAGAACGAGCCAGCAGACAACCAGCACTGAGGTTCCAAGTACAAGTGAGGCCATCTTACACTCTCCAGCTCTGTTAAGCAGTCAAGAGTACTGGCTGCATTGAGTGATCCAGGGGAGACCAGTGGAATTGGTCCCTAGTTGAGGACAGCTAACCTAGAGAATTATGAGAAATAAGAAATTACAGTTTTAGGCCAGGCATGGTGGCTCATGCCTATAATCCTAGCACTTTGGGAGGCCGAGATGGGAGGATCACTTGAAGCTAGGAGTTCGAGATTAGCCTGGTCATCATAGGAAGACTCCATCTCTTTAAAAAAAAAAAAAGCTGGGCACCTTGGGTCAAACCTGTAATCCCAGCACTTTGGGAGGTCGAGGCAGGTGGATTACTTGAGCTCAGGAGTTCGAGACCAGCCTGACCAATATGGTGACACCTTGTCTCTACTGAAAATACAGAAATAGCTGGGTATATTGGTTTGCACCTATAGTCCCAGCTACTCGGGAGGCTGAGACAGAATTGCTTGTACCTGGAAGGCAGAGGTTGCAGTGAGCCGAGATTGTGCCACTGCACTCCAGCCTGGGTGACAGAGTGAGACTCTATCTCAAAAAAAAAAAAGAGCAGTTTTAAGCCAGTGCATTTTAGAGTGGCTTGTTATGCAGTAATCAGTGAGACAACTGGGAGAGCTGCCATTCAATCAGGATCTGCTCATCAAAGAAAGATCTGTACTGCCTCCGTTATTTCCGCCAGCAAAATGGATGCCTCACATCTTCATAGACTCCTTTCTGAATTCAAGTGTGATACTAGCATATATGATTAGCACCCCGATCACATCTGGAACCCTAACTACAAGGAGGCCTGGGAAATAGTTTGACTTTCTAATCCCTGCAGCATGTAAATGCACCTAAGCTAATAAGTTCAGTGAGCCAAGACAGAGTATCTAATTCTATCCAACAAGCTCTGTATGTCCGCATGTAACTCCCAGTCCAGGCATGCCTCAAAGATAGTGTGTGTTTGGTTCCACATCACCACAATGAAGCAAGTCACACAAGTTGTTTGACTTCCCAGTGCATATAAAAGTTATGTTTATACTATAGTCTGTTTAGTAGGTAATAGCATTATGCCTAAAGACAATGTAGATACCTTAATTTAAACATGCTTTATTACTAAAAAATTCTAATGATCATCTGAGTCTTCAGTGAGTTATGTTTTTGCTAGTGGAGGGTCTTGCCCCTGTTGATGGCTGCTGACTGATCAGAGTGGTGGCTACTGAAGGTTGGGGTGGCAGTGGTCATTTCTTAAAACAACAGAAGTTTGCCACATCAATTGACTCCTTTCACAAAAGATTTCTCAGTAGCCTGTGATGCTGTTTGACAGCATTTTATCCACAGCAGAACTTCTTTCATAGGAGGCGTGAATCCTCTCAAACTGCTGCTGCTTCATCAACTAAGTTTATGTAATCTAAATCATTCGTTGTCATTTCAACAGTGTTCACAGCGTCTTCACCGGGAATAGATTCCATCTCAAGAAACTACTTTCTTTGCTCATCCATAAGAAGTAACTTCTCACCTGTTCAAGTTTTATAATGAGATTGCAGCAATTCAGTCACATCTTCAGGCTCCACTTCTAATTCTAGTTATCTTGCTAGTTTTTTTTTTTTTAGGTGGAGTTTCGCTCCTGTTGCTGAGGCTGGAGTGCAATGGCGCAATCTTGGCTCACTGCAACCTCTATCTCCCTGGTTCAAGTGATACTCTTGCCTCAGCCTCCTAAGTAGGTGGGATTATAGGCACCTACCACCAGGTCCAGTAAATTTTTTAGTATTTTTAGTAGAGATGGGCTTTCACTGTATTGGCCAGGCTGGTCTTGAACTCCTGACCCCAGGTGATCCCCACCCCCATACCTCCCAAGGTGTAGGGATTACAGGCATGAGCCACCGTGCCCAGTCTTTAATTCTCTATTTCTATCACATTTGCAGTTACTTACTCTGCTGAAGTCTTGAGCCCCCGCAAAGTCATACTTGAGTGTTGTAATCTTTTCCTTAAACTCCCGTTAATGCTGATATTTTGACCTCCCTTCATGAATCTTGAATGTTCCTGGTGACATCTAGAATTGTAGATCCTCCCCAGAAGCTTTTCAATTTACCTTGCCTGGATCCATCAGAAGAATCATGGCTATTGCCAGGAATCTGTGGCTGCTGCTTTATGAAATACATTTCTTAGGAAAAAACAAAACGCATTTCTTAATAAGACTAGGAAGTGGAAATTACTCCTTGATCTGTGTGGATGCAAAATGGCTGTTGTGTTAGCAGCCATGAAAACAATACTCATCTTGTACCTGTGCATCTGAGCTGGTTGGCCAGGCACACTGTCAGTGAACAACAATATTTTTAATGGAATCTTTTTTTTCCTTAGCAATTTGGTCTCAACATTGGGCTTAAAATATTCGGGCATGGTGGCTCGTGCCTGTAATTCCAGTACGTTGGGAGGCCAAGGCAGGTGGATCACCTGAGGTCAGGAGTTTGAGACCAGCCTGGCCAACATGGTGAAACCCCATCTCTACTAAAAACACAAAAATTAGCCAGATGTGATGGCAGTTGCCTGAAATCTCAGCTACTCAGAGGGTTCAGGCATGAGAATCACTTGAACCTGAAAGGCGGAGGTTGCAGTGAGCTGAGATTGTACCACTGCACTCCAGCCTGGGTGACAGTGAGACTCCATCTCAAAAAATAAAAATATCTGGGCGCAGTGGCTCATGCCTGTAATCCCAGCACTTTGGGAGGCTGAGGTGGGCAGATCACCTGAGGTCAGGAGTTCGAGACCAGCCTGACCAAGACGGGGAAACCCTGTCTCTACTAAAAATACAAAAATTAGCCGGGTGTGGTGGCAGACGCCTGTAATTCCAGCTACTTGAGAAGGAGAATCGCTTAACCCAGGAGATGGAGGTTGCAGTGAGCTGAGATTGTGCCACTACACTCCAGCCTGGGGGACAGAGCAAGACTCCATCTCAAAAATAAAGTAAAATTAAATATTCAGTAAACCATGCTGTAAACAGATGTGCTGGGATGTCATCTAGGCTTTGTTGTTGGACTTCTAGAGAATGGGCAGAGTAGTTGAGCATCCTTTTTAAGGGCTCTAGTATTCTCAGAATGGTAAATGAGCATTGACTTCAACTTAATCACCAACGGCATTAGTGCCTAATAAACTCAGCCTGTCCTTTGAAGCCAGGCATTGCCTACACTCTAGCAATGAAAGTTCTAGATGGCATCTTCTTCCAATAGAAGGCTGTTTCATCTACACTGCAGATATGTTTAGTGTGGTCACCTTCGTCCTAGGATCTTCTTGATAAGTGGCTGTGGTTTCTACATCAGCACTTGCTGCTTCAGGTTGCACTTATGTGTTATAGAGACAGCTGCTTTCCTCTGTCTAGGAATCATCCTCTGCTAGCTTCAGACTTTTCCTGAGCTTCCTCACTTCTTTCAGCTTTCATAGAATTGAAGAGAGTTAGAGTCTTGCTCTGGATTGGCTGTGGCTTAAGGGAACGTTGTGGCTGATTCGATCTTCTATTCAGACTACTATAATTTTCTTCATGTCGGCAGTATGGCTGTTTTGCTTTCTTTTTTAATTTTTTTCGGGGGGCGGGGGGTGGCGGGGAGAGAGAGAGTCTTGCTCTGCCGCCCAGGTTGGAGTGCAATGGCACAATCTCAGCTCACTGCACCCTCTGCCTCCCAGGTTCAAGCAATTCTTCTGCCTCAGCCTCCCCAGTAGCTGGGATTACAGGCACCCACCACCACACCTGGCTAATTTTTGTATTTTTAGTAGAGATGGAGTTTCACATTGTTGGCCAGACTGATCTCCAACTCCTGACCTCAGGTGATCTGCCCATCTGGGCCTCCCAAAGTGCTGAGATTACAGGCATGAGCCACCACACCTGGCCTACTATTTATCTGTTCTCAGGAATAACACTTTAAATTTCCTTCAATAGTTTTGCTGCTGTTGAGACAGGGTCTAGTTCTGTCACCCAGGTTGTAGTGCAGTAGTGCATTTGTAGCTCACTGCAACCTTGACCTCCTGGGCCCAAGCTGTCTTTCCACCTCAGCCTCCCAAGTAGCTAGTATTACAGATGCAAGCCACCACTCTTGGCTAATTTTTAAATTTTTTGTAGAGACAGGGTCTCACTGTGGTGCCCAGGTTGGTTTCAAACTCCTGAACTCAAGCTATCTTCCTGCCTCAGCTTCCCAAAGTGCTGGGGTTACAGGTTGAGCCATCGTGCCCAGCAAGAATTGTTTCTTTGCATTTACAACTTGACTGTGACAGGCTTAGCTTTCAGCCCATCTCAGCTTTTGACATGCATTCTTCATTAAGCTTAATTATTTCTAGTTGGCCGGGTGCAGTGGCTCACGTCTGTAATCCCAGCACTTTGGGAGGCTGAGGTGGGCAGATCACCTGAGGTCAGGAGTTTAAGACCCGCCTGGCCAACATGTTAAAACCCTGTCTCTTCTTAAAAAAAAAAAAAACAGTCAGGCGTGGTGGTGGGTGCCTGTAGTCCCAGCTACTTGGGAGGCTGAGGCAGGAGAATTGCTTAAACCTGGGAGGCGGAGGTTGCAGTGAGCCGAGATTGTGGCACTGCACTCCAGCCAACGGGCGATAGAGCAAGGCTCTGTCTCACAAAAAAAAAAAAAAAATTCTAGTGATTTCAAGTGAGAGACGTGACTGTTCATTTTACTTGAACACTTAGAAGGGATTGAGGGTTATTAATTGACCCGATTTTAAATCGTTGTGTTCCAAGGAGCAGGGAGGCCCAAGGAAAGGGAAGGATGGGCGCAGGCTGGTTGGTGGAGCAGTCCGAACCTGTACGACATTGAGTTCAGTGTCTCATATGGTCATGGTTCGTGCCAACCCAGAACAATTTCAGGAGGAACATCAAAGGTCACTGAGCACAAATCACCATAACAGATAGGAAAACATTTGAAGTGTTGCAAGAATTACCAAAAGATGGCACAGAACTGCCAAGGGAGCACATGCTATTGGAAAAATGATGCTAAAAGACATGCTAGATGTATGATTGCCACGAACCTTTAATCTGTGTGACAAACTTGGGATATCTGTGAAGTACAGTAAATCGAGTTATGCCTGTGTGTGTAATGTATTCAGTATGTGTATGCTGCATCTGATAGGTTCTGAACTTAAGCCTGGGGCCAGCCTGTATAATGTACTCTTAGTGTCCTCAGCCTGACAGACATTTCTGGGGAGATCCTCATGGTAAATATTTTAGGCAAAAAGGTCTGGCTTTGCTTCATTCCAGATTCCCAACCTCATGTGTTTATATTCCTTTTAAAACTTGTGCTTCAAAATTATAAGTGAATTGGTGACAGGTAGAAGTAATCTTTTATTTGAATCGATTGGGTAGTATTAAGCTGCTGGAAATGTAAAAGATTCTCATCCTTTGTATTTCTTGGTCCAGTACGTGACAAATGCTAGAAATCAACAATACTGGGTTACAACTTGCCATGTTCATTCATTCATTCATTCATCATTTATTGAGCCGGAGTCTTGCCCTATCACCCAGGCTAGAGTACATGGTGCAATCTTGGCTCACTGCAACCTCCATCTCCTAGGTTCAAGTGCTTCTCCTGCCTCAGCTTCCTGAGTAGCTGGGATTACAGGTGGCATCACGCTCAGCTGATTTTTGTATTTTTAGTGTAGATGGGTTTCACCACATTGACCAGGCTGGTCTTGAACTCCTGATCTCTCATGATCCTCCTGCCTAAGCCCCCGAAGTGCTGGGATTACTGTGCCTGACTGGCAACTTGTCAACTTTATGGTAAATATATTCGTATTACTTTATGATACACCTTTGTTTTGGCCCAAAGTGACATTACTTGTTTTGATTAATTGCCACTTTACTAACTAGACCTATCTCCAAGTTACTTTGGTATCTTTAATAAAAAATCAAATCGGGCCTGGCACAGTGGCGCATGCCTGTGATGTCAGCACTTTGGGAGGTCGAGGTGGGCGGGTCTCTCCCACTGAAGCAGGAGAATTGCTTGAACCTGGGAGGTGGAGGTTGCAGTGAGCTGAGATTGCACCATCGCACTCCAGCCTGGGTGACATGAGAGTCTCTGTCTCAAAAAAGGAAAAAAAAATTAAATCTAATTGCAAAGTTAACATCTGCCACTTTAGAAATTATAGGAATGTATTTGGCTGTAAGTAAACTGGTGGTTTTAGTAAGAGGGAGAGTTATTTATCAAATATAGAATGATGGGAGGTAAGTAGCTGCTGTCTGCTCAGTGGCTCAAAAATGTCAAGGTTAGTGTTTGAATCCCTTGGCCTGTCTCTTAGCATTTGAGATGACTGCCAATCTCTAGGCATTACCTCCTTATTTAAGGCGGAAAGAAGGGGCTGTGCTTGACATGAGTGATGCGTTCATTTTTATCAGGTAAACAAAACCTTTCCAAGAGGCTTTTGAAAAATTCTTAAGTCTCATTTGGCCACGGTTCTGTGTGATATGGTTACCACTAGCTATAGGGGAGGCTGGAAAAGTGAAGATATTTCCTATTACAGAAAAAGCAGGCAAGGGGAAAGGGTTGGAAATAGATTTGGAATTAGCTATTTGACAGGGTTTGCTAAAGGCTGTTAAATAGCTAATTTATAAGACTGGTCACAGGCTCTGAGGGAGTTAGGAGCCATTTAGAGCAACAGTACCATTGGTTGAATAAGTTCATAACTTTCCAAAATAGATAAACTTGTTCAAACCTTTTCTGCTTTTTCTGTAATACATTTCTTTGAAAGGAATATCACTTATTTGGAAGTGTAAATTCTGAATTTAAAATCTCAAGTCAAATTACTTTATCATCCCTTTCCTCACCATGTGATTTCTGAGTTGAGTGGTCTCTGTGTTGAAGAGAAAGGGCATTCTAGGCAAGAAGTAGTGGTAGACCTATGCCAGTGTTCTGAGTTTCATTAGTCTCCAGAATGCCTGTTAAGATACCTCCACCTGGACATCATATGAGCATCTTTACAATACTTTATTGAGATAGAATTTACATATAGTAAAATGTGTAAGTATTAAATATACAGCTAGTGTATTCTGATAAATATATACACCTGGGTGACTATCACCTAAATCAAGATAAAGACTGCCATCATCCCAGAGAGTTTCCTCTTGCCCCTTTCCGATCAAGCCCCACCCATTCCAGGCAATCACTTTTCTGATGTTTATCACAACAGACGTGTCTGTCAACTTCTTGGCAGTGAAAGTCGCAGAATCACATATGATGTTTTCTTCTGTGTTTGGCTTCTTTTGCTCAACAGTGTTTTTGAGAGTTATCCATGATGTATGATTAGTTCTTTCAGACTTTCTTTCCTTTTTTTGGCCAAGTGTAATATTCCATTATATGAAAATACCACAGAATTTCCCCTGTTAATGGAAATGTAAGTTTCAGTTTTTAGCCAGAGTAATAAAGCCACCATGACTGCAAGCGTGTTAAGCAGTACCCCAGATGCAATTGTTCATCTCTTATCTTCAGTTGTCTGTTCTGAGGCTTCCAGTTTTCCTCATCTTATTGAATAGTACCGCCTTCCTTGGAGAATAGTACCACCATGCTTTGAGTTACTCAAAATAAAATGAAATCATTTTTTGATCTTTTTTATTCTAACAGATAATTATTGACCTTTTTTTAGGGACTAGAATTAGTGATAGAGATATAAAACTAATGGAGGCACGGGCAATAATGGAGATAAGTATTTAAAAACTGCTTTAGAACTCTAGAAGTGCAAAGGAGAGAAGTACCCAGCCTGGGGCAGCTAGGGCAGACTTCCTGGAGGAGAAGATATATTAACTGAGATCTGAAGGGCCCAAACAAGTTAAACAGAGGGAAGTATATATGCGTAGCATTGTCATAGGTAGAGAGCAAGGGAGATCAGGAACTGCGAGAAAGTCAGTATCACAGCTACAGAGAGGATTTGAGGTGGTGGAGGGAGAAAGCAGCAAGAGAGGAAGGGGTCAGGTTTAAGGATGTGTGCTGACTTTGATGGGGTGATGAGAAGTTACTGTGGGGTTAAAGCAGGGGAACATTACACTTGTGCTTAATGCAATGTGAAGGGCGCGCTTGGAGTGGGGCAGTGCTGGAAGCAAGGAGGTCTGCTAGGAAACGGTGGCGTATTCCAGGCCAGAAGGGAGAAGCTAAGGAGCTGCATTGGAATTAGGAAGAGATTTTTGGCCCTCTAAGAGGACATTTGAGAAACTAGTGAATGTTGAGGAAAAGCAGTGTCAGGCAAGAAAAATATGCAACAGGTTAAAGTTTATTAAAGTTAAGGAAACTGTTGACATGATCCAGGCATGAACTAAGGGACTAGACCAGGAATTTTAGAAGTATTTTGGATAGAGTTGGCTTTTCATTGGGTAAGAATAAAGGAAAGAAAACTCCAAAATGACTTCTAGATTTTTTTTTTTTTGAGACAGGGTCTCTGTTGCCCAGGCTGGAGTGCAGTGGTATCATCTTGGCTCACTACAACCTCCACCTCCCGGGTTCAAGAGAGTCTCATGCCTCAGCCTCTAGAGTAGCTGGGATTACAGGTGCGCACCATCACACCCAGCTAATTTTTGTATTTTTAGTAGAGACAGCGTTTCCCAATGTTGGCCAGACTGGTCTCGAACTCCTCACCTTCAGTGATCTGCCTTCCTCGGCCGTGCAAAGTGCTGGGATTACAGGTGTGAGTCGCCGTGCTCAGCCTAGATTTTTAACCTCAGTAATATGGTCCTACTGAAAGAGTTCATCAGAAATGGAGGTGTTTTTAGAGGAGAGTAAATTAGTTCTATTTTGAATATATTGGTTTTAAAGTAATGGGGAGCATATCCAAGTAGCAGTATTCAATACACAGTTGGAAACACCAGAGTAGAAAGTTGAGGTTAGGACAAAAGAAACAAATTTGAATCATTTACCTGCTTAGAAGTCATTCAGGCCACAAAAAATTCAACCAAATGTGCGCTTGTTTTAGGGGCTAGGATACAGAGACAAAAGACATGTCCAATCTCTGCTTTTGAGGAGCTTTGCGGCCAGTAGGGATAGTATGTCATGATATTCCACACTGAATATTATGCATTATATATAATGTTATCCCTGAACATATCCCTTATATAAAAACAACGTACATTGTTATCCCTTAAATAAGGGATAGCCAGGCATGGTGGCTCATCCCTGTAATCCCAGCACTTTGGGAGTCCAAGGTGGGTAGATCACCTGAGGTCAGGAGTTTGAGACCAGCCTCACCAACATGGTGAAACCCCATCTCTACTAAAAATATAATAATTAGCTGGGCATGGTGGTGGGTGCCAGTAATCCCAGCTACTAAGGAGGCTGAGGCAGGAGAATCATTTGAACCTGGGAGGCGGAGGTTGCAGTGAGCTGAGATTGTGTCATTTATACTCTAGCCTGGGTAACAGAGTGAGACTCTATCTCAAAATACTTAAGAAATAATGTGTTCAGGGTACAAACAGGAAGGGATCTTTACTTTGCAACCTGGGAAAGTTACGTTTTTACAAAAGAAAAAGAAGAATGTATATAAGTTGAGTTTGAATTGGGTAGAGGAACTAGGGTGGAGGAAAAGGGGAAAACCCTGGGAGTTAAAGGTGAATTTTAAGAGTAGGAAATGCTGTTATAGAAGCTAGGACTGGGAGGCGTGATCAGTGGTATCAGATGTTTTGAGGAGGTCAAGCTGTAAAGACTCAAACAACAAAGATTTTTTTTTTACTGTTGGTGTAAGAACTAACAAATATGTTTGGTGGATGTCCCCAAAACAGTGAAATAAAGAAGAGGAGAGGTGGAAGGAGTTTATTAATTTGTAATGGTCAATATTTATAAAAGGAAATAATTATTTGAATTTGGAATGTCTTCAAGGACAATACATGTATTTGTTCTAGAAATTGACCAAACTTTAAACAAAAAAATCAGAAGTCATTCTGAGCTGATTGAAACTGACGGCTGGGTGTGGTGGCTTACGCCTGTAAATTCAGTACTTTGGGAGGCCAAGGTGGGTGGATCATGAGATCAAGAGTTCGAGACCAGCCTGGCCAATATGGTGAAACCCCATCAATACTAAAAATACAAAAATTAGCTGGGTGTGGGGGCATGCACCTGTAGTCTCACCTACTCAGGAGGCTAAGGCAGGAGAATTGCTTGAACCCTAGAGGTGGAGGTTGCAGTGAGCCGAGACTGCACCACTGCACTCCAGCCTGGGCTACAGAGCGAGAAGCCGTTAAAAAGAAAGAAAGAAAGAAACTGACAATTGATGTGGCACCGTGACTCATGCTATAGTCCCTAGCACTTTGGGAGGCTATGGCAAGAGGATTGCTTGAGCCCAAGACCAGCTTGGGCAACATGGCAGAACCCCATCTCTACAAAAAGTACAGAAATTGTAACAGAGTGTGGTAGCTCATGCTTGTAGTCCCAGCTGCTTGGGAGGCTGGGGCAGGAGGATTGCTTGAGACTGAGACATGGAAGCTGCAGTGAGCCGTGATCGTACCACTAGGAGATGGAGGGAGTCCTCCATCGTACTCCAGCCTGGGTGATGGAGGGAGACCCTGCCTCAAAAAATAATAATAATAATTTAGGGTTCTCTAGCTTTTACCAGGTTTTCACATTTCTTCTGTGTGGAGGATGGATACAAATTATTTTGTTGACTGATACCAAGTAATATCCCAAAGTAGTATCCTCTGAAGTTGCTGTAGTTTGTGTATCGCCTTTTCCAGAAAGGTTGAATTTTGTGACTTTGAATTCTGAGAATAGGAGGAGTCCTGGCTGTTTTTGGGCTGTAGAGTGAGAGCAGACTGAGATGCTGATGATGCAGGCCAAGTGGAGGGTCACAGAAGGTGCGGTTTGCAAGACGCCATTGTGTTTCTAATCTGTTATTTTTGCCCCATAGGTTTACCTTCGTTATTCAGCAAAAATGCGGATTCAGAAAAGCACCCAGGAAGGTTGAACTTCGAAGATCAGACACAGGGACAAGTGGTAAAGCACACAAGAGAAGTGCTTTGATCCCTCCTGTGGAAGAAACAGCCTTTTATCCTTCTCCCTATCCTATAAGGACTCTTATAAAACCATTATTTTTTACTGTTGGGGTAAGAGTGCACTTCGCTAGGAGTTACCTACCTTGTTACAAATGCAGTGTTAAAATACTTTGTCCTGTTTGGGCTCCCTTAAAGTAAGGACAGGTGGAGGGGGATCAAAAGGAGCTGGCCTCATGAGTTCTGATTATAGAGTCTGAATTTAATACTTGCTTTTAGAATCTGGCTCACTTATGTAAGCCTTAGAGAATAAACTTAGGGGCCTCATTTGGTACAGCATTTCAAGTGGTGCTAAGTTGGTGTTTTCAGTTTTATTTGAGGATTTATAGCTGGAAACAGGCCCCAGCATACTGTGAAGTTAATAAAATGGGAAACAATAAAATATCCTTTTCGGCGGGGCATGGTGGCTCATGCCTGTAATCCTGGCACTTTGGGAGGCCGAGGCAGGTGGATCAAGACCAACCTGGCCAACATGGCAAAACCCCATCTCTACTAAAAATACAAAATTAGTTAGGCGTGGTGGCAGGCGCCTGTAATCCCCAGCTACTTGGGAGGCTGAGGCAGGAGAATTGCTTGAACCCGGGAGGCGGAGGTTGTAGTGAGCTGAGATCGCGCCATGGCACTCCAGCCTGGGAGATGAGCAAAACTCTGTCTCAAAAAAAAAAAATCCTTTTCACTTATTAGATTTCATTGTGCCAGGTATTCCTTCTGTTGGTTTGTAAAAAGCAATGAAAATGAAGTATTGTCCTTGGAAATATGTATCGATCTATTTCCCTTTTAAATTTATTTTTTAATATTTCTAATTTTATATAGTTTACAGGCTGTGCATTTGGATCAGCTGCTATTTGGCAATATGAATCACTGAAATCCAGGGTCCAGAGTTATTTTGATGGTATTAAAGCTGATTGGTTGGATAGCATAAGACCACAAAAAAAAGGAGATTTCAGAAAGGAGGTAAAGATAAACACTGCTTTCTTTGTTCTAGCTAATCACGATTTTAAAAACTGATACATAATAGATGCACATGTTTTCAGTGTACATGATGCATATACATAATGTGTAGTAATTAAATCTAAGTAATTGGAATATCTGTCACCTTAAACGTTTATCTTTATGCTAGGTACATTTGAATTATTCTCCACCTGCTATTTTGAAATATACTATGTGTTAGAGTTTACTGTAGTTACTCAACTGGCAATCCCAAGTTTTGAAGTCTGGTTATTTATGAAGTGCTTTTAGTTAATGGCAACATCAGATTAATAGATGTCAAGTCAGTGCACTTAATATTCTTCAAATTATTTATTACTGTTTTATATGTCTGGTGTTGCACTTGACAGTGTGCCAAGAATTCTGGCCCTCTAATCCATGTGCATCCAAAATCACCTCAGATCGTTGTTAAAAATGTTAATGTCAGCCAGGCGCGGGGGCTCAAGTCTATAATCCCAGCACTTTGGGAGGCCAAGGTGGTTAGGAGCTCGAGACCAGCCTGGCCAACATAGTGAAATCCCATCTCTACTAAAAATACAAAAATCAGCCAGGTGTGGTGGTGCACACCTGTAGCCCCAGCTACTCTGGAAGCTGAGGCAAGAGAGTCGCCTGAACCCGAGACATGGAGGTTGCAGTAAGATAGGTCGTGCCACTGCAGTCCAGCCTGGGTTGACAGAGTGAGACTTTGTCTCCAAAAAAAAAAAAAATTGGCTGGGCGCTGTGGCTCACACCTGTAATCCCAGCACTTTGGGAGGCTGAGGTGGTTGGATCACCTTAGGTCAGGAGTTCGAAACCAGTCTGGCTAAGATGGTAAAACCCTGTCTCCACTAAAAATACAAAAATTAGCTGGGCGTGGTGGCACATGCCTGTAATCCAACTACTCAGGAGGCCGAGGCAGCAGAATTGCTTGAACCCAGGAGGCGGAGTTTGCAGTGAACTGAGATCACACCACTGCACTCCAGCCTGGGTGACAGAGTGAGACTGTCTCAAAAAAAGAATGTTAATAGTTGTTAATGTTTCTGTGTGGAGGATGTCTCAGCTCTACTAAAGTGCAAAGACCACTGTTACACTTGGATCACCTTGCTGGACTGCTTTAGAGCAGCAGTCTCCAACCTTTTTGGCACCAGTGACTGGTTTCATACAATACAGTTTTTCCACAGATCAGGGTTGCAGGGGGGCAGATGGTTTTGGGATGAAACTGTTCCACCTCAGACCATCAGGCACTAGATTCTCATAAGGAGCGTGCAGCCTAGATCCCTCACATGTGCAGCTCACAGTAGGGTTTGCATTCCTATGAGTATCGAATGTAGCTGCTGATCTGACAGGAGCCAGAGTGCTAGTGTTAATTTTCTCTCCTCTCTGTGGCCTGGTTCCTAATAGGCCACAGACCACTACTGGTCAGGAGCCAGGGCTTGGAGACCCCGGCTTTAGAGTACATATTTGAACTGCAGAGAATTTTTCAAAATACACATGCCTTAGGGGTAGGGTTACCAAGTGAATTTCTTTTTTTTTTTTTCTAAGAGACAGGGTCTCATTCTGTCACCTAGGCTTCAGTGCAGTAATGCAGTCATAGCTCACTGAAGCCTCAAACTCCTGGGTTTGAGTAGTCCTCCTGCCTCAGTCTCCTGAGTAGCTGGGACTGCAGCCATGTGCCACCATGCTGGGCCAATTATTTCATATTTTGTGGAGAGATAGGAGTCTCACTTTGTTGCCCAGGCTGGTCTCAAAATCCTGGCCTCAAGTGATCGATCCTTTCACCTTGGCCTCCCAAAGTGCTGGAATTCTACAAGCGTGAGCCACCGTGCCTCTCCCCAAGATGAGTTTTGAAAGTTGGTCAGTGACATCATATTTACACATCTATGGTAAATACCAGCTGTTGAGAAATACAAAAAAAAAAAAAAATGGAGCTTTTAGAGATTTTCATTTACTTTATATGTGAGTTGATGTCCCTCTTCTTTCTTAACTGATTTCTTTAAAATGTTTGCTTTTAGATAAAACGTATAAATATTTTATTTCTTTTACTTACCAATGCATATTGAACACTGAGACTGTAGATAATATGTGGTTTCAGGCCCATTTAGTTTCAAGCACTTTTGATTTTTGTGACACAATTGCCCTTCCAATCTGGAGAGTGGGTTGATATCTTTACTTTTCCCCTTGCTAGGAGCAATGTGGTCCTGGCCAGCAAGAGCCTGGGAAGGAAGCCTTGCATTTTCTTTTTACTAATGATGGTCTGAGTTTTCTCTAAGTAGGGAAAGGAATTCACTCCTTGTTTTCGCATGGGCACATCGAGGAAGCATGAGCCCTGTCTCTGTTAGAGAGAGGCTTTATGCCAGAAAAACAGTGGATAATATTTGCAGGTGAAAATGACAATAACTAGCAATAGACTTTTATTCAGTACAATGTATTTGAGAAGATAGTAAAACTGACCTATTCCATTATCCTGGAACTCTTAGAAAGTTGTAGGTTTCCAGCACATGTCTGCACATGAAGTTTTGATATCCAAATATAACCCAGATGGTTCTTGAGAGTGGTGAAAAATGACAGAAATTTTATAATGGAATTAAACTAATGACAGGTTTAACTGGAGTTAAACTATGACTGTTGAAGATTGAAACAATATGTAAATTTAACATGCAAACGTGAACGTCCTGGGACCCCCTTTTGTACCACTCTATATGAAGTAAGATCTGGGAGCTCATACACAGTGTAATTATAATTATAAAAATGGAATCTGCTGGGTGCGGTGGCTCATACCTGTAATCCCAGCACTTTGAGAGGCCAAGGTAGAAGGATTGCTTTGGCCTAGGAGTTCAAGACCAGCCTTGGCAACATAGGAGGACCCTGTCTCTTAAAAAAAAAACCAAAAAACAAAAAAACATGGAATCCTGCATACTAATCTGTAATTTCTTTTACCTTGGATTTTTATTTTTAAGAACAAAGTCTGGTTGATTTCATAGTTAGAATATATTTTTTATTTTAAAACTTTAATCGTGGAAAATTTCAAGCAGATACAAAAGTAAAGAGAATAGTATGATGAGTCATTATCATCCAGCTTCAGTGTTTACCAACACAGGGCCAATTTTGTTTTTCATCTGTTTCCCTTTTTTCCCTTCTATTTCCACCCTTGTATTATGGTAAAGCAAATTCTAGATATATTTCATCCATAAAATTTTCAACATGTATCCCTGAAAAATTAGGACACTCCTCTTTTTGCTAAACTCCAGTACCATTACTAGGTCTTTAAAAAAAAAAGTACTGTTTAGTAGACAAATATTCTCAGAATTTTAAAACATAGGACCTTGGTATGAATAATCACTTCCTTGGTACCTGTCTGTATCTGTGCGTGTGCTAAGGGCTTTGCATTATTGTTACTCCTTGTGACAACACTGCTTAGGTATCTATTACTGTCCCATTTCATGTGTCAGGAAACTGAGGTTTAGAAGTAATTGTGGTCCCAGAGCTATCCAGTGGTTCTGTGTGGAGAATGTGGGCTGCCTGACAATACAACACATCCCTTTTCCACTCTAGTACGTATTTATTATGTCTGTGGCCACCAGTGATTTTTACAGAAGAGAAAGTCCTCCTTTATGTGCAAGGCATTTTCTTCTGGTTGTTCATTTTTGTAGCCTGAAATTTCTCACATATGGTGATATGCAATTTTCCGTCTGTTTTAGATTAACAAGTGGTGGAATAACCTAAGTGATGGCCAGCGGACTGTGACAGGTTTGTGTTAGCTTACACGTTTTAACCATTCAAGGGAAGAGAAATCAAATCAAAAGGTACAGTATGTCACAGGAGATTGCTTTTGTTCCATGCTCAGCAGTGGTTGAGAAGACAGTCTCTGTACCTATAGGTGAATGTAAGCACATATAAAGTAGTGAGGTATGAAGGTTTACATGATGCTGCGGGTCAGTTACTTTCTCATTTTGATGCAGTATGATACTGATTGGTTCGTTTTGTTGTAGAACACCAGCTTTTGGAATAGCTTATTATTAATGATTACTTCCCTTATTAGAGAAACTAACAAACATTAAGCGCTTCAGGATGCTGTAAAACACATTCTGTCCCTTCTCAGAGTTGCTCACAGAGTAGCTGTCTCCGTTTTTACAGATGAGGAAACTGACTTTCAGAGAAGGAACTTTTGAAGATCAAACTGCTAGTAAGCAGTAGAGCTGAGTTTCAAAACCCAAGTCTGTCTCATTCTAAAGCCAGTTTTCTCTTTCCCCTATGCTGTTTTAAAACCCTGTTTAAATGGAAGCATGACATACATGTCACCATGAAACCTTTTTTTCTTTATGAATTGTTATGGAAAGACAGTTCTGGCTCTTCAAGGTAACACTGCTGCAGTATTTTATGGACTTACTTATTTGAGAAACTTGAAAATAGATTTGTGCTAGGAACAGTGGCTCACACCTGTGATCGCAGCACTTTGGGAGGTCGAGGTGAGCAGATCCCTTGAGCTCAGGAGTTCGAGGCCTGCCCGGGCAACATGACAAAACCCCATCTCTACCAAAAATACAAAAAATTAGCCAGGTGTGGTGTTGCACCACTTTGGTCCCAGCTACTTGGCAGGTTGAAGGGGGAGAATTGCTTGAGCCTGGGAGGTAGAGGTCGTAGTGAGCTGGGTTGCACCATTGCATTCCAACCTGGCTGACAGAGTGAGACTCAAAAAAAAAAAAACAAAAAACATTTTTTTTAAGTTTTTTTTTAACGATTGTATAAATAAGAAAAAATTATTTCTAGAGAATTGCAAAATATTTCTTCTCAAATTTGGTTAGACTTATTTGGTGCTCTTAATTTTCTATACTTAACAGAAGTGGAGAAAGGATGCTTATCTTTCTGTATTCGAACTGTTTCTTTTCTCTGGAAGCCTTAATTTTTCTGACTTTATTGGAACCTGATCCAGCTTTCAGGCTTATGGTTCAGACATTGCTTCCTTTAGGAAGTGCTTGCTTTTTGCTGAGCTCACAGCAGGTTTTTATCATTGATAATGCAATATGCCTTATGTAATTGTATGTGTAACATCCTTGAGGGCCATGTAAGCATCTGGAAGACAACAAAGAGATTTTACATTTTGTTATAGCACCTAGCATATATCATGTACACAGAAAGGTCACTCATAGTCTGTTGTGTGAATGAATGGTGAATGAAATCTTAACCAAGGGATTGAGATTTTTCAATGTTGCCATACATGAGACCATAGAATTGATAGGTCAGGCGACATCTTAAAATGATTACTTCTAAGATAGTTCTTTAGTAGCACATCTCTTTCCACTAGATTAACGTTTTTTGTTTACTTGTTTTATGAAAGAAACGAGGCTGAGTGCAGTGGCTCACGACTGCAATCCCAGCACTTTGGGAGGCCACGGCGGGCGGATCACCTGAAGTCAAGAAGTCGAGACCAGTCTGGCCAACATGGTGAAACCCAGTTTCTACTAAAAATAAACAAAATTAGCTGGGCGTGGTGCTGCATGCCTGTAATCCCAGCTACTTGGGAGGCTGAGGCAGGAGAATCACTTGAACCCAGAAGGCAGAGGTTGCTGTGAGCTGAGGTTGTGCCTCTGCATTCCAGACTGGATGACAGAGCAAGACTCTATTTTAAAAAAGAAAGTAATGAAATTAAGATTTCTTTAGGGCGGCAAGATTTTGCTTTCACAGTTAGTTGATACCTCACACTCTTTGAAGGTGGTTGTCATTTTATGCCGTGTAACATATGAAGCAGCCTAGGGTCAGAGTTTAAAACCTTTTCTCATGCTGATGAGAAAGAAGCTGGAGATAATTAAAAATCAGAATTCTTTCCTCCTAGTCTTTTTCATTTTTGAAATAAAATCAGTCGTTTGGCCTGAGGAGCACAGCAGTAGAGAGATGCTTCTGATCTGCCTTGCAAATTGAATCTAAGCTGCTTAGAATAACATAAATGTGTACGGTCATGCTGCAGGTCTGAAGTCTTTGTTAGGTTATCCAAGTGACTGTAACCTCAGGAAATGCTCTTTGAACTGTTTTGTGTCACCTCACACTTTTCTTTTAGGAAATAATTCTAGTAATAACGATTCTAGGTTTACAATATCTGTAAGTGGTGCTTAGTCAATTGACTGCATCTGAGTCTCAAGAATGAACTGTTGATTTTGTTATGTCTTGTCTTCTTTCTGAGGTGCCAATGAGTCCAGCTTTCCTTGCTGAGCATTCCTGATTGCTTCTTGTAGACTGCAAAGTGAAGTTGGCTCAGCTCCTGATTTTACTCAATGATAGTTTTGTGGGATGACAGATCCACTCCATCCCACTTTCTTCCTGTGGATTAGAGAGGTTTTCCGAATGTGGTAGGGTTTTTTTTCATTTTATGTTTTGAAAGAACTTGGCAAGTGTGACCGAGAGAGTTTTTAAAGCTTTGTGAGACCAGTGTGCTTCTCTGCTTTGTAGTAGTCATTCCTAGACAATGGCAGCATGAGAGCTCTAGTACTTAAAGATTTCTCACGGCTACAGCAAATGCTTCACTTAAGTATTCCTTGCTGTTGATTCTGTTGAGCTCCTGAATTTGGTTGGAAAGATTTTGGATACAGTAAATTCAGACAGTAAAGTGTTAATTCAAATATATGTAGTTTCTGAGTTTCGGATAATGAGGGGTATGTCAAATTTATTCATGTCTCTTTGGTTTCTAGGTGTAGATAAGAACAGTCAGATTGTAAGGCATACCTGTCATTTATTTTATTGGTAAGGTGGCATCTGGTGGTGAGATAAAAAACCTCCCTTTCTAGCCAGGTGCTGTGGTTCATGCCTATAATCCCGGCACTTTGGGAGGCCGAGGTGGGTGGATCACTTGAGGTCAGGAGTTGGAGACCAGCCTGGCTAATGTGTGAAATCCCATCTCTACTAAAAATAAAAAATTAGCTGGATGTGGTGGCACATACCTATAATCCCAGCTACTCCGGAGGCTGAGGCACGAGAATCGCTTGAAACTGGGAGGCAGAGGTTACAGTGAGCCAAGATCGTACCATTGCACTCCAGCCTGGGGAATAGAGTGAGACTCCGTCTCAAAACAACAGTAAGCCTCTTTCTTACAGCTGATGCCAGCTTTCAAGTCTCCAGTTTTTGACTGTTCTGTCTCAGTCTGTCTGTGGGAATCCCTTTTTAAAGATATGCTAGAAAACTTGTTTTAATCCTTTTCTGTTTGTTTGTTTGATAGGGGATTTTTTTGGTCTTAATTTTTGTTACACAGAAATAATCTCCCTAGGCCTCATATTGCTCTGAAAAAGTTTTTATAAGCTCACTGGGTATTTGTGGGGCAGGTGGGGAGTATGAGGTGGCATTCTTCAAAGTTAGATTTGTCATCCTTGGTGCTTTTATATCAGCTAGTTTTCTGTTCTATTGCCTTGGTCTGTCAGCCTTTTAAGCCTGTCCTGGAAGTCCCCAGGCAATCCCCGCAGAGAGAATATTTTCTCCTACCTTTCTAGCTTTCGGGGTTGTCTTTGAGGCACTTGCCAGGTTTTCCTGTTAGTTCAAGAGAATGCTGGCCTTACTGTATTAAGATTCAGTATGGCTTTATGCCATGGGAAAGAATCAGCTTAATTATTGTTTTTGATCAAGAAGAGAGAATGGAAAAGGTAGGGAGAGAGATCGCAAGAAAACTGTGCCCTAATTCCTCTATCAATGTATTTTTTTGTCAGCTCCAAAGTTTTGTCACTATACTCCCCAGTCTTTGACCCCTTTCCCCAACTTCTGAAGTCTGTTCTTTTTTCTTTGCTATTCTGTTTCTACCAGGCTTATTCTTTTTCATTTCAGTTTTCTCTCTCCTTGCGCCTTTTCAAGGTTTTGAGCTGTCTTCCCAGACTAAGGACTTCTTACCTACTCCTGATGTTGCTGGTGAGGCAATGTTTTCCTTGGTTTTGTGGCCCATCTTTACCTTTGAATCAGTCACTCTTGTTCTGTAACTCCTGACTTCCCACTCTGCAGACAACTTATTTTTGGAGAAGAATAGCTAAATTAATCCTTGAGGGCCAACCATGCTTCAAGTATTATGCTAGGTGCTTTACCTGTGTTCATATTATTATTAATTATTGTAAGAACCCTGTTAGTGGTATCCTCATTTTTCAGATGGGGCATAGAGAGGTTAAATAACTGAGATTACACAGCTAGAAACATGCCTTTAGGAATCAAACCCACTTCATATTTCAAATAATACGCTTTTTATTATGTCCTTTCACTTTCTGCAACAGCAAACCACGACTTATTACCTTACTGATAAACCACATTCCCTCTCCCATCAAGTATCTGGGTGCAGATTCACACCACAGATTGCAGCAGATTGCTCCAAAGTAGCAGCCTGGTACCCGGGGAGGAAAGGGAGCCCTTCTTGACTGCCTAGGTTAGATTTTGTCATTGTAAAATGAATAAATATGCATGGTAACAGATTAAAATTGGAAAAAAGGATACATAAATTGAAAAATCAGTCTTTCTCTCACTCTGAACTTCCAGTTCTGCACCTTCCTCTCCCATAATAACCATTGCATCTTTAGTTACTTATGTGTTCTTCCAGAGCATCTGTTTATGTATAGACATTTATATCTGTCTGTGGTTTAACAGAAAAATAGTAACATGCAATACATACTCTCTGCACCATGATTTTTTTCACTTAATATTTTGAAGAACACTCTATATCAATACAAGTAGGTTTTTACATTCTTTTAAATATTTTATTGAGGTATAATATACATAAGAGAAGAATGTGAATGTTATGTCACATGTACAACTCAACTAGTTAATTTTCACAAGCTGAGGACACCCATGTAACTAGCCCCAAACTGAGAAGTGGAAATTACCAGCACCCAGGCTTTGTTTGTTTTGTTTTGAGACAGCATCTCACTCAGGCTGGAGTGCAGTGGCATGATCATGGCTCATTGTAGCCTCAACCTCTCAAGGCTGGTCTTGAACTCCTGAACTCAAGTGATCCTCCCGCTTTGGCCTCCCAAAGTTCTGGGATTACCGGTGTGAACCACTGTGCTTGGCCAGCATATTCTTTTTGATGGCATTATAGTATTCCATGTACATGAATACTACTTAACAAATCTTTTATTAATAGATATTTAGGTTGTTTTCAGTCTTCTGCTGCTATAAATATTGCTGCAGTGAATTGCCTTATATATAGATCTCTGTACCTTGTACATTTTTAGGATAAATTACTGGAAATAGAATTGCTGGGTCAAAGAATATGTACATTTAAAATTTTGTATATTGCCAAGTTGTGTTAAAAGAAGTTGTATAACAATATAAATGTCCTCCAACAATGACAGAGTCAGATTTCTAAAAGTTACCCACAGGGGAGGACAGGTATTCTCATCTGCAGGGACAGTACAGAGAAATAATTTTTTTTGTGGTTAGCAATTGTAAGGGCCTTTGCCTCCCTCGTTGTGAATTTGCCCTATTCTTTCTGTTTACCTGTATTAGTTTCAAACTTTCTGTCTATCCCAGTGGGAGGATGGACGATGGACAGTCTCTCTGGGTTTCTTCTTGATTCCAGGTAGCTGTGGACCCAGTCCTTAATTAGTTTGGTGGATACTGCATAGGAAAAGAAATGATAGCCACTGTGTGAGGCCAACAGGTTGATCTTTGCACCTGCCTGGTTCCCAGAGAACCTGAGGTAAGGACTGTTCGAGCCCAGTTCTTTGGCTGATGTGGATGTACATGCTTGTCAGTGTCTGGACTAGCTGGGTCTGGGTCAGTATGGAACCCCTTCAGAAAAAGGAGCTGTGGAGGGGTGAATTGGCCCACCCAGAAACAGGGGATCTGTGAGCTGTTAGACCCCAAGTGGTATGGTAAATCCTTTATAGGGAAAAGAGAAAAAAGGGGTTGTACTACCTTTCTCAGGCTAAAGAGGAAAATAACCTGAGGTCATTGAACCAAGCAGTGCTTTCTAAATCAGCACATCTGCCTTTTTAAAAATTAAGATATAATTCACATATAAAATTCACTATTTAAAGCCGGGGTCCCCAACCCTGGGCAAAGGACTGGTAGCAAAACTGGGCTGCACAGCAGGAGGTGAGTGGCAGGGGAATGAGTAAAGCTTCATTTGTGGGGGTTTTTTTTTTTTTTTTTTTGCTTTGTTTTTTTGAGACAGAGTCTCAAACAAGAGTCTCGCTCTGTCACATAGGCTGGAGCGCAGTGACCTGATCTTGACTCACTGAAACCTCTGCTTCCTGGGTTCACGTGATTCTCCTGCCTTAGCCTCCCAAGTAGCTGGGATTGCAGACACGTGCTACCATGCCTGGCTAACTTTTGTATTTTTAGTAGAGACAGGGTTTCACCATGTTGGCCAGGCTGGGATCTAGGTTGCACACACCTTATGAGAATCTAATGCCTGATGCTCTGTGACTGTCTCCCATCACACTCAGACAGGACCTTTGTCACTGTCTCCCATCACACTCAGACAGGACCTTTGTCACTGTCTCCCATCACACTCAGACAGGACCTTTGTCACTGTCTCCCATCACACTCAGACAGGACCTTTGTCACTGTCTCCCATCACACTCAGGACCTTTGTCACTGTCTCCCATCACACTCAGACAGGACCTTTGTCACTGTCTCCCATCACACTCAGGACCTTTGTCACTGTCTCCCATCACACTCAGACAGGACCTTTGTCACTGTCTCCCATCACACTCAGACAGGACCTTTGTCACTGTCTCCCATCACACTCAGACAGGACCTTTGTCACTGTCTCCCATCACACTCAGACAGGACCTTTGTCACTGTCTCCCATCACACTCAGACAGGACCTTGCAGTTGCAGGAAAACAAGCTCAGGGCTCCCACTGATTCTACATTATGACAAGTTGTGTAATTACTTCATTATATATTGTGATGTAATAATAATAGAAATAAAGTGCAGAATAAATATAATGCACTTGAATCATCCCAAAACCATCCTCCCATGACTGGTCTGTGGGAAAATTGTCTTCCATAAAACTGGTCCCTGGTGCCAAAATGGTTGGGGATCACTGATTTAAAATGTACAATCAGCTGAGTGTGGTGGCTCACACTTGTAATACTACCACTTGGGAGGCCAAGGTCAGAGGATTCTTTGCGTTTAGACCAGCCTGATCAACATAGACCCCATATCTCTCTAAAAAGAATAAACAGAAAGTCAAAGTAAATTCAGTGGTTTTTATTATATCTAAAAGGTTGTGCAACTATCTTCATCATCTAATCCCAGAGCTTCTTCATTATCCCATAAAAGAAACCCCATTCCCATTAGCAGTCACTCCCCATTCCCACCTTCCCCTCAGTGATCAATCTGCTTTCTCAAAGGACTTTCCTATTCTGCAGATTTCACGTACATCGAGTCATGTAATATGTAGCCTTTTGTGCCTGTTTCTTTGAGTTAGCCTAGTTTTTAAGGTTCGGTCATGTTGTAGTATGTATCATCAGTACTTCCGTTTTTTTTATGGCCAAATGATATTCCAGTGTATGGAATTTGTTTATTACATTTGTTTATTCACTCATCAGTTGGACATTTGAGTTGTTTCCATTCTTCTGCTATTAATAATGCTGCTGTGAACTTTCATGTGCACATTTTTATATGGACGTGTTTTCATTTCTTGGTTTTAGCCAGGAGTGGAATTGCTGGGTCATATGGTAGCTGTTCTTTGTTTTTCTTAATTGTCAAAAAAAAAAAAAAAAAACCATACACAAAACATGAACTATATACCATCTTAATCATTTTTAAGCGTATAGTTCAATAGTTTAGTATATTCACATTTTTGTAAAACCAGTCTCTAGAACTTTTTCACCTTGTAGATATGAAACTCGCTACTCATTAAACAATACGTCTTTTTCTCCTCCCCTCAGCCCTTGATAACCACCATTCTACTTTCTGTTTCTGTTTCCATGAATTTGACTACTTTAGATACCTCATACAAGTAGAATCATAAAATATTTGGTTTTTTTGACTGGCTTATTTCACTTGGCATAATGTCCACAAGGTTTATCCGTGTTGGGGCCCATGACAATATTTACTTCCTTTTTTAATGCTGAATAATTATTTTGTGTGTATATCACATTTGTTTATCCATTCATCTATTGATGGACATTTGAGTTGTTTCTACCTCTTGGTTATTGTGAATATGCTGCTAGGAACACGATGTGCAGATATCTCTTTGAGACCCATGCATTCAATTCTTTTGGATGTATATCCAAATATAGGACTGGTGGATCACATGGTTGTTGTATTTTTAATTTTTTGAGGAATTATACTATTTTCCATGGTGGTTGCACCATTTTACATTCCCACCAACAGTGTGCAGGTCTTCCAATTTCTCCACATTTTTGCCAACATTTGTTATTTTCTCTTTGTGTGGGTATGGGTCTGTGGATCTGTGGGTGTTTGACAGCAGCCAGTCCTGACGGGTGTGAGATAATACCTCACTGGTTTTGATTTGCATTTTTCTGGTGATTAGTGATGTTGAGCATCTTTTCACATGCTTACTGGCCATTTGTTTATCATCTCTGGAAAAATGTCTTTCAGGTGCTCTAGTTATTTAAAGTTTTTGTTGTTGAGTTATAGACATTCTTGTTTTTTTTGAGACGGAGTCTTGCTCTGTTGCCCAGGTTGGAGTGCAGTGGTGTGATCTCGGCTCACCACACACTGCATCTCCTGGGTTCAAGCACTCCTCCCACCTCAGCCTCCTGAGTAGCTGGGATTAAGGTAAGGTGTGTGTCACCACTCCTGGCTGATTTCTGTACTGTTAGTAGAGACAGGGTTTCATTATGTTGGCCAGGCTGGTCTTGAACCCGTGACCTCAAATGATCTGCCTATCTCAACCTCCCAAAGTGCTGTGATTATAGGTATGAGTCACCGCGCCTGCCCAAATTGTAAGCATTATTTTTTCTGGATATCACTCCCTTCTCAGATACATTATTTGCAAATACTTACTTTCATTCTGTGATTGATTTCTGCTTCTTTACCCTTTTCATTGTGCCTTTTGATACACTTAAAAACAAAAGTTTTTAAGTTTGACAGTTCCAGTTGTCTACTTTTTGTTTTGTTGCCGGTGCCTTGCCAGGAAATCACTACCAGGGCCAGTGTCACCAGGCTTTTCCTCCATTTTCTTCTAAGACTTTTATAGTTTGGGGTCTAATGTTTAGGTCTTTAATCCATTTTGAGTTAATTTTTGTATATTGGTATAAGATAAAGATCCAACTGCAGTCTTTGCATGTGGGTATCCAGTTTTCCCTTTGTTTTCTTTTTGAAGAACTGCCAGATTGTTTTCCATAGGTGGCTACACCATTTTCCATTCCTCAAGTAGTATGAGGATTCTGTCTGTTAGTGCCTATCTTTTCTATCAGTAACTACAGTTTTTTTGTTTTTTGGGGTTTTTTTTTTGTATTTCTTAATTGTGGTAAAATATATATAACATAAAATTTACCATTATAGACAATTGTTAGTGAACAGTTTAGTTGCTCTAAGTAGATTCACAGTGTTGTGGGCTGGGCGTGGTGGCTCATGCCTGTAATCCCAGCACTTTGGGAGGCTGAGGTGGGAGGATTGCCTGAGGCTGGGAGTTTCAGACAATCTTGTGTAACCGTCACCACTATATATTTCCAGAACTTTCTCATTATGCCAACCACAAACACTGGATCTGGTAAACAGTAGCTCCCCTTACCTCTCCCCATCAGCCACTAGTAACCACATTCTACTTTTTGTCTCTGTGAGTTTGCCTATTCTAGATCCTTCAAATAAGTGGAACCATAATTTTTTTTTTTGATCCAGCTTCTTATGCATAGCATAATATTCTCATAGCAGGATCAGAAATTCCTTTGTAAAACTCCATAGTATTCCATTCTCTGTATTTATCACATTTCATTTATCCATTCACCTGTTAATGGACGTTTGGGTTGTCTCCATCTCTTGGTTATTGTGACTTATGCTGTGATGTACAAAGGTTTTGACATCCCATATCCTTGCCAATACTTAAAAAAAATTTTTTTTTCAGACAGAGTCTCGCTCTGTCACTCACGCTTGAGTGCAGTGGTGTGAACATGGCTCACTACAGCCACAACCTGGCCTCAAACAACCCTCCTGCCGCAGCCTCTTGAGTAGCTGGGACTACAGGCATGTGCCACCATGCCTGGCTAATTTTTAAATTTTCTGTAGAGCTGAGGTCTTGCCAAGTGGCCAGGCTGCTTTTGAAATTCCTGGGCTCAAGTAATCCCTCTGCCCCAGCCTCCCAAAGTGCTGGGATTACAAGTGTGAGCCACTGTGCCTGGCCTATTTTCTTTTTCTTTTTGAGATGGAGCCCCGCTTTGTCGCCTAGGCTGGACAGACTGGAGTGCAGTGGCATGATCTCAGCTCACTGCAGCCTCTCCGTCCTGGGTTCATGCAATTCTCCTTCCTCAGCCTCCCAAGTAGCTGGGTTACAGGCATGTGTCACTATGCCCAGCTAATTTTTTTGTATTTTTAGTATACATGGGTTTCACCATGTTAGCCAGGATGGTCTCGATCTCCTGACCTCGTGACCCGCCACCTTGGCCTCCCAGTGCTGGGATTACAGGCGTTCAGCCACTGCACCTGGCCTCCTTTTTTTTTTTATAATGTGATAATAGCCATCCTAATGGGTATAGTTTTGATTTACATTTTGCTAATGACAAGTAATGCTGAGCATCTTTTCTTGTGCTTATTGAGTATTTGTATATCTTCTCTGGAGAACTGTCTGTTTACTTCCTTTGTTCATTTTTACATTGGGGTATTGAGTTTTTTATATATTCTGGATATTAATCCCTTATCAAATATGATGTACACATTTTCTCTCGTTTTGTTGCCATTATTATATCCATCCTGGTGGGTATGAAGGGGTATCATTGTGGTTTTGGTTTGCCTTTCCCTAATGACTAATGAACATCTTTTCATGTCTTATTGTATATTTATTCTTCTTTGGAGAAATGTCTATTTCTTCAAATCTTTTGCCCATTTAAAAATGGTTATTTTTTTGTTGAGTTGTAAAAGTTCTTTTTAAAATATTCTGGATACTAGACCCTTATTAAGAGATATGATTTACAAATATTTTTCCCATTCTGTGACTTGTCTTATCACTTTCTTTATAGTGTTTTCTGAAGCATAAACATTCTAATTTTGCTCAAGTCCATTATATCTATTTTTTGTCTTTTGTTGCTTGTACTTTCAGTGCCATGTCAAGGAAACCGTCACCTAATTGAAGGTCACAAAGATGTGTCCCTATGTTTTCTTTTAAGAGCTTTAAAATTGTAGCTCTGAAATGTAGGCATTTGTTTAATTCTGAGTTAGTGTTGGTATTTGGTTTGAGGTGGGGGTCCAAACTCATTCTTTTGCTTATGGATATCCACTTGTCTGAGCACCATTTTTTGAACACGACTATTCTTTCCCCATTGAATTGTTTTAGAACCCTAGTCACAAACCAGTTGACCGTAATTGCATAGGTGTATTTCTGGACTCTCAATTCTGTCCATTGGTCTATATTTCTGTCCTTATTCTAGTACTACACTGTCTTTATTTCTGTAGGTTTGTGTTGTAAATTCTGAAACTATGAATTGTGAGTCTTTCAACTTTGTTAATATGAAATATTGATTTTTCATGGGTTGAACCAAGCTTGCATTCCTGTGACGAATTCCACTTAGTCATGATTTATAATCTTTTTATATGTTGCCGGATTTAGTTTGCCAATGTTGTCTTAAGGATTTTTGCATGTCTTCATAAAGGGATTTTGATGGTTTTGTGTGTGCGTGTGTGTGATGTCTTTGGTTTTGATACCGAGGTGATAGAATGGATTGGAAAAATGTTCCTTCCTCTTCTATTTTTTGAGAGTTTGAGAAGCATTGGTGTTAATTCTCCTTCACATTTGGTAGAATTTCCTAGTTGTAGTAAGTGGAATAGTGTGCTTTCACCAAATTTGTGGCCACCTGGAACCACAGAATGTTACTTTACTTGAAATAGGCTCTTCGGAGATTTGATTAGTTACAGAGAGATCATATTACATTCGGATGGGCCTTAAATCCATTGACTCATGTCCTTATAAGAAGGGGAGAGGTCAAAGAAAGATACAGAAAACAAGGCCAAAGAGATGGTGGCAGGGATTGGAGTGATGCACCTATAAGCCAAACAATGCCAAGAATTGTCGAGAACCACCAGAAGCTAGGAAGAGGGAAGGAAGGTCACTCCCCTAGAGCCTTCCAGGGATTACAGCCCTGTGGACACCTTACGCTCTGATTGCTGACTTCTAGCTTCCACAACTGTAGAGAATAGATTTTTGTTGTTTTAAGCCACCAAGTTTGTGTTACAACAGCTGTAGGAAACTCAGATATTAGTGAAGCCAGTGAGAAACAGGCACCTAACACCTAATCTGGCTCTGGGCTTTTCGTTGTGGTAAGTTTTTTAAAATTACTGATTCAATCTCTTTACTTGTTCTTCATGTGTTCAGATTTTCTGTTTCTTCTTGAGTCAATTTCAGTAGTTTGTCTTTCTAGGAATTTTAAATTTCATCTAAGTTATTTTCATTTGTTGGCATATAATTGTTCATTGTATTTTGTAATGATTCTTATTTGTATAAGGTAGTAACATTCTGCTTTCATTCCTGATTTTAGTAATTTGTTTTTATTTTTCCGTTTATTTTTTAGCGAATCTCAGACCTGTGTGAGATGACTTTCGTAATTTGAATTTTTTTTCTTTTTCACTGTAGCTAAAAGTTTGTCAATTTTATTGATCATTTCAAACAGATCCAACCTTTGGATTTATTAATTTTTTTGTTATTTTTCTGTTCATTTATCTGTTTTTCATTCTTTCTTTCCTTCTGCTTGCTTTGGTTTTAGTTTGCTCTTCTCTTTACAGTTTCCCAAGGTGAACAGTTAGGCTATTGATGTGCGATCTCCTTTTTCAAGGTGGGCGTTCATAGCACCACTTTTGTTGCATCCTGTACATTTTGGTCTATTGTATTTTTGTCTTCATTCATCTCAGTTTCCTAGTTGCCCTTGTGATTTCTTCTTTGACTTAGGAGTTACTTAGGAGTTGTTAATTTCCACATACTGGTGAATTTTCTGAATTTATTTCCATATTGATTTGTAATTTCATCCCATGTGATCAGAGGACATACTTTGTATAATGTTAGTGTTTTAGTTTACTGAGAGTTGTTTTGTGACTGAACACAGCCTGGAATATGTTCCCTGTGTACTTGAGCAGAATGGATATTCTGTCACTGGGTGGTATGTTCTGTAAAGGTCTGTCAGGTCTAGTTGTTTATAGAGTTGCTGAAGTCTTCTCCTTCCTTGCTGATCATTTGATGATTCTCTCTGTTATTGCAAATGGAGTTCGGAAGTCTCCAGCTGTTATTGTGGAGTCATTTTTTCCTTCAATTCTGTCCATTTTTCTTCATGTCTTTTGAGATTCTGTTGTTAGGTACATATGCTTCTAATTGTTATATCTTGATGGATTGACCTTTTAATCATTTTACAATATCCTTCTTTAGCAGTGAATTTTGTCTTAAGGTCTATTTTGTCTTACTCTACATTTGGCCTTCTAGAGTCCAGGAATATATTGGAGATTTTCAGAGTTTCTATGGAAATTTTATTCCCCTGCTTTTCAGTTTAAGATTTTTGATTAGTCTTTTATTTGCCCCCAAGTGTTATACACCATCTCAGGCAGCTTCAGACTTAAAACACTTACCTGTCATTGTTTTTGACAAGTGCCCTCTGTGAAAGGAGTTTTGTATTTGGGGAGCTCCCAGTCAGGTTAAACAGACAGCCTTGAAATTGGGTCTTCCTTAGCATACTGGTTAGGTGGAAACCAAAAAAGTGGGTCTTCCACGGAACCAACAGCCAGGTCAAATAATGACGGTTCTTTGGTAATGAGGCTTTGAAAGAGCCCCAACTCCATTCTACCAGCTGCCTCTGCTTTCAAGACTACCTTGTAACTGGAGAGTGGGGGATTGTACTAAGACAAGTTAAAATGCTACAAAGCCACTGTTTTGAGATTCAGCTATTTTTCTCAAATAAATACTCCCTGGTTTGCTATAAGCCTTTGATTAGTTTCCAGAGTTCTGAAAAAGTTTATTCTGACATTTTTTGCCAGTTCTTTCATTGCTCTTATGAAGGAGAGTTATTTTTCGCTGACGTAATCCAGTGCATTACACAGGTGTGACCGTAGGCACTAGGACAGCAGCAGCCTTCCTGAATCAGCAGTGCCAAGCTTGCCCAAGAGCTACTGAGTCAAGAAGAAGCAGGTGACATCCCTCCTAAGTGGCGATAGACAAAAGTTAAGCTCTTCTATTTCTCAAAGGAGAAGGAGAGAGAAGGAAACCATTATTCTGTGATCATCTGCATACTGGTGCATGTATTATCTTATTTAAGCCTCACTACAACCTTTATGAGGCAGGAGGTATTATCCTCATTTTACAAATGAGGGAATAAAATGCCACAGGCCGCCAAGCTGCCAAGTGACATACTTAGGATTCAGTTCTGGGAAGGCCATTCTCTTTTCACCATATTATCCATTTGTTGGCGCGTCACCTTGTGACTGCGCCACTGAATCATGCTTTCTCGTTTCATAGTCACTCAACCCTTTTTTTTTCTTTTCCTTTTATTTTTTATTTTTATTTTTTTTGAGACGGGATCTCCCTCTGTCACCCAGACTGGCGTCTAGTGGTGCAGTTTTGGCTCACTGCAGACTTGACCTCCTGGGCTCAAGCAGTCCTCCCACCTTAGCCTCCCAAATAGCTGGGACTACAAGCATGTGCCACCACACCCAGCTGATTTTGTTCATTTTTTGTAAAGAAGAGGTCTCACTATGTTGTGCAGCCTGGCCTCAAACTTTAGGCTCAAGGGATCCTCCTGCCTGGGCCTCCCAAAGTGCTAAGATTAGAGGCGTGAGCCACCACACCTGGCCCATTCAGCCCTTTTAGGTAGATTTTATTATTCCCATTTTACAGAAGAGGAAACAAGCTGAGAGGTTAGGCCTCTTCCCCAGGTTATAATGTAATAGGACAGAGTCACTTCTGCTGGACTCCTTCACCCATGCTTTTACCCAAAATGCGGTACTCTCAGTAGGCCTAGGGTCACCACACATCCTCTCCTGCTCATCTGCTTCTGGGGACTGGCGTATGCTCTTTCTCAGCTAGGGAGCCCTTTTTATGTGGTATCTGAAGTCCCAGAATGACCAAGGTCAAAATAAATCTTCCTGGCTCCCCACGTCTTGGTGTATAGTAGAAAGAGCACTAGATGTGGAGTTCTGTCTTGGCCACTGAGTTTGGCTGTCAGACAACTTGTACCTTTTACAGCTTTGGTTTTTCTCATCTATAATTGCCTTCAGAATAGGGTTTGCAGAGAAGAAAGTATATGTATTTTACTTATTTCTTTTAAATTTGTGTGTCTTAAGATGAATTTATAGTGGTTAATGTACATAATTTGTTAATAAGCGTACATACATGGGACGTGTCTCTTACTAATGGAGTGCCTCATCAAAGCAGTTAGATGACCACTGGCTTAGAAGTAAGGGATTTTGACTATAGTGTTTCAGTGCCAATACTCTCATAATTTATCAGAAAAGCTTCTTGCATTTGGATTGAAAACTTAGCAGTGTTAACGCTTTGTCTGCTGTTAACCTTGATATCTTTGGTTATCTTCCCCCCGCTTTTTTTATTGAGATGGAGTTTTGCTCTCGTTGCCCAGGCTGGAGTGCAATGGCGCAATCTTGGCTGACTGCAACCTCTACCTCCCCGCAACCTCCACCTCTCAGGTTCAAGCAATTCTCTTGCCTCAGCGTCCTGAGTAGTTGGGGCTACAAGCATGTGCCACCATGCCCGACTAATTTTGTATTTTTAGTAGAGACAGGGTTTCTCCATGTTGGTCAGGCTGGTCACAAACTCCCGACCTCAGGTGATCTGCCCGCCTCGGCCTCCCAAAGTGCTGGGATTACAGGCGTGAGCCACTGCGCCCGGCCTATATCTTTCCCTTTTTTCAAGTGTTTTCTCTTGTAATCACTTTATGCAGAGACACATCCTCCTCTTTGACAGTGCTGTGGTGCCTGTGGTTTCTAGGAGCTGGGTGTGCTGTGTGCCAGTGGTTTGAGGAAGTCGCTCCTGGAGCTGACAGGAGGCAGAGTAGTGATTGCATTTTTCAGCTTAGCAGGCAGGATCAGGGACCCCACCTTGTTGTCTTTTCCTTGAACCACATTTAGAGTAAAACACCAAAGCCCTGACTGACCATGATCATGGCCAGACTATTCTCAGCCTTTACCTTAAGCTATCAATCACTGTGTATGACAACCTAGACCTAAGGGTGCACTCTGAGTAGCAAAGATGATTAACTCTCCCAAAGGAAACTAAAGAACCCTGGACCACACAAATCCCTGCTCTCTTCCTGTAGGATAAACTCCCAAGGCTCCAGTCCCCGTGAGGAGGCTCTGCCTTTCGCAGGGTTCCAGGCTCCACGTTGGGAAGTACCTACAGTGCTCTTCCTTGCCCATGTATGATCCCTTTCCCCGCTCCTTGCTTAAACGCTGTCCCTCTCACCATAAAAGAGTTCTTGGTAATTATTTGCTAAAGATGGCATAATGGCTGTCGTAGTCCCCACCAGTGTGACATGTCATACGGCTGATGGAATCAGTTCAACAAAATGCAGTAATATTTAATGTACTACAGAGAAAGACAAAAATGCTGCCAATCAAGCTATCACAGACCACCAATTAGAAGATGCATTGTGATTTCAGATATTAAAATGGAAAAATGTCTTAAGGTCTATCGAAAATGGTAGCTTCCTTTCCCACATCTCGAGTGGGGGAGCAAAAACTGGACAGACTAGAAATGCCAGGGGAGAGCTGATAGCCTGACAGGATGAGCAAATGTGGAAGCCACAGGTAGCAGCAAGATGTAGCAGCTGGCAGGGACCAGACAAAGAGCGTCTTCTAGATTAAATCCTCCTTTATTTTGAATGTTATGGAATTAGTCCGAAGTTGAAAGTGCTGCTTGCCTGTTGCCTGAAGAGACTGGAGGAATGGATACATGTTTAAATTCTTAACAAGTAGATGACTACCTGTATGTGAAGGAGTTGTGGCAATTCATAAAATTAATATATTTTTAAAGTTTCTAGTTTTCACGAATAACTTAGTTTCTTGTCTAAAATGTAACAAGTTAATCCTATTAAATAAACCTACTCAGTTTCTTAGTGGTACTAACAACATCAACACCTACAGAAAGAGGAAAGTCACTCAACTCCCACATGTAAACATACTTCAGAAGCAGTTGCAGATTTTTTCTAAATTATCCCTGAATTCCCATCAAATAAGTGTTTTTCTCAAGCACATTGACCTTCACCTACACAGATGACTCATATGTTTCCATAAGCTGGCAGTAAATTTCAGAAGCATTATGCCCTGAGGAAAAAGAAGTAATGTTAGCTTTTCTGCTCTTTGCCAAAGAACCTAATTCTGTGTCTTACTTCTGTCCTTGGCGTAGCTATTATAGACAATAAATTATTGATCTTATTATTGTGAAGAATAAAGAGTTCTGAAGAAGTAAAATATGGATCTGGAGAAAGGAAGTTAGCTCCTAGAGCATCTGCAATTTTCCAGGAATTCTGGGACTTTACAACCCTTGGCAGTGCAGATACTTTAAAAGCACTGATTTCACTTGCTTTTCTTAGCCCACCCTCTATCCCCCAAGTATACAGTACTCTTGCGTAATTGTGGTAGACATCTTACAAGGGGGTACTTTAGGTCAGACTTTTTTGCTTTTATGTTTAACCTCCTTAAATTATAAATACTTACCTTGTAGGTATTATAGCTGCAAATGTCCTTGTATTCTGTTTATGGAGAGTGCCATCTCTGAAGCGGACAATGACCAGATATTTCACGTCGAATCCAGCCTCAAGTAAGTCAGTCTAACTTGTGTGATTTATTTTAAGGTAGAGATAATTGGAAAGAAATATGCTTTAGTTAATTGAAATGCTGTAAAAAAGACGAGTTACTTATCAGCAGCTACAGGCAAAATGTAGAGGATAGGCTGCAAGCTCCTTGACGGAGGACTGGGATGGGACATCATCTCTTGTTCTTTTCTTTTTTTTTTTTTGAGATGTAGTCTTGCTCTGTCGCCCAGACAGTGGTGCGATCTCGGCTCACTGCAACCTCCGCCTCTCAGGTCAAAGCGATTCTTCTGCTTTAGCCTCTCTAGTAGCTGGGAGTACAGGTGCCTGTAATCCCAGGTGTGGTGGCAGGCACCTGTAATTTTTGTATTTTTATTAGAGACAGGGTTTTTTTATATACAAATAATTCTTGTATTTTTATTAGAGACAGGGTTTCACCATGTTGGCCAGGCTGGTCTCGAACTCCTGTCCTCAGATGATCTGCCCGGCTCAGCTTCCCAAAATGCTGGGATTACAGGCATGAGCCACCATACTCAGGCTCATTTCTCTTAATCTAATACCCTAATGAATCTCACACATAGCAAATATCTAAATATTTTTTGACAAATTAAGAACCTTTTTTTTTTTTTTTTTTTTTTTGAGATAGTTTCACTCTCTTACCCAGGCTAGAGCGCAGTGGTGCAATCTTGTCTCATTGTAACCTCCACTTCCTGGGTTCAAGTGATTCTCGTGCCTCAGCCTCCCTAGTAGCTGGGATTGTGGGCACATGCCACTATGCCTGGCTAAGTTTTCTATTTTTAAGACAAACAGGATTTTGCCATGTTAGCCAGGTTGGTCTTAAACTCCTGGCTTCAAGTGATCCACCCGCCTCAGCCTCCCAAAGTGCTGGTATTACAACAGGTACGAGCCACCAGGCCTGGTCCACAGGTTTATTCTTTAAAGAGAATATTATATACAACTTTATAATCGACATAATTTACTTTTTCTTTCTTTTTTTTTTTTTTGACAGGGTGTTGCTCTGTTGCCCAGACTGGAGTGCAGCGGTGCAATCTTGGCTCACTGCGACCTCTCTTTCTGAGGCTCAAGTGATCCTCCTACCTCAGCCCCCAGGAGCTGGGGCTACAGGTGCATGCCACCATGCCCAGCTAATTTTTTTGTTTTTAGTGCAGATGAGGTCTCACTATGTTGCCCAGACTGCTTATTTTTTTCTAATCAACTTTTGCCATAAGAATAAGTTGCTTTCATTGAACTGAGAGTTTTTATTGGTTGCTTACTAAGTAGAAAAGAGATTTATTAAGAGAGCTTGTTATCACTTTTTAAAAAAAAAAGCCACTGGACACGGTGGCTTACACCTATAATCCCAGCACTTGGGGAAGCTGAGGTAGGTGAACTGCTTAAGCTCAGGAGTTCGAGACCAGCCAGCAACACAGCGAAATCCGGTCTCTACTAGAAATACAAAAATTAGTTGGGTGTGGGGGTGCATGCCTGTAGTCTCAGCTACTCAAGAGACTTAGGTGGGAGGATCACTTGAGCCTAGGAAGTTGAGGCTGCAGTGAGCCAAGATCATGCCACTGCACTCCAGCCTGGGTGACAGAGCAAGACTGTCTCAAAAAAAAAAGAAAAGAAAAAAAACCTTTTTTTTTTTTTTTTTTTTTGCTTCACAGTGGTTTAATATGAACAGAGTTGAATATGACATTGTCTGACAGAAGAATGAACAGTTTGCTGAATAAAAGCCCCAAGTCAGGATATATATACACAGCCGAATGGGGCCTCAGACTCTCAGCACTTGTACACAATGAAAGAAGGAATCAATTACAAAATGTCTCTAACAGAGGACACAAATCAAAAAGGCAGCAACAACACTGGCAAGGTGGGAAAGGGAGCAGAGCCACTTTTTAGGGGCTGCTTAGCCCCTGGCACAGGCTCAGCCGCTGGAGAGCTGTCTCAGGGAACTTCAACACTTAGATGGGCTCCAAATCCTGTGTCAAAATACAGTCCTAATCACTCTGATCAGGGTCACGTCACAATCAGCAATCCTTTTCCCCCAAGGCCCTGTATAGAAAACTCCAGTTCTTCCACGATAGGGAGTCTAAGCAAAGAGCCCCCACCTCTCACCTGGCACCGAAGTTAACTTGCTCTCACACCGCCACTTGGGACAGATATTGGGCCCCAGCAAACAAACCACCCCCTCCCTGACAAGCCAGGATAGTTGCCATCCTCAAGAAGCTGCTTCAGACATTAAGATTTAGAAAATCCAAACTAAGCTGCTTTTAAATAGCTGTTTTTGTTTCCCGTGTTTTATTTGTTTTTCCACATCCTGGGTCCAAGTGATTCTGCTGCCTCAGCCTCCTGAGTAGCTGGAATTATAGGTGTGCACCACCACGCCCAGCTAATATTTTTAATAGAGATGGGGTTTCACCATGTTGGCCAGGCTGGTCTTGAACTCCCAACTTCAAGTGATCCGCCTGCCTTGGCTTCCGAAAGTGCTGGGATTACAGGCGTGAGCCACTGCGCCCAGCCTAATTTAAAAAGTTTAAAATAGATCATTTTTATTGGCTGTGTGTTCCATGATTACCAGACTGTGTTTTTCTTTCTTTTGTAGAGGTCCTTTGTTCTCCAATGTTGCTGTCAACATTCAGTCATTTCTCCTTAATTCACATGGCAGCAAATATGTATGTTTTGTGGAGCTTCTCTTCCAGCATAGTGAACCTTCTGGGTCAAGAGCAGTTCATGGCAATGTACCTATCTGCAGGTAATGCACTTTAATCTCGGGCCTTTGAGAGTATCTAACTCTAACCTTTCTGCAGAAGGGACAAAGGGAGTGGTTGCTGCCATACTCTACATGTAGTAAGTGCTCAGAATGTATTTGTTTCTCAAGGGTGCCACGGACTGCTGGAGATGTTGTTGCCTTTCCTGCTTCTCATTTTGCTGATTTCCTCCTACATATGAATTATGTGGGTATGCTTAATTTTCAGTTGGGATAAACAGGAGTTAAGTAAGGGTTCGTGTAGAATTTAAGCATGTCATTTTTTTTTTTAATCTCACTGGGCTTTGGTTTCTTTAGCTCAGGCCCACCATTTTATATGGTGGTTCCCAGGCTTCCTGGCAAGCTCATTTTCCTTGCTTCCTTAAGCAAGCTCATTTTCCCCAGTGTATTCAGTTTACAGAAAGCTTTAAATGAGAGCTGTACAATGTGATTGTCAAGAAAGAGTGTCCTGTCTTCTTCGCAAGCGCGTTTGCTGGCACGGAACCACTTCCTGGTAGTTGTCTTGCAGATAGCATCATTTTCCTACTTCCAGTTAGAAAATTCTTGTGCATTATTCCAGGTCCCTAGAGGCTGCTATGGTGACAGTTGATCAAATTTTACTTACCTCTCTGTAAAATGTACTTCCTTAAAACAGTAAATTAACTTCTAAAGCCTCTACATTTAGAAACAGTGTATCTGGCAGTTGTGCTGTGCTGTAGTGAAAAGACTGAGCTTGGAGATGGGCGGAGGTTCAGATCCTGTTTCTACTACCAGCTGTGTGATGTTACAGAAATGACTAAACCTCTGTGGGGATGAGGACACTTACCTTCTCAGGACAAGGGGTTAAAGAAAGCACTAAATAAAAGCATCCACTGCAAGGCCCGGAGTAGATGCTTAATTGGTATTAGTTGAATACTTACCTGTCTCTAGTCCTTCAAAAGAAGAAGCTGAGCAATGCCTTTGGCTTGTAAGATAAGTGTATAGTTATTTCCCAGGGGCTAGTTATGTTGTTGTAGTTATAGAGGGTCTGTGTCAGATACATTAATTCCTACTCCATAGGAAGTTTTTAAAAGTGAGCCACATTGACTCAAATGACACTGAAGCCAAAGAGACATAAGGGATGATCCAGTCTAGTGTCCCACCCCAGATATTCTGATTTAGTGTGTCTGGAGTACAGCCCAGAGAATGTACTCTTAGGAATGGGTCTTCATGCTCTAGTTGAGGAAAGTGATAACTGAGGAGTAAAGGAATGGCTTGCTCAGCAGGTCGTGCACCAGGTCAGACGGCATCCCCTGTGAAGTCACTGGAATGATAGGCAGGATGAGTGTTCGTGCCTGTACCTCACAGTGATCCCGATTGAAACTTGACACCGTTTATCTGTGTGGAAATTGGAAATGAAAACCATTTTCATGGCTGGACATGGTGGCTCACGCCTCTAATCCCGGCTACTCAGGGGGCCGGGGCCCGAGAATGACTTGAACAGCGTAGCTGAGGTGGCAATGAGCCAGAATTGCGCCACTGCGCTCCAGCAGCCAGGGTGCCAAAGTGAAAACTGTCTCCCAAAAAAATGCAAACCATTTTTATACCTCACTTTAAATTAATGAAATGTGACTTTGTTTCTCAGGTGTTATTTCCAATTTTGTCAGTTACGTGTGTAAAGTTGCCACAGGAAGATATGGACCATCACTTGGTGCAGTAAGTATTTCTATTTAAATTTTTTTTTTTTTAGACAGAGTTTTGCTCTTGTTACTCAGGGTGGAGTGCAATGGCACAATCTTGGCTTACTGCAACCTCTGCCTCCTGGGTTCAGGCAATTCTCCTGCCTCAGCCTCCTGAGTGGCTGGGATTACAGGCACGCACCACCGTGCCCAGCTAATTTTTTGTATTTTTAGTAGAGACAGGGTTTCACCATGTTGACCAGGATGGTCTCGATCTCTTGACCTCGTGATCCACCCGCCTCGGCCTCCCAAAGTGCTGGGATTATAGGCTTGAGCCACCGTGCCTGGCTCTATTTAAAATTTTTTAAAATTTGAGTTTTACGTTTACTTTGAAGTAATTTTAGACTTATAAGAATGTTGTAAAATTGATAAGGGGTTTTAATATACCCTTCACCCTGTGTTAACTAACATTGAAACCAAGAAATTAATGTTGAAACAATACAGTTGACTAATTTTCATCTAATTTAGAATGTATACATTTGTAAAGCTTTTGTAAATTTCAGGCTGTGGCTTTTAACCATTGGTCATATATATGTGCTCACCAGAATAGAGTACAGCTCAGAACAGTGAGTATGCAATCCTCATAAACCAGAGAGCCTAATCCAGTATTGGAAAACTGTGATTACAGATTTGAATCTGGTCCTTCATCCTCCTGTTTGGTCCATACTGGAGTGCCTACTAGACACTATGCTAGAGCCTGGGGCTACAGCCAGTGAGTGAGCCAGATAGTCATGATTATTTGTGATGGTTTTAGAAAGTGGGGAAAACAACAACAGAAAAGGTTCCTGCCCGCTCAGAGCTCTTATATTCTGGATACTTAAAAAAATTTTCTGAGGCAGTTGGGCACGGTGGCTCATGCCTGTAATCCCAGCACATTGGGAGGCCAAGGTGGGAGAATGAGCCAAAGAGTTCAATACCAGTCACATAGCAAGATCCCATCTCTACAAAAAAATCAGAAAATTAACTGGGTGTGGTGGCTCATGCCTGTAGTCTTAGCTACTCAGGAGGCAGAGGTAGGAGGATAACTTAAGCCTAGGAGGTTGAGGTGTATACCAGAGCCTTTGCTCTGGTATAATTTATATATTTCAAATCATATTCTCTCATTCAATAGTTCATTCAGCAGCTAAGCACCTAATACATGGAGTAAAGACCACTAGGATGAATCATAGGCTCAGAATTCAAGTTTAGCTGGCGAGAAAACATGCACATCTAATACACACTGAAAGGAATGAAGATTCTCTGGAGGACTTGGGGCATCTGAGGGTGGAGAGGCCTTTCTCTTTCGCTGACAGGATCTGCGAGGGCATTCCGAGGAGCTCTGAGACAACTCTGGTCCTCATTTTACAGATTAGAAGCTGAAGTGCAAAATTAATAACGTCTGCCAGCATGATATTTGGAATTAGAGTGCAGGTGAATCCTGGTTCTGCTACTTACCTGTGATTTCTAAGACATGTTACATATTTCTAGGAAACTCTGAACCTCAATTTCCCCATAGAAAATGGGGGATAACTGTGTGTATTTCTGATGTGCAAAGCAAGTTCACTTACGATGCTTAGCACCATAAAAAGCACACAGCAAGAACTCTGGATGTGGTGCTTCCTGTTCAGTCATCAAAATCCTCCAGAGCCATGGGAGGATAAATTCCCCCAAATATCTTCATGCAGCTTTGATTAAAATTAAAGGAAATCAAATTTTTAATGAGAAATCTGGAAAAAAACCCTGTTGACAAAATTGTGTTGCTGCAAAATGTGAAGTGTTAGTCCTCTCTGTTTAGTGAGATGATATAAAATGAAGGGGCACAGGCACAGTGGCCCATGCCTGTAGTCCCCACACTTTGGGAGACGAGGCAGGAGGATCACTGGAGCCCAGGAGGTTTGAGACAAGCCTGGGCAACATAGTGAGACCCCATCTCTACAAAAAATGTCACAGTTAGCCAGCATGGTGGCATGCATTTGTAATCCTACCTGCTCAGGAGACTGCGGTAGGAGGGCTGCTTGAGTCCAGGCGGTTGAGGCTGCTGTGAGCCATGAGCATGCCACTGTGCTCCAACCTGGGCAACATAGTGAGACCCTATCTCAAAAAAAAAAGTTGAATGGGACTTTAAAAATATGTTTGTAAATTACTGTATTGCTGCTATCCTGGATAATTATTAAGCTTTTCTGTAGAGTCAGGGTCTCCCTATGTTGCCAAGGTTGGTCTCAAACTCGTGGGCTCAAGTGACCCTCCTGCCTGAGCCTCCCAAAGTGTTGGGATTACTGGTGTGAGCCACTACACCTGGCCAGTTGTCTTTTCTTATTCCAGTTGAGATTTTTTTCAGTTGAAGCCTGCTCACTTGGGGTATGATGAGACTTTGGATCCTATTGCGATCTGCTGTTTGAGTAGTCTTCCTCTGCCACTGTTCTGATGAGGAGAGGGGAAACTGCTGCTGGGTAGGAGTAGACATCCGGGTTCCTCACGCAGCCGCCTTTGCCTCTGGAGGGAGAGGGGCTCTTATTACTGCAAGGCAGTGGTGGGAGCTCAGGGCATGCCGGCCACCTAGCAGACCTCTGCTAATGTTGCTGTGGCTAGGAGGATCAAGGGTGCTTCCCACTGACACCGCCCTGTGTGGCGTACTGGGATGCCTCCTCGTTACGTTCTGGCAAGGGTGGACGTCTAGGCCTGCTTAGCCTTTGCTGGGCCACCATTTCTCTAAATATTGTCTAACAACTCTGTGCTAGGCTGTCCTCTTTTGTGCCTTGACTCGAGAGAACATGTTGGGGGATGATCAGTATGAGGCCAAAATAGAGTCAGGGAACTCACCACCACTTCATTGAATCTCAGGCTTCCTGGCTGGTCAGCTTTCCTGTCCTTTCCTCTCAGAGTTCTCTTACATTTATTTCATAGGTAACACCAGGGTCTTCATCTCTACTTAGCTTTCGTAAGCAGAGGGAGCAGATTCACTTAAATTAGAATACCAAAAAAGTTAAAAACGTAAGTCTGAGAGAGCTGAAGATTATACAGATGCAGAAAAATGTTTATGAGGCCGGGCGCAGTGGCTCATTACTGTAAACCCAGCACTTTGGGAGGCCGAGGTGGGCAGAACTTGAGGCCAGGAGTTTGAAACCAGCTTGGCCGACTTAGTGAAACCCTGTCTCTACTAAAAATAGAAAAATTAGCTAGTCATGGTGGTGTGTACCTGTAATCCCAGCTACTCGGCAGGCTGAGGTAGGAGCAAAACTTGAATCCAGGAGGTGGAGGTTGCAAGTGCGATCACCCCGCACTCCAGTTTGGCCAACAGCGAGACTGTCTCAAAAAATCTATATATGTTTATGAAATAAGTAAAATCAGATGTGCATATTGATTGCAAGTATATAACCAGTGTACCTAGAAATACTGATGGAGAACAAAAGACCTTCACCTCTTCCCTTGGCTCCAAACCCCTTAGGTCTCCTAGATCAGGTCATGACTCATCGTACACTATGTATGAATGTGAAAGTTCTCTGAGAAGAGAAGGGTTCATTTTCATTCAGTTCTTAAAAACTTCTGACTAGAAAAAGGGGAAAAACCTCTCTGCATCGGAGTAAGCCTAGACTTTTATAAAAAAAAAAAAGTTGGGATTTATTCAAACATATCAATGTTTACATTTATATAAAGTCACATTGAGAAATTCTGGGAGGATGATGGAATTGCTTCTTTAATATGCAATAATTACAGTAAGTTACAATCATAAACCAGTGTCACATAGAATCTTGTCCAGATAATGATTTCCTTAACAGATGGAGAATAATCATCTATAGGCATGTAATTTGGAGGAACTTCATCGAATTTTAATGCTCTTCATACAGCTATTCAAATTATATTTCATCATTTTGGGGAAAAGTGTAATTTTGGTTTGTTTTAGAGTTTTTTTTGTTTTGTTTTGTTTTTTTGAGACCAGGTCTCACTCTGTTGCCCTAACTGGGGTACAGTGGCACAGTCTTGGCTCACTTAGCACTCAGCCTCCCAAGTATCTGGGACTACAGGCACACGCCACCATGCCCGGCTTATTTTTGTATTTTTAGTAGAGATGGGGTTTCACCACGTTGGCCAGGCTAGTCCCAAACTCCTGACCTCAGGTGATCCACCTGCCTCAGCCTCCCAACATGCTAGGATTACAGGCGTGAGCCACCGCGCCTGGCTGCAGTGACAGACTCTTGCACAGAAGCCAGCTTGGTCGAAATTCAGGTCGTCTTGGGTTCTCCTTTTGAGGAGTGTTGATGCTGTCCTTCCATCTTGCAGTTACCCGACTTGCTCCTAGGAATGCAGCTTGAGCTTGTTTCCCTGTTTAGGCCACGTGACAGCTTTCTGTGAGGGGCTGGGGACACCTGAGACCTCTGGGACTCACGATAATTTTCTTTAACGTTTTCATAATTCCCCAAATGTAAGATAACCTTGTTTCTGAAGTGACCCTTCACATAGAAGACATTAAGAAAACTGATTAAGAGAGGTAGATGCTATTTTCTAAAACTAACCCTTTAAATATGAAAAGGTAGGAACCTTTCTTTTTAATGATAGGCACTTCTTTTAAAAGTTATTTTGCTCTTAGGTGTCTTTTTTTTTTTTTTTTGAGATGGAGTGTCGCTCTACCCGGGCTGGAGTGCAGCGGCACGGTCTCTGCTCACTGCAACCTCGGCTTCCCGGGTTTGAGAAATTCTCGTGCCTCAGCCTCCTTAGTAGCTGGGATTATAAGTGCCTGCCACCACACCTGGCTAATTTTTTTTTTTTTTGTATTTTTAATAGAGAATGGGGTTTTACCATGTTGGTCAGGCTGGTCTCAAACTCTTGGCCTCCCAAAGTGCTGAGATTATAGGCTGAGCCACCACGCCCAGCCCATATAGTCTTTTTCTTTTTTGAATAAAGCAGGTAACTCAGGTTTACTAGTTAACATGCCAAAAACTGCACATATTTAAAGTTACAATTTGGTAAGCTGTAAGATGTAGATACCCATGAACCTGTCACCACACTCAAGATCATGAACATGTTCCTCAGCCCCAAAAGCTTCCCAGTGCTCCTGTGTGGCCGCTGCCTGCTGCCCCTTCCCCTGGCAACAGCTTACCTACTTCCGGTAAAGGTAAATCAGTTTGCAAATGGAATCACACAGCATGTATGCCTTTTTTATTGTCCTGGCCTCATTTACGCTGTATAATTATTTTGAGACTCATCCATGTTTTGTATATCAATTTATTCCTTTAGTTTTATTATTTTTGAGACAGGGTCTCACTCTGTTGCCCAGGCAGGAGTGCAGTGGTGCAGTCATAGCTCACTGTAATCTTGACCTCCTGGGCTCAAGGGACCCTCCTGCCTCCCAGTGTGCTGGAATTACAGGCGGGCAGTGTTTCATTTCTCTATGAAGAGCAATAGATTTCACAGGAAGTTTTTAGGATGAAGCATACTTCATGCGCGTGGGTTTCTTGGGGTGTATTCATGCTCACTCCCTCTGGTTGGGGAGCTTTGTCAGAGAAGTTTAAGCAGTTCTTTCCTAGGCCTTAGGTGCAGGGACACACATGACACGCTTGGTGCTGTCCTTGCGGTTCAAAAGCACTCGCATGCTGGTGGTTATCACCTTACCGCCCGTGATAAAAGCTCAGTCTTTCTAAGCCATTATTGTGTGAAGGACATTTAGTTCCTTCACTGATACGGGGAACATTAGTAACTGAATGCTTTTAAGCCTGTGCTCACCTGGAAATGTGGGGCATATAAACTTTCTAGGAAATGTGCTGCTCTTGAGACCTTATAGCCACTAAGCAGTTGCGTCTGGAGTTTCCCACTCTCCCTGCTGTGTTCCTTTGCAGTCCGGTGCCATCATGACGGTCCTCGCTGCTGTCTGCACGAAGATGCCAGAAGGGAGGCTGGCCATTATCTTCCTTCCGATACTCACGTTCACAGCAGGGAATGTAAGTATTTCTGTGAAGCGAAGTTCTGGGGAAAGTGCTGGTGTTTTCTGTTGACTGGGCTCTTGCCCTTAGGTTAGAGATGTCAGTACTGGAGGATCACACTTGAGCCACTTCCCTTCTTTCTTGGTGGCTTTCAGGCCCTAAAAGCCATTATCGCCATGGACACAGCAGGACTGATCCTGGGATGGAAAGTTTTTGATCATGCAGCACATCTTGGAGGAGCTCTTTTTGGAATGTAAGTTTGACTGTGATTGATTGCTGAACTGCTTCCTTGGGTCACGCCCTCGCTCCTACCCCCATCCCAGGGCAGAGTGAGGCATCCAGCTATGTGATGGAAGCAGCAGCAGGTGGGGTTGGGAGGGAGGAAACCTCAACATGGCTTGCTTTGGGCTTAGCCTACGTGGCTCATTTGTAGACAGTCTGTGCCTTTCTCCTACCCTTAACCTTACGTCACCCCAACTCCTGGCCTGTTCTCATTCCCACCCCCTCTTAGAAGACTGCTGCCTGGCCCCCAGTCTGCGCTGTCATCCCCGTTCCCCTTTGACTCTCTTGCCCTCCTCTCCCCACCTGGTGTCCCACTCTGCTACCGCTGACATCCGTCTCACCAGTGCTGTGCAGACGTGCTGAGCTGGCAGAGCCATTACTCTGCATGACTGCAGTACAGGCCAGTGACCGCAGACCAATGTGGACCACTTACTGAGCACCTGCTGTATGCAGACAGCAAGCTAGTTATCTTCTGTTAGACTATTAGTCCTTCCATTCTACTGACGGGAAACCAAGGCTTAGACGTAATCTTCCCGGGACAAACAGCTCTTACACTGCAGAGCAGAGTTGTAAACCTACCTCTGTGAGCCCTCTCTACCCCATCCCAGCATACTGAATACGATGGCGTTGTGGTTACAGGAGCTTCCAGGTGTGCTTTAAACAAGGGGGTTTTGTTGCCCTGACTAGCAGTTAGTAGCAACTGTGTTGTGGACACATAGTCAGGACCCTTGGCATCCATCTGACCGCGGGAGGCCTTTCAGCAGGAGCTGCCTGTCTGTTGAGATGTTTTCCCTCAGGGCCTGTCTTTTCTTGCATAAATGTTGCCTTTTGCCCTGACTTGGTTTTAATTTTGTTCTGTGACAATGGAAGACTTTTTTTTTTTTATTAAAAAGAAAAATCTATTCTAAGTGAAGCTGTTTTTCCCAGCAGGTGGCAGAACTAAATACCATTATGCCTTTATAATTTTAAGTGATTAAGGAGGAGTAGTACGTAGCGTATGCAGGGGTGTAGTATAAATGGTAGAGACTGACCTGACTCTGCAGCGTGAGAAGCGTGAAGGGGCTCTGTTCTGTGAGTTAGCGGGATCCTTCCGTGTGTTACTTCAAGGGTCCTCTCCCCAGCAGATTTTTATTCTTCTGAACTATAATTAGATGGCCTTTTTCCATTCTGAAAATAATTGGATCAAATGTGTTTTAAAGTCCAGGGTCTGAAAGGCAGAGGAATCCTTTCTCTTGACTGTTTCTAATTTAAACTCCTTTCATTGACTAGATCTTAGTCATGTCCAGAATTCATCTTTTCTCAAAGTTTTCATCTAGATTTAGAAATCTGAACTCTTTCTTTTTTTAAGTGCCCTGATTTGGCTGGTGTAAAGACTGCATTAGTATCTCCTTACACATCTCCCTGACTTCGGCTGTGACCACACCTGACAGTCTTCACACTGCACTGTGGAGATAACAGCAGCTAACTTATTGCTATGCCAAATATTTGCTTCGTGCCTAAGCTACAGATTTCATTCTCTTAAAACCCTGTGAGGCATTTTATTTTACAGGAAAAGAAACTGCTTAAAGAAAGTAACTTATCCAGGTCACACAAATGAGAACTGCAGAGCTGGAGTGTGAGATGGGCAGTGGCTTGCGCGGCTGCCACAGAGCGGAGTGCCCTAGAAATCATTCCCTCTGCGTTTGCCGATCTTAGTTTAGCCCACGAAAAATTCCATTTGGATTTATGAGTATAATCAGAACAGTGTACCTGTAAAATTAAAGTATTTGACTCTTTGCTTGAAATAAGTAGATTAAAGAGATCTGAGTGGCTGGGCGCAGTGGCTCATGCCTATAATCCTGGCACTTTGGGAGGCTGAGGCAGGCAGATCACCTGAGGTCAGCTGTTTGAGAGCAGCCTGACCAACATGGTGAAACCCTCTCTCTACTAAAAATACAAAAATTAGCCAGGTGTGGTTGTGCATGCCTGTAATCCCAGCTACTCAGAAAGCTGAGGCAGGAGAATCGCTTGAACCCTGGGGGCGGAGGTTGCAGTGAGACGAGTGTGTGCCACTGCGCTCCAGCCTGGGCGACAGAGCGAGACTCTGCCTCACCAAAAAAAAAAAAAAAAAAAAAAAGATTTGGGAAGAAGGTTCGTAACAAAGTGTTTTTTTGGGAGAATTTTTACAATTGCATTTGAATATTAGGGTGCTCCTTTTTCTCTTGTTCTAAGTTCACCAGAGACTTACTTTAATCACAGAGAATTTCATTACATGCCTATTAATTAAGGTATATAATCAGATTTTCACTGTAGTGAATATTAAGATTCAGGTACAAATCAAGCCCTTTGTAATAAATCATACACATTCAAAACATTTTTAAAAATATTAAAACATTAAACTGCTATCTTGGTCCACTCTAAGTCAAACAGCATTTTTTCAATCATAGATAGATGCCAGGTGACAAAATCTGGTCTCTGCCTCAGGGAATGTGGAATCTGTTTGCGGAAGCCAGAGTGAAAACAAAGGTGTCAGTAACACGCTCTCACTAACTGCCATTGGGAATCCGCCCCACATCCTCCAGGAAGCCTTCCTACACCCCCAGTTCCCCCAGGAGCTTCTCCAAGGCAGGCCCTCCTCAGTGCCCGCCATGCTGCTCAGCTCATAGGAGGTGCTCCCGGCTCCCTGCACGTGGCAGAGCAGTCCAGGGCTCACGGCACAGGCTTCAAAGCTGGGTTCTATTCTCCATCTGCCGTTTCCTAGCTGGGGCCTGAGCAAGCGGAGTTCTCAGGCTCATGCTTCAGGCCACAGTTAGGCTGCTGAGAACAGGGGAGAGGATCAGAACTGTGGATGTTAAAGTGGGGCGCAGTTTGGTTGAGCAGCCCACCCTTGGTGTAGCGAGGAGGAAGATGACGGGAGCCCCGTAAGCTGGGATGCCATCCTCAGTGCCAATTCTGACGCCTCTGGACACCGAGTCAGTCTCACCTGCGAGTGAGCCTTGACTGACCACTTAGAAAGCATTAGCACCTTGGCCAAGCTGCTTTCTTTCAGGCCCGATCGCCTCATGTCTGCAGCAGGAGAAGTGAGACTTAACTTGCAGGTAGTGGCGAATGAAAAGCAGTATGTGTGAGGTACTTACATGTGGCAGAGCACGCAGCCACCGCCACATCCTACTTCTGCCTTTGACCTATTCTAATACTAAAGCTAGGTCGTTTCTCTACGTGAATCAGTTTTAGGCTGCACAGTGAGTGTCGTTCGATTTTAAAATGTCAGCTTAGCTATCTCCCTGCCACTTGTGTGTGACACTGTTTGAATGTGGGACCTGGCTGTTTTTCTTTCCTCCAGATGGTATGTTACTTATGGTCATGAACTGATTTGGAAGAACAGGGAGCCTCTAGTGAAAATCTGGCATGAAATAAGGACTGATGGCCCCAAAAAAGGAGGTGGCTCTAAGTAAAACAGGATTGGACGGTAGCGGTGCGTCTGGTCGTGCTGCCTGAGAGCCCCGGAGACATCAGCCCTCGAGTGAGCACGGCTCTGCTCCCGCCTGGAAGACGCTGGCATCGGCCCCCCCGAGGTTTTCACTGTGTCCCACGGTCCGTGTCTTTTTAGAAAGTGAATTATGAAAAGTTGTGAATAAAGGCTTCTGTCCAGTTTGTAAGCAGATGTGTGTGTTCTCTCTTGAAGGGGCCGACACGGCTCTGGCATCTTGCTTTGGTTGTTGCATGGACGTCATGTGAGCCAGGACTGGGGAGCTCACGCTGAAAGGGACCATCAAGCCAGGAAGGTGCTGCGGCTTGTCTGTTGAGCCTCCAGCGCCTCTGCCTAGCGCTCAGGCTTCCTTACCTACCCCTTCCCTGGGCGGGCTGCACCTGAGTCAAGAGGATCTCCTCCCTGGTGTGATCTGAAATCACAGCTGCGGTATTTCCTAAATTTTTTTTAGGAAAGGGAGTGTTTTCTGGCAGTGAGTGGCATATACAGAAAGCTATTTTCAGGTTTTGCTTTCTAGGTTAAATTTGTAGATAAATTAAGAGGTAGAAGGAATGATTTGGATAAATTCAGACTTGAATCTGAGCCGAGTTTTATCTTGTTTGAAAGTGTGTGTTCTAACTGAAGCGTCTCTCTGAGATGGCAGGTAGTGGCGTCACAGCTGCACCGCCATGGAATTCGTGTTACCTTTGTGACTGAGAAGAACGTCTAGGGAATGCGGTTTGAGAGTTTGTTCTCGAAGTGATTTACAGGAGAATTTTTAGTCTTTTGATGGCCTCAGAGTGTTATACCAAGTCTTGCACCTTTGTCCTGGGAGGAGTGAAGGCCCTGGAGTCAGCCTCACGTGGCCGACTAGTTGCTGTGATGGACCAGTTACTCCTTCCAGGCACCGGGTTCTGTTCTCGACTTCGTCACTTCTAGGGAGAGAATTCTCTTAACCCAGCCATCATTTTGCCAGTGAGGAAACACGTGGTGTAGGGGCACTGGCCAAGGTCACAGTGCTTTGCTCTGACATCTGCTAACAACACTGCGACATAGATGAGGCAAGATGGGATCTCCAGAGATGAGCTAGGAGGCTGAGTTCTCAGGGACATTCCCTCTAGGATCCAGCATTAATTCACATCGTGCTTTGGGCAGACCAGGCAAAGAGGCAACGAAGACATCTCTCTGTCCCTGCTTTGTGATGGGGAAAAAAGTCCCTGTAGCACCTCCTGGTCCATAAAAGCCCTGGATGCCAGAGCCTCTCTGGGTGGCCAGAAAGCCTTGCTGTCCACAGCCCCACTCCTCATTGCCCACGAGGATGCTTCCCTTTCTCCTCTCAGCTTCTCTGGGGACCCTCGATCCCTGCCTTCAAGGCCATGCCCTCCAGCCTGTGGGTGTCTCGGGCTGTGCTGCCTCCACTAGCATCTGAAGTGCGGGCACCTAGGAATGTGCCGTGGCTGCTGTCCCCTTATTCTGCACACGCTTGAACAGGCGCTCACTCTGGCCTCAGTTACCTGAGGATTCTGAATTCAGGAGCCACAGAACCTCTCCATACTCTTACTAAATGTGTCTACTGCAACACAGGCATGGTTCCAGGCACTGGGACCACCCCCTACCCTGCACAGGCCCCTCAAATAGCACTCGGCCTAAGGAGTGACATGAGTGATCAGTGAAGCCTGACACTTATTTCTAGACTCGCAGCTCTCCCAGTGCCTGTGCCTCTGCGGTGGTGCCCACCCCTTAGTCCCTGCACTGTTGAGCCTGCTCCTCCAGCTGGTCTCCAGTGCGTCCCTGTGCTGCTCCATATGGCTGCCAGAGTGCTGAAAACACCTCTGTCATTCCTCTGTGGTCACTTGTGAAAAGCTTTTATTTGAGACAGGGTCTCTCTCTCTCTTGTCCAGGCTGGAGTGCAATGATGCAATCATAGCTCACTGTAGCCTTGAACTCCTGGGCTCAAGTGATCCTCCTGCCTGTTTCCTAAGTAACTGGGACTACCGGCGCACACTACCACGCCTGGCTATTTTTTAAAGGTTTTGCAGAGGTAGGGTCTCCCTATGTTGCCCAGGCAGATCTCAAACTCCTGGGCTGAAGCAGTCCTCCTGCCTTGACCTCCCAAAGTGCTGGGATTGTAGGCATGAGCCACCCGCATTCCAGACATGAAAAACTAAAATTCCTTAGTGTGGCTACCAAGACCCTCCATGGTCTGGTCTCTGCTACCTCTGCTGAACCCTCCTCCCTTGTGACCTACATTCCCACCAGGCCCAACCACCCTCACGACAGGTGGCAGGTGCAGCCTTCCCAGCCCTCCTCCCTCATGCTGACCTGGCTTTGTGAGTTCAATTACACTTCCTTCCATCTGTGACCACCACACTAAACCACCTGAAGGCACCCGGAATTATTCCTAGCACACAGTAGGTGCTCTTTGACTGTGATCAGTGAATAAGAAGAAAGCAGTTCTCTCTTCCTCCGAGATGGAGAACTTGAGTCACAAGCATCATCTGCTAGGGCTAACCCAGGGCCGCGGCGCACACTCCCCCAAGGCAGTTCACTCTGACCCCGGTGTCCCCTACACCTGGCACCGCGCCTGCTGCCACTTCAGGCCAGCCGTCTTGTCACTCTGCTACAACTTCAAGCTAAGACAGGCAGTGTTTTGGGAAGTGAATCTGTTCTCTGACTGGCCAGGGCTGTTCCGCAGTCCTCTCTGCCAGGCGCAGACTGGATACCTTCCAAGTCCAACCTTGAAATGGAGCTCTGGGTAATTAATGCTGTCTCAATAGTGTTATTAGTAATTGGTCTGCAGTGTATATTGAGGGCATGTGTCAGATATTCAGAAAGGCGTTTGTGGGCGCTCAGGGGGTCGTCTGAGCCTGTGTCTTGCATTGAACAGACCTGCCTTTCCGCTGGAGGATCCCTCAACCGCTCGGCCTGAAAACAGCCATGTGGGTGCAGGAGGAAGGGAACTCCATAGCTTAGTGGCCAGTTCTGTGGCCGCTTTCTAAAACTAACGCCTTTGCAAATGGCCATGCTTTAACATTAGGTATTTCAGAACCCAGGGCAAGGTCGATTGGTGGCCAGTGCCGATTCTAATGAAAAGTAGATTGGTTGCCACAGGTGTAGACTAGCACTGTAAAGGCAGGTAGGCGGCGACTCACAGGCGGACTGAAAATCCGTGTTCTCCGGGAAGCAGAGCCCCGAGTCTTCCCTGACGCCGTCATTGCTGCACCCGCCCCTATGCCCGCGGAGTCCCTGCGGTGCAACCTGGCACAAATGCACAGGGCCGTTTGTAAGACGACTTTGAGGGGACTTTGGATTCAATTCTGAGCATTCTTCAAGTTGGACCCTCGTAAATGACTGCAGGCGGTTTCCAGTGCCCCCTGGAGACGGCGTAGCCTTTCCCCCGGCCCCGCCCCACCCAGCTCCAGCTGGGGCTGCTGCCGAGTGCGCCCCCTCCCGGGACCGCCACCCTTGGGGGACGGCGCTGCAGCGGCGCGGGGCGGGCCGCGGGGGCGGGGACACCGGGCGCGGGAGGCGCGGCCGGGAGCGCCGTGCGCGCGGGGAGCTGGGCGGCGGGCGCCGGGGCTGGCATGGCGTGGCCCTGCATCAGCCGCCTGTGCTGCCTGGCGCGGCGCTGGAACCAGCTGGACCGCTCCGACGTGGCGGTGCCGCTGACCCTGCACGGCTACTCGGACCTGGACAGCGAGGAGCCGGGCCCGGGTGGCGCCGCCTCGCGCAGAATCCAGCCTCCCGAGGGCGCCCGGGACCGCGGCCGGGACGTGCCGCTCACTCAGTACCAGCGTGACTTCGGCGTGTGGACGGCGCCCGCCGGGCCCAGGGATGTGCCGCCGGGGCGCGGGCCGGGGACGGGTGGCCGCAGGGACAAGTCCTCTGCGCCCCGCACACCCGGCGCCCGCGGGGTCTACGTGCTGCCTGTTGGAGACGCAGACGCGGCTGCAGCAGCGACCACGTCGTACAGGTAAGGGCTGAGGAGGGACCGCAGCGAGACCCCACCCTGTGGTGGGAGGGCGGAGGCGCCGTGACCCCCAGATCCCACGCGGCCTCAGTGATCACCCCTTGTGGTCCATGGGCACTGCAGGTGTCGCCTTCGCTGCTCCGTACCCGGATTCAGTGCTCCGGAACCCCTGAGCCGGGAGTGCACCGCGGTCCTCGCAGCGCCCTCCTGGGGGTGGCCATCAGAATGGCCTCCCTTTCACTCCCACCACCGGGCCTGGCCGTGCAAGGGGTGCGGAGGCCAAGGCACCCAGCTCCCGTCGGTCACTGCCCTTTGGGGGCGTTGGGGGTGAGGGCTGAGCGCAGGGTCCTGTGTGGGTGTGCCCTTCAGGGTCCCGCTGTGGCAGGGACTGCTGACGGCTTTCAGTTAAGACAGTCTGCGGGCCCTCCCGCCTCCCAGCGCAGCTGTCCTGGACAGCTGAGGGCGTTCTTTTTCCCTTGCAATAAGTAACGTAGAAAAATGGGAAAGTACAGAAATGACAATATAAATAACTCCTGAGTCCCTCCCCAGACGAGTTCTTTCTACTCCGTGACGTGCACTGGGTGCATATGCACTGGTGGCTTTTTACATGGCTAGATTCTTACTGCACGCTCCTTTCCACCAGTTGTAGAAGTCCGTGTTACTACATGTTCTGCAATATGAATTTTAATAAACATGCAGTATTTTATCCTATGGATACGCCTCTGCATCTCTAAGCTGTATCTGTCTGCTTCCTTACCACTGACGATTTCGGGTATTCTAAAGTGGGGCTAGGAACCACTACTTTTCCTTTGATGCAGCTGTTTCACCAAAAGGGCTTTTCCCTGCGGGCATCCTACAAGGTGGGGTGGGAGCTCAGGAGTGTAAGATGCGTGGAGACGTCGTCCCACAACCCCGTCCTGCTGCTGCAGGGGACTGGGTAATTGCAGCACGGCCGCGGAATGCGATCTTAAATATACTCGTACCAAAAAAGCACGGTGCACAGCAGCCTGGAGGCTATTTGTGTTTTAAGAAGGGGTATTAATATACACACATATGCTCAGATAAGCACAGAGGTCTCTGATGGATGTCTGACATGGTACCGTTGGGGAAAGGAACTTGAGCGATGGGGACTGCCGGGGTGGGAGGAGGCTTTTCACTCTGCTCTTTTGAACCACTGCTTTTTTTTTTTTTTTCCCTTTGTAACATGTCTATGTATTACCTATCTTTTTCGCTTTTTTTTTTTTTTTTTTGAAGACGGAGTCTCACTCTGCTGCCCAGGTTGTAGTGCAGTGGTGCAGTCTCTGCTCACTGCAATGTCCACCTCCTGGGTTCCAGTGATTCTCCTGCCTTAGTCTCCTGAGTAGCTAGGACTACAGACACCCTCCACCACATCCAGCTAATTTTTAGTAGAGATGGGGTTTCACTATGCTGGCCAGGGTGGTCTCCAACTCCTGACCTCATGATCCACCAGCCTTGGCCTCCCAAAGTGCTAGGATTACAGGCCACTGCACCTGTCCTAATTTTTATATTTTTAGTAGAGATGGGGTTTCACCATGTTGGCCAAGATGGTCTTGAACTCATGACCTCCCAAAGTGATCCACCCATCCCGGCCTCCCAAAGTGCTGGGATTACAGGCGTGAGCCACTTTGCCCGGCCAAAAAATAACTTCTGTGATAAGCACCCTTATAGCTAAATCTTTGTTCATATAATCATTTCTTTGGGATAAATTCCTACCTGTGGAATTAAAGAACCAAAAGGTATGAACTTATCCCCCCAATTTTATTAGTTTTAAAAACCAGCCTGGATACAGTGGATAATGCCTGTAATCCCAGCACTTTGGGAGGCCAAGGCAGGTGGATCACGAGGTCAGGAGTTTGAGACCAGCCTGAACAACATGGTGAAACCCTGTCTCTACTAAAAATACAAAAATTAGCCAGTTGTGGTGGTGGGTGCCTGTAATCCCAGCTACTTGGGAGGTTGAGGCAGGAGAATCGCTTGAACCTGGGACGTGGAGGTTGCAGTGAGCCACGATGTGCCACTGCACTCCAGCCTGGGTGACAGAGTAAGACTCTGTCTCAAAAAATGAATGAATGAATGAATGCAGCAGTCCCTCATCTGTGTGGAACATCTGGTGAGTGAATGCCCTCCCGAGCCCTCCCAGCTCTGGTGGCAGTAAAGGTGCTAGCTGTCACCTTCTCTGCTTTAAGGCACAGAAGGCGCTGGGCTCAGCACCCCGAGATTAGCCCCTGTGGCCTTCGTGGAATGCTTGCCATTCCCATTCTACAGATGAGGAAACTGCGAAGCTGGCACAGCTCTGAATGGCAGAGAAAGGAGCGGAGCCCATCTGACTTGCCTCAGAGATCAAACTTGAACCCCCCAGGTTTTCATCCCCTGAGAGCTGCCTCCTTGGAGTCACTTGCTTCCTTGAACTGTACCCGAGGCCAGCCGTGGAAGAGCCTTGACAGACAGGAGTCGGCTCACTGGAGCTCTCACCTCCTGCTGTGTCAGTCTAGGTGGGTCAGCCTCTCCGACCCTTTCTTCATCCAAAAAGCAGGAAGAGCAAGAGCTTGGCCGCCTGGACTCTGCCCTCAATTCGGGCAGAAACACAGGATCACTGTTGAACGTGGCACCCCAGCGCCATGCCAGTGGGCCTCTGGGACCCCTCACCTTCCAGCTCTGGGACCTGGCACAAGCCGCTCCATTCCGCATTGTCTTGCAAGATGCACATCATCTAAGCAAACCTTAAAGAAACTCAGAAAGCAAAGGAAACAAACAGCCAGGATTCCCGAAGATGAGTGCTATGTGGCCGCTCATAACCCAGGGTTCTCGAGTGAGTGCCCAGAGCTCTCCAGGCCTCCACTGCACCCCTGCAGGGCCTGCCTTGCTGGCCTGGCCACATGGGCACAGCAGCTCCTCCCACCGCCAGCCTGGCTCCCTCCAGATTCCTCCTCCAGACTGTTCAACACCTTTGGCCCAGGTGCTCGCCCTGCCCACTTCTGGAAGACAGTCCTTGCTCCCTGGTCGTTTCCCTCCTTCCTTCTAGGCAGGTCAAAGGCCTGACTGTTCAAGTTCCACAAGACTCGGCCCCACTTTTCTGAGTGCCTGCTGCAAAGACTCATGACCTCAGGCATGTGGGTCAGCAGCCCCACTTTTAGTTAAGCAATTTGTCTGAAGCCGTATTTGGGCTGAGACCCAGGCCTCCTGATCCTCCATCCGGAGCTCTCCGCAGTGCCCTGGGCAGCTCTGGCCCTGGCAGGAAGGACTACAGCCCCCAGGTTCTGCTGAAGCCCACAGGAAGTGGCCAGTGGAACATGCTGGAACACTGTAAGGGGGCAAAGCGGCCCTGCATTTCTTGTTCATCTTCTTGGCCTGAGCCATTAGTCTGTTTTCTTTCCCTCCAGGCAGTTACCGGGTCCTGCAACTCTGACCTGGGCTCCAGACCTGGGCCCCTCCTCCGGCGGCTGCCAGGATAGCTGTAGTCTATGGCTCTTGTCACTTCCTGCTCTGGCACCCCTGCAGCCACCTCAGAGCAGCAGGCTTAGGATGCCAGGCCCAAGGCTGAGCATCGGCATGCGAGGTGTTTTGGGGACAGAAGGGCACACCCAGGGTAGGACCAACCTGCTTCCCCAGGAGAAACAGAGCAGCAGATGGTTTGGGCAGCTGGTCTTTTGAACCTTGAAGCTTCGGGAGTGAAAATTACCTGATGGGGCCCGGCCCAGCTCTCCTCCTGGCACCCAAGTGCTGGCCATGGACACATCCATTCCCTGCCCATGCAGCCTGCCCAGTGGCGCCCCAGCTGTGCAACTGCCAAGGAGAAAGGCAGCTTTGTTGACCTCAGGGCCTGAAGCCCAACTGCAGCAGAATCCAACCTGGGCAGAAGCAACCCTGTGCATGTGGGTGCCAGCCCGGGCTGGCTGGACACCATCACCTCGGCCAGGTGCTCCTAGGACACAGGGACTTCTGCCCTCCTGAGCTCCCCGTCTTGCAGAGAGTGGGTAGAATTAGAGGAGGTCCCTTTTGTTCAGATAAATGGAGGCAGTCTTTTCATCAAGAAAGCTGCTCCCAGGACATGGAGCTAGCGGTGCCAGCCTCATCCTCTCCCTCCAGGAGGCTGCCTTCCCCCACCACGCCACCCTCCCCACCACAGGCTCAGCAAGAGCGCATGACCCACTCCCTCCAACATGCAGAGAGCTGTGCAAAGATCGGGAGTTTTTTGAGATGGTCATTGTGTTCCCTTCTCTACATGAGTTGATAAGACAAAGTATAAAAAAACAAAGTTCTCACTTTGGGAGGCCGAGGCGGGTGGATCACAAGGTCAAGAGATCGAGACCATCCTGGTCACCATGGTGAAACCCCGTCTCTACTAAAAATACAAAAAATTAGCTGGGCATGGTGGCGCATGCCTGTAATCCCAGCTAGTCAGGAGGCTGAGGCAGGAGAATTGCCTGAACCCAGGAGGCGGAGGTTGCAGTGAGCTGAGATCGTGCCATTGCACTCCAGCCTGGGTAACAAGAGCGAAACTCCGTCTCAAAAAAAACAAAAAAAGTTCTGAGCCTTATTTTTCTTTTTGGTCTTAAGCAGGTTTGGCAGGCCAGGGTTGTGCCCAATGCTGAGAGCAATTCCTTTTCAGGCATAAGGGGCCTGAAGCCACCTGGCTTCGGGGGCAGCTGTGGGAGAAGCACAGGGGGCAGGTGCACTGGGTCTGGTCCCGTCTCCAAGACTCGGCAGTACCAGGTGCTGACTGGGCTCTGCTCTGAGCCTGCCGCTCACCTGTAATGTGAGAATAAGTTTCCTCTCCTGCTTCCTTAGGGGCTGGGGTGAGCCCAGATGACCCAGCAGATGGCTGAGGTGAGGGCAGGGTGGCTGCATACCTCCTTTCTCCGGGAGCTGAGCCTGCCTGGGAGTGCACTGGCGAGCCGGTTGTGTCTTTGGGAAGAGGATAAGGACTGCTTGGAGCTCGGGAGGGTTTTAGCAGTGGACAGGGCTGTGAACGGGCAAAGCCGTAGCCCTGGGGAGTGGGGGAAGGGGTTGGCTGACCCTGTACGAGGTTGTGACCCTGGTCTCTGTTCTAGACAGGAATTCCAGGCTTGGACTGCAGTGATGCCCTCAAGACCCACAAAAGCAAAACCAGCCGGAGTCATCACAACCCACGGTTCGGGACGGGACAGCAGCCCAGGGGCGGGCTTCCAGGTCAGCCTGAGGCTGGTGCCAGGGCTGTGGGTACAGAAACCTCTTTCCCAGGGCAGGGATTAGGAGCCAGATTTTCATGTTGTAAAATGGCATTATGACCAGGGACAGCAGTGCCCAACCAGATGTCCCGAACAAAGACCCAGGGCACTTCTTTGTCCTAGCCAGCTGGGTGCCTCTCTGGTGCTGGTGTCTGGGGAGCAGGCTCTGTGCCTCCTAAATCTCCATCTTATCGTTGACCACGGGCACAAGTGACCAGCCCCTCCACACTCAGAGCATCTGCGTAAGAGGAAAGGCGCTGGAAAGGAGCAGGGGCGGAGCAAACAAGCACCCGGGTGCTGTGCAGGGTGACACTGCGCGGGAGGCGGCTGGGGCTGTGAGCATGGGGCAGCGAGCTGGAGGGTGCTGGGAGCTGCAGGCAGGAACAGAGCTCCCTGACTCCCAGGTGGTTCCGGGAGCAGAATGGGAGGTCCGTGTGCCACTGAGCCCCTCACGCAGCAATGCCTGTGGCTCACAGTGTGAAGTCCCCGCTGGCCCTTCAGGTCTCAACTCCTGGAGGATGAAGAGGGTGGGAGGGCATTCTTTCCAGGTGTTGGGGGGTATGGAGTAAAGGAAAAGTCCCACTGATAATGTGGCCACACTTCATTTTTCAGGTCCCAGAGGTGAGGAAGAAGTTCACTCCTAACCCCTCCGCCATCTTTCAGGCCTCAGCGCCACGGATTCTCAACGTGTGACTGCCTGCGCCGTGACACCATGGCTGCTGAGAGGACTGGGGAGCAGCCTCAGGACCCACTGCCGCTGGGCCAGGTGAGAGCAGGGCATGGGCCCCTCCTGGAGGGCACAGCCCTGTCAGAGCTGTCGCCAGGGACCAAGTGCTGGTGTAGAGCAGACACACCAACAGACCTGGCACACCCAGCTCAGCCAATCCTCCCGAGAAGCCCACAGAAGGCTCACATGTGTGTGACCGCCATGTGGCCATCTGAGGAGCCTGAGGATCAAGTCAACTGGGAACGAACTGGTCCACAGAAGCTGAGGAATGTGGACGCATCAGCCCTTGAAGAACCGGTAACGTCCACTTCTGGTGGGTCTCCCAGGAGGCATGACCACTTAATTGATTTTACAACCCATGCAAATCCAAGGTAAGACCCTTGGCTTTTCCTACAAATGGCCCCTGTGGTTGAAGCTGTAGGCATCTTGAGCCGTCACCTGCATGACTCATGGTGATGCTGAGTGTCCAGGAGGAAGTTTCCAGAAGAAACAGACCATCAGTCACGGGGCCTCCACCTCACAGACCTCCTTATGGCCACAATGAGCCTCACATTTTAACAAAACATTTCTTGGGATTGAATGAATCACTTTTGCCTGTGGTAACTGTCTAAGACTCAGTCCACATTTTATTACTAATTATTTTTCCCCCTAACATAAGGATGACGAGAAAGGCACTGCCATACATGCTGGCTAAGAACTGGGAGCATTTTTGGGAAGGTGGCATTTGCCTCACTCCCCGAAATACCTTAAAATGGCATCTGCACCAACCCTTCTCTTCCTGTCTACCCTGCTCGCGCGTAGTGATGGGGACTCACCACCTTTTGAGGAGGTAGTTGATTTTCTCTGGCAAGCTCTCCTAACTTCCTCCATAAATGCCAACCAGCGTGGTCACAAAGGTCATGCCTGGTCCCTTCTTTGCACAGCAGCCCTTCAAACATTTGAAGGGTCTACATCCCTTTTTAAAGCTCAGAGGCACAAGCTGGGGACCATCTTCAGGAAGGCAATTTGTGGATTTCCCTTTGCATCTTTCTTGCTCTCTAGCCCCCAAGTGACTCTAGTCTGACGTCTAAGCTGCAGGTGGTGGCACTTGGGCCTCAGAGCCACGACATGCAGGTGGGGCCGTGCCTGCGGCTCTGGCTGCCTATGCAGCAGCCCTCCCAGGTGCTAGGCCTGGCAGGCACAGCCCTCCCCTCATGCCAGCAAAGAAAACGCTCTTGATGAGAGGCTCACTCTAACAAAACCCACATTTTATGCGCTTACCTAAGGGCTTCTGGTGTTTCAGACTTCACGGCTTACACGTCTGATGTTTCTAAGAGAAAAGGGGCTGCCTGCTGAGTGTTCTGTGGGAAATGGGATTAAACTGTACAACCTCAGATTTTACTAAAATGCAAAAATGTAGTTTCAATTTAAATGATAAACACAAGTCTTCTCATCCTTTTCCACCAGTCTCTTGGTGCTAAGCACTTCAGTTTGGCCCAGCTGCTGCCACACCCCAGATCCTGAGCAGTTCTTGCTGTGAGCTGCAGGGCACGTGTCAGGGACAGTCCACAGAACCCAGCCTGTCCCCTGCACTCACCCAGGCACCTCGGGTAAAGGGATTCTCTGAAGCTCCTCTCAGACCCCAATCCTAACTTCCCCTTGCTAGCTGGGAGCAATTGGAGTTCCGTTCCTTCACCCGAAAAGCAAGGATGCTACCAGCTACACTGTGTGGCTTGCCAAGAGCATCCGTGTTTATGGGTGGAGTGCTCAGTACAGGAAGTAACCAAGGCATAGGTGTTAGGATTAGTCTTTGCTGCCTCACTTGCCCGAGAGCCAGCTCTTCCCACCTGCAGCTCCCAGCATCCTCCAGCTCGCTGCTCTGTGCTCACAGCCCCTCACCCCCTCCCGCCCAGTGTCACCCTGCACAGCGCCTAGGATGCTTGTTTGTTCCAATAATGGGCCGCTCAGCTCTGCTGCACCTCAGCCAGGACCAGCTGGGCCCGCCCCTTCCTGGCAGTGCTGGTGGGCAGCAGCATTGAAGGCCTCAGCACACCCACCAGGCCTGACTGTGAGGCAGACAGATACCCCAGAGCCTTTCTGCAATGCACAGTCTTCCTGAAGGTGCACCATCATCATCATCATCAAGACAGGGTCCTGCTTTGTCGCCCAGGCTAGAGTGCAGTGGTGAGAACACTGCTGACTGCAGCCTCAACCTTCTGGTCTCAAACGATCCTCCCCCCTCAGCCTCTGGAGTAGTTGGGACCACAGGGCCACCATGCCTGGCTTTTTTCTTTTTTTTTCTGAGATGGAATCTTGCTCTGTTGCCCAGGCTGGAGTGCAATGACATGATCTCGGCTCACTGCAACCTCCACTTCCTGAGTTCAAGCGATTCTCCTGCCTCGGCCTCCCAGTAAGTGTTTAAGTGATTCTCCCACCTCAGCCTCCCAAGTAGCTGGGATTACAGGCGCCTGCCACCACACCCGACTAAATTTTGTAGAGACGAGGTTGAGACACTTATATCAAGGTCTCACCTCTCTGTGCTCCATGGGACAGGACTCAGGACAAGTTCTCAAAAGCAGCTTTTGAGAAAAGCTAGGCCCTACAGCCCACCCCAGGCAGATGGAAGAACTTCCCCTCTGAACAAGGTCAAGATGAAGCCAAAAACCAGCTTGCTGGCACCGTTCACATGGGGCTGGCTCCTTCAACCAGTCACATGGACTGCAAGTCATGTAAGGTGCCACCTGTGACACAGATCTGTGCCTGCTCTGTCGCTCCTGCCCAAAGCTTGGCCAACAAAACAAACATTTATGAAGGTAAGCCCAGGCACACCCCTAACTCCCAGCCTCCAGACCACTTGTCTCTCCATTCTGACTCTCAATGAAATATGGTCCCCAGAAAGTTACAAGCTTGGACTGGAGCCTCCTTGCAGAAATTCTCGCCTTTAAAGAACCAAAGCTTTCAAAATCTTTCAGCTCTTCTGTTTCTGCACTTTTCGTTATTTTTTAGCCATATGCTTTGCAGCAGATGGTCACGGCATGACTGTCACAGGAGTAACTTCTTTCAGACCTCACGGTCCAAGTTTATCCTGCCAGATAAACCGGTATGTTTCTTGTTAGACATTCGGAGCTGATTTCTCTCTTTGCCTTGGCTTTAAGGAAGCTCTGAGCTAATTTATGCAGTTTTCTTTTGCCCCACGCTGCCAGAAATAATAATGCTCATTTCCAATTTTGTTTTTTTAGACTTTTACGTGACTGTAATCCTTTATCTTGTATGGTTGCAATTTAAACATAGTGCAAGGGGAACCCTGCCTGAGTACAGCACCTCAGACTCAGAAAGACCCACCACAAATACCAAAAGATTTATTGTAGACAATTTTGTTACACAATTATACACGTTATGATAAACATTTGAAACATTACACATGTGGAGACTGCTAAATCATTTAATGTTTCTTTTGCAAAAAGATAATTTCTTTAGGCTTTCAGGCCTGTAATAAATCTGTTCTCATCTGCATCAGACCTTTCTCCCTCCACCCTGTAGACCTCACAGTCCACTTAGCAGAAGGGATCAACCCACTTCCCTATGAACCTTGCTTATAGCAGTTCACACACAGACATCTGAGCCTTATATACCCAACTGTTAAGCCAGTGTGTGCCCTATGCCCTACTTAGAATAGATTCCTTCTGCACTTGCAGCCCTCAGATGCTGTTATTATTTATTTTTGAGATGGGGTCTCACTCTGTCCCCCAGGCTGGAGTGAGATCTCGGCTCACTACAACCTCGACCACCTGGGTTCAAGTGATTCTCCTGCCTCAGCCTCCTGATTAGCTAGGATTACAGGAGCCTGCCACCATGCCTGGCTAATTTTTTAATTAGTAGAGATGATGGGGTTTCATCATGTTGGTTAGGCTGGTCTCAATCTCCCGGCCTCAAGTGATCCAACTGCCTCGGCCTCCCAAAGTGCTGGGATTACAGCTGTGAGCCAGCATGCCCGGCCCAGATGCTGAATTTAAAAGGCGGATTTTATTCAGTCACTCCCTGCCTTATCTACCTGACTCAAACATCTACAGGACCCATGAAAACAGGAATTCTGTTGCTTGGATAAGCTTCTGATTCTGACTCACAGGTTTCTGATTTTCCTTGAGTGGAAGAGGAATAGATTTCTGGCTGAGCATGCATCCTTCATTCTGCCTTCCGCACAGGCCGTTAGGAAGTCTGGGACAGGGAACCGCCAGTGGCCCGGGCGCCAGGCAGCGCCACCTGCTCCCCTGCTTCCTGCTCCCTCTCATCGAGGGGCCTTTGATTATGGATGCAGCCTAATCTCGCTGCTTCTAGGTATGGGCAGTCACTTCCCCAACTTTAAGGCACTCATTGGTTTTTCTTTTAAATACTACTTTTTTCTTCTTGGGAAAACAGAGAAGAGGATACACGACTGTGGATAAGATAGGCAACCACAGCAGGGCCTGCCAGGGGTCTGCTCTCCACTGCCCACTCAGCACAAGGTCAGCAGCAGAAGCTCCTGCAGACGGCGTGGAGCCTGCGATCTGCTCCACACACGTCACACGGCTATGCTTCTGCCAAGTGTCCAGGACCGGTGCACACTGTCCTATATTCCTAGCATAGTCACAGTTTTCTTGGTTATAATCAAACCTCTTCCTGACCCATGCTGGGGTCTCGCTGTCTCTTGCCACTGCTTTGACAGTGGTTCTAGTAATGTTCCTGTGCTCAAAAAGGGAATTCTCAGTCTGCAGTCTCTCAGGCCTCCACGGTTCTTTGCTCTAGGTATGGCCTCTTCCTGTAGCTGACTCACTTGGGCTGAGAGTACAGCCCCTCCACAGTAAGGCCAGGCAGGGAAGAGAACCACTTGCTGGCTGAAGCCCAGTGTCTCTTCAGGGTAACTGCTGGAGCTGCTGCTAACTCCAGCCCACAAAATGGGTGACATCTCTAGCCTGCCATTCATTTTCCACCTCCTGGGGAGGCGGGCCCAAGGAGCCCCCTTGAGCACACCCAGGGAGGACCTGAGGCACACGGCCTGGCCCGGCTCTCACGGGGCTTTCACAGAGACGGCAGAAACGCTGGCCAGCAAAGCACGTATCCACCCACGGCTTCACTCCACGCTCAGAAAACCAACTCCTGTCCTAGGAGGATCTCGTCTGGAGGGAGCACACTGCTGGAAGTCGGGAGGAGGCGGCAGCAACGGCTGGGTGGCTGGGACATCCCGAGGCGCGCCGGAAACCCCCTCCTCCCCGAGCAGCAGGTCCTCAGCCTCGCTGCGCCTTCAAATCCCGCTTCTCCAAGGGCACCTCACTCCATTCACTGGTCCTCATTCAATATTCCCATGTGTTTGTTTGTGAGGAAGTCCAGAAAAGGAATGTTGCAAATGGCCTGGTGAATATTACTCACTGTAATTTCTTTGGGAATCCTGGTCCAAAAAACAAAGGGTGTTACCAGGTGAAACTCTCTCACACACATCTCATTTATTCACTTAACTCACCGCAGGGACCATCCCAGGCAGAGGTCTGGGGAGAGGGCTCCTTAGCCACAGGCATAGCTTAGGGGCACTCTGAGTGGGGGATCTGCCCTCCCCCCAGTCACTGCGCAAGTCAGGGCTCACGTCTGCCTTCCTACTCACAGGCCTGAGAAGAATGTCAAAAGGCTGGTTCAACAATTAGGAAAAAAGATTCTGAGGACTGCAAAAAGAGAAAGTGGATGGCAGAACAGAATGACACTAGTGAGTGATCTCAACACACCAAGAGCCGAGTCAAAGCACCACAAAACCCTGGGACTATTTCCCCCTCCTGGAGAGAGGGGAGATGGAGACACACCGCGCCAGGCGTGATGTTAACTGTTCCATCAAAAGCACCCCAGTCACTCTACCTCTCCAGAACAGGGATCACGGAGGTGGGAAGGGGCCACAGGATGCCCCTGGCTCACTTGGGGGTTCAAATAGGATGGCGGGCAGCAGGACCGGAACTCTTGGTTCCCCTTCCTTTTATGTTGTCTGATATATTCCTGTGAAGTTTCGTCTAATATTCCCCTGATTTAGGCCTCTTCATGATGTCCTCAGGCACTTTGCTAAAATTTTGTAAGTTTGTGACAGCCTTTAGCATAA